>NC_136412.1:166942468-167562111 GCF_051521515.1 Lactuca serriola
CCCCGTGCGCCCTACCACATTTCCCGCATCGGTTGCGGTCCTGATAATCCCTCGATCCCGAATCCGATCTCTTGGGCCTTTTGCCCGAACTCGCGGCTACCTGAACCTCATCCGACTTCCTCTTCCGGATCTGCTCCAAATCAATTTCCCTTTCTTTGGCCCGAGAAATCATATCTTCCAGCGTCTTACAACCGGACCTGCTTATGAACTCCCTGATGTCAGCCCTCAACATCTTGTAATATCGGGCCTTCTTCATCTCCTCATCCGCGACGTACTGCGGTACAAGAAGAGCCCTCTCCCTGACTTGGCGGTGATCTCCGTCACAGTCTCAGTGGTCTGCGTCAAATCCTGAAACTCCCGTGCCAACTACTGCTCCTCAATAATTGGCAAAGACTCCGCCCTGAACCTGGCTGAGAAATCGATCCAAGTCATCACGTCCAACGTGACATCATCCCCCAAAGCATGACCAATCTCCTCCCACCAATCCCTCGCTCTGTCCTTCTGAAGACAGGAAGCGAGTCTATCCTTGTCCCCCTCAGGACACCAACTCGTACGGAATGCGTTGGCAACATCAGCCAACCATCTGCTGCTAGCGATGGGGTCCCTAGCACCATGATAATCTGGTGCCCCGCAAGCCCTGAACTCTCAAAATGTCAAGGTACGCGCTCCCATCAAAGCCATTATCTTGGTACGGAAGGCTCCCAGCCTCTCATCCAAAATCTCTAGTATACCCTCCTTGATCGTGCCAAAGATCACAATAGTCTGGTCTAGTATGTTGCGCGTAACCTCCACTGATATCAACTCCCTCATTCGCTCCTCGAGCTGCTCGGCTCCTGAACCCAAGCCTGATCCCTCTCCGGCGCCTGGTCTGCCCACTGGTCTCTCTCGCAACGTCACCATGCTGAAAATATACCACAACCACTATCAGAATACTTATAGCTGCTGCAAGACCAAACACGCACACACTACCAGGTTCCCGGTCTTGTCTCGGCCTTTCCCGAATCGAGTACGGGTCCTCTGCTTTCGGTAGTACGGGCCCATACTACCTTCCACATCTATCCGTACCTTCCTCAGGAATTGCTTCGACTCCACCAGGTCCCTTTTCCACTACTACTGCTCCCAGCACTATCTCATCCTAGGCTTACCCTAGGGAAACCTATGACTCAAACCAAACCAGTCCTCAGCTGCTGAAGGACCCCTTGTGATGCCAATTGGCCATTACCTGGATACCATCACATGTGATGAGGCTCAGATAATCCTTCGAGTAAAAGACTCGTCCCTACAACGGTTGGACTCAAACAAGAGCTGTGCAATAGGGCCAAATCCAGCACACTGAGATTATTCAACCTTGATCACATGTGACGTGACGTATCCACCTAATGGTTAACTCCCATCACTCGGAATCCCACATTGCACAAAGCAAGAAGCATTCAGACAAGGGAAAAAAATCTAACCATAACATACTCAAGAAATCATAATATCATACCAAGAATCTATACTAGCATGCACACAAACTCATAAACTCAGGCATAACCTAAACATGCTATCGTACTACTGTCTAATCAGCACTATCATGCAGCTCAAAGCACATATAACAGGCACATAAGGCATCCTCCCTAGATCCTTAGTCCTAATCTAGCATGCTGTTCTATTAACTGATAATCATAACATAAACTTGTATGGGTATTTTGAGGAACTTACTTGAGCTCAGCTGATTGCATGCACCACACCCTTTTCTCTTATCAAAATTCTTTTCTTTCTGAATTCTTTTTGCTTTTCTAAAACTTTTTTCTTTCTCAAAACTCTCTTTTAACAATCTGTCTTTTCGTTTTTGAAAACCTCTATACCAACTCCTCAGTTTGAGTTCAGACACACCCGAGAGTACGTCCGAATCCCTCAAACCAAGGCTCTGATACCAACTTGTAACGTCCCAAAATTCAAGACTAAAAATTTCTTTTAATAAAACATTACTTAAAGCAAAGTTATCAATCCAATACATAATCAGAGTATTAATTTCCAAACCACATATTCGTTATCAGAGTAAACATTCCCAGGCTGTCTAATCTATGGTGTGTGCCATGTGATCACCCCGAGCTCTTCCCTCCGCTACCGGAAGTAACTGAAACCAAAACTGAAAAACCGTAAGCACGAAGCTTAGTGAGTTCCCCACCCTACCACATACCATGCATAACCACATATTGTACATACTGGGCCACACCCTCTATCTTGGGCCTCGCCCCTTGCCTCGGGCCTCGCCCGCTACAACGGCCCCGCCGCTCCAGGCTCCGCCTGGCTTCGAGCCCCACTCAGATACAGATCTGTTTCACTTAGGCCTCGCCTGTCACAGGGCCTCGCCCGCTAACATATAATAGTGCATAAAAATATCACATCACATAAGCTAAATACATACTAACGGATCTTGTCCTAAGGCCTCGCCTGTCACTGGGCCTCGCCCGCTATTCATATACTAACACATAACATATCACAACACATAAACTAATCATATTCTACCGAATCCTGCTCTAAAGGCCTCGCCTATCTTGGGCCTCGCCCATGTCATGCAACTGGTGAGTCATGGAACCCCGTCCACACTCCTACTGGTAGTGAGATATGGGCCCAGCCCACACTCACTCTTTCCGTGTCTTGGGCCTCTCCCCTGTTTTGCTGCTAATGAGATGTGGAACACCATCCACCCTCTGCTATTGGTGAGGTGCGGGAGCTCGCCCACCCTCACCTCCCTACCAGGCACATACATGTATCACACATACAACAAGTATAAAACTATCATATATACCATTCCTTAGGCACCCGCCCGCTATCATTGGACCTCGTCCTAAATATCATACCAGCATACTGTGCCTAGGGCTAACCCCCGGGTCTTCTACTCATAACTACATGGGCCGGCATTGTGGCCTTAGACCCATTCACACAAAGGGAAACTCACCTGCACTTGTTGATCTTGTTGAAAACCCTCTCTAGTTGCTGCCCGAGAACTCTCTGAATTCCCACTCCACTAGCTCCCCGAGCTTCAATAACAATGCAATACTTAGTCTAACTGTCCCACAGAATTCGACTAAATCAACTCTGATCAAATTCAAAGTCCTGGTCAAGGTCAACCTTCCAGGTCAACCCTACTCGCCGAGTTCATATGCTCAGAGTCCTTCCATTCGCGACTCGACTCGCCGAGTCTACCGATTTCCGAGTCCTGACCTATCCAACTCACCGAGTCTCCACTCGACTCACTGATTTGAGTCTCAACTTGAAGGGTTTGGGGTTTCGCGTCCCGACTCACCGAGTCCAAGAACAGACTCGCCGAGTCCAAGGCAATCTTCATCCTACTCGACGAGTTCCTCCTAATCTTCATGCTACTCGCCGAGTCCAATCAAAGGACTCGCCGAGTCCATTCATATCGTCATACATGTAGAGGACTTTTGAGTCATGCATGGACTCCAAACTGTAGATCTACCCTTCCCAAGCCTATTCCTCACGTAAAGTTGCAAACTTTACGTGTAGAGAAGGAGATCTAGGCTAAATACACCATAAACTAGGGTTTAAGGCAAGGAGGCTCCATAATCAGCTCAAGGGCAGTTACTTTATGCTTCACAAGGCCAAAATGTGCTTAGATCCGAAGTAGCAACTTCAGATCTGGCTTCTAACTCAAATGGATAACTAATCATGGCTAAAAATCCCCAAAACTCACAACTAGAATATATCTAAATGAAGGAAACGACTTAGTACCTTCAATAACTCAGAAAGGTTCCGCAAACTCTAGATCTAAGGCCAATCCTTGAAGCTTCAATGATTCCCCTCTTTCTTCTTCCTTCAAATCGCCTAAAAATGGCTTGGAAGCTTGAATGAGCAACAATGGGGCTTAGGGTTCGGTGTTCTGGGTGAAAGAGGCAGTAAAGGAACCCTAGGGGAGAGAATGAGACGTTTAAATAGGCTCCAATTCCCGAATTTAGGGTTTTCCTCATTCAGACCAGACTCGCCGAGTCTCCTTGGCCGAATAGCCGAGTCGGTCACTTACTCCTTGACCCGGATCCCGATCGGACTCGCCGAGTTCCTCCTTGGACTCGACGAGTCGTCCCTTAAACTTAGGTTTTCCTTTCTTGGCCTTCCTGAATTTGGGTGTTACAATTGACCGCCACCGTTTGTTGCTTCTTTGCTGATTTCGAGCCTTGTCATCCTTTCCTCTTATTGTTCTTCCCTTTCTTGTTTTCATTCTCTTTCTTGCCCTCGATTTCCACTGGCTTCTCACCCTTTTTGTTGTTGTGGTCGTACAGCTTCTTGGCCAATCTCTTGACGCTTTCGAACATTTCAGGTTTTGCAGCGATCACATTTCCTTGAATTGAGGACGTCAGTCCCCAGATGAATCGTTCGATCTT
The DNA here is from genome assembly GCF_051521515.1 of Lactuca serriola. Lineage (NCBI taxonomy): Eukaryota > Viridiplantae > Streptophyta > Magnoliopsida > Asterales > Asteraceae > Lactuca > Lactuca serriola. The sequence goes on from NC_136412.1 coordinate 166,946,854, forward strand.
CTTTCCTTCAGACGAAATCATGCCAGGGCACAGTGTTGACAGCTCGCTAAACTTTGATATGTATACATCTATATCAGAGTTTCGAACGGTGAGATCCCACAGCTCTTGCTCCATCTTCTGAATTTCGCCACGAGGGCAGTACTCAGCCATCAACATTTCCTTCAGCTCCATCCATGGCATCAAGTTGGCTATAGGGAGAGTCATGGCCTCTATATGCCCATTCCACCAGGTGAGAGCCTGGTCGACAAAGGTGCACGCGGCAAACTTCACTTTCAATTCCTCGGGGCATTCACATATTTCGAACACTGATTCCACCTTCTCTATCCACCTTTTCAGGGCTACGACACCACCCGTGCCATTAAAGGTTCGCGGCTTGGCATTGGTGAAATCCTTGTAGGAGCACGTTTTGGTCAGCCCTTGATTGATCCCGTTGTTCGAACTTACTGCCCCTTGTCCATTGACTCCTCCATTGTTCCCTTGGTGAATCTGCGCCATAGCTGCGGTGACCGCAACAGACACAGCTGCTTGGAATGTAGCTGAGTCAACCTCTGGAAGGGTTGGTCCAGGGTTACTGCGAGTTGGTCGTCGAGGCATCTTTCTGTCATGGAACGGAAAGATGTTGAGTGCCTATGGTTTCGTGAAGTGGTGATCCTGTAGTCTAGGTGTGTGGAACGAACTTAAGCAATTTCACAGTTTAGCATATAATCATGGATACATATAACACATAGCAGATTACAACATCACAATGGAACACATAAAACCTTTTATTAATATTATCTGCATTTTTCGATACATGAAAATTTTGCTCGAAAGAGCAATACATAAGTAGTGCAATTTTGGCAGCATAATGGCTCTATGAATAGTGTAATCACTTAAACATAGAGTCGGAGGTGCATAACATAGATCCTAGTACTAGTAAGATAAGTCTATTCCTAACACTCTAGGGAGCGCCCTATGACAGTAGCGAGATCATATGCCAAAGTGTTGAGTCAACAACTGAGCCATCTCAGTCATTTCTCCAATGACCTCATCTCTCTCATGCTCAGCTCGCACTGCACGTGCTTCCATGGCGAATAGCTTTTGCCGTAGGGCGGCAATCTCAGCTTCGGGGGAGCGATTCTCCCTTGAGGGATTCACTGGTGGGGCGGGGTGGTCCTGCTGTGACTCGCTGACAGGTGATGTGGCGGAGTCCTCGCCTGAGTCTTGTCTTTCCTCCTTGTCATCATCGGCCTCATCGAACTCGTAGTCAGTGTCCGTGTAATCGTCAGGCCCAACGTCGTGTGCTTCCCCTTTTTCTCCTTCAGGCTCATCTTCAATCATCCCGTGAGCCACTAAGACCTGATGAAACTGAATGCCCTGCTGCTCCCCTTCCATAGCGACTGAGAAGAGGCATGCGATTAACTATCGTTACTCCTATGACGCTTCTATTATTGTATAGATTAAGTTGCTGCTCTCTTTTTGGTGCTAAAGGGGTATGCTTTTAGGTTCCTAGCCATCACGATTTCCTCAGGGCATGTGATAGTTGTACCTTGGAGGAATGTAGTTGATCAGGCTACATCTACTCCTTGATACGACTATGAACAGTCCTGGCTTAACCGAGATGCTAGCATTATCTTGTTTGGTTTAGTTTTATGTTATGTTTCCTAATTCACACAAGCAAAGATGTTTTATAGTTGTGTTTTTATTTGTTTTGTTTTGTTCAGAGTTGGGTTAGTCCCTTTTTGGTTTATAGTTGCATATCAATGTGTGGTTAGATATGCTAGTTCACTATAAACAATGCTCTGGTACCAACCTGTCACACCCCCGAACCAGACGGCGGAAACGTCCGAGGGCTTGCGTGACTTTAGTTGAATACCATCAAAATGAATATACATGAATCATATGTGACAACCCAAAAATTTCCGTTAGTTTTAACGTCGAAATTAATTACGTCAAAAATTAGCCAAATTTATCCCGAAAATATTTTTGACCGGATTTAAACCCGTTGGAATATTTTAATTAATATTCGTCAAGCGAAAATAAAAACACGTAAATTATCTTTCCATTTATTTGGAAAAAGTTATTTTTATTTGCGGCCATTTAACCGGGTAAAATTTTAAACCTCGTTAAACATAAGTATCGGGTAGTCGTATACCGGGTACAACACCCAAGCCCTATATAAGGGTGAAGCCTTTTCCCACCTTAGACTCTCTCTCTCTCTCTCTACTTTCTCTCTCTACAAACGGGTTTTGGTCAAAAATCGCCCCTCCGAGCCTCAAATCAGTAAGTAAACCTTCCTAGCTTGTTATCTAACTTATCTAACTTGCAAATTCGTGACTTAATCATCCAAAAACCCCAAGAACATGATTTTACGGTCTTGGGAGCATCCCAAAACCGTAAACCCCTTGGATGTGGGTTTTAATGCTCAAAAACCCTTCCAAAACACTTCTCATTAGCAATGGCTTAGAGGCTTACCCGAAAGGACTTAGAACACCAAAAACGGACCAAATGGGGAGTAAACATGAGTTTACGGTCTAAGAACATCCTTAAACCGTAAACCCAAATGCATGGACCATAAACACTTGTTTAAGTGTTAAACTACCCCTCAAACACCTCCAAGGGCTTCCATGAACTTCCTAGAGTGCATAGAACCTAATTTTCCTTCATTATATGCACCAAAGCATACAAAAACATGTCACACTTGAGTTTACGGTCCAAGAAGGTTCTTGGACCGTAAACACCCATTCTTAGACCATAAACACCCCCAAAGGGTGTTAAAGTGCCCTTAACACTTTGTATGGCTTGGAATTGGACTTAGAACTTTGTATGCTTAACCTACAACCACCAAAACATAGGATTCATGGACAAAATGAGTTTACTACCGTAAACTCATGTGTTTAAGGTAGTAAACTCCCCAAGAACATCTTCTTAGACCGTAAACACCTTTCCAAGGTGTTTAAGTGCCCTAAACACCTTCCTATGCTCCTAAAAGTGACTAGAACCTTACATGCGTGCGTTAGAACCACCAAAGAACAAAAGAAATGGACCAACATGAGTTTACTACCGTAAACTCATGTGTTTACGGTCGTAAACTCCTCAAGGAGTAGTCTTAGGCCGTAAACTCCTTAAATGTCCCATTTTGAAGCCTTAAACCCTTCATAAGCCCTAGAATTGAACCTAGCCTAGTTCCACAAGTGTTATAAGACCTTAATGCATGAAAGAACACACCATCCATGAGTTTACGGCCGTAAACTCAAGGGGACAAGGTCTTAGGGCCGTAAACTATATAAAGAGTTTACTCTTGAAGAGTAAACTCCCTATCTAGGCCATACACACCCTTAGATGTTACCCGGGACACTCCTAACACTTGACCAAAGTGTTTTCCGCACTTTAGGGTGCATATACGTGTTTAATTAGTATTATATTTACTAATTGTATGTAAACATATGTCGTCATATGTTAATAGGTCACTAAGGGTGTTCAAGTCTTTACTTGACACCGAGCACCCAACCGACACCTCCGCCTGATCCACTTACAACAGGTGAGTTCATACCCCTGAATTAACCTTTTAAATATTTTTACATGCTTTTATGGGGGGGGCATACAAGTTAAACATGTCAGTTATCATATCAATCACATGTGATTGATAACCCACATGTACAAGGATCTATTACACTGTCAACTGTTTTACCAAGTATGATACTGTAAATGGTTTTCCAAAACGTCTTTACTTGTTCAAAGCTTTTCTCAAATTGTCTCTCGCGCTGTATGTTTTACTTCAGATTCAGTTACAGCAATATCTTAAACAAAGGATTTCTTTACCTATAATGTTCTATCAAAGTTTCATTCAAAACTTGTTTATGAAAGGTTTTCAAAGGATTTCTAAACGTTTTCAAACTTATTTTACAAAAGAATACCAAGTCATGATTTTCTTAAGTATAGAGGTTTTCCAAGGTTTTCATCACAGTTTTCTTCCATGTTTTTATACTTCTACTTTGTTAGATACTACTACTTGTTTATGCCTCTACTTCGTTAAATACTCCTACTTAGTTAAATGCTACTACTTCGTTAAACGCTTCTACTTTGTAAACGCTCCTACTTTGCTAAAGCCTCTACTTTGTAAACGCTCCTACTTTGTTAACGCTTCTACTTTGTAAATGCTCCTACTTTGTTAATGCTACTACTTCGTAAACGCTCCTACTTTGTTAATGCTACTACTTCGTAAACACTCCTACTTTATTAATGCTACTACTCCGTAAACACTTCTACTTTATTGACGCTTCTACTTATTGAAATGCTCCTACTTTGTTAACGATTCTACTTAGTTAAAGGCATGTCAGTACATGTATAGTTATATAAATAATGTTTAAAGGACTTAGGAAGGCTAGCTCGCCCTATTTCCTTTTCCTCGTTTGGATGTGGTCTGGTGGGATCGGATATCCGTACGAAGGTCGTTTAATCATTAATTACATATCATGTATACATGTATAAACATGAAGGGTTTACATCGGTCAGTTTATCTGTGAGTCTCTATCATTAGTCCAGTACCTACATCAGAACTCACTATACGAGATGCATCTTCAGGACACGGCCTTCTCCGTTGTCTAGTTGGTAACCAGAGTCTTCTGTAGGGAGAGCGGGCTTTGTGTGTATAGATCTATACGGGATTGACACCCCCACACCCTGACTGCTAGCTACAGTCCACAGCCTACCAAGCCAAGGGGTGACAAATGTCACATTCTTTCCGACGCTTGCAGGGCGTCAAGTTCTCTAGTGTCTATCAGTATGGTTACGAGTATCTCGGGGTTACCTTATAATTCATGGACTTAAGGTAACGGGAAATTAACACTGTCATCACTGTTTTTAGACCTTGCTAGATGTATCATTTATTTGATACTGTCTGGGGTCTGTATTCACTGTTTTTAGACCTTGCTAGACGTATCATTCGTTTGATACTGTCTGGGGTCTGTATTCACTGTTCTTAGACCTTGCTAGATGTATCATTCATTTGATATTGTCTGAGGTCTGTATTCACTATTTTTAGACCTTGCTAGACGTATCATTCATTTGATACTGTTTGGGGTCTGTGTCTGAGGCATGTTGTTCATTCAATACTCTCCTGAAGTGTATGATTTCTTTTGCCTTAGTCAGCAGTATTCACTGCTGAGGCATATGTTATTTTCCCTAATATTCTCCTACTTTCTTTAAAATCAAATACCGTATTTTGGTAATGATAGTGTTTAAGGGAAAATTACTTTTTACAACATAACTCTGTCGAGTCTTGGTAAAAGACTGCTTTTATTTAGAAAATATAGGATTTTCTGGAAAGGACGCTAATACATTGTAAACTCTAAACTACTACTTATCATAAAGTTATTTTGAATAAAATGCTTACTTACACAAATGACACTAAATACTTATGAACGCACCAGCATTTATAAAAATGCTGATACTCGCTTTCAAAATAACTTGTATTCTCAGGTCAGCTATAGACAGGTGCATCCCGGGAGCTTTTGGTGAAGACAGTTTAGCACCAAGTTGCACCTATATTATCACTTGTATTACTTTGATGTTTCTATGTAATGTAAACTATGTAAAACTATTAATATTAATGCAATGGTTGTTGTACTTTGATTACTATACTGCATATGTTGTGATACTTGACATGACGTCATCCACCCCATAACGTTTCCGCCGTTCCGGTTTTGGGGTGTGACATCATAACATAAATGTCACCATGCATCAATATATTACAACTGAAATTGTTTACATCAAGTACATTGTTTAACATCACACATTCATAACATAAATAGTTTGAGTGTTTTTAACAACATAACATCTAACATTACTTCATACTACTCTTCCGCTTACCTGTTACCTGAGAATACAAGTTATTTTTGAAAAACGTCAACATATGAAATGTTGGTGAGTTCATAAGAAATGTTATGATAAAATGGTTTGTGCAGTATTGTAAAAACCCAGAAAATCCGATATTTTCTAAAAAGACTTTTGTAACATCCCAAAAATACGAGCCAAAAATTTCATTTTTAAAACAGGTACTTAGCAAAACATATAGGAATAAATCATTCAACGATCATATCATTTCACAAAAGATGTTGCATTTCGGAAAAACATTGTTATAAACATAAAAGTGTCAGAGTACAATTCCCCAGGAAGATATCATAATGCGGAATACAAGGCATGTGTGTGATGTACCGCTACCGCGCCAGCTCCTTCCCCTTCGAAGAAGAGGTACCTGAAACCAAAACTGAAAACTGTATGCACGAAGCTTAGTGAGTTCCCCCAACATACCGCATACCATACAATCACATATCATGCATACTGCCGGGCAATTCTGGGGTGCCCGACCTACCCGGTACGACCATTTTGGGGTGCCGACCTACCCATGTCAAGCCGTTCTGGGGTGCTAACTACCCGTGTCAAGCCGTTCTGGGGTGCTGACTACCCATCGGTCCTAACAACCGATCCTCAGGGACTATTTCACCCCTACTGCTACTATCACATATATCGTAACATAACACATTATCAGATATATCTGGGGTGTCCGATCTACCCTTTGGTCCTAACGACCGAAACTTGGGGACTATTCCCTCCTACTACCGCTATCACATATAACATATCATGCCAGCATATAAACGTATTATCGCATACTGTCAGACATATCTGGGGTGTCTGACCCACCATTCGGTCCTGACAACCGAACTATACTACTATCACATATACATATCATGCCAGCATATAACATATCAAGTGGTAGCAAACCTAGATGTTATCACAAAGACAATCATCTAACATACAACTCCTACTGGTGGGCCAACATTGTGGCCGTAGACCCACCGCTACTGGAAGGTAACTCACCTCAAAGTAGCTGCTGATCGGTGTGGGAACTAACTGTCTTCTGCTGCTGCTTCTCCGGAAATCCTCCGGCTAATAATTCCCACAAAACACTTAGTCAAATATGATGGGTTTTAGCCATAAGAACATCCTATGTGCTCATACAAACCCTAATGCTTGGATCTAGGTTTCTCTATTGTACATGCAAGTTATCCAAGACTATAAACCTTAGATCTAGCATATGATAATCAATATAACATATAAATTAGGGTTTAGATCATACCTTGATTGTTATGTAGCAATAACCATATCAAATCCTCCTTGTATTGACTTTAGAAAGCTTAGAGTCACAAATGTCACTCCTCTAATGGTTCACAAACACCAAGAGCAAGAGGATGAAGAAGAGAAGAGAAGGAGGCTGCCCAAAACGTGTGAAAACCCTAACCAATTAGTTCACCACGTTTTTGGGGCATAAGGGTTCTTTAAATAGTGAGGCTATTAGGGTTATCTAACAAGGAAACCCTAATTTGGATGCTTAAGCCCTAAGCAACCCATGGACTCCTTTCCTTAAAGGCCTAGGACGATTTCTAATGGGTTTCCCCATAGAATTCGTCCACCCCTTTAATATAGAGTCCATTAGCTCAATATTTAACTATCATACAATTGACAGTTCTAGTCCCTTAAGTTTAATTAATCTCTTTTAGTCACAAACTTAATTCTTATTAATTCTTGACTAATATTAATTAAACAATATGATTTCTCCTTTAATATATTATTCTCATAATATATTAATAAATCATATTCAATCCTTTCTCTCCATAATTCATCCTATCAAGTTGCTTTGGTGAAGGCAACCCAAAAGGACCATGCACCATCGGGTCAAGTACATACCAAATAGTTATGGACTTAGACACTAATCCAATAGTCTCCCACTTGGATAAGTCTAATAACTATTCTGCGTATGACTTCAGATCCTGATTTGCAATTGTAGCTTTCTAAAGCCGCTGTCAACTCTGATCCTATCATATACATGTGTCCTTTAGATAAGGGATCATATATTCCTCCATTATAGATATCGTATAGACTGAGACATGGATCTAAATCATTCTCTCTGTCAATGTGTTGTTTCCTGAATTCAGATTTATGATGACTGACAATAGACTACAATTGAACACATCAATTTAGTCCCGGCTTGGCCAAGCACTTAGGTGCCATCACTAAATCATCGAGGGGCCCACATAAATCGTTTTTATCCTACTTTGGATAAAAGGAACGGATAAACTTTGACTCAATGCTTGCTTGCACTTACTCACCGAATTACACACAACAATATGTTTAATAACACCAAGTTATTGGTGCGTTTACATATTATCAATGTGCAACCGATTCGCAAGATACAACTCACACATCTCGGTTTCAAGAATATAAGATATTATCGTCTCACCAATCACTCGTGATAAAATCCATGAAATGATCCAAGTGAGCGAGGGTTTAATCCAATGCTCAAATCATATTCATAAGCACTCATGAACGTTGCAGCAAACATTTGCTTATGTCTAATTCTCTTTAGACAATCCACACACCAATTCACGACAGTCTTCATTCATATCTACTTCCAACATATGAACGACTGTGGCCCGTTTGAATAATTTGACTGTTGTAAACCAATTAAATTATTCAGGAAGTCAAAACATGCAAAGTGAAACACAAGAATAATACTAATCTCATATGACCTCAAACCTTTGAGTATAAATAAAACACCTTTTATTTATCACCATATCGATTACTCATTATTTGTTGTTTCGGGTAATCAACTTCTTACTTGAATTATTACTACATTTGTCCCATGCTCTTAGCATGCACACAATGTTTACCTACGGTTCTTACTTTGTGAAATAGATCAAATGAACACATTTCCAATCATACTCATTTCACAACTCCTAATCCTTTTCACAAGTGAAAGAATATCAAATTCTTGCCACTTATAGAATATGTTAGATTCTAACATTTTATGCAATGATCCTTTCGTAATGTCACTGCACTAAAGTCATAATGACTATTGCCAATGAAGTTACAAAGTCCTCTATCGAAGATTGTTACAAGACAATTCCTTAGATGTGATGTGTCTCACTTAAAGTACATTCCTTTGAACATCCTTTTGCATAAAAGTTTCTAATCTAGACATTGATTCTCAATTTCCAACTCCCAATATGGAAACATTTCCATATTTTCCATATGACAACTCATTCTTAATAGAATCTTATCTATTCATAATAATGTCGATATGGTCCATCCAATATTATACTTCTAACTACTCACAAGCGACCAATCCTCGGCGAACTTTGGATTGTCCTTTGATAGTTGTCTAATTATCTTAGTCAAAACCGATTCTTGTCCTTTTCCCTCTAAATGCACTAGACATTTGGAAAATTTTAGAATGGTCAAATATTATAGCATTTGCAATCGATCCTATACCCGAAGCGTATGGGACACGATGCATAATGTCTTACATAAAGATTTGATACTTTATCAATCTTTTGCCATAATATTTTATGCGCTACGTTCTCAAAATTCGAACTATGAAGAGGAATGCCGTAATCATAATCGAAATTTAAGAACATACTATGTATCCTTTGACTAATATTATTAATATTCCACAACCTAAGCCTTTAGATTTGAAATGAAGCATAATATTCTCTCCCTTAATTATAGCAAAACAACCATTCAACCCTTACAACTTTGCAAAGTATGACTCTTGTTTTCTATAATTAATATTGCTAACTTGCAATACTTGCCTTAATAATCATGCAATCATAACATTTATGCTCCCACTATCACGATGATTATTACAAACATAACACTTATACTCTCACTAGCTTTGACATGTATTCAGAAACAGCTTAACTTTCAGAAAAACAATGCCTATTGAATTTCTTTAAGTTCATATTTATAATACCCAATGCTTTGATAATCCTTTATCTAAGCTTATACACCTTTGCCTTAGATAGCTCATATGTGTGTCTAAACAATTTAGACTAATTGCTAAATCTCACAATTCGAATCATGGAAAGGGATACCGTAACCATAATCGAATTCGAGAATCCAATTTTCACAATTACTATCTTCTTAAAATCTCTTTTAGTGAAAGCATTTCCTCACAATCATTTCCATGAAGGAGGGAATCTTATGACACTTAGATTTTAATGGTGTATGTGTTCCTATCCATGTGAATTTGTCAAAACCAAAGTTTACGACAAATTCAAACTCATATGGACCGAACTTTCTCAATCTTGATTTCTTGCCTTATGGTAACACGGCTGCCCACCATGTCTTGCAAGTAGGTAAGCAGCTCACCCTTTCCTATCAATGTACTTTCAATTGATCAAGGTCCTTGCCTTTTATGCATTCAAATGAGAACTCTTAGGCTCACATGCATAATTAACTCAATTGGAATGGCACAGAAACAAGGTAATGTCAACACGATAGGTCATAAACCTCAACTCGTGTGCTAGTGATGATCGATAAGGTTTATTCTTGATTTGTTCTTGAAACCTTTCTAGAACATTAAGACTCCCACCGACTCCTTGACATATAAGATTCTCTTGTCAATAAACATTTCTTGACAAAAAAATATTCAAGAGTTAGTGTAGCCTTTATCAAGACAAAACATTTCATAAAATTGGTCCTAGTTGGTCTTTGTCTTATCCAAGACATCACAACTTTCCAATTTCAAATGTGCGAGAATAGGAAAGCCTTTTTCCAAATTCTACATTTGATGAATGTTATAAACCTTCTTAAGACTTGTGACTCAATATTACAATCTAAACTCTAAGACTTGTTTTGGAATGAAGTATGATTGACTTCTTGATTTAACCATTTCTTCAATTCTTGATTCCTCTTCTTAGACATACAATTGTACTAAGACTCACTTAGAGGATCAATTGAGATATGGTTCTTAATCATTGAGACATATCATAAAGCATAAAAGTACTCTCATTTCTTCTTAGAATAGAGAAACTTTTATCTTTCTGCCTACTTGATTCTTCTTATTTGTTCTGCTATTGATTTAAACCTTTTTCAATCAATTCAGAATTACACTTAATCTTGTAAGTATAATCACATTTACTAATCCTTTAGTAAATCATGACGAATATCTTTGTTACCCTTGTGGTGGACTTGATCAACACACAACTTTGTGTACTCGATCTCGTAGTCCTTCACTTGACACTTTGTCAACGAATTAGTCTAATTTCCAAATATGAAATTTCTCATTCATCGTGCAACCAAGTTGCATGATTCCCAGTTTCTGTCCAATTGAAACTTGGGCGATGAGAAACTCTCCCTATTTGGTAAATTATTGACATTTCCACAAACAACATAATTGAGAATCACATCCACTCATTGTAGAAATATACGAACATCAATTTTTCATAACGATTTCATTGTAAGGAAATAAATAAATAAATAAGTCAAATCAAAAAATTTATTTTATTCATAAAAGCAGCGAAAAACATTTGTCCTTGCAAAATCAACTGAAAAACTATGTAGTCAAAAGAAAAATTCCTAACAACTCTATCATAACTTTCTAAGCTCAAAATCTAATCTTCAAATCCATGCGATCGAGATCCATTTCTTCGTGATTAGATTCATCTTGCTCTTTCATCAAGCTTCCTCTCTGTTCACTGATCCTGCAAAACATTCAAATGCAATCTTATCACATCATGTATTAAGAATCAACGAATAGGAACTTAATGGAGTTAGATAGTGGATTTTACCTGAAGCACAACCATACTCTTTGACTCTCCCATCTTCTGGACTCTTCAGGCTCTTAGGGCAGACTTGTATCCAACGCCCTTTCTCTTGGCAGCAAACGCAGGTCGATTCTCCTAGAACGTCCTCGGAAGCATGGTTGGTTGACTTTCCCAACAAATATGCTCCATTTCTTTGCCAAATCAATTCTGATTCAGCAGCAATGAGCATGTAAGTTAGGTCAATGAGGTTATCGTCATGATCCATCATATAATACTTTCTTTGGAACTCATTATATGATTCAGGAAGTGACTGCGAAACCCAGTTCACAGCCAACTTATCAGGGAATGATGCACCCAACATTATCAACCTATCATTGTGTGATTTCATTCCTAGAACATGGGCACACACGGGTTTACCATGTTCATGTTTCATTTCCAATAGGGCTTTAGTGACATTGAACCTTTCAATTCTTCGATCTTGTGGGTTAGGGAGAATAATTGGAGGAGGTGGAGGAAGTGAAGCATGATTTCTTGTTCCTCGATCAAATCGTGGAATATCATCTTCATGTGGAATGCTTTTTCCACGGGATTTGGGAAGACCATAGTTGTCGTACTTTGACATCTACAAAACGGGAGAACATAAATTCAAGTTAGTTGATTGATTGAATCCTTAATAAATCACCCAAACGAGATATTAAGGCTAGGACCCAACACAATACGCTACAACCTAGAAAAGGGATGCCATAATCTTATTGTAGAATATTTGAAGGTAAGTGAATGACGATTCACTAATATCCACCATTAAAAAACGGAAAAATAAATTTTAAGTTTTAAGTCTATGAAAACTCTTAGATCCTTTGAGATTCATTGAACATTTCAATGGCATATTTAAATCTCGATATGCCCCTCTAGTTTGTGACTGGGATGCCGAGGATCACAAAGCGGGTGTGAATAACCATGCAAACTTACATGGTGCCCTCACATGTTACAGTCACCTATTCGATGTGCCGGTAAACCACACACGCTCCACCGAACTATGACAAACATTGAGGCACCCTTTGCTACCTTTGATTAGAACCATTTAGTGTGCTGGTAAACCACACACGCTCCACTAACTTCTTCGCAAGGGCACAAAGTGTAATTTCATGGAATTGCATCAATTCACTTTTTGCCTAAAGTAACTAAGATTGGGAATTTTGTAAAACATTTAGTTACTTATGTACTTCATTATACTTATAATGGAAGGTTTTTTCCTATCCTACCCGTTCGGCTAACGACCCTCCACTAGTCAAGAGTGCGGTGGGTAAGAGTGGATACCCATTCGATCGCCATTTTATAGGCAAATTTCCTTAAACACCCCTTATAGACCAGCTTCGTGAATGAGGCCTACTAACGGTAAGACTGACTTTTACTCATACATATATATATATATATATATATATATATATATATATATATAATGTTAGACTTTTAATGTCATATATAGTATAGGGTGTGTTTCACACTTTTAAAATACTAGGTGGTCAAATTTAACAATTATACTTTTAATTCAATTAAATTGTGAACCAAAACTTTATGGATTTATTAAACCTCTTTTAATTATACACCTTAATTAATTAATAAAACCATAAGGGTGTGATTTGAACTTTTCAAAAACATCACTAGGGTTTTAGAATTTAACATTCCTAAATTAAACTTTTAATCAACTTTTAAATTCCAAAACTTGAGGGCAAGTTTTGAAATATTTTCAAAACATTAGGGTTTCAACTATTTAAATTTCAAAACAAAACTTTTGAGTTCAAATTTAAACTATAAAATCTAAAGGGGGAAAATTGAAACTTTTCATAACACAAGGATCAAATAGCAAATAATATAAATTAAACAATTAATTTCATCATTATCTATATTTGACCTAATTTTAATTTCTTACAAAATAAGTTACCCAATTAATACAAATAATCAAACTTTATCATATAAGGAAGTTATTATCTAATCAATTGGTAATTATCTTTTGTTTCAAGGATATACTCATAAATATGTATAAAATCGGATTTTAATGATCTAAAATAGATAAGGCAAGTTTTCATGAGTAAAACAACAAGAAATCCCGAAATCCCCTCTTTCTGACGCTCGAACTCGCCGAGTACCACACTGGACTCGCCGAGTTGAGGCCTACTTGCCGAGTACACTGTGGTACTCGCCGAGTTCATCAGGCAGAATGTCCAAAAACGATTTTGCAACTTGAATAAACACACAATGCATCAATACAATAGAGACCAATCAAGGCTCTGATACCACTGATGGGTTTTAGCCATAAGAACATCCTATGTGCTCATAAAAACCCTAATGCTTGGATCTAGGTTTCTCTATTGTACATGCAAGTTATCCAAGACTATAAACCCTAGATCTAGCATATGATAATCAATTTAACATATAAATTAGGGTTTAGATCATACCTTGATTGTTATGTAGCAATAACAATATCAAATCCTCCTTGTATTGACTTTAGAAAGCTTAGAGTCACAAATGTCACTCCTCTAATGGTTCACAAACACCAAGAGCAAGAGGATGGAGAAGAGAAGAGAAGGAGGCTGCCCAAAATGTGTGGAAACCCTAACCAATTAGTTCACCACGTTTTTAGGGCATAAGGGTTCTTTAAATAGTGAGGCTATTAGGGTTATCTAACAAGGAAACCCTAATTTGGATGCTTAAGCCCTAAGCAACCCATGGACTCCTTTCCTTAAAGGCCTAGGACGATTTCTAATGGGTTTCCCCATAGAATTCATCCACCCCTTTAATATAGAGTCCATTAGCTCAATATTCAACTATCATACAATTGACAGTTCTAGTCCCTTAAGTTTAATTAATCTCTTTTAGTCACAAACTTAATTCTTATTAATTCTTGACTAATATTAATTAAACAATATGATTTCTCCTTTAATATATTATTCTCATAATATATTAATAAATCATATTCAATCCTTTCTCTCCATAATTCATCCTATCAAGTTGCTTTGGTGAAGGCAACCCAAAAGGACCATGCACCATCGGGTCAAGTACATACCAAATAGTTATGGACTTAGACACTAATCCAACAAAATATTGCTAACCGACCTCAGGGTAAAATGACCATTTACCCCTAACCAACCAAGAGTCAAAGTCAAAGTCAACTGCCAGTTGACCTGACTCGCCGAGTCCATGAACAACTCATCGAGTCCATGAACAACTCGCCGAGTCCATGCGAGCAGACTCGCCACTCGCTTCCAGATCCTTATCCGAACATCCTTTATGAGGATCTAGGGTTTCTGGGACTAACGGAACACGTTAGATTGCTAATCCTACGTGAAAACACGAAGGGTTGGACTTCTGGCACTTAAACCCTTCGTACACAATAACAGTTCATGCAACTCGCCGAGTACCAGACAATCTTCATAGGACTCGCCGAGTTGTTCATCCAACTCGCTGAGTCTAAGGCCGTATTCATATAACTTGCCGAGTTCCACCTTGGGACTCACCGAGTCCCTTGACCCATTTCCCATATAAGCCAAATCTGAGACATACAACTCTTCAAAACCACAGATCTATGATCCTAGGGCATGCTTAACACGTAAAGTTGCAAACTTTACGTGCATGCATGGCCCTATAAGCTCAAAAATGAAATTCTAAGCTTTTTAAGAGGTCATGCACTCCATGGGGTCATTAATCACTTCAACCACAACAACTTTATGCTTCTAACACTCCCATAAAGTCTAGATCTGAAGTCCTTTCGGATTATTAAGCACAAACACATGGAGTTTGGTGTTTTAGGGCTTGCAAACCACCAAATTGGGACAAAATGGGATCTAAAGAACTATAGATCAAGGTAGAGACTTTACTACCTAAATGAAAGCTTCTCCCAAAGTAGATTTCGGATCTACTCCCTCTCTTGCACTCCTCAAACTCTTCTCTTCTTCTTCTAAGCTCCAATTCCCTTCACCAAGCAAGGACTCACTCACAAGCACAAAATGGGGGACTAGGGACTCTCACTACAGCTCTCTGGAAGTGTTAAGGACAAGGGGCAGAGTTAATGTGCTTAAATAGGGTGACAATGCTCGGGTTAGGTTTTTTGCCCAAACAGGGCCTACTCGCCGAGTTGGGAGACCGACTCACCGAGTCCACGGCTCGGACCCCGTGTCCCATCTCGCTCCTACTCGGCGAGTTGGTCCTTCAAGTCGTCGAGTCCAAGGCAAAATGCAAAAATTAAGAATTTAAAATTACAAGAAGTACGTACCGGGAACCAGGTGCTACAAATCTCCCCCACTTTTTTTAGACTTTGTCCTCGAAGTCTACTGCTCGATCCTGAAATAGCTCGGGGTAGTGCTCCATCATTTCTTCCACCGGTTCCCAAGTCCACTTTGATCCCTTCCGATGCTGCCATTGCACCTTTACGAGTTCCACCCTCTTGTTCCTAAGATCCTTCGACTTCCGGTCGAGGATTGCGACTGGGTGCTCTATGTAATTTAGGCTGTCATCAACAAGTATATCCTCTATCGGCACCACCGCTAAATCATCCACTAGGCACTTCCGCAGCTGGGAGACATGGAAGGTGCTGTGGATCTGTCTGAGCTCGGCTGGCAGATCCAGCTTATATGCCACCTTGCCCACCCGGGCTACAACCCTGAACGGACCAATGTATCTCGGGCCCAACTTGCCCCGCTTCCTGAATTGAATGACGCCTTTCCAAAGCGACACTTTCAGGAGAACCACATCCCCGACCTGGAACTCCAGGTCTGATCAACGCTTGTCGGCATAACTTTTCTGCCGACTCTACATAATCTGAAGCCTGCTCCGAACCTGTTGGATTCTCTCGGTCGTCTTAAGCACCACCTCAGTGCTCCCCATGTCCCTCTGGCCAACTTCACCCCAACATATCGGGGTCCTGCACCTCCGACCGTACAACATCTCGAAAGGAGGACGGTCAATACTCGTGTGGTAGCTGTTGTTGTACGAGAACTCAGCCAAGGGAAGATAGGTATCCCAGCTACCACCGAAGTCTAGCACGCATGCCCGCAACATATCCTCCAAGGTCTGGATGGTACGCTCACTCTGATCATCTGTTTGCGGGTGAAAGGCGGTGCTAAAGTGCAGACAATGCCCAACTCATCATGAAACTTCTTCCAAAACCTGGAAGTGAACCGCACATCTCGATCTGATATCACTGACACTGGCACGCCATGCCGTGCCACTATCTCCTTGATGTAGATATCGGCCAACTTTTCGGCCGAGATACTTTCCTGAATCGGAATAAAATGGGCGCTCTTTGTCAATCGATCCACGATGACCCAAATCGAATCTACTCCTCGCGCCGTCCAGGGAAGCTTTGTGATAAAATCCATCGTAATATCCTCCCATTTCCACAACGGGATGTCCAACGGCTGCATCTTTCCGTGCGGTCTCTGATGCTCGGCCTTGACCTTCCTGCAGGTCAAACACCGCTCGACGTACCAAGCCACATTCCGCTTCATGCAGGGCCACCAATAGTCTAGGAGAAGATCCCGATACATCTTCGTCGCCCCTGGATGAATAGAGAATCAGGATTTGTGAGCCTCCTCCATCAAGATCTGGCGCACGCCTCCGTGATACGGCACCCACACCCTACGATGTAGTGTCAACAACCCTCGACTATCATAATCGAAGGAGGTGACTTGACCCACTATTCGCTCACTCTTCCGATGTTCCTCCTTCATAGCCTCCTGCTGAGCTTCCCGAATCTGCTCCAACAGGGGAGTCACCACAGTCATCCTCATGCAAATATACTTGATTGGCGCCTCCTTGCGGCTAAGCGCATCGGCCACCACATTGGCCTTCCCCGAGTGATAAAGGATCTCGCAATCATAATCCTTCACCACGTCCAACCACCTACGCTGCCTCATGTTCAAATTCGGCTGATCCATGAGCTACCTCAAACTCTTGTGGTCCGTGTAAATGGTACATCGAACCCCATAGAGGTAATGCCGCCAAATCTTGAGGGCGAAAACCACCGCCCCCAACTCTAAATCATGCGTCGGGCAGTTCGCCTCGTGAGGCTTCAGCTGCCTCGAGGCATAAGCAATGACATGCCCCCTCTGCATCAATACTGCGACTAAGCCTGAGATCGACGCATCACAGTATACCACAAAATCCTCTACGCCCTCGGGCAGGGCTAAGATCGGCGCCTTGCACAATCTCTGCCTCAGAATCTCGAACGCTGCCTGCTCCTCAGGCCCCCATCGAAAGACCACGGCTTTCCTAGTCAACCGTGTCAGGGGTACGACTATCTTGAAGAAATCCTTAATGAATCTCCTATAGTAGCCTGCCAATCCTAGGAAACTCCGAATCTTGGATGGAGACTTCGGAACCTCCCATCTCATCACGGCCTCCACCTTGGCCGGGTCTACTGAAATCCCGTTCTGGTTGACGAGGTGCCCAAGAAACTGCACCTCGCGCAACCAAAACTCACATTTGGAGAACTTGGCGTACAAGCTCTCCCTCCTTAAGGTTTTCAAATATTGTTTCCGAATCTCTTTCAAAGTGTAAAAGCCCCTTTTTAACTTATCAGATTCTTATTTATAAAGATTTTCCAAAGGTTTTACCAAAACTTCCGTTATACTCTTGTATGGTTAAATGCATGCCTGTATATGTATAGTTACATAAGTAATATTTAAAGGACTTAGGAAGGCTAACTCGCTTTAATTCCTTTTCCTTGTTTGGATGTAGCCTTAGGGTAATAGTTATCCGTCCGAAGGTCGTTTAAATATTAGTTATATATTATGTATACATATATAGACATAAAAGTCCTCTCAGTAGATTCATCACCTTTGGGTAGCAAAGGCTTCTAGATAACCTCTCAGGTAAACTATAGTTTAGAAACCCACTATAACACTCGTTAAGGAGAACCCACTATAACACTCGTTAAGGAGAACCCACTATAACATTCAGGAAGGAGAACTTAGTTATATCTATACTCTAAAACGTATACCCTTAGTAAAAGAAAGGTTTATAGAAATTAAAATATGAGATGCATCCTCACGATGCGGATTTCACCGTTGTCAAGTTGGTAACCAAAGTCTCCTAGAGGGAGAGTGGGCATTGTGTGTACAGATCTATACGGGACCGAAAATCCCACATCCTGACTGCTAGCTACAGTCCCGGCCGACCAAAGGGATGACAAATGTCACATTCACTCCGACGCCAACAGGTCGTCAAGTACTCTATTGTCAATCAGTATGGTTACGAGTATCTCTAGAATTACCTTATAATTCATGGCTTTAAGGTAATAAGTATCATCATGATATTTGTTATATATAAAATAATCCTTATAATACATCTTCCTAGTTATACACTAGGCCACATTTTAAATATTTAAATAAACCTACTTAGTATTAAAGATTTCTTTAGACTTTGCGGGGCGTGTTGATTCATTCAATACCACCTGGAGTCTATGTTTTATTTACTTTTAGCCAGCAGCGGTACTGCTGAAGTAAAGTATTATTTTCCCTATTACTTTTACTTGTGATTTTCTCACATATTCTTTAAAGTGTAAACTATATTGTGATAATGATAGTGCTTTTGGGGGAAAATTACTCCTTAAACATAAACCGGTCAGGTCTTGGTAGAAGACTACTTTTTATTAGAAAATATGGGATTTTCTGGAAAGGATTCTAACACTCTGTGAATTCTAAACCTCTATATTTTACGTGATTGTTATGAAGGAAAACATGTATTTATACAAATGTCATTAAATACTTATGAACTCACCAGCATTAAAAATGCTGATACTTGCTTTCAAAATAACTTGTATTCTCAGGTCGTCAGTAGACAGGTACACTCCGGGAGCTTTTATGAGGACAACCTTGTACCGAGTTGCACTCTATGTTATTCTCTGCATTTACTTTGATGTTATTATATAATGTAACCTATGTAAAATTATTACTATTAATGCAATGGTTGTTGTACTCTGATTACTATACTGCATATGTTGTGATACTTGAAATGACGTCCTCCACCTCATAACGTTTCCGCCGTTCCGGTTTTGGGGTGTGATACAAATGAACCTCTACCTATATATATATATATATATATATATATATATATATATATATATATATATATATATATATATATATATATAAAGGGTCCGGGATGAACCCAAAAATTGGTAGGAACCATGGGGACTATTCTCCACAAATCATTTCGTCAATGACACAAATGTCAAACACATTTACTTGGACGTGATACGTTCGCACATGACGCACATCCATGGAACGTAATACGACTTCGAGGGAATAATCGTTTGTGACGACCGTCCATGTCACACCTGTTAGGGTGCAAAGTCACTCTTGGATGTAGTGTTTTAGGCTTTCCCCTTTGTATGTGTAAATGGGTTGAGTCGTTCCTATAAATAGGAAGTGAGTCACTCCCATTATGTAAGTGAATCCATTTTGGAGTGTTAGACTAGAAAGAGAAACTTTGTACAAACCCATTTGTATATTCTTTCTAGATCTAAGAAGAGCTTACAAAGATTTATTTACTCATAGTGTTCTTGATTTTACATGAAGATTCACTAGATCTTTTCTTATTCCGCACATGCCATCATAATCAACACCACTACAATTGGTATCAGAGCGGGTGTTCTTGATTTGATCAATAATTGATCCTTCATGGCTATCTTGATTTGGTGATTCTTGATGTTCTTATTGATCTTCGTGTTTAGAGAGTGTTTTGTGTTCTAGAAATCGAATTTTTCCTTGATTTGATCCAAAATTTGACTTTCTCTCTCTAGAATACTAGTTTGTACCACTTTCTCTCACTAGAATTTGGTTCATATTCACTTTCTCTCTCTAGAGATCTCCATGATTTTCACTTTCTCTCTCTAGAAAACCCAAGTTCATATCATTTGATTCGAAAGAAAAGAAGCAATTATGGAGAAATGGATGATACATAGTAAATATGTTCAAAGTGAATGCTCATTTGAATATCTTCTTTATAGCTTAACTGTTGGATTGAAAAGTGAATATGATATTGTTGTAAATGGAGAAAAGAATGAAGTTGGAGAATTAATTAGTTGTCCAATTTTTCGAACCAAACATTTGTTTGATCGTTTGGTTACAACATATCAAAAGAGACGAAGAAATAAAAGAGATGGATAAGTCATAAAAGGAATTTCTCGTGTTGAATGCAAATATGGAAGCAATAAACTTGAATATTATGTAGATTATCGTGAAGCTCGGGATGGTGTTCTTGATGATGATGATGTTCAAGAAAAAGGAGTTGAAGTTGATGTTCATGATGAAAAAGTTTTTTGCTCGATTGGAGTTCAAACCGATGATATTTTGTGTTCTTGTGATTCGTTTGAAGGAATGATTCCTTATCGGAAGCCGGTGATCCAAGAAAATCACAAGTATCAAACTCCAAAAGATTTGATTCAAATTCAAAAAGTTGATGTTGTGGAAAGTGGGTTTGTTCATGAAGTCAAGTCTTCAAGATTCAAAAAGATGAGAAAGAAAAAGAAGAAGAAGATCAATCACAAAAACAAGCGGCTTTACTCACAAAAATCGTTAAATGTTGGGACGACGAAATCCGTGAAACAAATTTGGGTTCCAAAGCAACAATCTCCAAGTGTTGCATTGAATTTGAACTCAAAACCCAAAAGTGTTGGTGGTTCTTTTGAAGATGTTCTTGGATCGTTGAAGAACACGAAGAACACGAAGAACGAGTTGAAAATGGAACTCGATTCGTCAAAAAGGTATCACAAATTCTCAAATGGATTCCAAAACGTCCATGATTTCGATTCATATTTTATGTTTTTCATTTTTGATCGATTTGCTTCATTGGATCTAATTCGTTTTAACCCCATTGATGATCCAATAATTTTTTTAAGATCAATTCTAACTAAAAACAAAATCAAATTTGCGTCGACTGTTCATTGATCCAAAATTCATCTGATCCTCAACGTGAGCCCAAATCAATGATCTGATACTGTTCATGTTCACTTTATATTTTTCCATTTTCAAATACTCGATACTACTATTCATATGATTGATCCATTTTTCTGAGCCCAACTCAATTGACCCATACGATGAAGTCCATAACTCGATCAAAACCCAAATTGGTTTGATGATCGACTCACTTTGTTCACGTCATTTTTTTAGCTCTTTGTTCGTGAAGAATTCATACCTCATGATTTCTTCAGAGTTCTCGCATATCATGATTCTTATCATCGATTTTACAAATTAATTTGAAGTTGTTCTTAAATCTTTTCTTGTGAATCGGTTGTATATGCTAAACCGATGATGAACAAGAAATTATCAAGTAATGATTTGATTCTAAAGAAATTGATTAAAAAAATATCAAGGAGATGAAGAACAGTTGCTTGATCATGTTTTGATCTGAAAATCTGGGTTAGATTTATCAATATCGTGTTTGTTGACTTCCGATTTCAAAAAGTCAAACTCTGAAAAGAAAAGTCAAACTCGATTTTCAATTGATGAATCGCTAAATTGAAGGCTGAAATCGTTTGATACAAGTTGGATATTGGCTGTGGATATCGAAATGTTGTTTAATTTGGGATTAATTTCGAATTTGGAAGTAAATGGGTGTATGTTCCTCATGAACGAACACTGTGTTCGTTCGTATTTGTTTCTTGAACAAGATGTGCTGGGATTTGATTTCAATGTTCAAGGGATGAAGTGATTGAAGAGGAAGGCAGTAGAAATTGTATTGTGTTTATGTTTGAATGATAAAAGCGAAGGCTGATTTGGTATTGGTTTGGAATCGATTTTGATTTTGGAGTCGATTGTTGACACTTGAAGATCGATGTCGATAGTCAACTGGGTCAAGATCGATTGGTATCTTTGAAATTTTGAAATGGGTAATATTGATTCTGAAGTTATAATCGTCTGCGATGAGTCGATGTTTGAAGTCTTCACTGAGATTTGAATTTGATGAGTGATTCGATTTCGATTTTGCATTTGGTGAGAAAATTTTGTGGTTGATGGTCAAACAAGTTTCACATGTGAACTGGATGGTTGGGTTAACGAATGGTTGATTTTGATCGTTGATTTACGAAGGGTTCAAGTTTGGTTTATTGATTTGGTTCATTTTATGAGTTCGCAAGATTGATTTGTGCAAGTTCGTTTGATGTCGATTGAAGTAATGAACGAACATATTGATTTGTCCATTCGCATCTGGGTCTCAATTGAGTTCGCATATGAGGTTGTATTGATTAGGCTTCGCATCTAAGATTGATGATTGGGTTGGTATCAAAGTGTTTCCTTCGCATCCATGGTTTAGTGTGCAAAGAATTTGACTTGCGAAGCGTTCCTGTTATAATTCGTTTAATGAAGAAGAAAACAAATATTTTCGAATTGGGTCCCTGATCTTTTCATGAAATGACACAATTGGTCCAACTTCGCAAATGGGGTTATAAAATGACAAAAATGCAGAATTCACATTTCACACACCTGTAGTTTCGTAATATTGGCAGTTTATACCCAACTTCGCAAATGGGTAATAAAAGTTGAGAAATTGCAGAATCTTCAGTTCTGGTACCTGCAGTTTGTGCGAATTTATGCTTTATGCTCGGGTTCGCAAATGGGCTAGAATTTCGCATATTTGACTGTTTTTGGCGCAACGGGTCCCTGCAAGTTTCAGAAAGTGACAATTTCTACCCGGATTTTGAAAAATCTTGCAACTTTCACCCAAAAAGCCAAAAATTTTCATAAATTGGAAATTTTTTGTGGCTTTTTCGTGATTGTTTTTCCATGCAAGATTTTTGGTGATTCATTTTTGGTACACATCAAGGGGGAGTATCATGAAGACTATTCCTCGGGCGCTTTTCATCCTTAGTGGGTTTTATAATCATTTTTTGATTATAAAAAGGGGGAGAATGATGGGTATTCGAAGCTTCTCGGGTTTGTCGAATATTCATTTGCGGATTTGAAGACCGGTGTTACTTCGAAGGGGAGTTTGGTCTTGATTGCGCTAGATCGTTGGAGATTGAAGCCGGACATCCAATCCTAACTTTGAGGGGGAGAATGTTAGGGTGCAAAGTCACTCTTGGATGTAGTGTTTTAGGCTTTCCCCTTTGTATGTGTAAATGGGTTGAGTCTTTCCTATAAATAGGAAGTGAGTGACTCCCATTATGTAAGTGAATCCATTTTGGAGTGTTAGACTAGAGAGAGAAATTTTGTACAAACCCATTTGTATATTTTTTCTAGATCTAAGAAGAGCTTACAAAGATTTATTTACTCCTTGTGTTCTTGATTTTACATGGTGATTCACTA
The DNA here is from genome assembly GCF_051521515.1 of Lactuca serriola. NCBI lineage: Eukaryota > Viridiplantae > Streptophyta > Magnoliopsida > Asterales > Asteraceae > Lactuca > Lactuca serriola. Next base: position 166,970,741 of record NC_136412.1, read on the forward strand.
GATCTTTTCTTATTCCGCACATGCCATCATAATCAACCCCACTACAACACCCCAAAACTGAGAATGGCGGAAACGTTCTGGGGTGAAGGACGTCATGTAATGTATCACAACAATGCAAAGTAGTAAATAAGCAACAACATCATCCATTGCATTAATAGTATAATTTTAAATACATGTGCGTTCTTTCATAGAATAAAACAAGATAATGAATAAGCAAAATAAAAGACGAGTCTTGACTATTCGTCGTACTTATCTATTTGTGACCTGAGAATACAAGTTATTTTGAAAGCGAGTATCAGCAATAAAGTTGGTGAATTCATAAGTATTTATGTGTCTTTGATTTGTAAAATTGTAAAGAAAAGACTTGTAAATGTTTGTGGAAAAGTTTGTATTGATGTAAATGTTTGTAAGTAATTGTAAACATTTGAAAACCCTAGAAAATCCCATATTTCCTACTAGTATAAAAGGTAGTCTTCTACCAAGACCCGACTGTTTTGAAAGTAGTCTTCTACCAAGACCCGACTGTTTTGAAAGAGGTCTTCTACCAAGACCTGACTGTTTTGAAAGTAGTCTTCTACCAAGACCCGACTGTTTTGAAAGTAGTCTTCTACCAAGACTCGACTGTTTTGAAAGTATGCATCACTATAAAGGTGGCAGTTTTTCCCCTATATAACTATTATTATTATAAAACTATAGTCTACCTCATCGTTTATGTGTATGTGTCAAAAATAAAGGTAATAAGGAAAAATAGTATATCTATATCAAATATATTCTACCTCATCGTTCATGTGAATGTGTCACAAAATAAAGGTAAGAAGGAAAATAATATAATTATTTAAATCGTATCATTTTGTATTTGTCGTTTGGAAAGTGTAAGTACTGTAGTATTGTATAAAGTGACTATTATTGTACTAATTGCCTTAAATTGAGTATTAAGGTATAATGTGATGGCTAGATCCCATACTAAACGCTCTCCATGTCAAAAGATTTTGGGAACCAAACGCGACCCCTGCAATGATTGCAAGCCTTGAATATCCACATGAAGATTATATGATCATGTATACCTAATATAACTATCACCTTTTGTTTAGAACAATGCGTTAGTGATTCATTGGTATAGCTTGATCCTGTAATTGTTCCATGCTATAGCACCTTATTATGTTTGTTCTGTTATCGTGTATTGTATCTTCCTCCCTGTTTCTCTTTATTGTGTGTTCTCTTATGTTATCGTGTATTGTAATTGTATCTCTTCATATAGTATGTATTGGTATTATTATAGACTCATGAATGAACTGACTCTTGTGTGATTCCTTGTACTTGGAATAGTAAGTAGTATCTCCTAACTATATCTATTATAGTTACTAGTAATGTACGTGTTTAACCGAAAGTATGCCTTTGTTACCCAAAGGTACTAAACTGACTGATGAAACTTTTATGTCTATATATGTATATATGATATATAACTAATATTTAGACGACATTCGGACGAATAACCGATACCCTAAGGCCACATCCAAACGGGGAAAAGGAATTAAAGCGAGCTAGCCGTCCAAAGTTCTTTAAACATTACTTATATAACTATACATATATAGGCATGCATTTGACAATATAAAAGTATAAAAGAAGTTTTGTAAAACATTTGAAAAGTTTAATAAGTAAGAAATGATGACTTGATGTCAGTTTATAAAACGATTTGAAAGTAGTTTGTTTGGTAAGACAGTTTTAAGTATAATAAAAAGCTTTGTTTGAAACACAATTGTAACAGAGTTTGAAAGGAAACATACAATATGTAAGTAGTTTGGTAGAGAGTTTTAACATGTAAAAATGGTTGAGAAAGTCATTTGAAGTAATATGTTTGGTAAAACAGCTAAAAGTGTAGTAAATCCATTTGTATGCTAGTTAATAATCACATGTGATTGATATAATAACTAACATGATTCCACTTGTATTCCCCCATAAAAGCATTTATAAACATTTAAAAACATTTAAAAGGTTAATTAAGGGGTATGAACTCACCTGTCAGTGAGTGATGCGACGGTAGGATCGGTTTAGGAGGTTGAGTGTCAATTGAGGGCTTGAGCATAATTGAATCCTATTAACCATATTATGACATATGTATGTATACAATTAGTGTTTGTAACAACTAATTATTGAATTGGGACCACATTAGGGACTAGTAAACACTTATATTGCAGTGTTACAAGCACATATGATCGTATATAAGGGGTGTATGGCTATACAAGGGAGTGTATGGTCAAAATACACCATATTGGTGTGTGTACGGCCAGGATGTGTGTGCGGCCGCACAATCCTTATGAAGTGTGCCAAAACGAATTTTTCAGGCCTTAGGACTCATCTAGGAAGGTTTCTCACTTCATGTTCTAGCCTTACATGGAGGTTATTGTCATTTTAGGACCTAAAAAGGGTGTGTGCGGCCACTATGAAGGTGTGCGGCTGCACACCCTTCATGAAGATGATAAACTCAAGTTTTTCAAGCATATCATCAAGTGTTCTTAACATATAACCAGGTATAACAAGTATATACACGTTATAGAGGCTTGAAACGGGTGATTAGGGTCCAAAACTTAGTGTGTGTTCTTGGCGTTCTTGGTGTTTTTGAAGATCTACACCAAAAACGTGTTTTCATGGATCTAAGTGGGGGAGAAGGCTAGTTAAGGTCATGTAATAGTCAATCAAGGGATGAATCACTTACTTGTTTGAAGATTGGAGTGAAAAGTTGGATGATACTTGAGAGGATTTCGAGTTCTAGCTTTGAAGGAGTGGGAAAAGTGTTCCAAATGACTAAGTGTGGTATATATAGGTGGGAGTGTGTGGCTGGGATGGGTGTGCGGCCGCACACACCTGTGTGTGGCCGTACACTCAAGTGTGCGGCCGCATACTCCATGTGTTGGAGTGTTTGGCCTGATTTCGCTTGATATGCATCGTGCTATCCCATTTCTAGGACCCTACCTTAATTGTACTAAGTTTAGAACACTCAAATAGACCCCAAACAATGCTAAAAGTTAGCAAAACGAGGCTATCTTTGATAGATTTGACCAAGTGTACAGGATAGAAAATTTCGGGTTGTCATAGTCCATGGAACGACATTTAAATGAGTTGTATTATTTATTTTTGTTTATTTTGTTTTATTTTTATATTATTTTTATTTTTGTTTTAATTTTTTGTTAAAATTTTTAATAGATATATTCTCGGTTTTAACATTTTTTCGTTTTTTTTAATTTTTCTTTCTTTTTTTTTCGTTTATTTTTTTTGATATCTTTACTACATACTTGAAGATACTAGTATCTATAGATGTCGAATGTCTTGGATAGTTTCGATAGTTTGTAATGTTATTATACGGGCATTTTTGTTATGAAGCTTTTATGTAAAGTCCCTTATATATTTTTGTGTGCTTTCTGTATCCCTATAAATATGGGATGTGTACTAGAGATAGATAATAACTTTCGTGATTTTGTCTAAACTCTCTGTGTACTTCTAAAAGCATAATTGAGACAAACAGACTTTATTTAGATCTTGTGTTCATCATTCTTACTTTACTCTGATCTTGTAATTCATACTCGATTTCATTGCAACTACATTTGGTATCAGAACAGGATTCATACAGAATCGTTCTGATTTTCTAAGTTTTTGCAAAAATTTTGTGTCTCATTCTAGATTTCAATTTTCTGCCCTTTTGCTTCATAAAATCATCTTAGATATTCAGTTGTGAGTCGATTATGCATTCTAGTTGTAAAATTGAGTGTTCGAGTGTTGAATTCTGAGTGTTTAGCTGTTTGATCTCAATCTGATTTGAGCTTTTCTCTAAATTTTCCGTACAACAATCGTCAACGTCAACATGAAAACGATGACTTCTTACTCTCATCTCCTTGGTTCATTAACAAAGATTCCAATGCTGATTCCTGAGTTCTACGATCAGTGGGCTGATCGAATAGAGGATTACTTGAACGTAATTGATGAAGAACTCTGGAAGTGTATTCTCCATGATGTTCACCCTCCTGCTTCTGTTCAAAGTATTGCAACTACATTTGGTATCAGAACAGGATTCATACAGAATCGTTCTGATTTTATGAGTTTTTGCAAAAGTTTTGTGTCTCATTCTTGATTTCAATTTTCCGCCCTTTTGCTTCATAAAATCATCTTAGATATTCTGTTGTGAGTCGATTATGCATTCTAGTTGTAAAATTGAGTGTTCGAGTGTTGAATTCTGAGTGTTTAGTTGTTTGATCTCAATCTGATTTGAGCTTTTCTCAAAATTTTCCGTACAACAATCGTCAACGTCAACATGAACACGATGACTTCTTACTCTCATCTCCTTGGTTCATCAACGAAGATTCCAATGCTGATTCCTGAGTTCTACGATCAGTGGGCTGATCGAATAGAGGATTACTTGAATGGAATTGATGAAGAACTCTGGAAGTGTATTCTCCATGATGTTCGCCCTCCTGCTGTTGTTCAAAGTATTGGAACTTCTTTGAACAATCAAAATGTCAATGAACAATTTGAAAGATTGTTGAAGAATGAAAAGAAGTGTATGAGAGAACTCAAAGGTGCTCTTCCTCCCGTTGTTTACCATTACGTGCGTAGCTATAAGACTGCAAAAGAGATTTTGGATAATTTGAAAGAAAAGTATTAAGGAAGCGAAAAAAATGAAGATCAGTTCAGTCAAACAATGTCTGTTTGAATTAGGAGAATTCAAGTAGAAGGAAGGAGAGACCATTGAATCTTATTATGATCGTCTGAATGAGTTTATCTTCAAATGTAACCGATATGGAGTCATACGATCAACAATGGAGTTTAATCTCACTTTCATCATGGGTCTTCGGAAGGAATGGAGAAATGTCAGCCTCATGATAAATACACAACAAAGTTTTGATTACTTCTTTCTGAATGATATTTACAATGTGATGAAAGCACATGGATCCAAAGTGAATGAAATTGCTGAGGAATCAAAGATCAGTTTGGGTGGTTCACTTGCACTTGTTTCAAAAGTTACTAGAAGAGAATCTGAGAAGGAGAATTCGGAAGATGAAAGCCTAATCATCAACTCTGATGATGAAGCAGTGGCACTTTACTCTAACAATCGAGTAAATAAATTTTTCAAGAAGCCTTTCAATGCAAAGTCGAAAACAAGTGAAGTAAAGGGAAGTTTTGCTGGAACATCTAGGAATGAAGATAAGAAAGTTGAGAAAAAGGAAGTTCGTGCTGAGGAAGAGAAGAAAGAGAAAAAGATGAAATGTGATTCTGGATTCGAATGCCATTACTGCAATGAAGCGAATCATATGGCCAATGACTGTATGCTGCGAAAGCGAGATGAAAAAAAGAACAAGGTCAAAGACGAAGCTTATTACGTCAAGAGATTGGAAGAAGTTCGTGTAAAGAAGAAGGGAGTGTCTCTGGTGGCCAAAGGTATGGATGAAGAAGAGGGAACATACCAGATTTGGTCATCTGGTTCTGATGACGGTGAGATGCGAAACCCTACACATGGGGCTATGTTTGCAATGCATGAGGAAGAAGAGGAAGAGAAAATAACTGGGATGTGTTTTGTTTCGACATCTTCACACAAATCACCAATGACTTCTTAGGTATGTTCTCTTTTACAATCTTTTAATATTCCCACCAGTGCATATGATTCGATTCTATCTGAGTTTGATGCAGCTATTACTTATGTTAATGATCTACTTATTTCTGCTAGTAATGATGCTAATTAGTCAAACACACAACTCTTAGAAACTCGGAGGATGTTGGAATCGAAGAAAGTGAAAATATAATACTTAGATTTACAAATAACGAATTTGATGTGTGATAGGGATAGTTTAAGTGCTGATGTTAAATTGTTGCTAAAACAAAGAAATATCTACTGTAACTCAACCAAACGTTTATATGGTAAATTGACAGCATTGCATCATTCATCAGATATTAGCAAATAACAACATAGGAAACTTTTGCCCTTTTTAGCATTCAAAAGGGAGAAAATAGACTATATTTCCTATGATTGTGAAAAGACAATTGCTGAATTCGATAGGGTTCCAGATAATATATATGCATATGGAATAGTGTTGGGGCATGTAAATGCTCCACAAATAATGAGTGATAGTTAGCTTATATTTTCCCTTTATTGTATTTATGGTGTAAATACTCTCCCTCCTATATAAAGGGAGAGTTGGTCATTTATTTCCTTAGTAAAGCTAGCCATTCTTACTTTTTTTAGTTAGAGTTACTTTTCTCACAATGTAATTATAGAGAGAGAAAGTAGTGGGTTCTCCCAACCTAGGGAGAGTTTCTCTCCCACCATGTTCTTCATGCAATATTATGATTATTCTCTTTTGTTCTTACTTCTTTTTAATGAACTCATATTATGTTCTTCGTGTTCATACTTCCAAAAACACGATTAATCTCGAGATATCTTACTTCTGCATTCACCGTTCGTTAGAAAAATGGGTCTCTACAATTGGTATCAGAGCCGTACCTTGAAGATCTCACGATTAGTTCAAGGGAACGACTCCCGTTTGGTGATTATCTTGTGATTTTTCCGTGTTTCTGCAAGATTTTTTTTTTTCGGTTTGCAAACTGGAATTTTTTTTATGATGTTCTTTCTTAGTTCTATCTTTTGGGTGATTCTATCTTAGCAAAAATAAAAGTTGCTACTGCTGAGCATTCTATTATTGCTGGAAAAATGATGTTCTTCATGTTCTTATTGTTTTTTCTGTTGAAGAAATGAAGAAAAATGGGAAGAGAAATTAATTTTTGTGGTCTCCAAAATGTTGAAGAAATTGTTCCAGGAGGTATTTGTTCTTGGAAATGAGAAGACACAAATTTAATGGGCTTATTATTCTAGAAGAAAGTGGAGAAAAACATTTTTTTTGGAGATTTTATCTTCCAGCAACTTTATCATTGTGAGGTATGAAACTCTTGATTCTCATATTTTTAGTTGCTGTAGATCTTCAATTTGAATTGTTTGGACGTAATGTATTGTTTACATAAAGCATATTGTCCTTGTTACTCTTTTGGTAAAGAGTACTCCACTATTTACTCCCTCAAAAGACAAAAACCATGTGACAGTCCAATCCCATCACCTTTTGTCCCCTAAAATCCCCCTGTATACTCTTCCTTTTGCCTTCCCAAGACCCACTTGTTGACTTAAATGCTTTATAAAAAGATTCCCTTATTAAAATATGAATAAATGGCCTTTGCGGTACCATTTTTCATGAAAAAAGAGCATTTTTCGTCACCTGTTCAGCCCCTTCCGGACCCCCGAACCGCAGCCAAAAACTGCCTACCGGAGTCACCTTAGAAGCCTACCCGCAACCCTTCTCAGCCTTAGATCCGAGGTCCACAATGTCACTATCCGCAGCCTTGGTTAGCAGCCCTAGAACCGCAGCCAAAACCCTTCATTTGCCCTCAGTTCGGATCTTAGCTTCTGGTTCGGACCGCAGCCTCTCAACCTCGGTTCGGACCGCAGGCACTCCACTGCCGGTTCGCATCCGAAGTCCCTTGCAACCGCATCGCCTACAGCAGCCACTTCTCCATCCGCGACTAGCTCGTCCGCACCTAAGACTCCATCCTACCGCAACTTCTAGACCCGCACCCAAGACCCCACCGCACCCACCTGCTTACTCTTCCCACTGCAACCACCTCCCACCTTATCTAACGCCTCTCATCTGCAGCCTCCACGCATCTCCTCCCTCCTCCAGACTTCCCCCCTTCTCCTCCTTCCTCCTTCTTCCTTCAGCCCCTCCTTCCTCCTCCTCCTCCCCCCCTCTTTATTCCTTCTTTCTTCTTCCTCCTCCCCCATTTTTTTCCTCACCTCTTTTTTAAACCCCTTTTTTTCTTTCTAGACTTTATTTTTTTTTAATTCAGATTTTTTCTACATTATTTTATTTATTAATTTTTTTTCTTCAGCCAATTTTTTTTATTTAGCCAATTATGTTTTTTTAACACCAATTTTTTTAGCCATTTTTTTATTATAACCAATTTTTTTTATTAAAACCATTTTTTTCAACACCAATTTTCGCCACCACCTCCCCATGGATTGTCACATTGGTTATTCACTTCATGCTGGTTATTATTATTGGAAGAATATTCCTACTACAGTCGGACTTCATATTATCTTTTTGTGATGCTTGCACCGCAACGACGATTGATCAACAAAGTTGTTTCGCATTCTTCACTTTATGGGATATTATGACTTGGCGCTCTTGATTTTTGGTTGACGAATCATGTATCTTGAGCATGTGAACTTTATTCTCTATTGAAGACCACTTCAAGTGTTCCAACACCGTAGTTTGGATATTTGAATATATTTTTGGCACAACAGATTTTCTCAGCACAGTTTCAGCAACTATGTCACCCGCTTCCTCATGACCGCAAGAGTATTTATTTTACTCTTTCTCGTTTCTTATCGAGACCCTTCATACATCTAGGGAGAGCTTATCTTAGCTCTTGGTATCCGACACTCTCCATCCGATGATTTGTTGATTTTTGATATCCGATCATTGGTTATCAAAAATAGGGAGAGAATATCATCGAGATTTGGTTATTATTGTTTGAATTTGGATTCTTGAAGATTTCTGAAGACGATTATTTATTTAGTGATGCAATGTGGCACTTATTTTTGGTCTTCACGGATCAAAATTTTGGCATTACTCGATGTTTTCCGATTCAGATTATTTATTATTCGGACTCTACCACAGGATGATTTTGTGTTCGCATCTAGTTCAGATTTTATGGTTTCACGAGTTTGGATTTGTGATATGTTGAAGACGAAGATTATTTTGGCGATGTGACGTGGCACTTATTTTTGATCCTTTGATCAAATTTTTGGCATCGCTGGACCATGTTTTTGGACTCACATTATTTTTATCCGGACTACATTTTATGGATGCTTCACATTTTTAGTAGGTTATTCTTTGAAGAATTTCAGTGTATTATGATTCGAGAACTCGAGATGTTTTTCAGACTTTTGAAGCCGAAGTGTTTCTTTTATTGGATCTTCTACTTAGTCATGGTGACCTCCTTCTTCGGGTGATTATGACTGGTTTGAAGATTTGGATCTTATTTTTTCTGCTTCATTGGTTGTGCTTTGAAGCCGAAGGCGTTCATTTCAGAGATTCATGTCCAGTTTCAGACTTCACAGACACTTCAGAGTTTCAGAGATATTTCAGCACTTGATTTCATTTTATTACCACACTTGCTAGTTGGATTACTGTATTATAGCCTTGTATCACTTATTGTATCTCTCATCATTTGTAAGCATTTAGGGAGAGAATGCTGGGGCATGTAAATGCTCCACAAATAATGAGTGATAGTTACGTTAGATTTTCCCTTTATTGTATTTATGGTGTAAATACTCTCCCTCCTATATAAAGGGAGAGTTGGTCATTTATTTCCTTAGTAATGCTATCCATTCTTACTTTTCTTAGTTAGAGTTACTTTTCTCACAATGTAATTCTAGAGAGAGAAAGTGGTGGGTTCTCCCCACCTAGGTAGAGTTTCTTTCCCACCATGTTCTTCATGCAATATTATGATTGTTCTCTCTTGTTCTTACTTCTTTTTTATGAACTCATATTATGTTCTTCGTGTTCATACTTCCAAAAACACGATTAATCTTGAGATATCTTACTTCCGCATTCACTGTTCGTTAGAAAAATGGGTCTCTACAAATAGTGAAAATTAATGAATGTCTGGATGCTAATGAATTAGTTGATATTGTAAATGAGACCTTGACCAAAAATAAACAAATAAGGATTTTTAAAAGAATTGAGAATTTGAAATCTGACTCTGAAACCAATTTTGTTGATATTGAAGATGATTATGATGATATTAGTGAAATTGAAGAGGAGGAAGTTATTGATAGTTCTTAGTTGTCTGTCATTAATGTCACATCAATGGCTAAAGACAAAGAAAAATGTAATGATTCTATGGTTAAAGTTGACACTACTCTACCCTCAACTTCAAAAGTTCATGATCTTGACCATGTGACTGTCGAACATAGTCAAACAGACAGTGATGATGTTCCGAAAGAAACAACAATTCCAAGGGTTGTAGTTGATCAATTTTTTGACGAAAATGAGAAATTTGACACAATTATGAAGGAAAAAGGTTCTCATTGCCTTGAGACAAATACAATTGTGTATCCAAATTTCAAGTGCTCAAACGAAGTTATCTTTCCAAATCAAGTTTTTGTCAGAACAGGAAATAATTATAATATTAAACCTTAGTTTAATAAAATGATTGAAGAGGATAACAAGAAGGAATCAAAAGACAGATTTTTCTTAAATTAAAGTATTGTTGAAAACAATCTAACAAAGAATTCATACACTTTTCAACGACACAAACAAAACGAGTGTGGATTGAAAAATCTGAAAATTCAAAAGATGTTTCAAAACAAGTTGATATTGTTTCACACCATGTCAAAATTAATTCTCAAGAGTTTAAAAAACAAATTGAAAAAACTTCGAAAGAAAGTGGTGTTTAAAAGAGACAAGCAAGAAAAAAGTTTTATTGGCAAACCATAGAGTCTCGAAAGAAACCGAATGTTTTGCTAAATAAATCATCTGAACAAAAAAAAAGTCTAAATCAATTCAGACTTCTTCTCAAAAGAAATTTGAAAATAAGAAAAATCCCGCTCTAACTTAAACATGTTTCTCTCCAAATAAACCAATAAATGATTTTTCAAAATCTAAAATTCAAGAGTCAAAATCAACATTCCAAACGAAAGGTCAAACATCAAATGCAAAGAAGTTTACAAATCATCAATCTACAAGAAATTTCAATTCAAATCAACAAACAAGGTTTTCGCAAAATCAATTTTCAAACAAAAGAGTGTTCAAAATCGTTTTTCTTGTTAAATGAAACCAATGTATTCAACTCAAAAGTTTATTAAATTTCAATCAATAAGAAATGTGACCTTCACACCCAAAGAACAAAATTTTCCCAATCCTTCTACGAAATAAGTTTCCAAAGTTTCGTATGTCAAAGGCAAGTCAGATGTGAAAAAAATTAACCATTGGCTCGAAGGAAAAGGGAAATCATTTTACTCAGGGAAGTGCAAAACAGTGAGATTTCTCAAAATCTTTCATCTAGATACAAACACACTGATAAATAAGACCTAACAATACAAGCGACAAATTATGATTATTGATCAAGTATTTAATTCTTTTAAGATGATTCGATGATTGTATTTTTAGGGTGTGGTGTGGCTTTGAAGGTCACATAGATAAAAACAAAAGAGAGAAAGAAATACCTTTAGAACAAGAAGCATAAGAAGCATACCTGAAATGGAGAGGCGACAGATGGCTAGTTGTAGAGCTGAACGAAGGATGAAGCATCAAAATAGTGAGCAAGGGATTGAGAGTCGGAGTATATCAAAGATCAGGAGGGGGGACAGTCCATATCTTTTATTTTAGGACCTAACGTGTATTAAAACTATTGGGTTAGGACCAGTTCTAGGAAAAACACCGAGGGGGGGGGGGCATAGCCCCTCCTGGCCCTAAGCATCCTCCGCCCCTAGTTACTGCCTCCCCCTTGTTCCTCATCAAGTGTCACCGAACAAAAAAGGAGGAAGCAGCGGAGCCACCTGCTGCCACCTTTATTTGTACTGACGTGAGTTTTTCAACAAACCACACCTCCTGCTACAGTAGATATCAATCCCCACCATCATTATATTTTTTGTGTTTCTCTGTTTGTAATCAATCGGAATCAAGAGACCCTATTATGGGTACATAAGAAGGAGGAAAACAAATCAAAACTTTAATTCCTTTCAAATATATTTAGTCCCTTATATAAATTCCTAACCAAAACCAGTCCCTCCCATGATTAAATGTTAACAAAATAACCCCTCATAGGTATTACTTTACAAAATCAGTACCAACTATTGTTATTTTTGACAAATCAACCCCTATAGTATAGTTAAGTTATTAAATAGTCCCGCACTTGTTAAATAATACCAAAACTTCCCCTTTGGTTAATTAGGTAACAACGATAATCCTGATGGTTTTTTTAAACGCATAGAGCGTCACGTTGCGACTTCTCACGACAAGTTTCACACCAACGAACCTAGTTCACGCTAAAAAAGTGAGTGCTTATGGTCCTCTTTTAATGTTTTTAATTTAGGGGAGAATACATATGAAAAACATATATCAAATTTGAAAAACACATGTTAAACTCATATCTAGTTATTGAAGGATCTAGTATGCTCATGAATCATATTAAAGTGATATTACTAATTAACATATGGTACTAATGGGTCACACTAACAACAACTTGATATAATTGATTATTTATTAGAAATTGATTCTAATAAATATTCAATAAACTCTTATAATTAAATTGGAAATTATTTATTTCATGGAAATAATAATTTTAATTAACAATTAACATTACATAATTCATATGGTCTAAATTAGTAAGTCAATTAACATTACATAATTCATATGGTATGAATTAGTAAGTCATGTACAAAGATGAGATGTAATCCATGTATGAGAATCAAGTACGGGCTTGATTAAAATTTATCCCTATAGCAAGGCTAGAAAGAGTAAATGATTCTTCTTGAAAGAATAAATTACATGGATAACCATACACATTTAAAGCAAGACTTGTAGTAAAAAGATTTTCTTATACTCATATCATTAACTATGGGCCTCATCATACTCATGACATTGACTGTGATCAAACCTTTTTCACAGGTAGCTATGATTAGATCAACAAGGATATTATTTGCTATAAGTTTATATTCTTAATATGAGATATAGTAAATAGATTTCAAGAAAGACCGCTTTTCTTAATAAACATCTACTGGAAGATATCTATATAGATTAGCCTGGACGTTTTCTTAATCCAAGTTATCCTAACAAAATGTGTAGAGCTTGAGATCCACTTGTGGATATAAAGCAAACATCCAAATGTTATAATCATCATTTTATGTAAAACCATAAGGTGTATTTTTATAACAAAATGAATAGAAAATGTGTGTTTACTAAGAAATAGTGTGAGCATAGTGAAATTCCTAATCTTGTATGAATAAGACATACTTAATCATTTGAATTCACATTCTGACTAAGCAAGGTCGTTTTCACCTTGACTTGGAAAGTGTTTCTAAAATGAAAGACTTAGGAAGGAGAAAATACATTCTTGAAATGTGAAATCTATAAGGGACAGATAAAATGAATGCTAAAAGTTTCATGTCCTTATACATATATTGGCAATATCTTGAAAGGGATCAAGACACAAGATTCTTTTGGAGAATTCTTGGCATTGTCTCATAGGCTTGAACTAGATGAAATGATTTATATTCTATTTTCTTGGCAAATTAATTCATCATTTACACATATTATACATAGGGCATGATATTTGATCATGTTGTAAGCATGTCATAGGATACTAATTGAATACATGGTTAAGTCACTGGATGACTAAAAGAGCATTCTAAGAATACTTTAGAAGAGCTAAGAGAATGTATATGAGATAATCAGTTTAGAAAGGAACTTTATGGAAAGTGCTATACAAGATATTAATTTCTAAACACATAAATAATTATGAATTATAATTGGATTTTGACTTCATTATGGAATGAAGGGTAAGTTTTGTTGGAATGAGGTCCAAGCAAAACATAATGACATAATCTACTACAAAATAAGAATACACTACTTTAGAAATTGAATTAAAATATGATTAGATGAATGGGATCATTGAAAAACGATGTTGATTTCTGCCATTCAAGGATCACATAGAAATTTTTGTGATTTCGAGAGTATACTTAATCAAGCTAAGAGATTCTATGTCACGAAAGAACACCAATCATATTCTCCAATATATTTAACTACACTTAGGGTAAAGTTAAATATGTAGATGATAGTATTCATAGAATTCACACAAATTAAATTTTGTCAGATCCATTGATAAGGTCATTCTTTTGAGCTAAGTATGAATGGTCACACTTCAGCTATAAGACTTTATTATTCTAGAAATGGGTTTTTATTTGGATTTAGTATTTGGATATTGGAACATTATAACAGCAACTATTAGATAATGTTATGATATAGTCATCACATTAATACTAGTTGTGTTCTATGTTAACATGTTTAATCCATGAATAATGTTATTATTCTAAAATTCGTAGTCGATTATAATTATGTGAGCAATTATGAAGTAAGACTAATATGAATTGGATTGGTTGACTCTCACTGGATGAAAGTAGGCAAGTGGTTGTAACCAAGTTTCATAGGTACTTGTCAGAGAACTAGTATTGAACTGACCCATAATAAGATCATCGCATGGATCGCTATAATGAATGATACTTGATTAAAAGGTACTATCTTTGTATCCTTAACACTTGACATATATAGTGGGACTTAAGTATAGGGAGTACTACGCTTTGATATGGTCAAATGTTGTTCCTTAACCAGACAGTTATAAAAGCCATTTTCAGGTATGGTGTGAACTATGCAAGAGGCTTATGTAGTCAATATGAGATTTGTTCCTCTTATGTGTTGAGATTTAGACATCTAAGGTGCCTTACCAAAAGTTAAACAACTAATGGGATTGATCGTGATAGGTATCTCATGTTCAACATGATGTCTATAACAAAAGGATAACTGATAAACCTATTGTAACAACGTAAATTTTCAAAACAATTTTTCTTTTTAAAACATACTTCCATTCATAAAATATCACAAAAATCCATTGTATCACATGATGTAATAATAAAACAAATCCCAAGATCTCAAATACATAAATTCTCCCAGTGTGTACAGATCATGTCGGCGCCTTCCCACAATCCTCGCTAGTACCTGAAACACATATCACATAAAACTGTAAGCATAAATGCTTAGTGAGTTCCCCAAAATACCACATACAACACATACACCACTCGAGACTATAGTACGACCCTCCGGTCGATGTGTCTCAGCAGGACCCTCCAATCCCATAGCTCGTTGGACCCTTCGGTCTGGTCATAACTCATTGGACCCTCCAGTCCGGTCTATACCACACATAGCATACATATAACAAAAAGCACATAATCTCAAACATACACATATCACATAAGACCCTCCGGTCTGCACATAGATACCACTCTAGGTAATGTATAGTGAGAAGACTCACCTCGTATGAAGTCGGATAAACTCTCGTGCTCGACGTCCCGACCTAGCCTCCTCCTATCATCCGAATAACATTCCTAATCAATTCCCTCTCATAGTATCATCTCTAAAGATTGGGTAGAAGGCCATTCTACCCCTCCCTAAACTCTCTTAAATCAGCTTGACCAAAACCCTAAGGTCAACTGAAGTCAACGGTTAAACTTTGACCCGACTCGTCAAGTGCGCATTGGTGACTCGGCGAGTCCATGCGGGTCCTCTGAATCCTTTTAGCCTCACTTGGCACGTCGAGTCATCCCTTTACTCGACGGGTTACTCCTGTCACGAACCGCAGGGCAACCCCAACTCGACTCGTCGAGTCCACTTATGAACTCGGCGAGTTGCTTCCATGGCAAAAATCAAATGACCTTCTGAGTTCATATCTACTTCTCTAACGTATAGATCTGCCCTTCCCATACACAATAATCATGTAAAGGTCCGACCTTTACATTCTTGCAACATACATAGGGCTCCTTTTGGTGAAATCATCTCTAAAAGGCAACCTAAGTTCATTTCTTCCATGGAACAACATAAAACAGGTTGGATAAGGCTCTCTGGACCTCTAAAGGTCCAGATCTAGAGTCTAACACTCACAGGGACAATATACTCATCATTTCAAGCCAATAAATGGGTATAGAAAACCCTAAATTCAAGGATCTCATACTAAACAGAAGAAGGGATCGATTTCTTACCTCAAAGCTGCAGATCCAAGCTGGAAACCCACAAAATATCAATCCCCTTGACCTCCTCTTGCTGGAAACACCTTCTTCTTTGCAAAATCACACTAACAAGGATCAAAAAGGCTCTCTCTCTCTCTCTCTCTCTCTCTCTCTCTCTCTCTCTTTCACACACACACACACAACTCACTCAAGCTCTCTAGGGTTTCTCTCTGGACTGGATCAGAGAAGTGAATTTTCTTGGCCATGTGGTTAGCCAGAAAGGGATACATGTGGATCCCTCCAAAATCAAAGCAATCGAAAACTGGTCAGCACCTGCAACGCCGACAGAAGTTCGACAATTTTTAGGGCTCGCTGGCTACTACCGAAGATTCATACAAAACTTCTCCAAGATCGCCAAACCACTCACCACCTTGACTCAGAAAGGTGTGGTGTTCAAGTGGGAAGATAAACAAGAAGCTGCTTTCCAAACGTTAAAACAAGCCCTATGCAGCGCAACGGTTTTGTCTCTTCCAAAAGGAACGGATGACTTCGTCGTATATTGCGATGCCTCAAAACAAGGCCTCGGGTGCGTGCTCATGCAGAGAGGGAAGGTCATCGCTTACGCATCAAGGCAACTTAAGACACACGAAGTTAATTATACCACCCACGACCTTGAGTTGGGAGCAATAGTGTTCGCCTTAAAGATATGGAGGCACTACCTCTTCGGCACAAAGTGCACTATCTTCAATGATCACAAAAGTCTTCAGCATATTCTCAATCAAAAAGAACTCAACATGCGGCAAAGAAGATGGGTAGAGTTGCTGAACGACTACAAGTGTGAAATTCGCTACCACCCGGGCAAGGCCAATGTAGTGGCCGATGCTCTAAGCAGGAAAGAATATTCGGGCCGCCGAGTAACATCCTTAACCATGACAATCCATTCCCACCTGGCCACGTAAATCAAGGAAGCTCAACTAGAAGCCTTGAAACCAGAAAGTGTGACAAACGAGGCATTAAGGGGGATGGATAGGAACTTGGAAGTCAAGGATGATGGAGCTCGTTATCTCATGAACCGAATCTGGACACCGAAGTTCGGTGGGTTCCGAGACATCGTCATGAATGAAGCACACAAGTCTCGATATTCCATTCATCCAGGGTCAGATAAGATGTATCTAGACCTCAAAAAGTTATACTGGTGGCCGAACATGAAAGCCGAGATTGCTACTTATGTGGGCAAGTGTCTGACTTGTGCCAAGGTCAATGTGGAATACCAGAAACCCTCAGGACTACTACAACAACCTAATATACTTGAGTGGAAGTGGGAACGGATAACCATGGACTTCATAACCAATCTGCCTAAGACGTCAGGCGGGCTTGATACCATATGGGTAATCGTAGACATATTGACCAAGTTTGCGCACTTCTTGCCGATAAAGGAAACCGACAAGATGGAGAAGTTAACCAGGACGTACATCAAGGATATTGTGCGACTGCATGGCGTACCAATATCCATTATCTCCGACCGAGATAGTAGATTCACCTTTCGATTTTGGCAATCTCTACAGAAATCTTTGGGAACTAGGCTTGACATGAGTACGGCCTACCACCCACAAACCGACGGGCAGAGTGAGCGAACCATACAGACATTAGAAGACATGTTGAGAGCATGTGTGATAGACTTTGGTAAGGCATGGGATACCCATTTACCACTTATCGAGTTCTCCTATAGCAATAGCTATCACACTAGCATCAAAGTTGCTCCATTCGAAGCTCTCTACGGCCGCTAGTGCAGATCACCCATGTGTTGGGCTGAAGTGGGGGATACTCAGCTAGCTAGGGGGCAAGTCCCTAACAGCACCCTCATTGGTCCTGAAATCATAAGAGAGACCACATAAAATATTGTTCAAATTCGAGAAAGGCTAAAAGCGTCTCGAGATCGGCAAAAGAGTTACGCGGATAAGCAACGCAAACCCTTGGAATTCCAGGTCGGTGATTGAGTACTACTAAAAGTTTCCCCTTGGAAAGGAATGATACGTTTTGGTAAACGTGGGAAACTAAACCCAAGGTACATCGGACCGTTTGAAATCCTTGCTAGGATTGGTCCCGTAGCGTACAAGCTCCGACTACCACAAGAACTTAATAACGTACACCCTACCTTCCACGTATCAAACTTGAAAAAGTGCCTATCCGACGAGACTCTCGTGATACCCCTTGACGAAATTGAAGTTAATGAGAGTCTCCATTTCGTGGAAGAGCCAGTTGAAATTATGGATCGGGAGATCAAAAGAACGAAACAAAGTCGTATTCCAATAGTGAAGGTTCGTTGGAACGCTAAACGAGGATCCGAGTTCACCTGGGAACGCGAGGATCAAATGAAACAAAAAATACCCGCATCTTTTCCCAAACTCTTGAAGTCCCTGTCATAATGTAAATTTCGGGACGAAATTCCCTCTAACGCGGGGATGATATGACAATAGTCAATTTCGGGTCAGCTCAAAGTCAAACGAAGTCAACGAGTAAAACCGGCCGACTCAGTTAAACCTTGTATATTAGGGTTTACGTTATGTAATTACTGTTCAACTCACTATTTTAATGAGAAAGCATCATTTGGAAACTCATGTGTTTAATTTTCCTTAGCCTTGATAGTGCTAAACCATGAACCAAAGCGATAAAACACTATTTCACACTCATCGGGAGTGTGTAGTACACTAAAACATGGCTTCACGGGTTTACAGACCTTGCGTTGCGAAGCCGGATACGTAAAAAGGTCATAAATGGAACCACTCTTAAATATCTTTCACTCTATCTCTCCATATTAGAAACCTCTCCCAAATCTCTCTCTATATTTGAAATCTCTCCCAAATCTCTCTCCATATGAGGAATCTCTCCAAGATTGTAAAATCTCTCTCCATATGAGGAATCTCTCCATGACTGTAAAATCTCTCCCAAATCTCTCTCTATATGAGGAATCTCTCCAAGATTGTGAAATCTCTCCAAAATCTCTCCCGAAACCTCTCTTGAAATTTTTATAATCAATTGGGGCATCCCGATACTTGGCTTGATGAGAAACCACTCAAAGAAGGGAAAAATCTTGGAAAATAACCCTTTAGGACCGAAGCCCCTCCATAGGGGCCAAGTCCTCCTTGGACCGAGGTCCCAAGAAGCCAAACCGGAGTCCACTTGGCTAACCGCAGCAAGCGAGCTGCCGTCAGCGAGCCGCAGTCAGCGAACCACAGCATGCGAGCCGCAGCCAGCGAGCCGCAACCACCGACCGCAGTAGACTTCGCTCCGGACCCTCCTGGCGAACCCGCCCGCGGAGCCTCCTCGGATCGCAGCCCCTTCCTCTTCGGATCCGCATTAGCAGCCGATGCCACTCCGGATTTTGGACTGCTGATGACCAAGCCCTCGCCTGACTTCAGATTTCTTCATTTTTCACCCGGTTTTCGATCTTTACTCCGTTTTAAGCCCGTTTTTAATTATTTTAACGGGGGACCTTTATCCAAACTCATATTTTGACATATGAGGCCCCAATTATTCATAAATTCAGTATATTTTTAAGGAAATATCTATTTAGGGATACAATCTATTAAGTGAGATCATGAGGTGGAGTGTGAATCTTACCATAATATTTGACACAAACAACCATCCCATACCCATTCCCATGACCAGCCATTGTACTCCCCACCATACCTAGTCATTCAAGAGTACTTTCCCCACCATTTGACCAGCCCCACTCATGGTCAAAGGCTGAAGACTCTTACCTCTCCTCACCTTTCTCTCATTTCTCTCATTTCCACCCAAAGAACAAACACCTTTTCTCTCAAACTTTCTCCCTCAAATTCGAGATTCAAGGCTGATCATCAAGTTTTATTACACCCTTGGTAAGTATAATTCATCCTCCTTGTGATAATCACACTTCCCTTTACTCATATCATAGATTGCTTACACAAATTCCATCACTTCGGTGTTAGATTCTCGAAAATCTCTAGGCATCTTCAAGTATTCTTGAGTTGAACACTTCTCACCTCCAACACTCATCTACTGAAACCACTCAAGGTGAGTTCATACCCCTGTATTTTCATGTTTTCTTAAGATTTTAGGGGGGGGGAATACAAGTTAAAACAACAAGAACACAAATAAACTCTTCCAACAGCTTTCATCAGAAAAGTCGGACTCCATTCACGGACTCTTTTGGACAACTTAAACATTTTAGTTTTCAAAACTGTTTTAGGTGCAAATAGTCAGAGTTCTTAGCTTTAAAATGACTACTTGCACATCTCCATACGATTTTTCTACAATTTATGGTGATTTTTACAAAACCGCCTATCAATGTAGCTACGAATCCGGACCAGTCTGTGAATAAGAGCATTTTTACACAAGTTAGAGGCATCCAAAAATCGTAATAAAATTTATGAACAAACTAGACACATTTTTTGAACTCTCAGAATTTACGGATTTAGTTTTTGACTTCATATGATTTTTCTATGACTTTTCTAAATCAGTGCTGAAAGATAAAAACTAAATAACAGCTTATAACTTTTATAACACTTTGTATTATGTGGAGCAAAGTGTATATCGATAAGTTCTAAATATTGAATGCATTTCCTTGTTATTTTATCATTGTAAACTGAAAATTTGTCATTCATGATAAGGTTTCATAATTTATTTCGAATACATATAATAAACTACAATAATCATAGTTTATGGGATTTTTACCGCATGACAAAGGCTTTACTCCCGAAACAAATGGGTTTTCATACACGGCCTAATAAACTATAAAATTAATAGTTCAAGGATTTCATATCACTAATTCATTCATAAAAGGTTATGTTACTCCCTCTATGGAAAAGGGTTTAACATCCCACACCTCGCTGCTAGGTACAGCCGGACCGGCAGGTCTGCGGGTGACAAGAGTCATAGGATCAGGGCGTCTGAAAGACGTTGTGCAGGTTACCTCTAGTCATAGTATGGTTATAGCGGCTCACATAAATAGTTAATAATCTCTCAAGTTTACATGGAAAATTTCTACTTTAAAAAGGGGGTTTTACTTCTAAATTAACGAGTTTATGTTGATTTAAACTTGCATGAATCACTATAAGTATGACGAATCACTTGTACACTTCGGTCTTTAGGTTTTAAGACTACATATACATATTAAAGAAAATAATGGATTTTCTGGAGACTTACTCGATCGCTTTTACAAGGACACGGTTTATTTCTCAAACAAAACTCTTATGAACTCACCAACCTTTGTATTGACACTTTTTCAAACAACTTGTATTCTTAGGAAATCACTAAACAGGAAATCAAGTGCATTTTGAGGATGGGACGTTAAGGCGTCAAACACTTCATATTTTGTCAACATATTGTAATTGATTTTGAAACATGTAATTTATACAATGATGTAACTCTTTCAATTATATATATGTTGGTTGTGTTTACTTTTATCACTATTGCCATTGTTGTTATGATACTATACATGAAGTCCTCCACCCTCAGACTTTTCCGCCATCCTTGGTTTGGGGGTGTGACAACCCGAAATTTCCATTCGGTCAAACCCTAAAAGTCAACCACTTTGTATCATAAGTCAATTTCATTATTTCTTATTTTTAAGAAATATAAAGTTCGTTTGATTATTTTAATATTATTTTTAAACGAACGGGTGAAAGAAAGTGTCGTCTCGGGTTTTGAATTTTAAAAACCGCAAACGCCTCGCGTCTTAGAAATTCCCGACCAAACTTTTATGTTTGGGTTGAAAAACCACCCAAAAATCGTGAACTCATACCTATGTACGAGCTTACTCCCCAAAGTCTAGCCACTTGTGTTTACTCCCCAAATACCCAAAAGAGTAAACTCCAAAAAGGCTTTCAAGTATCATCCTAGATTTGATTCCAAATCTTCAAAGTTGCAAGTTTTCTAACAATTTCAAGTTAGTAAAACACTTAATCTAGTGTTTGTGCATCTATTCATCCATTCATTTATGTATTTTGTCTAGATTTCCAAAACACCAAGAACACACACTAAGTGTTCTTGGACTTTTAGCTCAAATCAAGCCTCCTAATAGTAAGTACTTCCATCCTTGAGTGTTATTAAGCTAGTATTACATTTAAACATCAAGAAATTATGCCAAGAACACAAGGTTAGAGGTGTTCACGTTCCAAGAATGTTCTTGGGCTGTAAACACCATAAATGGCACCAAAGTGTGCCTAAGTCCCTTGTTTAGCCCTAGTTTGATGTTTAAGACTTACCTTGACATGTTTAAACCTTCCATTGATGTGTTTAAGCCTTGAAAAACACCAAAGACCAAAATTTATAGGTGTTTACGGTTTGGGGATCTCCCAAAACCGTAAGCACCCTAAAGTGTGTTTAAATGTGTCATTTTCCTTCCTTGTGCCTAAAAACTAACTTAGACAATTACCTAGTTGTGTTAAGGACATGAAAACATGGCAATACCCTTTTCCATAAGGGTTTACGGTAGTAAACCCAAAGGGAAATGACCATGAGGCTGTAAACTCCTCTAAGGAGTGTTTTTGTTGCCCTAGTCCCTTTCAAAGGCCAAACCACCTAGTAGAAATGCTTCAAAAGGCTTGTTAAACCACAAAACAACACATGGTCAATAGGACTAGAGTTTATGACCGTAAACTCTAGAGTTTACTGCCGTAAACTCCTTGGGTTATGACCATCAAAACCGTAAACTCCAAGGGAGTTTACCCTTGGACTCCAAACACCCTAGCTTTGCCCTACCAACACTTGGATGCAATCCTTGTGATCTTTAACGCTTGAAACAAAGTTTTTTCATGTTCTAGAGTGTCCCAAATTATTTTATTAGTTATAATTTGGCTAATTAGTTATATATATGTTCATTATATGATAACTAGGCTCGTGCGTGTGTACAAGTCTTCATTTGTCACCTATCACCGTACCCGACACTTCAATCCAATCCACTCACCACAAGTGAGTTCATACCCCTTAACTAACCTTTGAAATACTTTGAAGTGTTTTGAATGCTTTAATGGGGGGATACAAGTTGAATACTTATAGTTATTACATCAATCACATGTGATTAATAACTACAAAACCAATTATTTTATTTTTGTTCAAACTGTTTATCAAACTATTTTACTTCAAACTGCTTTACCAAATCTTTTACTTATCAAATACTTTTACTTAAACTTTGTTATACTTATTATAAATTACATGCCCGTATATGTATAGTTATATAAGAAATGTTTAAAAGGCTTAGAAAGGTCGTCCGCCCTATATACTTTTCGCGCTTGAGATGTGGTCTGGTGGGATAACGGGTAGCCGTCCGAAGGTCGTTTCAATATTAATTATATATCATGTGTACATATATAGTCATAAAAGTTCTTCCATATTCATGCGTACTAGTTACATCATTAGTAAGTTACCATCGGGGTAGCACAGGATCATACTTATACTATTGCTAGATCAATGAGTCAGTTCATTCATGAGTCAGTACTTATTACTATGAGAACATATACAACTATACTAGAACGAGTAAAAATACATTACATATACATGAATACGTTGACAAAATTGTGATCCATTGTATCGGAGCATGCATTAAATGTCATGGCCCGAGTTGTAGACAGAGTCTCTTGGAGGGAGAGCGTGAGTTTGCGTATAGATCTATACTGGATTGACTATCCAACACCTTGCTGCTAGCTACAGCCAGACCTGCAGGTCTGCGGGTGCCAAACGTCATACCTTTTTACGACCTACATTTGTCGTTGTTACCTAGTCGATAGTATGGTACAATTAATCACATGATACCTTAATATAAATCCGGTTTAAGGTAGTTAGTACAGTAGTAGTTTCTATAATACAACACCACAGTACTACAATAGTTTACCCTTTACATACATTTAGTGATCATTTCACTTAAACATTAATGTACAAACTATATTTTGTTAATGATAGTCAGAATTGGGAAAATTACACACTTTTACGATAAACGAACATACAAAACAGTTACGCCTTGGTAGAAGGCTACTTTTTAATAGAAAATATAGGTTTTTCTGAGAGATTCAAACGTTTTGATACAAACACCAACACTAAAATACTTATGAACTCACCAGCTTAATGCTGATAAACTCTTTCAAAATAACTTGTATTCTCAGGTCGTCAGTAGACAGGTACCGAGGCCAGCTTTTGAGAAGATGGAGCGCATCCAAGACTCATCTTATTATTTTGATTTACTTTTTGGTGTCTATAACTGTACAGAACACACTTGTATTAAAATTATATATTTTATGCAATGGATGATGTTGTTTGCTTATTTACTGTTATACTGTGTTGTGATACTTTACATGACGTCCTCCGCCCCAGAACGTTTCCACCGTTCTTGGTTTTGGAGTGTGACAGGGGGTGCGACATGACCTCAACTTGCGTGTAGGGAATTCTCTACTCGATGAGTTGAGATGGAAAACTCGAAGTTGACCATTTGCAGCTCATTTTAACCGAGAGAGGTGAGTTACCTTCTAGTTGAGGTGGGTCTAAGGCACCAATTTCGGCCCAACCAGTAGTTGATTATGTTTGAGATGATTGTCTTTGTGATAATTGTCTGGTTTGCCACTATCTGATATGGTTATGTGCTAGGATGTTATGATATATGTGTTAGTAGTAGTAGTAGGGGTGAAATAGTCACCGGATACCGGTTGAGAGATACCGAAGAGGTAGACAGTACCCATGCATGCCTAGTAGTATGTTCGTGGTGTTATTACACCGTTAAGAGGAGAGAGATAACTTATGCAGCCAATCAATGCTCTTGTTTCATCCGATTACGATCCACGAGCCATGAATCACATAACGATCCGAAACAGGGTGTTACATGAAGGCCAAACGTCTAATACACAATTTGAAAAACAATAAAGATCTAGTAAGTTAAATTGGATGCAGAAGTTAAAAGATATATTTTCACTATTAACAATTTTGCTTCGGGAACCTACTTCTCACAAAAACAAAGCACCAAATGGACGTCCGCAGTTGAGCTCACAAACAAGACCTCCAGTTCCGCCTACTCAAGATCCACAAACTCAATATCCTCGTAGAAATAGTTTTGCTATGTCTATGTCAGATTATAATGGGTCTAATTAGTTTGATTTAAACTAGGAACTAGAGAGGCACAATACATTTTCGTTTCAACAACCTTCAACATTTTATTCAAATTCACCTGTAAGTGAAATTCCAAATGAATTTCATCCATATGTTACAAACATTGAAGATGTGGAGGGAGATGGAAATTGTGGATTTCGAGAAATAGTTTTCTCCTACAACTATAGTCAAAATTATTGGTGTAAAACCCGCTCAAAATTATACAATGAGTTATTAGAAAACTGGGGACGATATGCAATGATTTTTCAGGATTATATAAACAACATACATCACTCGTTGAGTTTCACTGGATTGGGTTCTGTACAAAATGATTATTGGTTGATTATGCCGAATACATGATTCCTACAGTTTTTTGCTTTGGCTTGGTCTGCAAGAAATCTCACATCATAGATCTATTCTTCTCATCTTCATTCATAATGTCAATTACGTAAAAGTTGATTTACAAGAATCACATCTAATGGCTACAGTTTTGCCACTTTGGCATCACAACAGATCAGAACGTTTTCTTGGATGAGAAATATTATATAATGCTTGACTTAATGCATATAGATTCCACCGAATACAACACGTAATAACTGTAATATTCTTGTAGTTGATGTCGCTAATAATTAATAAAATTAGAATATGACAGTGCTTGACAAAACGGTGGTAAATAAAAATTATAATTTTATTTATTATAGTTGTGAAAAATATCATATTATGTTTTTTATTGTTCATGATATTTATTTACAATTTAAGGTTAAATGAACAAATATGAATGAATATTTATTCACGTTCGTTAGATACGTTTTGCAGCCCGATTGATATCATTAATATTAAAGTTTAAAATTGAAAAATTATATGAAAATCCCTATAATAAAATGTGATTATGTAATTATACAAAATAAAATTGATTATGTAATTATACAAAGGTATAGAAAATAAAATTGAGGTATTTTATGTTAAGTATCTGTTAGAGGCTTATAAATGAAAGTTTCAATAAATTGTTATAACAACACCATTATTTCACTGTCTCCATTATATAAACAAAATTAAATATGTCAAATTAATAAGTAATCATTATCTAAAATCCCATCAAATTGGATTACTTAAAGTCAAAGTGGTTTTTTTTTTACCTTTAAAATGGTTTTTTTTACTTTAAAATCGGGTGTATTTAAAATCCTAAAAAGAAGACCTAATAAGTCGACATATGTGAAAATAGAATAAAATATGCATTAATTAAGATGTCTAATAGGATGACACATGACAAAATGAGAATAAAACTATTCTTTTATTATAATAGAAAGAAGACATTTATAAACCTAATTTTTTTAAGGCAAAACCATTATTTCTTGACAAAAATAAAAGGTTTCTATGTCAATATCTTAATTTTATAATTAACATCAATGAATGAAGTTATGATAGTTTATTAGATTTTGCTGCTATTTAAAATGCTTGATTTTAAGTCGAGTCGATGAATTTTTTTATACTTAGTCTTCACACTTAATATACAATTTTTAGGCTTTTTGTGTGAATTTTGATTATAAATAGAAAAAACATCATAAATGGTCCCTGTGTTTTCCCAGATTCTAAAGTTTAGTCCCCATGGTTTAAAAATCTCATAAATGGTCCCTGTGCTTTCAAAACTTTTGACAGATGGTCATTATCCCTCACACCGTTAGAACCCCCCCGTTAACCCTTATTTCATTAAAATAATATAAGGGAAAATTGGTCTTTTCACCTGTGCCCTCTTCTTTATAACCAAATGCATGTCTATATTTTGAAAACCCTTCTCACGCCCACCCTCTTCTACTCTTACTCTACTGTGCATCCAATTGCAAAACGAATTCTGCGAGTGTCAAATATGGGGATTTGTAGATGTGGAATGGAAACAACGAAGTTGACCTCATGGACCGATTGTAACCCAGGAAGGCAATTTTTGAATTGTTCAAGATGTGGGTTCGTAAGGTGGGTTGACCCTCCGATACGTGCAAGGGCATTGGTGGTGATTCCAGGTTTTATAAGATCAATGAATTGATTGGAAGAGAGGGTTGCGATTGCAAGTGCAAAACTACGGAACTACCGACTGATGTTGTTCTGTTCATGGATGTTTTTTTTAGTTTTATTTTAACCAGTAAGGATTTGGATGGGGGGTTTTTTGGTTTCTTTTGTACGCATCTAACTAGTTCAGGGGGTTTTGGATTGTGATGGAATGGGTATTTTTGGTTTCAATTTGTTGTATGAAGTGTAACACATTAAGTTAATGGAAATGATGATTATGTATTTTGTTATAAATCATGGTTTTGATGTGTATATTCGTATGATACATTGTTATAACTGCATCTTGCAAATGGTTAGGAATGGTATTTCAAATCTACATTGTTATACATGCATCTTTTTCAGAAAGGTTTAGAGAGGGTAATTCATAAGCAAAATGTTGATAAAATCATTACAAGTCTGTGTTTAACCCATACAAACATGAGACTTACTTTCAACATACTTACTGATGGAAGATCTTGACCCATACAAACATTACAAAAGACCTAATTACCATAATTTAAACAACCAAACCATAATTTAAGTTTCAAAAGACCTAACTACCCAAACATCCAACTAACTACTTAACAGAATTGCCTAAATTACCCTTTCCCTTTCCTTGTGTCTTCCCCCTTGCATGTGTCTTCCCTTTTCCCTGTGTCTTCCCCTTTGATCCAACTTCACCAATGCCTCCCTGCCCTTTACATGTTCTAGAATTGTACCCCTTGTTATGACACTTTGAACAAGTGACTGCAAGAAATTTCCTGGTCAATTTAGTGGTTTGGCTGTTGGGCTCATCAACACCTCTTCTTCTCTTCTTTTTTGGCCTCCCAACCTACACATATGCATTTATTATATTTAAAACATTAACATACATGCTGGCATTAAATGTACATATCTAGCCAAGTTGACATAACAACCTGTGTGTGATTTTTTGGTGGAGTTAAAGTGAATGGACAATCACTTTTTGGCCACATTGAACGACCATTTATTAGATCAATTTTGTTCAGATACATGGCTCTCCATGTTGATAACTTATAGCAAGGATGGACCCAATCCTCAACATCAGGGGCATCTTCTCCATTTTCAATTTTGTTCCATATAGCAGAAACAACATGCCTACATGGAAAACATGTAATCTCCCAGAACCTACAAGTGCAACTTCTTTCATTTAGGTTCACCACATACTGATCCTGCCATGTGCTTGCAACTTGGTACTTTCCTGCCCCATTATACTTAGCTACATACTTTTCTGCTTGAGTCTTAATCTCCTCTAAAATTATAGTTGCAGTAGTACTTAGTTCCCCCTGACACTTATCTATTTCCTTTTGCACAACACACAATATCTTCATGAGATACTCTCTAATATACTCTAAGAAGGTGATGATTGGTTTATCCCTACCTTCCTCTATCTTAGCATTGAATACCTCACAAAGATTATTCAACAAACAATCAGTGTATGCCCTACCTGTGAAAAACATATTCAAAAAGAGAAATTACAAAATTTATATTAAAACATAAAACTCAACAACTTCTAAATGACATACCATTGAAGTGAGATTTAGACCATGTCTCTGCAGGAATCTTACACAACCAAACATGAGCTTCGTCATTCATTTTCTTCAACTCGTCCATTGCATATTTAAAGTGATTTAATGTTGTTGCTCTGCCACATTCCCAAACCAAGCCACTCAACTCTTTTCCTTTCCATTGTTTCTTCAAATTCTCTTGAATATGCCTCAAAAAAATCTATGTTCTGCATTGAGGAATACCTTTGCAACTGTTGGTATTATCCCCTTAAAAATGCAAATACAGTCAGTTTCATTTACAAAAATAGAAAATAAGGTACACTATCATGAGAAATAATTAGGTAAAACATACCTTTTGTCTATCAGAAATGAAAGTAAAATTTGAATTTGCTCCCAATTCCAAGTCTTCTCCTAACAGTTCCATGAACCAGGTCCAAGAACTAGTTGTCTCAGCCTCTACCACTGCATATGCTACAGGGTATATTCCATTATTTGAGTCTAGACCCACATCAGTTAGTACCTGCCTAGGATATCGGCCTTTCAAGAATGTACCATCAACTCCCAAGAAATCTTTTAACCCAACTTTGAATCCAAACTTCAATGCACCTAGACATACATATTGTGACAACCCAAAAATTTCCATTAGTTTTAACGTCGAAATTAAGTACGTCAAAAATTAGCCAAATATATCCCAAAAATATTTTTGACCGGATTTAAACCCATTGGAATATTTTAAATAATATTCGTTAACCGAACCAAAATTAAGGAGGTATAAATTTTAAAATTTGCCGTGTTTAACGGTAGTCGTGAAAAACCCCGTTTGCGGTTGGTGTCGGGTGAACCCCCAACCAGGCCATAAACTCCACCCTTTATAAGGGTTGAGTGGGTTTCATCCCACCCTTTTCCCCATCTTAGACACTTTATCTCTCTACAAATCGGGTTTTGGTCAAAAATCGCCCCTTCAAGCTTCAAATCGATAAGTTAACCTTCTTAGCTTGTTGTTTAGCTCTTTTAGCTTGCAAATTCGTGGCTTAAGCATCCAAAAACCCCAAGAACAAGATTTTACTGTCTTGGGAGCATCCCAAAACCGTAAACACCTTGAAAGAGGGTTTTGGTGCCCAAAAACCCTTCCAAACCACTTCTAATGATTAGCAATGACTTAGAGGCTTACATGAAAGGACTTAGAACACCCAAATCTTAGAAAATGGGGAGTAAACATGATTTTACGGTCTAAGAACATCCTTAGACCGTAAACCCATCTTCAAGGACCATAAACAATTTTTATGGGTGTTAAACTACCCCCCAAACACCTCCAAAAGCTTCCATGAGTGCCTAGAGCCTTGTAATCCTTCATTTGATGCACCAAAGCACAAGATTCATGGACTAACATGAGTTTACTGCCATAAACTCATGTGTTTAAGGTATTAAACTCCCCAAGAACACCTTCATAGACCGTAAACACCTTTTCAATGTGTTTAAGTGCCTTTAACACCTTCCTATGCTCATATAAGTGACTAGAACCTTGTGTGCATGAGTTAGAACCACCAAACAACAAAAGAAATGGACAAACATGAGTTTACGACCGTAAAATCCTCAAGGAGTGGTCAATGAACCGTAAACTCGCTATTGTGTCCATTTTGAGCCCCAATCACTTCCTTAGCCCTTGATTCGACTCTGGCATGATTCTATGAGTGAGATAAGACCTTGAAGCATCCAAGAACACACCACCCATGAGTTTACGACCGTAAACTCATGGGGATATGGTATTAGGTCCGTAAACTCTATAAAGAGTTTACTCTTGATGAGTAAACTCCCTATCTAGGCTATACACTCCCCTATTTGCAACCCAATAGCCCCCTAGCACTTGACCAAGTGTTTTCCGCACATTAGGATGCGTTTACGTGTTTAATTAGTATTATAATTACTAATTGTATGTAACCATATGTCATCATATGTTAATAGGTCACTAAGTGTGTTCAAGTCTTCACTTGACACCGAGCACCCAACCGGCACCTCCGCCCGATCCACTTACAACAAGTGAGTTCATACCCCTGAATTAACCTTTTAAATGTTTTTACATGCTTTTATAGGGGGGAGGAATACAAGTTAAAACATGCTAGTTATCATATCAATCATATGTGATTGATAAACCGCATGCAAAAGGATTTATCACACTTTCAGCTGTTTTACCAAGTATAATACTATAGGTGGTTTTCCAAAACATCTTTACTTGTTTAAATCTTTTCTCAAATTGTCTCTCGCACTGCATGTTTCACTTCAAAACCAGTTACAGCAGTATTTTAAACAAAGGTTTTCTTTACTTATATTGTTTTATCAAAATTATATTCAAAACTTGTTTATGAAAGGTTTTCAAAGGATTTCCAAAGGTCTTCAAACTTATTTTACAAAAGGATATCAAGTCACAATTTTCTTAAGTGTAAAGGTTTTCCAAAGTTTTCTTCTATGCTTCTATGCTTCTACTTCATTAAATGCATGCCTGTACTTGTATAGTTATATAAATAATGTTTAAAGGACTTAGGAAGGCTAGTTCGCCCTATTTCCTTTTCCTCGTTGGGATGTGGTCTGGTGGGTATCGGATATCCGTCCGAAGGTCGTTTAAACATTAATTATATATCATGTATACATGTTAGACATAAAGGTTTACATCGGCTGGTTCATTCCCCTTGGGTAGCAAGGTCATCCTTCCATTCATCGTTCATAGATCAGAGACACTAGTAACTATTATAAGAATAGTTAGGAGCCTCTATTTACTCTTTCTAGTACGAGAATTCCACAGGGGTCAGTTCATACGCGAGTCTATATCATTTCTCCAGCGCCTCTAACAGAATTCAGAATACGAGATGCATCTTCAAGACACAGATCTCCCCGTTGTCGAGTTGGTAACCAGAGTCTCCTGTAGGGAGAGCGGGCATTATGTGTATAGATCTATACGGGACTGACACTCCCACACCCTGACTGCTAGCTACAGTCCACGACCTACCAAGCCAAGGGGTGACAAATGTCATATTTATTCCGATGTTTGCAGGGCGTCAAGTACTCTAGTGTCAATCAGTATGGTTACGAGTATCTCCATGTTTACCTTATAATTCATGGACTTAAGGTAAAGATAATTTAACACTGTATTCTTGAAACAACCCACTTAGGAATTTTCCTTTGTTTTAGACCTTGCTAGCTGTATCTTTCATTTGATACTGTCTGGGGTCTGTGTTTCTTTGTTTTAGACCTTGCTAGCTGTATCTTTCATTTGATACTGTCTGGGGTCTGTGTTTCTTTGTTTTAGACCTTGCTAGCTCTATCTTTCATTTGATACTGTATGGGGTTCGTGTTTCTTTGTTTTAGACCTTGCTAGCCGTATCGTACATTTGATACCGTCTGGGGTCTGTGTTTCCTTTTTTTAGACTGAGCCAGGCGTATCTTTCATTCGATACTCTCCTGGAGTCTATGATTTCTTTTGCCTTAGTCAGCAGTATTTTCTGCTGAGGCATATGTTATTTTCCCTTAGTATTTTTACTTGTGATATCCTCCTACTTTATTTAAAATCAAATACCGTATTTTGGTAATGATAGTATTTCAGGGAAAATTACTCTTTAAAACATAACTCTTTCGAGTCTTGGTAGAAGACTGCTTTTATTTAGAAAATACAGGATTTTCTGGAAAGGACACTAATACATCGTAGATTCTAAACTACTACTTTTCATAAAGTTATTTTAAATAAAATGATTACTTACACAAATGACACTAAATACTTATGAACTCACCAGCATTTATAAAAATGCTGATACTCGCTTTCAAAATAACTTGTATTCTCAGGTCAGCGATAGACAGGTACATCCCGGGAGCTTTTGTGAAAACAGTCTAGTACCGAGCTGCATCTATATTATTACTTGTATTACTTGATGTCGCTATGAAATGTAACCTATGTAAAATGATTACTATTAATGCAATGCTTGTTGTACTTTAATTAGTATACTGCATATGTTGTGATACTTGACATGACGTCATCCACCCTAGAACGTTTCCGCCGTTCCGGTTTTGGGGTGTGATAGATTGGTATCAGAGCATTGTTTATAGTGAGCTAAGTATATCAATTCATAAAAGATATACAGCCTATAAATACATAGGGATAAAACACTCTGACCAAGAATTATACTTTAAAATATAACCAAATTTTACCAAAGTATAAGAACATCCAGAATCAAAACACTCGAACAAAGTATCACAAGAAGAACAAGAATAAAAGTCTTCGGATGTTGAGCATTACCGTCAAACCTGGGTAGTTATGTAATCGTAAGCTGGAATAAATGTAACCTGATCGGCTACATTCATTCGAGATGCGATGAACGTGTGCTTGGGAGTGATGGTGGTGTTGCAACAGGTCTGAAATGTACCAACTAGGAATGCTAGAGCCAAACATAAAGTTTAAAATACTATGGGAGTATTTCGGAATACTAAAAGACTCGCATTAATCCCAGAATCGTATTCAGAAGTTAAGAAACAAACAAGAAATTAAAATACCATAGGGGTATTTTAGGATCCATAGATAACCTTGTGTGAAGAACTAAAAAGATCCTTATTGATATACCTACAATTACAGAGGGTATACTCCCGAGGTTATATATAATAAGGATCCCATAGATTAAGAATGTGTGGTTTCGCTCTACTTCCTTTTCCTTGTTGGGATGTCGATATAGAGTAGTATCACATATTCGAAGGCCTATCGGATCTAAGCTATATATGATTTGTGTACCCTATGTAATTGTAGCAGGACTCGATATGGATCACCCAGTGAAATGTTAATAATCTCTTAGGATTCTTTAAACATTTCCATTCTCGCACGAACCCTGTAGAAAACCCTATCCACTTTTAGTATTCGACAAAAGAGTTGGTTCAGACCCAGAAGAGGTACATTGAGAAGATTTCCAGGTCGGAAATAAATGAACTAGGTCGAGACTATTGAAACCACCAAGTGCCTATACCTTTTAGGGACACCGGTGGGAAATTCGCCTAAACTTCTGAGATTCCCAGTCATCCATCGTGAAGTGATGACACCCAGAGTCAGAATCGGAAGTAAGATGGAGTAGAAATTCAATATGTCTATATGAGAAGAGAGCCCTAGGTAACTATCCGATGAAAACCAACGCCGGTCCCAGTCAAAGATACGAGGTAGACAGAGGGAGCCAGTACTTGGAACCCGAGAAGTGTCTTTTCCTCGTGTTTGTCACGCTAATACACCCATAAAATAATACAATTTAGTGAGTTAGTGATTACACTACTCACGCTATGTGTTAGGTAAATCGCCTTTTTCGTCGCAAGTAATACGATTAGAGCGGACCCCAACACCTCTATTGAGAGTGTTTAGCCATAAGTCTTCATGAGCCTTTCTTTCCGCGGTCTTCGTTCCGAACTGTTCTCAAATCTTTCAAAGCCGGAGAGTGAAC
Source organism: Lactuca serriola (assembly GCF_051521515.1). Taxonomy (NCBI): domain Eukaryota; kingdom Viridiplantae; phylum Streptophyta; class Magnoliopsida; order Asterales; family Asteraceae; genus Lactuca; species Lactuca serriola. The sequence continues at coordinate 167,004,694 of NC_136412.1, forward strand.
CTTTCCCAGTATAAAGGTAACTTAGTAGGAACGACTCCCATCTTATGGCTTTTTCCGATACTCATACTCCTACCTTGAATACCCGGACTACATCATAGGGATATAGGTCGACACTCAGACAACCAATATCCGAGGCACGGGAAAAATTTATGCCTATTATAGTAAGGACAGATACGTCCAGGGTTAACCATCGTCTCTCATCAGCTTGTGTTCCTTTCCGTGTAGGAAAAACCATGCCTCCGAAGAAGCATAACCCATCAGCTGGCAAGAAACCGACTCTCCTACTCGATGAAGCAACGTTCCGAGCTGCAGTCTCGGAAGCCGTAGCAACTGTCATGGCTCAACTGAATGCTAACAATGCCAATGTTAGCAAGAGCCCTATCAGGAATTCCGATCCTAATAATGGACAGCAGCAACCAACACCTGCATACCCAGCCACCCAAGAACCTCAACCAACTCCAACAAATAGAAAGTTTAAGAATGAGGAAGGAAGTACCTCGGCTCAAGGACCTTTCATAGGGCAACGAGCTGAGACAGTCAATACCCCTACCAACCCTTCCATCCCAACACCTACAAGACCATACCTAGGAAGCCAACGAATGGCGATAGTCACGGACATGCAAAGTTGTAAAACAAAGAGAAGGAAACGAAAACGTCAAGCTCGAAAGGAGCGCCAACGACTCCACAGACTTTCCGCGCAACAGTAGCAAGTGGAAACCCCCACCCCTTCAGCGCCAGCACGAACCATTTCACAAGTCCTTGGCATCGGGACCAACCCTACACACAAAGGTGGTGATAAAGTCGAACTCTTTAAAGGGAAATTTTCAAAGTGGAGGAACGAGGAGGGAACTCGTGTCCACGTAACTCTGACTAAGCACCTCACTCCCACCACCAATACCAGTACCACTACTAGAAAAACAGCCTTTTACGACGCACAATCAATGACACGCGCTAATAGAGGATACGCATTTGTGCGTGCCGTAAAAATCGATGTCAGTTTTCCAAAATTTGAAGGATAGAGGATACGCATTTGTGCGTGCCCTACAATTATGTCAAATAAAAAAATTAAAAACACGGAGGGCATTTATTTTAAGTGTGTGTCGTCTACAAATGTCGCTTTATATTTTTTTAACTAAACGCGCGTTTTTAAAGAGGGATCTAAAATTCTAAAATTTTGAATACCCCGCTTCTCACTCTGATCCTATGGGTCGCCTTATCTCTCGCACAGAGCCATTCTCTCTCCCCCTCTCTCTCGCTCTCTCTAACCCTAGACACAACCACTGGTCATTCACGTTCCTTCTTCCTTGCTCCATATTTTTTACCTTCGTCGAATCTATCTTCTTCTCCCCTGCCGTTATCTTCTTCGTGCTCCATATAATAAAATCGGTGACCAAAGAATCAGGCTCGCTTCTTATTTTGCTTTTCTGTCTCCCACAAAAACCCTAGTTTCTATCACCACTTCTTGTCCCTCACAAAATCTTTCATAGAACCGGCGATCGGGGGTCTGCGACTCTTCACGTTGACAACGCCCTGCTGCAACTCACGATGCGGCCCAACGGTGAAGCAATTACATAACATGGTTGACTGCTCTGGCGTATTTACTTTCGTATTCATCTTCTTCCTCTCTATCTTTACAGAATTAATCCCACTGTTGGATTAATTAATTAGGGGTTAGGGTTTGGAGTGATTTGGGGAGAATATGGTTTGCTCTAATGACCAAACACTTCCCGGAATTGGGATTGAGAAAAGAAGATTGTGTGGAAGGAAGTTAGATTGACTACGTAATTTACTGGGCCTACTTCAACAACACAACCGAAGACACATTGAAGGTAAATTTTACGGGTTGCAGCTACTCTTCCCCTCCATTTCTCTCTTCCTCTCTCGTCTCGTCTCTCTCGCTCTAATAAACTCCCATGTTTATTCCTTTTGAATGCTCTCTCTCTCTCTCTTACAATTTTTAGATCAAGGTGCTCTCTTGTTATCGATGTTTCTGGTTGTATTCCTTCGCATACAGGATCCTGAAAAGTTTCTCAAGTCAGTAGGAAGAATTTGTGAACGTAAATTGATTTTTGTTTTCTGAAAACGATTTGTGAACTTAAATTGTATTTGAATTGATCCAGTTCGTTGTTTTCTGTCTTTTAGCAAATTCTTATCATTTTTGAAGATAATTTTATGTTTGTTTGCTTGTTAATTGCTCTCGTAGGTCAATATATTAAGGAAAAGGCATTGATCGAATCAACAAAGGTAGATCGTTGTTGGCAACTTGGCATGAGTTACAGGTATGGTGAAGTTCTATTTTTCTCTTTTTTTGCATGTTCCAAAGTCTTTAAACCTGAAATAATTGGTGAGGACACAAAGAATATTTTTTTTAATAATAATTTGTTATGTTTTTATTGTTGAGGTTATAGACTGATAGTCTTATGTTTTATTAAATCAGGAGGATCGGGTTTGAAGAGGAAATTACCAGAAGGAGAGGGAGAAGGATCCCATTTGAAAATACAAAAATAAGTAATGAGCATGTATACCTTCCCGAAGAGGTGGGTAATCCACAAAACTGTCGCAGTGTAGATATTATGCAACTATAAGAATCACAACAAATCAACTATAGTTAATAAAGCCATTAATAATTTTGTCATGTCTGCACATATTTCTATGTTGTTGGGAGTTATAGAATTCCTCATGTGAAGAAGTGTGTATTGATTCAGTTGTTCAGTCTAGAAGAGGTTGGGTGTTCCACCAGTCAATTTCAAAACTTCAATGGAGTTTAGCTGTTAGGAATAAAACCCTAATTGACATTTGATGAACAAGATGCGGAAAATAAGAACAAACACAAATATGAAGATTATGTCGAATGATCACTCGATTTATTCAAATATGAGGAATAAATTACACTTTCAGCATAGACTAAAGAATCTAACACTACATAAGAAACCTCACGTGGCGGCTACATTTTGTCTCACTCTTAACCCTAATTGTGAATAATACATTACTATTTATAGGGAAAAGACAAGTCTTGGGCTTTTAACCTAGAATTCATCAAAGGGGCCCATTGCCATCATCCATGGAGTGCTTTGAAACCCTACAATCTCCCCCTCAAAGTATGGAATGGATGACAATGCTTTAACATCCAAAACAAGCTTCTAGCAAATAAAAAGATCTTGCAACGAGGAATTGATGAAACAATCCACGAATCTTGATTCTTCAATAGTCTTCAAACACGGGCTCTAGGATATATAAATCAAGCACTGAAGTAATGTCTTTAAACTTCATTTTCGAATGTAATCCCAAAAAATCTTCATGAAAACCAAACTCGCCATAAAAACCCATTTCAGAACAAAGAAACCGAATCACTTCTTGTCTTTGAAGAGCTCCCCTTCCAAGTCACAACGATCTTCAAATAAGCTAATGATATAAGCCATCAAAAAATATCATGTAACAACCCAAAATTTAAGATTCGTAATGCCACTTGATCGAGAAAATACTAGAAGTCGGAGATATAACAAGTCCTTAGCAGAGCTCGATAAAGAACTTCCGCTGTAAAGGATACTTCTCTGTAGAAGCTTTAGCAGAACTCGATGAAGAACTTCCACTGTAAAAGCTACCTTCATAATTCTACCACAAGCTTTATAAAAAATCTGAAACTTTAAAAAGTCACAAATCCAATTTCGAATGACCATACCAAATTCTCCCCCGATTTATAATCAAAAACATGATTATTAAGCCTTCAAATGGTCATGAGAATGATCTTGAATGGATAAAAATTTACTAAGCTCCCCCATGACAAAATGATATTAACGATGAAGTATAAAATCCGAAAAAGTCGTGAAAATTTGACGTTATCACGAAAAACGACTTTCCGAACTGCCAAGACTTGATGGAATCCATAATTTTCTGTTCACGAAAAAAATATGTGCGTTAAAGAATTCAAAACTATTCACCAGCCCTCAAATTTGTAAACTTTTCTGAATATAGGGCAGAAACTGTCATTTGCTGAAAGTCAGGGGATTGAAATGGTAATTCAGCAACATTATCCCATTGATTTTGTAACAAATTCGAAAAGGGATGAAAACTGTCAATATGCTGAAGTTATAGGGACCAAAATTGAAGCTTAACACCTTCTTCCTCATTTACCCCTAATAAAAGAATGTATCCTCACATCAGGTAACAAAAACACGAACTCCAAATCCAAAATGCAATCCTCGATCGATCATTCATTCCCAGCCCTGAGTTCATTTGTGAGTTGCGAATCCGAGCCGACAGGGACACCGATTCCGAGTCCATTCGCAGTTTCGATTGCGACTCGGTTTACACTGCATCAAGAAATTTCAATCTCCAAACATACCAACATCGAATTTCAGTGCATAACAATCGCAATCCATAGTTTACTTATGTTAAGTTCTTCGCAGATGAGAGCACCATTCAAAAAAAAATCACAGTACCGATTCAATCTTCTTAACTTTCAATTTTGACTTTTCTTGTTTGACTACTCAAATCCAATTGCCGACAAACACCAAAATCAACTTTATCAAATCAATACAATCACGAGACAAAATCGATATTCAATGAAAGAACGGATCGGCAAGTTTGAACCCAAAATCAAAAATTGATTTGGCAATAGTATCGTTTACAGATGACGACTCAAGAATGGAAGAACCAAGAATTCAAGATACAAAATTTACAGATGAGTCGACTTGTAATATATGATATCAAAGGCTTATACCAATAAACACAGATCAATAATAGTGGGCAAAAGCACAGTCAAAACTTAAATCATCGATTTTGTTGGGTTAAACAGAGATCAGAAACCATCGATGATGGGCTCAAGAATGAACAGTGAACGAAACTTGTTAGGGCACAAGAACAATATGGAATTGAATAAATGGACTAAATCAAGAGAAATAGATCCATTAACATGAACCGAATGATCAGATCAAATAAAAAATTTTGAACAAAAAAACAAATCGGATTGAAATAATACCACAGTAACAGAATACATAAGTCTTCATGAACAGTTTCTTGAACAAGAATCTTGATTCCAAACCGTCAAAACACCAATAATCTTTAGTAATTTGTGCAGAAAATCATCAAATCAAGAACCGATACTTCAAAAATCAATAGATCTTCAAAGACCCGCTCTGATACCACTTGTTGGGAATAAAACCCTAATTGACATTTGATGAACAAGATGCGGAAAATAAGAACAAACACAAATATGAAGATTATGTCGAATGATCACTCGATTTATTCAAATATGAGGAGTAAATTACACTTTCAGCATAGACTAAAGAATCTAACACTACCTAAGAAACCTCACGTGGAGGCTACATTTTGTCTCACTCTTAACCCTAATTGTGAATAATACATGACTATTTATAGGGAAAAGACAAGTCTTGGGCTTTTAACCTAGAATTCATCAAAGGGGCCCATTGCCATCATCCATGGAGTGCTTTGAAACCCTACATTAGCTTCACAAAATATACAACAGGTTAGGGCTAGCCTAGGCATAGGGCGACCTGAGCCATTGATATCATGGGTTGTTTTTGGCAATTTGGTGTCTTGGTGTTTCCTAGTTTACACACAATATGAGCAAATCAGGGGAACTTCTGTTGTAGTTCCATTCAAGACTAATGTTGTTCATTCGATGTCTACTGCTTTGGCTATATATATATATATATATATATATATATATATATATATATATATATATATATATATATATATATATTGCTGCCCAACAATAAAAACAAAGCATTAACATTGCAAAATCCTTTTTGTGTTAAATAGTACTGGATTTCAATTTAATACAACAAATAATACAATAATTTAAAGTAACTTGTATTTGTAGTGCTGAAAATGTTGGCGATTTCTTTTTATTATTATTTTTTTCAATTCCAGATAAGCACTGAAACTAAGGGCATAAGTAAGTCTCTTTACCCAGGTGGTCTATGTTTAACTGTTTGTTTTGTAGATTATAGATTCTTTCCTGGAAACACTGATTAGTGTAAGTTAATATATTTCTAAGTCTTGTCGTTTACTGATGTGTGTTCTAAAGTGATTTGTGCTGTAAAACTTGTTTAGTTTTGTTTGTGTAAACATTGGTGTTCTTTTGATAAAACTATCTTTGGTTCCTCTTCATATGCATTTTTGTTGATGATTTTATTATATTTCTCTGACCACTGATTCAATTGTGACTATTTCGTTGTAAAAACAGAGCCTAGACATAATCTGATGGTCTTCCATTTTGGTTTGAAACCCTAAATTTCTTCTTGATCTTTGTCTGATAATGAATAATTCAGTAGCTCCTGTGCCTGTAACTACGGAGCCTGTTGATCCAGTTCATTGGTATGGTTGCTGGCTGGTAAAGTTTTTATTTTTGCATATATAATTATAACCGTTTTGTCAACATCTTTCCATTCATGCATCTTGTAGATATATCAAGTTATAATAATTGGTTATATATTGTTCTCATGGCAGTATTACCGTTTGTATCTATCGATGGGCGGGCCAAGAAAAATAAGAGGTGTTCAAAATCTGGAAATAGTAAGACCACATCAATTACTAGAGCAAATGGTATGTACTGCTTTCAGAGCTGCAGCTGACACTCTTAACCAGACTAGATTTGGTGGGTTAAAGAACATGACAATAAAAATCGACCAATTATACTTCACCATTGCTTCTGCATTGAAGCCTTTACAAGGTATGTGTAATGTCTCATTTATAATTTTTAGACACAAGGGTAAAATAGTCATTTTTTTAATCTGACTTATTGCATTGGCAACGAACAAGCTACCGGGTGATATGGAAATAATCCAAGATGTAAAACAGCTCTGTGTTGTATTCGAACACGTGGAGAAGCTGCTAACACTTGGCAGTGGCAGTGGGAATCAATGGAGTCACCAACAGAGGGAGATTGGAATCTGGAGTTGCAAGGACTGTGGGAAAGTGAAAGCAGGGGGTCCATACACATTGAAGTAATAATATTTAATTTTTAAATTTTCTTCTGATATTTTAATGTTTTTAATTTACTGATATATATTTTTTGTTTGTTTGTGTATGAATGATGATAGTACTGCAAGTGTTGTTACAGTTAGGAGCACAATTTGAAGGCTGAATGAGCCAACTGAGAGTTAAGTAGAAGGTTCTTCAATGTTGAGGTCTTTCAAACATTTAATGGTATTTTGACCTTTAAAACAATGATTTTGTAGGTATATGCCCTCTTGTTACCAATCTACAAGAAGTGAAGTATAAACCAACTTTACATACAAATATTTACAAGCTCATTCTATTTATAAACAAGATGATATTTTATCAGTTGTGTTTTTACGTGTATAGCTACCGATACCTGAGATTTTGCTTTTCTGTCACTTATTTTGGATTCAGGTTTGATGCAAACCTAAGACCAGAGACTAAGGTTCTGATAGATCAATGCTAGGTGCAACCATCAGGTTTTATTTAAAATATCCTTTATTATTATTATTATTATTATTATTATTATTATTATTATTATTATTATTATTAATTTAAATTTTTCTTAATCCATGTGGGCTTTATTATTATGAACAAGTTTATGATAAATCTGATGTTTTTGGTGCTCTTTATTTTACTGCAACGGGTAGATAAAATCTGAACAGGAGACCATTATGGCCCAGGCTTAACAACATATAGCTATGCAGGTACTACAGATTTTATTATTATTATTAATTATTATTATTATTATTATTATTTATGTATTTTCAATGCTTTGAAACTTCATGTTTTTATTTGTTGAAAATGGCCTTACAAGTTGGAGGGTTTAATCTTCTCGGATTACCTAGATTACCTGATGAGATTCCAACTAAAGTTTTGTGTTTAACTGAGGTACCTTATGTTTTTTCTTTTTTAAAAAGAAAAAATGTAAATGATGTTTAAATAATATTTTTCAGAAAATGTTAGGAGTTGGTTAATGTGGAAAACCTCATTTTGAGAAAATATGATATTTTTGAATAATTTTGGAACATTTTATTCACTTCAGGGTTTTTTGAGGGCAGTGAGAGTAATTCTTGTCCAGATTGTGTTTGTGTTCTAATGAAATCGGGCAGGCTGAATCTCAACGGGCAGATTTGTTTGAGTATCAAAACTTTTTTGTAAGTGGTTAATTAATCTTTCCTTTTTTATTTAATAAAAAACGGGTTGTGATGATGAACATGAACATATAGGTGATGAATAAGAAGCAGACATCAGTCAGATCTTTGAAGAAGCTCATCAATTTATTGAAGTTGTTGAACAAAAAGGTGAGCTCTATTTTATTTTATTTTATTTTATTTTTTATTGTTTTTATTTAATATGTTAAGAGTTAATATATTATTAAACAAATCTTTTTCGAAGGGTAAGAAGGTCATTTATGTTTCCATTTGTATTCCTTTCTTCTTACTCTTCCCTCTCAAGCATGTCTTAGTCGTTGGTTACCCATTTAGACATTATATATGACAATGCTTATTATTGGTTAGGTGTCTGAGCTGGAATCTTAAATCGAGGTTGGATAATGATGAATTGAGCCCTGAACAAGTCAATGATGTTAAGGACTTCATTGATGACTATATGGAACGAAATCAGGTCATCATATACTTTTTTCCTTTTCACATTTTCTCAATAGTTTCTTTGAGGTTCTCTCCACTATACCACCTTGTCAAATTCAGGATAAAAGAATCTTGTGGTTTTCACTTTTCACAAAGCATCTAAAAGTAAAACCACCACAAACCATTTCATCTGCAGGAGGATTTTGATGAGTTTGAGGATGTTGATATGTTATATATACAACACCTTATCACTAGACAACGTAGAAGCTCTAGAAGATCTTGTTATCATGCAGCCCTTGGTCATGTGTTTGTATATCATTGGTCACGTGCTTGGGTGAAGGTCTGGATGGTGGTCTGAATGGTGCATGTCTCAAAGTGTGTATTCCAATATCAAGTTAATCTACCTGTATTAATTCATGTCTCAAGGTGTGTATTCCAATATCAGGTATCATGATTTGTGTATTTACAAAATTTTGAAATAGGGTCTTGTTCAATGCTTTAGCTGTGTTTGCTCTAAGGGAGATCAACTTATCAAAAGTAAGTTATTCTTTTCACCCTTTTATTTAATATTTTTGTGATTGAATGAAAGTATTAATGAAAGTAATTGACAACCCTTTTTCTGTAAATGATGTTGTGATTGTAGGAGAGGTGTTGTTTTTTTCTCTGTTGCTAGGTAACATTTTCAACAACAGCATTCTACTTAAGCAGGTGAGTAATCAAGATTAAGGGAGACTTGTAATCATGTTTGGCATTCCTTTCCAGTAAGAAACAGAGTTGTCAGATTATTTGTTAGTTTTATAGGAATGTATAACACATGTTAGCAATGTATTATTTTTGTTTAACATTTGAATGATTCTTTGTATGACATTATAATTTGTGCAATTTATTTTATTTTTTGAGTATGAAATTTTATTTTATATTATGCAATGGATTGTATTTTTTGTATATGGTATTTTATTTCTATTATAAGAAATTAAATGCAAATTTAATTTAAAAATTAATAAATATATAAATTTTTTTTAAACATTTAAATTTACGATACGCAAAAATGTGTGTCATCTTCATTTATGACATGGCCTTTCTTGACAGGGGCTTTCTTGATACGCATTGCGTCTCATTAACACGTGCGTCGTAAGGTTACGACACGCGAATGCGTGTCGTCTTCCTTTATGACAGGGCCTTCCTTGATACGCATTGCGTGTCGTAAACGCGCGTCGTAATTGCGCGTCGTAAATGAGCGTTGTAAATGTGCGTCGTCTCTCTTTATGACAGTGCCTTCTTTGACGCGCATTTGCGCGTCGTCTGAGCCTTTTACGACGTGCAATGAGCGTCGTAAAAGGCTGTTTTTCTAGTAGTGTACGAACCAACATGTCATCAGTGCGGCGAGATGGGACACCTCAAAAGGGACTGTCCAATAATAAAGAACTCCGACGCAGACGGGAAGATACTAAGGATCACTGCTGCAGGAGAAACGACAGGGGCACAGGAAGAGTCTAACTCTAATGCTTAGGGAGAAGCATCAAGGAACCCAGTAGATTTTGGTACGTCTCTTAATCCTAAATAACTAACCGAAAACATTAAAAGGTTAATTCTAAATGTAATTATTTCCCCATTAAGGCGAAAGTCGCAGCACTGTTAAAAAATTTTTTAAAATTTCATCAGGTAGAGCTATAATGGCTTGACATATACATTAAAGCCATGTATAATTAAGATGGACAGACCTAGAGTGAGTGATGCTGCCTCATTTCATGTTCCTCGTTTGGTTGTGGATTTAAGCCGGAGTCGCTCAGTCAACAGTCCTCCCCACCTTAATTATACATGACTAGTATATGTTAGGAGATTATAGAAAGGCCTCGTGAGAATCCATACATGAAAGGTACCCTATTCAGAAACACTCAGGACCCTCTATAGTTCCGCGTCGACTCTATCGGTCCAAGTATCCGCGACAGTGATGCACGGGATGAAACCCGAGACGCCTAGAACTTGTGTGCCCGTTCAACACATGGCCCTATCGGCCCTCATTCTATATCATGTTGAAGTATGGCAACTTCGACGCCTCTATCAATCATGGTTGACTTAGTACAACCATGTGTAAATCTCTAGTGCTGTGTAAAAAGAACTTTCACCGTGGCCATTTCGGGAAATAAAGGTTCTCCCGAACCTAAAAATAATAAAACCTAATGCGATTCATCAGCCGTCCCTCTTGTCTCAAACCTTCTGAAGTACCCAGGAGAAGGGTATCGTGCGTTTTTAACCAACCCCTTCTTAGACAGATAGAAACCGAAGCGAAAGACACTACAGGTATCCCAGAAGATGATGACCACCCGAAGCCTACTTCGTAGATCCTCCAGAAAGACCCTTCGCACCTCACAATCAGATTCGTGAATCAAGAGGATAGAACTCATGGGACTTCTTTTCAAAAAAAAAAATTTCTTTTCAAAAAAAAAAACTCATGGGACTGACTACTATAACTAAGTATATGCATAAGGGTGGTATATAATTGAGATAAAAAAAGATTTAAGATGTGTGCTTCCTCCCTACTCCCTGTTCCTCGTTGGGTTGTGGGTCTGGGGTGGAGTCGCACAACTGAACATCCTGTCGACCTCAATTATATACGGCTTGCATACACCAAGTATTAGTGGTTAAGCCGAGTATGAGCCCTACCACGAACCTCATAGTAAAACCCTTCATCCTATTCCATAGAATAGGAACTAGAGTCAAGAGAACCACTACGGGTTGAGCTACTATAATGACCACAAACCCGAAATTGTTGTCATCCCGGTTAAGCCAACATAGTAGCTAACACCCTCAGTTGGAAAGGAAATATGAGTCGTAAGAGTGAAGGACATTGACTACGACCATCCATTCACGCTTAATCCCCCGAATTAAGCATCTCAGCGGATATCCCGAAAATCCGGAAGTTGCGATAAGTTAAACTCTAAGAAGAATGGATGAGGAGATTAGAAGTTCTGAGTGATGAAACCCTATACTCACTAGATTTGACCTAGATCGAGAAAACTCGGTACCGCCGGAAGAGTCGTTGCAGAAGATGCTCGCACTACTCAGGCACTTCGTCCACCCCGTTACCGATGAGTAGTTCCTAGGACACTCCGCCTTCCCCTCACGTGGAAGAAGTCACTGTTGTTGGATATAGTGTCTAAGTCCATAACTTTATTTGGTATGTACTTGACTCGACTCGGCATGGTCCATTTGGGTTGCATGGCATTGCAATACTTGGATGGACCAAATGAGAGAATAAGGCACTTATGATTATTAATATATTATAAGTTCTAATATATTAATAATAGTATAATTTAATTAGTATTGATCAAGTATTAATCTAGTATTAATTTGGTGATCAAAGTGAGACTAATTAAATATATAGGGTTGATTGTGACAATCATCAATTCTGTTATGGTGGATTAATGATCCATGGTTTATGGGTTATGGATGTAACCATTTGGAGCTCCATGGATAGTCCATGGGAGTTACAAACCCATGGGTCATGAGAAATGAAGAGTCATGACAATTATGGGTCTTCTTAATGAAACCCTAATTGTGACACCACTATAAAAGGGACCCTTTGGCTAGCAAAATTGGACCTAGTGTTACTAGAGAGGGCATAACCGATTTTGAGTGCAAGAAGTATTCTCTCAAGTTATTCCAAGTTTTGTGGTGTTGTGTGAAGCATTTGAGGCACAACATTTAGGGTTCTAGGCTCACAAAGTCTTGAAGGAATCCAAGCAACAACAAGGTATGTATTTCTACTAGTTTTTATATTTTATGTAATCCCCATGCCATGCTAGTTAGGAAATAACCTTGAAAAAGAATTTGCATGTATATAGAGAAAACATAGATTCAAGGTTATTAGGGTTGCATCTACACTTAGGAAGTGTTAGAATGCTCAAAACCCATCAACCGTCGCCCTGTAGACGATAGACTGCATTCTCCGAAGTGAACACTAGAATGCCAAGAACCACAGGATAACCTCCGCAGCCAAGAATACTTGATTTAAGTGCGAAAGTAGGTTGCGTTAAGCCTTATAACCCAGATCCCGAAGAGATTATAGACTTGACACCAGTCTAGGTGTTAGTCGATGGGTTGTACAGAAGCACGCGCTTTTTGCAACTGAAATAAACCAACACATTAGAGAATAGGGTATGTCTTAGAGATTCACTGGAATAATAGGTGTTCCAAGAATACTATCTCACACATAAATAGTAGAACCACCTCTCGAGATAGTCCAACACTTCGGAAAATCTCTAAGGATTGAGTTAGCCCGGAGCAGAGCCCGCTGTTCATGAAACAACAAGGCAAGTAAGAGCATGATCCTTTCCCGTTAAGGATCATATTGTGAAAGCGCTAACTAGACGATAATGTAAAGTTTAAAAACTTTCTAAGCACTCGTCTGGTGAAACCCTATCTCCCCGACCCTGAGAGTTTCCGATAGAAACGTCTCAAGAACCAGAAGTGCAGATTCATTTCGCACTAGGTTGAGATAGACCCCTGCAGAAAGCAGTTACCCGTAGACATGCAATCCATCCGATGATATAGAAAACCTCTGAAAGCCAATTGACAGGAAACACGAATCCAAGGACAACCCGAGCTTTCTAAGAACCAACCTGAAGGACTACACTCCCAGTATGAGAGAACGTTTGGAACTTCAGAATGGCGATCACGCCAGTGATGATCTCGCCATGGAAGTACACTATGTTTATGTACCGAAAATCCGTACCCTTCCGAGAGCTTAGGACCATCCAAGATTCTTCACAAAAATTGGTCCAACCCTCGTCAGACCACTACTACTTTTGGAAATTCCACAAGTTTCACCCCAAATCAATCCACTTCTTAGATTTGATAAGTGTTTGCCTGATGTCACTTCTTGTATCCCACTCATCTTGATAGAAACCATTGGGAACCCTAACTTCGTAGACGAACCTGTAGGAATCACTAACTGCACGAGACGGAATCCGCATCCCGTAAGTGAAGGTTGTTAGAACGCCAAGCAAAGGCCAGAGTTCACTTGGGAGTGCGAAGAACATTCGAATAGGAAGTGCCCTCATCTCATTTCTCGATCATTCATACCTACTTCCTTGCCTAAACTCTAATTTCGGGACGAAATTCCCTCTAACGGGGGGATGATGTGACAACCCAAAAATTTCCATTAGTTTTAACGTCGAAATTAAGTACGTCAAAAATTAGCCAAACATATCCCAAAAATATTTTTGACCAGATTTAAACCCGTTGGAATATTTTAAATAATATTCGTTAAGCGAACCAAAATTAAGGAGGTATAAATTTTAAATTTTGCCGTGTTTAACGGTAGTCGTGAAAAACCCCGTTCGCGGTTGGTGTCGGGTGAACCCCCAACCAGGCCATAAACTCCAGCCTATATAAGGGTTGAGTGGGTTTCATCCCACCCTTTTCCCCACCTTAGACACTTTCTCTCTCTACTTTCTCTCTCTACAAATCGGGTTTTGGTCAAAAATCGCCCCTTCGAGCTTCAAATCGGTAAGTTAACCTTCTTAGCTTGTTGTTTAGCTCTTTTAGCTTGCAAATTCGTAAACCCATGTGTTTAAGGTAGTAAACTCCCCAAGAACACCTTCATAGACCGTAAACACCTTTCCAAGGTGTTTAAGTGCCTTTAACACCTTCATATGCTCATATAATTGACTAGAACCTTGCGTGCATGAGTTAGAACCACCAAACAACAAAAGAAATGGAAAAACATGAGTTTAGACCGTAAAATCATGTGTTTACGGTCGTAAACTCCTCAAGGAGTGGTCAATGAACCGTAAACTCCCTATTGTGTCCATTTTGAGCCCCAATCACTTCCTTAGCCCTTGATTCGACTCTAGCATGATTCTATGAGTGAGATAAGACCTTGAAGCATCCAAGAACACACCACCCATGAGTTTATGGCCGTAAACTCATGGGGATATGGTCTTAGCGCCGTAAACTCTATAAAGAGTTTACTCTTGAAGAGTAAACTCCCTATCTAGGCTATACACTCACCTATTTGCAACCCAATAGCCCCCTAACACTTGACCAAAGTGTTTTCCGCACATTAGGATGCGTTTACGTGTTTAATTAGTATTATAATTACTAATTGTATGTAAAAATATGTCATCATATGTTAATAGGTCACTAAGTGTGTTCAAGTCTTCACTTGACACCGAGCACTCAACCGGCACCTCCGCCCGATCCAATACAACAGGTGAGTTCATACCCCTGAAATAACCTTTTAAATGTTTTTACATGCTTTTATGGGGGGGGGGGGGGGGAATACAAGTTAAAACATGCTAGTTATCATATCAATCATATGTGATTGATAACCCGCATGCAAAAGGATTTATCACACTTTCAGTTGTTTTACCAAGTATAATACTATAGGTGGTTTTCCAAAACATCTTTACTTGTTTAAATCTTTTCTCAAATTGTCTCTCGCATTGTATGTTTCACTTCAAAACCAGTTACATCGGTATTTTAAACAAAGGTTTTCCTTACTTATATTGTTTTATCAAAATGATATTCAAAACTTGTTTATGAGAGGTTTTCAAAGGATTTCCAAAGGTCTTCAAACTTATTTTACAAAAGGATATCGAGTCACAATTTTCTTAAGTGTAAAGGTTTTCCAAAGTTTTCGTCAAAGTTTTCTTCTATGCTTCTATGCTTCTACTTCATTAAATGCATGCCTGTACTAGTATAGTTATATAAATAATGTTTAAAGGACTTAGGAAGGCTAGTTCGCCCTATTTCCTTTTCCTCGTTGGGATGTGGTCTGGTGGGTATCGGATATCCGTCCGAAGGTCGTTTAAACATTAATTATATATCATGTATACATGTATAGACATAAAGGTTTACATCGGCCAGTTCATTCCGCTTGGGTAGCAAGGGCATCCTTCCATTCATCATTCATAGATCAGAGACACTAGTAACCATTATAGGAATAGTTAAGAGCCTCTATTTACTCTTTCTAGTATGAGAATTCCATAGGGGTCAGTTCATACGCGAGTCTATATCATTTCTCCAGTGCCTCTAATAGAATTCAGAATACGAGATGCATCTTCAAGACACAGATCTCCCCGTTGTCGAGTTGGTAACCAGAGTCTCCTGTAGTAAGAGAGGGCATTGTGTGTATAGATCTATACGGGACTGACACTCCCGCACCCTGACTGCTAGCTACAGTCCACGGCCTACCAAGCCAAGGGGTGACAAATGTCATATTTATTCCGACGTTTGCAGGGTGTCAAGTACTATAGTGTCAATCAGTATGGTTACGAGTATCTCCATGTTTACCTTATAATTCATGTCCTTAAGGTAACGGGAATTTAACACTGTATTCTTGAAACAACCCACTTAGGAATTTTCCTTTGTTTTAGACCTTGCTAGCTGTATCTTTCATTTGATACTGTCTGGGGTCTGTGTTTCTTTGTTTTAGACCTTGCTAGCTGTATCTTTCATTTGATACTGTATGGGTTCTGTGTTTCTTTGTTTTAGACCTTCCTAGCCGTATCGTACATTTGATACCGTCTGGGTTCTGTGTTTCGTTTTCTTAGACTAAGCCAGGCGTATCTTTCATTCGATACTCTCCTGGAGTCTATGATTTCTTTTGCCTTAGTCAGCAGTATTTTCTGCTGAGGCATATGTTATTTTCCCCTAGTATTTTAATAGTGATATCCTCCTACTTTCTTTAAAATCAAATACCGTATTTTGGTAATGATAGTATTTCAGGGAAAATTACTCTTTAAAACATAACTCTGTCGAGTCTTGGTGGAAGACTGCTTTTATTTAGAAAATATAGGATTTTCTGGAAAGGACACTAATACCCCGTAGATTCTAAACTACTACTTTCATAAAGTTATTTTGAATAAAATGCTTACTTACACAAATGACACTAAATACTTATGAACTCTCCAACATTTATAAAAATGCTGATACTCGCTTTCAAAATAACTTGTATTCTCAGGTCAGCGATAGACAGGTATATCTCGGGAGCTTTTGTGAAGACAGTCTAGTACCAAGCTGCATCTATATTATTACTTGTATTACTTGATGTCGCTATGAAATGTAACCTATGTAAAATTATTACTATTAATGCAATGGTTGTTGTACTTTGATTACTATACTACGTATGGTGTGATACTTGACATGACGTCATCCACCCCAGAACGTTTCCGCCGTTCCGGTTTTGGGGTGTGACACATATATTCTTCTAAAAGTTCTTGTAGTAGTCGACAAGCATGGTTCAGGATATACATCTATACTAACAGTTGAACCAGGATTAGTGTTTAGCAGTTCCAAAGCATAATCCCTCAGATACCCATATTGAAGTTGGTAGTCCCCACTTATCACACGTTCAGCCATTTGCTTTGCCCTACCAACCTTTTGAACTGAGATACCAAGCTCCAGATTCTTACACAACTCCTTGTGTAAAGCTTTGATTGGAATTTTAGGGTTACTCTGAATTTGTGGAACAATTAAGTTTGCTAAATATTTGGAAGTACAAGCTTTAACTGATCTTGTCTGCAAACATTTATGGACATCATGTACTGTTTTCACCAACCAATCCTTATTCTCATCTGGCCTCGAGATTTGGACTGCCCAAGGACATTTTCCTTTTTTACTAATCACATTTTTGCCCTTGCACTTTACCTTACTTCTAGTTGATGGCCCACCACATTCAACTGTTTCAGTAGATTGTCCCTTGCACTTTACCTTACTTCTAGTTGATGGCCCACCATATTGAATTGTTTCAGTAGATTGGCCCACAACACCTCCACATTTGACCCTTATCCTGATTTTATCAGTTTTTGCTAAGTATAGGGACCTCCTTGTATTTACAGCATGTGCATGCATGTAGTCCACAACTTCCTTCTTTGTTTTGAAACACTACCCCACCCTATATGGTTTTAAATGGATCTCCCCATGTGAGCATGGAGTTGACCTACTCAACTCCTTAAGCATTATTGTCCTTTCATCTTTATAAAATCCTGCATACTGATAATCATCACTTTGAATAACTTCTAACTCTTCATCAACTATGTCATTCCTTATACTTTCGGTTTGCTTGTATAAAATTCCATGTTCATCTACATCCACGACATTTTGGAATTCACTTATGTCTACATCCACATCAAATTGCAAGTTAGACTCATGAACAATGTAGTCACTATCATCAGAATCATCTCCACTATAATCAAAACCATCTTCATTTTGACTATAGAAAGCATCTCCACTATCATCACTTACCATGCCCTCTAGAATTTCCATTTCTACTTGATTGTCTTCACCATTTGGTACATTGTACTCAACATCAAAGTCAGCATAAGTTGAATAATCATCTATAAATGCTTCAAATTCATCGAGTCTTACACTTTGTTGTCCATCAATATCTTCACAAATTGGTTCCTCTGCAAGATTGCCTAAATTACCCTTACACACTTCTTCTATGTGGCCCATGATCAATCCTTCATTCACATTAATGACATTACTTCGTTGGCTAACTTGAGACATAACATATGGAACAATAGTCTTTGAATGATCTTGACTTTCATCCATATCTATTACCTGTGACTGGTCAACAACATGGTTGGCACGGTGGTCTAACTCAAGCTTTTTACTACACGATCCTACTTCTCTTCTACAAGGTTTTTTTCTATTAAGTTCCAGTGACACACTCTCAGGTTCCAGTTCCTCAATAACAACTTTGGAAGGAGACTTAAAATAACTAGCTACCCTAGTCTGACCAATTTCAATATAGACCTTTACAAGTCTGTGCTTAGGGACATACGAAACCAATTTAAGAACATCTTGGTCATTACCTAAAGGCAATAACCCGTAGTCTAAGGGAAATTTAGGGATATAGAAATGGTAGTAAAGAGTTTGTTCACCTTTGTACCCTAATTCTCGAACCATGTCATCGAGCTCATGGACTGAAAATAAATCATTGTTAACGTCATCTACGTATGATACAGTACCATCGACGTATTTCCTTCCAGGTGACTTGGTGAAGACACCACTATAGTGTATCTTCAACGTGAAATAGTTATCATATCCCTCTACAAACACAAAAATAGAAACGGTAAAGAAGATGATTTATCTTCACGAATACATTCAAGGAAAACAAAAACTTAAGTTTTTTTTTTTTAATGAAAAATCTTACCGTATCTCGATTGCAAGTCCTTCAAGCACACATTTTTTTCACGCAAACACCATATTGACAGAACCATTGTCCTTTGCTGCTGTGTAAACCCTAAACCCCAATTTCTTTTCTTGGATTTCTTGGATGAGAGTGATCTGTTGAAGACGAAGTCACTGTACTCTTGGGAGATGAAGAGTGTTTGGGAGTTGATGTGAAGAAGACAGTGGCATAATTATTTCCCTCAATAAAGAAGAGGGCATAGGTGAAAAGACCGATTTGCCCTTATATTATTTTAATGAAATAAGGGTTAACAGTGGGGTTCTAACGGTGTAAGGGATAAGGACCATCTGTTTAAAGTTTTGAAAGCATAGGGGCCATTTATGAGATTTTTAAACCACGAGGACTAAACTTCAGAATCTGAAAAAACACATGGACCATTTATGATGTTTTTTCTTATAAATATGATTTTTTTAGGATTTAGAAAACAATTAATTTACTATAGGAAAAAAACAAAAAAAAATGTTAAATCAACATAAGATAGACGGCGTGATCCAAATTCCCAATACAAATCGTGCGACTTCTTCATAAAATTCTACAAACAAAACCTAAATCTTACGAACTATGATAATACACACGTAAGTTTTTTTTGTCAAACTCAAACTCTATAATCTATATCAAACGATTCGAACATAGTAATCATTCACATTGAAAGACACGCGTCTATAACACAGCGATCGATTGCATGCTCTCCAAGTGTGCATTTGATTGACACGTGTACATATCTATTCATCACAATCCCTATTCCCTACAAAACTCTCCTTCACCTTTATCGTCTCTGTTTTCAGTTTTCATATCCATAAACCATAAAAAATGTACACAATTTCGTCTACTTTCATGAAAAAATGTATCCCAAAACCTACAATTTATTCACTTGCCGAAATCGCCAAACCCACCTTACTACCACCTCTCTCCGCCCTAAAACTAGCTAACAATCCACCGGATATCTCCTTAAAAACCCCACCGGAATTCCCATTTAAGCCACCACCGGAGCTTGATTTCAGTGTGCCACAGGAGTTGCCAAGAACGCCAAACGTCCCGGACTTCGATCCCATTCCTCCCGAAAAGCCGGCGGATCCTCCCCCGCTTTCACCAAATCCGACACCAGAGTTTCCAGGGCCACCGAATCCAGATCCGGAGATCCAACCACCAGGGCCGGAGATCCCAGAGCCGCCAATGACTCCTGGTGGTCCTGAGGTGGTTCCACCAACAACACCGGAATGGATGCCGCCGAAGCCGCCGGATGTGGGGCCGGAACATCCAACATTACCAGATATTCCATTACCTTCTGCTTGATATATGGTCTGCTAATAAAGTTCAATCAACATGTGTACATGATAAACCTTTGGCTTCCATACTTTTAGTTGCAGTTTTTGGATTCTTGTGTATAAGAAGATACGTACTTCATGACATGCGTATTCAAATCATTAACACTATACCTACTCAGTACTCTTAACTTTACTTTTGGTTCATGTTTTTTAATCTAGAATGGAACTTTGTTTTATTATAATAACTTAAATATTTTTCCAGAATAATAATAATAATGTTTCCATTACTTCGCATAAGTGTCCTTAGGTTGAAAGTATAAGAGTCAAATTTCAGTAATACTATTCATATGAATAGCGAGTAACTTAACAACAAAGAGATTTAACACAACACCCTTGTGGATTAGATGTGACGAGTCACACCCCTATATAAACAAAATGAACAATGAGAATAGTCCCAAAACGCATTGTACATCATGTAGCTCGTCCCTTTATTGATTTAGATGCCTCTTGATAGATAACTTAATTTTGACTTTGAAATTCCATCTAAAAAAGAAAGACCAAAGATTCCATCTACATGCTTGATAAACACTTCACCAAAAAAGAGAACACACGAACAAGAAAAATAACCAACCCAAGTTTATACAACACGAACAAGAATGGCAACCCCGCAAAAATAAAGAAGTACTAAAACATGGCTAAACCTAACTAGATTTCTAAATCCCAATTAGATAAGACACACACCAAACACTCTAGAAATCGGTAGATTGAATTTTTCTTATTGCTTCATTCCCAAGCACAAAATTATATGGGAATAAAAGATGGTAAACAGCTGTCCTAAATAAAAGGAAAGGATAAAGAAAATAAAAGATAAAAATATAAAAGATATCTTATATCGTTTAGCATGGAGATTCGTAATGTTCATCTTGCAATGAAGGAACCGAAGTCGGGGTGTGCCAAAACCTTTTGTGAGTAAATCTGCAATCTGCAGCTTGCTGTCAATGGACATAGGTAGAATACGTACGTTGGACTCAATTCTTTTGTCCTTTCATGGAACGCTGGGTTATTGGAAATGTGTCAAGCAACCTGGTTATCACATAATAGAGGAGTTGGAGTGTCGATAACAATTTCAAAATCTTGTAGCTACCATCAAACCCTATAATATTTCGCTAACAATAGAAGCCATAGTCCTATATTCAGCTTCTGTAGAGGATCAGAAGACGATCGATTGCTTCTTTGTTTTCCAAGAAATAGGAGCACCTCACGCATAAGCAAGTAACCCGTCCTCGAGCGTCTCGTATAAGGACATCCAAGCTAAGTCGCAAAAGGCGATCCAACTTGAGGAAGTAGAATTCCTTGTCCTGGTGTACCCTTTAAGTATCTCAAGATACGATTGACAGCTTCCATATGATTACGTCTTGGTTCAGCAACAAACTGACTTAAAATGTCAACATCATAAGTAATATCGGGACAAGTAGCCTGTAGATAAAGTAAACGTCCAACGAGCCGACGATATTGACCAACATCAACTTGGGCTTCATTTTCTCCTTTGTCAAGGTGTAAGTTTTGCTCGATTGGGAAAGAATTTGGCTTGCATCCCATCATTCCACTATCCTCAAGAATGTCAAGGATGTATTTTCTTTGACTTAGAACCAACCCTCACCGGTCTTCACAACTTCAATGCTAAGAAAGTACTTTGTAGGACCAAGATCTTTGATTATAAATGCTTCATCAAGCCGAGTTTTGATATCTTGAATTCGTGCAAAATCATTTCAAACTATAATGACATCATCCACATAAATTAAAATTGCGATAAAGGACTCTTTTTTCCTGTATATAAACAAGGAGTGATCAGCTTTAGAAGGACGAAAATTTAAGCTTACAATAAAGGTGGTGAACTTGTGATACCAGTTTCGAGAAGCTTGCTTTAATATGTAGATAGATTTTTGTAAGTGGCACACCCGTGTCTCATTTTCTTTAGAAAACCTTGAGGGGTTTTCATATACGTACACTTCTTCATCTAGATCACCATGAAGAAAAACATTATTTACATCAAACTGTTGGATGGTCCGATTCTTCTTTGCATGGTCCGATTCTTCTTTGCAGCAACAACTAAGAGAGTTTGCATGGTCACAGACTTTGCAATTGGTGCAAAAGTATTGTGATAATCAACAACTTCTATTTGAGTGAACCCCTTTGCAACTAGTCGGGCCTTGTATTGTTCCATGTAGGGGTGTTCAAAACCGGATCTCCGAATTTCGGATTTCCGAAATTTTGGATAGTGGATTTTCAATATCTAAATCCATATCCGAAAAATCGGATATCCAAATTTTCGGATACGGGTTCGGATATCCATTCGGATATCCAATTTCTTTTTTTTAATTTGTAACCAACTCAAATAAATTAAACAATACCATTAATGGATGTTAGAATGAAGTGATTAGTTGCACAAAGTCGCAAATTGAAACCAATGGAAAAAACAATTAATTTAATCGAGTCAATTAATAAGTTATTCGTTGATGCACTAGTTTCACTCCATTAGAAACAAAAACCAAGCGTAAGTCCACATTTTCATGTTCCAAACACGAGAGCATATTTCTATATTATGGATAAACACCGTAAACCAAAACATCTTCAATTGATTAAAGACATTTTTATATTATTGATAAATATTTCTAATTACGTATAGTATATATGTCTTGGCTAATATAATTAGACTAGGTAATTTAATATAATTTATGTTAACACATGAAAAATTATACAACGTGTATTAAAGAAAGATCAAATAAAAAAATGTAGTACTTCCTCCGTCCCAAATTGATAGTCCACTTTTGACTTTTGAAGTCTTTTTTCTTCGACCTTAAATATTTTTATTTGTGTTATATATTACCTGATAAAACTTATAACAATGAAAACCATTTAAAATACAATCCATTCATATATTTTGCATCAAGTATTATTTATCAAATACAAAAATATTTAAGGTCAAAGTTGAAGAAAAAAGACTTCAAAAGTCAAAAGTGGACTATCAATTTGGGACGGATGTAGTATCTGTTATCACAGTAAACATATTCCTCAACTCATACTATCTATTCTAAATTGAAATAAAAAAATTTTAAAAAATAAATAAATAATATATATTTCGGATATCGGATATCCGAAATATCCGAAAATTTAGAAAATAACTATCCGTAAATTTCGGATAATTTCACTTCGAATTTTCGGATTTTTCGGATCGGATATTCGGATACGGATTTTTTTGAACACCCCTAGTTCCATGTCTCCATTGGGTTTGTATTTTATTTTATAAACTTATTTAGAGTCGATAGCACGCTTCCCTTTGGTCAAAATTGTCAAGGTCCATGTTTAATTCATTTCAAGCGCTTTGATTTCTTGTTGCATGGTTTTATGCAAATGTTCATCTTGAGATGCATGCTTAAAACTTTTTGGATCAACATTGGAAGTGATGGTCGTTAAAAAAAACTTTGTGATTATTTGAAATTTTTCATATGAAATAAATTTGGAGATAGGGTGTACAGTCGAGGCTTCTTGATCGGAGACGGGTTGCTTATGATTGATCGAAGGGGGAGGTTTAACGACATAATCATCAAGGCGCTTCAGTTGCGATCTTTGTCTCTAATTTCTGACCTCGTTTTGACCTTGAAGCTCACTATCTTGCTCGAAATTACCTTGGTTATCATGAGAATCAGATTCCATTGTATTGGGTTCGTCCTCTCCGTATGTTGTAGATTCTGACTCGTTTTGAACAGGATCACTAGTGAGGGTATCATCGTCATTGTGTGTTTGTTGGTTTTCATCATGTGTGGGTTCAACAGTTTGGGATAGTTCATGATCTTCATGGAACACACTACCATGAAGTTTTATGTGATCTTCATCATCATAATTCTCATGAGTTTTGATGTTTTTGAAAGGGAATCTATCTTCACAAAACAGAACATCTCTACTTATTATGATTCTTTTGTTTTGAATGTCATAGACTTTGTATCGCTTGGTTCCTATGGGATAACCCAAAAATACACCTGGTTTTCCCTTTTCTTCAAACTTATCTCCCTTTAAATTCATATTTTTGAAGTAAACAAGACAACCAAAAATCCTCATATGACTATATTCAGGTGCTTGATTCCAAACAATCTCATAAGGAGTCTTGTTTTCAATTACCTTGGAGGGGAGACGATTTATTATGTACGCAGCGGTCAGAATAGATTCTCCCTAAAATCTTTTTGGTAATTTTGCTTCAAATCTAAGAGCTCGGGCTATTTCCAATAAATGACGACGCTTTCTTTCAATAATGTCATTTTGTTGTGGTGTGTGTGGGGAAGTTGTTCTAACAATATTCCATTTTGGTTGTAAAACTCGATCATGACATTAGATGTAAATTCTCTGCCATTGTCACACCTAACCTTCTTGATTTGTTTTCCAAATTGAACTTCAACCATTTTGTGAAAGTCAACAAGACATTTACTAGCATCGTTTTTCTGTTTGATGAGAAAATCCCATACTGCCCTACTATGATTATCAACAATGGTGAGAAAATAACTATCTTTTGTGAAAGATGGCACATGATAACCACCCCAAATATCAGAATGTATTAAATCAAAAACTGATTTACTTTTAGTCACACTAATAGGAAAAGGTGTTCGGGCAAGTTTCGCTTTTGCACAAGAATCACAAGTTTTATTAATAAGTTCAATATAATTACTTCTAAAAAAATCAACTCTAGAAAGCTTTCCCTTTGAGGCATGTCCCATTTCTTTTGTGCCAAATATCCACATTAATCGCCATCACTCTTCTTTCTTCTAACATCCCCATTCGATACAATCCCCCTTCACATCTACCCGATCCAATCAAGTCCCTCGTCTGTAACCCCTGCATTACACAAAAAGCAGGAAAAAAAGTTACAGGACATTGAAGATCTTTGCTTAAGCGACTAACAAAAAGAAGATTGCATTTAAAATTAGGAACACAAAGAACTCCATTCATTTTAACTCCCCTAGGAGTGTGCATTCGCCCCTACCCTTCACGGGAACTGCATCTCCATTTGGTACACGTTGCCTTCGGTTTGATCTTTTCTCTCTTCTTTCCAGGCCACCATTTGGGATACCCAACAAGCTTGAAGCATCCTTCACATTTGTGACTGTTCCTCCCGCAAAATGTACAATGCTCATTTTCTTTTCTGTCTTTCACATTCTTTAAATAACTTATTTCTTTTGTTTGGTTGGCGATGTTGTAATCACGCATCTGTGAAGTCTTAAACGCGGATGCTTCGGGTGGTGCTCTCAACCGGATATAGCCCATTGTCTCTCATCATCTGCGGCCATATGGTAGGAAGTTCCCAAGGAAGGTGTTGGTTTTGTTGCCAAAAATTGAGTTTTGATCACAGTAAACTCAACATTCAAGCCCATAAGGAACTCGTAGAGCCGTTCCTTTTCTTGGTATTCCATCATCTTCTTTCCAATATCATAGTCACATTTATCACATTCACAACGAGGAAGGGTATGAATTGACTTAGTTTCATCCCACAACAATCGAAGATTCGTGTAATAGGTTGATACAGATGCACCGTCTTATCTGGTGCTAGCAATCTTTTGTTTCAATTCATAGGCACAAGGAGTGCTTTCTTTTCCAAACACCTCGAGAAGATCCAACCATATCTCTGACGTGGTGCTTGCATATTTAACACTATTTTGAATGCTTTTCTCCATGGTGGTGGTAAGCTATCCTTTTATCATTACGTCACATCGCATCCAAGGCATGTAGTTGATGGATCCTTTTTCTAGTTTCTTAATGGTACCATCAACAAACTCGAATTTGTTTTTGACAAAGAGAAAATTCCTCATCTCTTGTGACCAATCTGAGTAATTGTTGACATTAAGAATGTCATTGACGTGTAGTTGTTTAGGGTAATCGGATGGATGAAGATAGTTGGGTGAGCCATGATCGATTGTTCCGCTAGACGACTCTGTGGTTTTGGATTTGTTGGAATCGTCATTTCCTGCAATCAGTGGAGATGTGATGCAGGTTGAATCTTAGGGTGTTAAACAACCCGCTTTGATACCATCTAGAAATCGATAGTAATAAGAGATTGATTTTTTCTTATTGCTTCATTCCCAAGCACAAAATGTGAGAGGGATTATATGGGAATACAAGATGATAAAGATGGTAAACAGCTAGGATAAATAAAAGGAAAGGATAAAGAAAATAAAAGGAAAGGATAAAGAAAATAAAAGATAAAAATATAAAAGATATATTATGATATCATTTCCAATAAACACACAAAACCATGAAGAGTACACAACACCAAGGCCACACAAAGATGAGTTGTTTCCATTAACGAAATTTTCATTTTTAAATTCCCCGCTTATTAATAGAGACTGTTAATAGAGTCAAAGTATAATAATACAATATTTTAAGTAGGAGACCTATGAAAATGGGTAAATGGGTTTTTATTATGACTTGGTGGTATCCAAGGCCCATATTCACAACATTGCTCTTAGCTCGGGCCCGTCACTAAAAAACGCAAACATTAAGGGGGTGTTTGGATAAATAGTTTTTAGCTTATTAGCTTATTGCTTATTTGCTTATTGTGGTGGGAATAAACACTTTTTAAAATGTGTTTGGATTAGCTTATTATGGTGGGAATAAGCAATAAGCAATAAACATCTTAAGTGTTTGGCAAATAAGACAGCTTATATGAGTAAAAGGACCATTTAGCAATAAGCAATAAGCAATAAACATCCCCCCCCCCCTTGCTTATTAAAATCAGCTTATTTAGCTTATTCCTACCATAATAAGCTGATTTTTAAAGACTCCTATCCAAACACTTAAATTTGCTTATTGCGGTGGGATTAAGCAATAAGCAATAAGCGGCCTATTTTTTCCCTATCCAAACACCCCCTAAAGTAACAAATCACATTTGATTAAGTGATGCTAAAATATTCTTGCAAAAGACACACATCTATAATCAAGGATTGATTCATAGGTGGGGAAGTTATATACAAATGAACTCAACAAAAGTTATATACTAATGCTTTGAAAAAGCTAAACTAAACCATTAATAGGGTAAATTCTACTTAAATTTTTGCTTGATTGTTCATTGCGATAAAAACTAATTTAACAATTATATCTTTCTTGCAATGTTTAGCCATAAAGCAAGCAAAAATGAGCAAAACTCATAGAACTTGTAGGGATCAGATGGTTAATGAATTTGGAATAGCTCCTACCAAACTGTTGTTAAGATGAACATTTTTGAATGTGCATTACAGAATGAGAACAGTTATTCCTGATCGATAAGTACATTATCATAAGATTATAATCAAGAATCTAAAAATCATACAGAAAACGAAGTTTTTGAAGCTTGTTCAATGTGTCTGGAACACAATTATTCTAACTGGTCCAAGTAAAGATCTAAGCTCATTGACTCTGGTAAGTTCCCAAGCTCTTCTGGAAATTTTTCAGTCTTAATTGTTGGTGTTTATCAATTCTTGTTATTTTTTCAATTCTTGCTTGTCCTACAGAGGTTACTTTTTTGACGAATACCACATATACATCCATCTTTCTCTCGAATAACTTCATTAATGCATATAGTAGATTCACCAGAAATCAAGTTCTAGTGCAAGAACTTGATTCAAGATAGTTGTATCCTCTATGCAAACGTCCAGATACTATTGCACTAATAGGGACAAATTTCTGTTTTAGGACATTGCTTTGCAAACCTCTATCTTGATTACAATCAGTAATTTATTAATTGTAAGTTTTTTGTTTATGTTTATTGATAGTATTTCAATTTACTTTCTGTAATATATATATATATATATATATATATATACACACACACACACACACACAGTTGTATTACAGAAGTTCTAACATTAATATGTAAAGATCTAGGCTTCTGTCTCTTTACCTTCAAAATGCAATGCATATTAAATAAAAGCGGGTTGTAATAGGAAAAAATGGAAGTATAGTGCTCTTAGAAAAAGAAATGAAATTACATTGTTATTCGAAACATTTAGGTCGGTCGATGTGTCGTGTACCGCATACTGCGGTATGTGGTAAACACCGCACCAACCCCTCAAACAAAAGTACGGCATATGTTTTGTGTGTTACCGATTTATGACATGGGAAAAAAGCCACATCCTTCAAATGTAGCACTTTGTGCATACAAATATGTATTTTGATGGGTGTGGTATGAAACCCGCCAGTTTTGTGGCGTGAGGCAAAAGATAATGTGACAATAGAAAATTGTTGTAACATCCTGTTCGAGATCATTATGTGATCATGGTCGTGGGATGGAAGTCAGTTGTGTAAAGGCTTTGGGCCTTAAGGAGGTTATGTTTAGACCTTTTGGAAGGAGATAATGATGTTTATGAGATCTAAACCTTTGAATTGTGTTTTGGAGTCAAGGTAAAACAGGAAAAGTCATAGGTCGGGTTCTTGCATGAAATATTGATTTTTATTCAAGAAGTTTTTGTCCAAGATATTTAGATAATATTGTAGAGATCTTCAATACCTTTTTGTGGATATAAAGATCATCGAAAACAGAGTTGGAACGAAGAAGTTATAACCGTTTGAAGTTAGGGCAGTTTTCGGTTGAGCCGTGTACGCTGGGCGTACTCAACGTGTACGTTGGGTGTACTAGGGTATACCTAGTATGCTGGGTGTAAATTGAGTACGATGGGTGTACGCGATCAGTGTCTAAATCCTATTTTTGTGGTTTGAGCCCTATTTAAGCTCCTTAACTCCCCCAAACCCATTTCCATTCTCAGCCTCCAATTCTCCAACACCCTTTCTTGTAACCCTAACCCTAGATTGAGACTTGTGAGCAAAAAGAAGGTGTTTTTAAGTGATTTGGAGTGCTGTTGGTGCACCTTGGAGAAGAAGGAACAAATCGAAGAAGTGTCGGTTGCATTGGATCTTGTAGATCCAGACTTTGTTTACCTTGATCTTTCTTTTAGAGGTATAAAGTTTGAATCTTGATAATGAAATTGTTAGATCTAGCTAGTTTTGGGTGTTATGAGCTTTTAGTCACTTTAAGTGCATAAAGTTTCGATCTTGAAAGTTTATGACCTTGTTATGGATAAAGTTGGAAACTTTATCCATCTAAACATCATTTTGATTCAAATATGAAGGTTGGAGACTTGTACTTAATGGATTAAGTTGAAAAAGATGCACTTTTGGGTCCTTTTGAGACTTAAAGACTAGATCTTGTTTTTAAGGACCATTCTAATGGATAAAGTTGGAAAATCTATCCATTATGGAGTTATTATGAACCATAAAAATGTCATCCTGACCCTTCTATCCCTTCCATACAAGAGTCGTGATGTCTTATTGGGTTAAGAACTTAGGGTTTTGGACATTAAGCACTTTATTGCCATGCAAAGTCATAAAGTTGGAAACTCTATGACTTAGGACATCATTTTGGGCTTGGATCTGAGTTTTGGACGTAAGGGCTTCAAGGAATAGGCTTTTAATGTAGTTTTGGGGCTGGGATGCATACATTAGGCGTACCGGGTGCTATGCTACGCGTATGTGGTCAGCGTCCCGCTTTTGGTCAACATCAAAGTATGATGGGTGTATTCTCTTGGTACGCAGGACGTACTCCGCTCGGAAGAAATATTGACTTTTGGACCTTGACCGTTGACTTTGACTTTGACCAGGGTTGACCAAGTTTGAACTAAGGGCATTTTGGGTAATTTGATTCATAGTTTGAGATTTGGGTTCTTGTTAATCGTATAGGTGACCGGTAGAGATAACTTTTAGAGCAGTGATCGGTGCAGCTATTCTTTCAGATTATGAGGTGAGTTTTCTCACTATATCCATGAGTCAAAGGCACCAATGTCGGCCCATTACTTGTTATGTGGAATGCTAGTTGTCTATGTGATTCTTGCATGAAAGAACAGGATCTGGCCCCTGGTAATTGTACAAAAGACTGGGATCTGGCCCCTGGAAATTGTATGAAATACCAGGATCTTACCCATATCAGTTGTATGAAATAGCAGGATCTGGCCCCTGTCACTTGTATGTAAGACCAGGATTTGGCCCTTAGCATTGCAAGGAAAGACCATTAGGGTAGCCCATGACACTTGTATGTTTTGTTATGTGGTATTTTGGGTAACTTACTAAGCTTTGTGCTTACAGTTTCATATTTATGGTTTTAGGTACTTTCGGTTCGAAAAGGAAGGGTCCTACGTTACTGCACAACATCTCCCAAAGTTTTTCGCATTGGCAATTAATGATATTATTATGATGTTTAAATGATATATTCACTTTGATCGATTTTGGAACAACTCGTTTGTATGATTTATCTTTTAAAAAAAGTTATCTTAGATTTTTGGGACGTTACAAGTTGGTATCAGAGCCTTGATTTGAGCGATTCGGGCACACTCTTGGGTATTTCTGAACTAAAAACTGAGGAATTGGTAGTTTTTTGAAAGAAAATAAATTTCTAAAAAGATTTTTGTAAAGAAAATAAGTTTCTGAAAAGATTTTCATAAAGAAAAAGGGGAGGTGATGCGTGCAATCAGCTGAGCTGAAGTAAGTGATTCCCAGAATACCCATACATGTTGATATGATATATGATATAAATGTTCATATGCTAGGATAAGGCTAGGGATACTTTCAGAAATTGCATGATAGATCGGCCTGATATGTGATGCCTTGTAGCCTAGGAAGCATTGGATGCTATGATTGGGAATATGTATTTGTAACAATAATTGCTAAGTATATGCTTTAAAAATTATATACGGTTAGGTTCATATAGCCCTAGAATGACTGATTTGGCCTTATTTCCTATTCCTTGTATGGTTGTGGTCCTAAGGTAGAATCTTTTATTCGATAGTCTATTTGATCTTGGATTGTATATAATTTGCATGCATAAGGCAACCAGAAGTGAGAGTAGAAGTTCCTAGCATGGTAGTAGCAAGTGAGTGTGGGATGCGATTTGTTTGTTTTATGGCTTAGAGTGTTATTGCATGAATGTAGCTTTCTTTGTGCTTTTGGGAACTCTTAGTGATGTGAGCTAAGTATTAAGTGAATATGTTAGCCACATGTTGCAAAGGTTAAATAATCTTAGAGTGATGGATTTGACTCTATTGCGCAACTCTTGTCTGAGTCTAACTGTTGTAGGGTTAAGTCTTTTACTCGAAGGATTATCTAAGCTTTTTTGCATGTGATTGTATTCATGAAGTGGTTAGCTAACATTATTGGGAGTTTTTTAGCAGCTGATGGCAGGGTGAGGTCGGGAACCTAGGAGAGCCTAAGAAGTGCTTTAGTAAGTCGGGCTGTACTGTTTAGCAGGTACTTGGAGTACCGATTTGAGAATGTGACTTGGAAGATTCGAGATAACTCTTGAGGAAAGTATGGGTAAGTGTGGTAGGTAGTATTGGGCCCGTAATACTGAAAGCACATGATCCATAATCGAATCGAGGGGAGTCATGGAGAATCTAGGAAGCCTGTAGGAAGAGGATTTTTTGAGTATGTTCCGATTATTGTATAGTTGCTTTTTAGTATGGTGATGAGCACTTGTAGAGGAGGTTCAGGCTCAGGTACTGTCATTGAATCGATAGATGAGCAAACGCGGGGCTCATCTCATCGGAGATCACCCGCAACATTTTGAAGCAAACTCCTGTGATATTTGGTTCGGTCAAGGAAGGGATTATGGAGATTTTGGATGAGCGCATGGGCACGTTAGGTATAGAGTTTTGGCTATTATGGGGGCTCGCACTCTTTCCTTCCTTAATTTTCATGCTTGTGGAGCTCCCGAGTTCTTTGGGGAGAAGGACCCTATTCTTAGTAGGAGATGGTTAGTGGACATGGTGAATGCTTTTCGGTCTAGCTTCTACCCCGAGGAGTTGAAGGTCAGATTGCTTCTTGTCTTCTGAATGACAGATACCGAGACTAGTGGGAGGAGGTGGACTTCACTTTAGGAGACGATGACCCAGGAGGAGTTTGTGACCCAATTTAGAGGAGAGTTTGCACCAGCTATCGAGGTGCAGCAGTTAGCGAAGGACTTTTAGGACCTTCGCCAGACGAATGAGACTGTGAAAAAATCACTGCCAAGTTTAGGGAGAGGGCTCTTTTGGTTTCATAGTATGCCATAGATGAGGAGATGAAGAAGACAAGGTACCATGATATGTTGTGAGATTGTATAAGGGAGTTTGTCTGCTTTTCAGCTTGTCAGACTTTGGAGAACATGATTGCTAGAGCCTGAGAGCAGGAGATTTATTTGGAGCACCTCGTGAAGAGGAAACCAAAGCAGGTTCAGATAGTTGGGGGTCCTGCAAAGAGACCCAAGACTTTTGGTTAGCAAGTGAGAGGCCAACATGACTGAGGTCAGTTTCGCACGTACGAGTAGCAGTACGATGGATTTTGTTGATTTAGGGGTTCAGGTTTCTATAAGTGTGGTAGGCTTGGTAAGGTCAGCAGAGATTGTCCCTGGGGGATGAGTTCGTTATGTTTCCATTTCCACCAGGTGGGCCACAAGAAGTTCGATTGTCTAATGTTATGAGGTGGAGCATTGTGTGTACCTGCTCTAGTTACTTTGAGGATCATTGATGGTCGCGAGGAAGAGTGGATGTTCCCACGGTGAGGATCCAAGAAATGCGGTCACGGGTTGAGGAGATCCGAGTCCCACCAGTTGACGTCCCAGATATTTTATTTCGAGAATCTTCATATGCCATTTTGCATGCTGAGAGCCATGCTTAGAAGATATTCGGAGAAGCTGGTTTTGGATGTCGATATGGGAGGCATTGACCACTGTCAGAGCAAGCTTTAAGTGAGAGAAGACCAAGAGTCAGTTCGATCTTTGGTGGTATCGTCAAGGAACTCAAGGAATCCACAAGGTGGGTATGTTGGGTTTGAATGCAGGAATTATAGGGATCATTCGGGAATACGATGCAATGAGGAATTGGTTTGATCGTCGGTGTAAGTTCAGTAATTGTCAAGTTCATACCTTCGAAGTGTGGTCAGTTACAGGTTCGCATGAAAGTTACTCTAGTGCAAGTAGGTCGGTGAATTGGTTGGGTACCCATTTCAATAGTTGAGATTTTGTTCTTTGTCATCCGATGAAGTCGTTGTAGACTTATAATGGACTCATTGGAAAGTTCTCGGGGATATTGAGCTCGTTGATATTTTAGGGAGTATTCATTCAATTTTGGCAGGTATGTGTGACATCCCCAAAATCACGGCCAGAAAAGACCGATTTTGTTTATACTTTATAAAAATCAGAGTACTTCATTTTATAAAAAGGTTGCGGAATTTGTTCCCAGAAAAACATGGTAAATACGTTATTAAAACATTTTCGAAGAAACGTATTTATTTCATTTTAAAATGTTTGGGATGTCATCGTTAATACCGAAACATAAGCATAAACAGACTTACAATGATTTACACTAGTGATCTACATCTCTTTTAAATCTCTCAGTGTAATGTCACTTCACTTCGTCACCTGTGATATACATAAACTGAGTGGGTCAGGTTGGGAAACCTGGTGAGTACATAGGGTTTTCAACCCATAATAATATAATTATTATGTTCAATCAAACAATCAACCCAATTACCCATCCCCATTATCTTCTTTACTCTTTAAGGATTTAACCTAAAAGTCATCTATCCTGCATTCGTTTATTCCGAAGTCCCTTACTTCCAGGGTTATGGGACTGGCACTAAATCCATAGCTGCTAATGTTCGTTCATAAAGCACTAATTCCATAGCTGCTATAGTCTATTCATCGGGTACTAAATCCATAGCTACCAGTCTTTATCTAATAGGTACTAAGTCCATAGCTACCAATGTTCAACAGGTACTAAGTCCATAACTACCAATTCCTACAGGTACTAAATCCATAGCTACCAACGTCTAAAAGGTACTAAGTCCATAGCTACCGGTGTTTGTCCTATAGGCACTAAGTCTGTAGCTGCCAATGTATACTCACGTCATCTTCTATCTCTCATCATTCATCTACCCATCTCATACCCAACATTTTCGTATATATAAAATACATATACAATTTAAGTCCTTTAAAACATGTATAAAACGTTCAACCAGCATAGACAGCAAGTATTCAGATAATGTGCACATATAGCACGTAGTTTATATAAAATACTTCATATCTATGTGTAAGATGAAAGTAACCATGCACTCACTTGAGAAGGTGGTGACTCGGTACTCGGACAGCGCTTCGTTTACTTTAAAATAATTTCCTTCGACGAAACCTAGTATTATTACCACTAGATTTTAGTCTAATATTTACCGTGACTAATTATTAGTCTTATTATTATTATTATTATTATATAAGCGTTTAAACAATACTTTCCAACCACTATGTACAGACAGGGGCCAGACATAAAACACCGGAGGGCAGGACCATTTTGGCATATAGCACTTCTGAAATCCAACAACCCTATGCGGCCCTTTAAACCAGATTCCCCGTACCGCGAGTAGTTGAAAAGATATTATAACGACACTTATATAAGTCATAATAATAGCTCAAATATTTATTATAAATTTATAATAACAATACTAATTTTAAATATAAACTATATTTAAAATAGGGTAAGCATAACTTACTTACAAGGGGATTTTAGCTAGGAGTCGGGCTCTGTAGGGGCATAACTTCGTCGCTGAATCTTTCTAAAAAAGATTCGTGCAGCGCTTCAGCGCTCACCTTACTATACTAAAACTACAGAAAGAGAAGTCGAATCACGAGGGACCGAAATGCTCGGGGGATAAGGAGAGAAAGACTCTTGAATCAAGAGAATGGTGCAAGAAATATGAGAGCCCAAGCCTCTTATTTATAGTAATTGAATTTACAAAAACTACCCTTCATAATTACTTAATGACCTTATAGTTATATAAACAACTAAACACCCCTTTATAATACTATTTTAAATAGATTTAATGATATTTGCACTAAACTAATGTCGAAAGAACTCAACATTAGTCTTATAATGACCACATCGTCGATACCTTTCTAATGATATATACATATGTATATATATGTGTACGTATATATGATTTATACTTTATTTTAATACGTAAATATGCTATTATAATTTGTAACTCGTTCATATGAACTCCGTTTTTGACGTTATTTATATCCACGCGTAGGTGGAGACGTACTCTACAACTTTCATTTAGACTCCGTCGGCTAATTTTGACTTTATTTTTAAAGTTATATTTTTAACAGGCCGGGACAGGATTGGTCCGTTAAAATCTCATAACTTCTTCATCCGATGTCCATTTTCGTCTGTCTTTTTATTGTTACGCTACTAATAATGAGATCTTCAATTCTCGTTTAGGTTGTGTTGGCTAAAAATCGCTCGATCTAATATTCGAATTTCGGACTGTACACTGCTAATCCGAAACTTCGAAAAATCGTAACTTCTTCATACGAAGTCAGATTTGGGCGTTCTTTTTATCGAAGTTCTTAGTTTAACATATTCTACGACTTTCGTTTAGAGAGCTAAATCTAAATCTCGCTCTATCATAAATTTACTATTTACGCTTCCCGGTGTCGTGCCGGTTCCGACGCGAAACTTCGACGGGTCATAACTTCTTCGTTATAACTCGGATTTCGGCGTTCTTTATATGTACGGAAACCCTGTGACATATTCTACAACTTGGTTAAGATTATTTATTCTAAATAATCTTTTTGTCGAAAAGTCGTTTTCGACCCCTATTGCCTCTAAATTGACTAGCCCGGATCTGCAGGCGTTACAATTATCTCCCCCTTTGGATGATTACGTCCCGGAATCATCAACGAAACAGGGTCATATAATGACTCCATACGTCATCTCTTCATCCTAGGTAATAATTATAACTTCTACATTCCTTCAATTCTATCTCTTAAACTCATTGACTGTAAGAGTACTCGATCGTGCACCTGCTCTCTACCTCAGGTTAGACTCCAAATTATGACCTTCAAGTCACAATCTCGATCCTTGCTGGATACGGACTTGAGATAAGTTCTTTTATTACTACTATAGATCGATGTGTCATATTCTAATGACCTATCATCGTATGTTGCAACACTTAGACTTAGGTCTCTTAGAGTTAAATTCTAAAACAGACTATGCCTTCCTTCATGTTCTAATGTGATATAATCACACTTTAACATTAGGCATTTCTAGCCACCAACTTCTTTAACAACGAGTGCGATACTTCTATTGATCGCTTTGATTTCAACCGTTTGGTTTAAGTCGGACGCTACATCAAACTTGGTCCTCTGAGCCACACAACATACTCATCGTAGTCGGACTCGATTCGATATGACCACTAGGGTCGGAATATCAACAATCTTCTTAGTCATTACCGAAACGATGGTAACAACACACTTGAATAAAACGAAATCAATTACTAGCTTCTTAGTAACCTTGTGACTTTCCCTGATCCAAGTGTGAGTCCTGTGCTTCCGGTAGTATAGGCCTCTACTACCATTCACACCTACTCATACTCGTCCCAAGTATTGTCTCGCAGTTTCCCAAGTCACCATGCAGCAAATCATACAATCATTCAACACATCAGATAACAAAACGAAGGTTTTATATTAATTCTTGAAACGATTACATAGGTGTTCAAGTTCACCCTAGACTATGCCTCTACTAGGCTACATCATACGAAACTATGGCTACTGCATAATCCGATCTTCGGGTAAGAAGTCCTCATTCTTGATTCCTCGCATGGTTCTCTGCTTCGTCGAGGATCATGTGAAATGCCCTTGGCCTTGGTGGCGTTTCTGGTCTTGCTGCTTTATTTTTCCTTGGGCAGTCTCTGGACATGTGCCCCTTGCCTCCACATCCGTAGCATACTTTGTCATTATGTGTGCAATCTTTGGAATAGGGACCCGTCCTCCCACACTTGTAACAAGTCACTTCTTCGTTGCACTTCCCACCATGCTTCTTCTTGCATTTATCACACCATCTTGTTTCACCTCCATCTGCTCCTCCGAGTTTTGAGAATTTTCTTTCCTTGTTCGACCTCGAAGATCCCTCAAACTTTCGCTTCTCTCCTGCCTTATCTTTTTCTAGACCCTTTTCTCTTATCTGGGCCTCTACGTTCTTACCTGCCCTAATAGCTGCTTTTAAGGTAGTTGCCATTTTGACCATTGGACCAAAGTCAGTGGGCAGTCCGTTAGCAAACCTATCAATCTTGGAGAGTTCAGTAGGCACCAAGTAGGGAAATAGCTTCATCCTCTCGGTAAATGCGGTGGCATACTCATCAACACTCATCTTCCCTTTCTTCAGGTTCTGAAAATCGTTGTTTAGGTCTATCAGATCTACCTCCGAGCAGTACTGCATTTTCAACTGTTCCAAAAACTCTTCCCACGACATCCTTAAGGCTTCTCCTCGTGGCATCGTATCTGCCAATAGCTTCCACCAGCTCAAGACTCCAGTTTTCAGCTGTCTTACTGCAAAGACAGTCTTCTGTTTCTCATTACAGCTGCAGCTCTCAAACACCATCTCCATCTCAGAGATCCAATCCATAACCTCAACCGGCTTTGGGCTTCCTGAGAGGCTTGGTGGTTTCGCACCCAAGAAGTTCTTGTACATCCGCCCATCCTTGTTGTTTCTCCCTTTTGGGCCATCC
This sequence comes from Lactuca serriola, assembly GCF_051521515.1. NCBI lineage: Eukaryota > Viridiplantae > Streptophyta > Magnoliopsida > Asterales > Asteraceae > Lactuca > Lactuca serriola. The sequence goes on from NC_136412.1 coordinate 167,042,319, forward strand.
CTTTGCTCACCTTGAGTCCCAACTTGACTCACTTGGCGGCTGTAGTTCCCTTCCTCAGATTGCTCGGGAATTAGTTCGGGTTGCTCAATGGGCATAGTAGGTTCGTCCCTATTCAACATCCGTCTCATTTCTTCCCTTTGTTCAGCCAACATAGCCCGAATCATGGCTTGAACTCCAGCCATGGTGACTGGCTCAGACACAACTGCTTCTACAACAGGTATTTGCTGAACCACTGGGGGTTGGTTCCTGTTCCCATTTGCGTTTACGTTTCCGCTACGGGTCCTTACCATCTCGATCTATACACCGAATAAGGTGAATTCAGACCTTTACTTGACGTTTAAATCATCCTTATCACTCCGAAACATTTACATGCTAGTTCTAATACCGTAGTCGTACGTTTAGAATCCTAAACACATAAGCTTGCCAGATCCGGTCGGCAACAGACCATAGATCCGAACAATTAACAACATATCATGCACAAAGCATTTAGCACATAAAAGCATTTTAGGCACAATTCCTAAAATAAGCTAGTGCTCACACCTCACAATCATCACTTAGCATTCTAAGTTTAAGTCTAGAAATAAATCCATATTCCTAGTTCGCTTAAACTAATGCTCTGATACCAACTGTGACATCCCCAAAATCACGGCCAGAAAAGACCGATTTTGTTTATGCTTTATAAAAATCAGAGTACTTCATTTTATAAAAAGGTTGCGGAATTTGTTCCCAGAAAAACATGGTAAATACGTTATTAAAACATTTTCGAAGAAACGTATTTATTTCATTTTAAAATGTTTGGGATGTCATCGTTAATACCGAAACATAAGCATAAACATACTTACAATGATTTACACTAGTGATCTACATCTCTTTTAAATCTCTCAGTGTAATGTCACTTCACTTCGTCACCTGTGATATACATAAACTGAGTGAGTCAGGTTGGGAAACCTGGTGAGTACATAGGGTTTTCAACCCATAATAATATAATTATTATGTTCAATCAAACAATCAACCCAATTACCCATCCCCATTATCTTCTTTACTCTTTAAGGATTTAACCTAAAAGTCATCTATCCTGCATTCGTTTATTCCGAAGTCCCTTACTTCCAGGGTTATGGGACTGGCACTAAATCCATAGCTGCTAATGTTCGTTCATAAAGCACTAATTCCATAGCTGCTATAGTCTATTCATCGGGTACTAAATCCATAGCTACCAGTCTTTATCTAATAGGTACTAAGTCCATAGCTACCAATGTTCAACAGGTACTAAGTCCATAGCTACCAATTCCTACAGGTACTAAATCCATAGCTACCAACGTCTAAAAGGTACTAAGTCCATAGCTACCGGTGTTTGTCCTATAGGCACTAAGTCTGTAGCTGCCAATGTATACTCACGTCATCTTCTATCTCTCATCATTCATCTACCCATCTCATACCCAACATTTTCGTATATATAAAATACATATACAATTTAAGTCCTTTAAAACATGTATAAAACGTTCAACCAGCATAGACAGCAAGTATTCAGATAATGTGCACATATAGCACGTAGTTTATATAAAATACTTCATATCTATGTGTAAGATGAAAGTAACTATGCACTCACTTGAGAAGGTGGTGACTCGGTACTCGGACAGCGCTTCGTTTACTTTAAAATAATTTCCTTCGACGAAACCTAGTATTATTACCACTAGATTTTAGTCTAATATTTACCGTGACTAATTATTAGTCTTATTATTATTATTATTATATAAGCGTTTAAACAATACTTTCCAACCACTATGTACAGACAGGGGCCAGACATAAAACACCGGAGGGCAGGACCATTTTGGCATATAGCACTTCTGAAATCCAACAACCCTATGCGGCCCTTTAAACCAGATTCCCCGTACCGCGAGTAGTTAAAAAGATATTATAACGACACTTATATAAGTCATAATAATAGCTCAAATATTTATTATAAATTTATAATAACAATACTAATTTTAAATATAAACTATATTTAAAATAGGGTAAGCATAACTTACTTACAAGGGGATTTTAGCTAGGAGTCGGGCTCTGTAGGGGCATAACTTCGTCGCTGAATCTTTCTAAAAAAGATTTGTGCAGCGCTTCAGCGCTTACCTTACTATACTAAAACTACAGAAAGAGAAGTCGAATCACGAGGGACCGAAATGCTCGAGGGATAAGGAGAGAAAGACTCTTGAATCAAGAGAATGGTGCAAGAAATATGAGAGCCCAAGCCTCTTATTTATAGTAATTGAATTTACAAAAACTACCCTTCATAATTACTTAATGACCTTATAGTTATATAAACAACTAAACACCCCTTTATAATACTATTTTAAATAGATTTAATGATATTTGCACTAAACTAATGTCGAAAGAACTCAACATTAGTCTTATAATGACCACATCGTCGATACCTTTCTAATGATATATACATATGTATATATATGTGTACGTATATATGATTTATACTTTATTTTAATACGTAAATATGCTATTATAATTTGTAACTCGTTCATATGAACTCCGTTTTTGACGTTATTTATATCCACGCGTAGGTGGAGACGTACTCTACAACTTTCATTTAGACTCCGTCGGCTAATTTTGACTTTATTTTTAAAGTTATATTTTTAACAGGCCGGGACAGGATTGGTCCGTTAAAATCTCATAACTTCTTCATCCGATGTCCATTTTCGTCTGTCTTTTTATTGTTACGCTACTAATAATGAGATTTTCAATTCTCGTTTAGGTTGTGTTGGCTAAAAATCGCTCAATCTAATATTCGAATTTCGGACTGTACACTGCTAATCCGAAACTTCGAAAAATCGTAACTTCTTCATACGAAGTCAGATTTGGGCGTTCTTTTTATCGAAGTTCTTAGTTTAACATATTCTACGACTTTCGTTTAGAGAGCTAAATCTAAATCTCGCTCTATCATAAATTTACTATTTACGCTTCCCGGTGTCGTGCCGGTTCCGACGCGAAACTTCGACGGGTCATAACTTCTTCGTTATAACTCGGATTTCGGCGTTCTTTATATGTACGGAAACCCTGTGACATATTCTACAACTTGGTTAAGATTATTTATTCTAAATAATCTTTTTGTCGAAAAGTCGTTTTCGACCCCTATTGCCTCTAAATTGACTAGCCCGGATCTGCAGGCGTTACAATTATCTCCCCCTTTGGATGATTACGTCCCGGAATCATCAACGAAACAGGGTCATATAATGACTCCATACGTCATCTCTTCATCCTAGGTAATAATTATAACTTCTACATTCCTTCAATTCTATCTCTTAAACTCATTGACTGTAAGAGTACTCGATCGTGCACCTGCTCTCTACCTCAGGTTAGACTCCAAATTATGACCTTCAAGTCACAATCTCGATCCTTGCTGGATACGGACTTGAGATAAGTTCTTTTATTACTACTATAGATCGATGTGTCATATTCTAATGACCTATCATCGTATGTTGCAACACTTAGACTTAGGTCTCTTAGAGTTAAATTCTAAAACAGACTATGCCTTCCTTCATGTTCTAATGTGATATAATCACACTTTAACATTAGGCATTTCTAGCCACCAACTTCTTTAACAACGAGTGCGATACTTCTATTGATCGCTTTGATTTCAACCGTTTGGTTTAAGTCGGACGCTACATCAAACTTGGTCCTCTGAGCCACACAACATACTCATCGTAGTCGGACTCGATTCGATATGACCACTAGGGTCGGAATATCAACAATCTTCTTAGTCATTACCGAAACGATGGTAACAACACACTTGAATAAAACGAAATCAATTACTAGCTTCTTAGTAACCTTGTGACTTTCCCTGATCCAAGTGTGAGTCCTGTGCTTCCGGTAGTATAGGCCTCTACTACCATTCACACCTACTCATACTCGTCCCAAGTATTGTCTCGCAGTTTCCCAAGTCACCATGCAGCAAATCATACAATCATTCAACACATCAGATAACAAAACGAAGGTTTTATATTAATTCTTGAAACGATTACATAGGTGTTCAAGTTCACCCTAGACTATGCCTCTACTAGGCTACATCATACGAAACTATGGCTACTGCATAATCCGATCTTCGGGTAAGAAGTCCTCATTCTTGATTCCTCGCATGGTTCTCTGCTTCGTCGAGGATCATGTGAAATGCCCTTGGCCTTGGTGGCGTTTCTGGTCTTGCTGCTTTATTTTTCCTTGGGCAGTCTCTGGACATGTGCCCCTTGCCTCCACATCCGTAGCATACTTTGTCATTATGTGTGCAATCTTTGGAATAGGGACCCGTCCTCCCACACTTGTAACAAGTCACTTCTTCGTTGCACTTCCCACCATGCTTCTTCTTGCATTTATCACACCATCTTGTTTCACCTCCATCTGCTCCTCCGAGTTTTGAGAATTTTCTTTCCTTGTTCGACCTCGAAGATCCCTCAAACTTTCGCTTCTCTCCTGCCTTATCTTTTTCTAGACCCTTTTCTCTTATCTGGGCCTCTACGTTCTTACCTGCCCTAATAGCTGCTTTTAAGGTAGTTGCCATTTTGACCATTGGACCAAAGTCAGTGGGCAGTCCGTTAGCAAACCTATCAATCTTGGAGAGTTCAGTAGGCACCAAGTAGGGAAATAGCTTCATCCTCTCGGTAAATGCGGTGGCATACTCATCAACACTCATCTTCCCTTTCTTCAGGTTCTGAAAATCGTTGTTTAGGTCTATCAGATCTACCTCCGAGCAGTACTGCATTTTCAACTGTTCCAAAAACTCTTCCCACGACATCCTTAAGGCTTCTCCTCGTGGCATCGTATCTGCCAATAGCTTCCACCAGCTCAAGACTCCAGTTTTCAGCTGTCTTACTGCAAAGACAGTCTTCTGTTTCTCATTACAGCTGCAGCTCTCAAACACCATCTCCATCTCAGAGATCCAATCCATAACCTCAACCGGCTTTGGGCTTCCTGAGAGGCTTGGTGGTTTCGCACCCAAGAAGTTCTTGTACATCCGCCCATCCTTGTTGTTTCTCCCTTCTGGGCCATCCCTTTGCTCACCTTGAGTCCCAACTTGACTCACTTGGCGGCTGTAGTTCCCTTCCTCAGATTGCTCGGGAATTAGTTCGGGTTGCTCAATGGGCATAGTAGGTTCGTCCCTATTCAACATCCGTCTCATTTCTTCCCTTTGTTCAGCCAACATAGCCCGAATCATGGCTTGAACTCCAGCCATGGTGACTGGCTCAGACACAACTGCTTCTACAACAGGTATTTGCTGAACCACTGGGGGTTGGTTCCTGTTCCCATTTGCGTTTACGTTTCCGCTACGGGTCCTTACCATCTCGATCTATACACCGAATAAGGTGAATTTAGACCTTTACTTGACGTTTAAATCATCCTTATCACTCCGAAACATTTACATGCTAGTTCTAATACCGTAGTCGTACGTTTAGAATCCTAAACACATAAGCTTGCCAGATCCGGTCGGCAACAGACCATAGATCCGAACAATTAACAACATATCATGCACAAAGCATTTAGCACATAAAAGCATTTTAGGCACTATTCCTAAAATAAGCTAGTGCTCACACCTCACAATCATCACTTAGCATTCTAAGTTTAAGTCTAGAAATAAATCCATATTCCTAGTTCGCTTAAACTAATGCTCTGATACCAACTGTGACATCCCCAAAATCACGGCCAGAAAAGACCGATTTTGTTTATGCTTTATAAAAATCAGAGTACTTCATTTTATAAAAAGGTTGTGGAATTTGTTCCCAGAAAAACATGGTAAATACGTTATTAAAACATTTTCGAAGAAACGTATTTATTTCATTTTAAAATGTTTGGGATGTCATCGTTAATACCGAAACATAAGCATAAACAGACTTACAATGATTTACACTAGTGAACTACATCTCTTTTAAATCTCTCAGTGTAATGTCACTTCACTTCGTCACCTGTGATATACATAAACTGAGTGGGTCAGGTTGGGAAACCTGGTGAGTACATAGGGTTTTCAACCCATAATAATATAATTATTATGTTCAATCAAACAATCAACCCAATTACCCATCCCCATTATCTTCTTTACTCTTTAAGGATTTAACCTAAAAGTCATCTATCCTGCATTCGTTTATTCCAAAGTCCCTTACTTCCAGGGTTATGGGACTGGCACTAAATCCATAGCTGCCAATGTTCGTTCATAAAGCACTAATTCCATAGCTGCTATAGTCTATTCATCGGGTACTAAATCCATAGCTACCAGTCTTTATCTAATAGGTACTAAGTCCATAGCTACCAATGTTCAACAAGTACTAAGTCCATAGCTACCAATTCCTACAGGTACTAAATCCATAGCTACCAACGTCTAAAAGGTACTAAGTCCATAGCTACCGGTGTTTGTCCTATAGGCACTAAGTCTGTAGCTGCCAATGTATACTCACGTCATCTTCTATCTCTCATCATTCATCTACCCATCTCATACCCAACATTTTCGTATATATAAAATACATATACAGTTTAAGTCCTTTAAAACATGTATAAAACGTTCAACCAGCATAGACAGCAAGTATTCAGATAATGTGCACATATAGCACGTAGTTTATATAAAATACTTCATATCTATGTGTAAGATGAAAGTAACTATGCACTCACTTGAGAAGGTGGTGACTCGGTACTCGGACAGCGCTTCGTTTACTTTAAAATAATTTCCTTCGACGAAACCTAGTATTATTACCACTAGATTTTAGTCTAATATTTACCGTGACTAATTATTAGTCTTATTATTATTATTATTATATAAGCGTTTAAACAATACTTTCCAACCACTATGTACAGACAGGGGCCAGACATAAAACACCGGAGGGCAGGACCATTTTGGCATATAGCACTTCTGAAATCCAACAACCCTATGCGGCCCTTTAAACCAGATTCCCCGTACCGCGAGTAGTTAAAAAGATATTATAACGACACTTATATAAGTCATAATAATAGCTCAAATATTTATTATAAATTTATAATAACAATACTAATTTTAAATATAAACTATATTTAAAATAGGGTAAGCATAACTTACTTACAAGGGGATTTTAGCTAGGAGTCGGGCTCTGTAGGGGCATAACTTCGTCGCTGAATCTTTCTAAAAAAGATTCGTGCAGCGCTTCAGCGTTCACCTTACTATACTAAAACTACAGAAAGAGAAGTCGAATCACGAGGGACCGAAATGCTCGGGGGATAAGGAGAGAAAGACTCTTGAATCAAGAGAATGGTGCAAGAAATATGAGAGCCCAAGCCTCTTATTTATAGTAATTGAATTTACAAAAACTACCCTTCATAATTACTTAATGACCTTATAGTTATATAAACAACTAAACACCCCTTTATAATACTATTTTAAATAGATTTAATGATATTTGCACTAAACTAATATCGAAAGAACTCAACATTAGTCTTATAATGACCGCATCGTCGATACCTTTCTAATGATATATACATATGTATATATATGTGTACGTATATATGATTTATACTTTATTTTAATACGTAAATATGCTATTATAATTTGTAACTCGTTCATATGAACTCCGTTTTTGACGTTATTTATATCCACGCGTAGGTGGAGACGTACTCTACAACTTTCATTTAGACTCCGTCGGCTAATTTTGACTTTATTTTTAAAGTTATATTTTTAACAGGCCGGGACAGGATTGGTCCGTTAAAATCTCATAACTTCTTCATCCGATGTCCATTTTCGTCTGTCTTTTTATTGTTACGCTACTAATAATGAGATCTTCAATTCTCGTTTAGGTTGTGTCGGCTAAAAATCGCTCGATCTAATATTCGAATTTCGGACTGTACATTGCTAATCTGAAACTTCGAAAAATCGTAACTTCTTCATACGAAGTCAGATTTGGGCGTTCTTTTTATCGAAGTTCTTAGTTTAACATATTCTACGACTTTCGTTTAGAGAGCTAAATCTAAATCTCGCTCTATCATAAATTTACTATTTACGCTTCCCGGCGCCGTGCCGGTTCCGACGCGAAACTTCGACGGGTCATAACTTCTTCGTTATAACTCGGATTTCGGCGTTCTTTATATGTACGGAAACCCTGTGACATATTCTACAACTTGGTTAAGATTATTTAGTCTAAATAATCTTTTTGTCGAAAAGTCGTTTTCGACCCCTATTGCCTCTAAATTGACTAGCCCGGATCTGCAGGCGTTACAGTATGTGTTCCCTAGGATTAGCTAGTAATGGAATGTTGGTACTTGTGGGCTTAGGTTGTCAGCAGCTTCGAGTAGTCAGGTTGCAAGATAGATTGGAATCTACCAATTTTGTGGTTGGAAGAGCGCAGATGAGTCCAAGTTGGGGAGAACCGCTTGGACTATGGGATTGCACAAGGGATGAGATTCTAGGTTACCTTACGCATTAGTGGTGACGCATGGAGGGTATGTGTGTAACATCCCAAATCAGGTATGCTTCATGAAACCCTAATCTTTGGGCGATTATCAATTTTTGGTCCCTAAAGGAAAAGAGAGGATGACGGGTACGCGGGGCGTACTGGGGTGTACACTCAGTGTACTAGTGCGCTTATTGATCGCGGAGGATTGCCTGGTACGTGGGGTGTACCAATGTGTACGCGGGGCGTACCCGGCCTAAACATGAAACCCTAATCTTTTGAGAGCCACCTGTTTAAAGACCATTATGGCCACTTTTCTGGCCACCATTTCCATTGACTTAACCCCCAAAACCCTAGATCTCGTTTATATAGCAAGAGAGTGACTTGGAGGGCTTGTTGATGCATTCTTGGACTTTTGAGTGAAGAGAAAGCTTTGGGAAGAGGAGGAGTTAGAGCTCAAGCTTTTGGATCCGAGTTTAGCAGTGGGGAAGACATCTTTTAGAGGTAAAAAGCTCCAAGCTTTCTCTCTTTTTTGTTGTGTTTTGTTTGGAGATGTTTTAGGGTTTTTGTCCCCCAAGTTGATAACTTTATGTGTTAATGAGCTAGTAAAACCCGAGATATGTCCCATGTTTGCTCATTAGGGGTTGCTATGTCACAAAAATCCAGTCTTGGTCACTAAGAGCCGACCATGCTTGAGTTATGGGCTTTAAAATGTTGGAAATAGAGTGATTTGGGTGTTGGTGACTTTTACAGCCATGCAAAGGCTTAAAGTCACTAACTTTATGGAATAAGAGGCTTAAGGACAGTCAGATCTAAAAGTTGGACGTGTGTCTTAACCGTTTAAGACCCAAAATCAAAAGGAGTATGAAACTGGGATTTACGCGGGGCGTAATCCCAGTACGCGTAGCGTAGGGGGTCGTGTTCCCCGATTATGTGAAGTCACCAGGTATGCCCAGGGTAACCCGGAGGGTTGACTTTTGTTGACTTTTAGGGTTTAGTCAATGATTGGATCTTTGAGCCATAAGAGGAGTAAAATGGTCTTTTACCCTTCTAAGAGAACTTAGAGAGGGATTAGTCTAGCCTTTGAGAGTTGTATTGATTAGAGTAATTATTGCATGTGATTAGGCGGAGGCTAGACCAGTATTACCGAGTTCGAGATTTACCTAGTTACCCGAGGTGAGTCTTCTCACTATACTTTACCTAGAGTGGTAATTAGAGCTATGTGACAGAGTGTGTTGTATGCTATTATATGATGTGATATCTATGTGATTCTGTGCTATGTGTGATTCAGAGTTTACAGAGTTAGGACTGAAAGGTCCACAGAGTTAGGACCAGAGGGTCCACAGAGTTATAGGACTGGAGGGTCCCACTGAGACACTTTGAACAGAGGGTCATACAAAGTTATAGCCTTGAGTGGCTAATATGTGTTGTGTGTGGTATTTTGGGGAACTCACTTAACATTTATGCTTACAGTGTTATGTGTTTCAGGTACTAGTAACGATCGCGGGAAGGCGCCGGCATGATCTGTACACATAGATAGAGGATTTTATTTGTGATCTTGGGATATGTTTTATTTTGATGACAATTGTTGAACATGATATTTTAGAATGTTAAATGATATTTATGTTATTCGAAAAATAAAAAAATTGTTTTGAAAATTTACGTTATTACAATGTGATTAGTTTCAGGTGGAAGGATTGTGTTAGAGCCTCTTTGTCTGTTCTTGCCTGATGAAGGCTTTAGGGTTCGAAGCATAAGCCAAACACCTGATTGGGGTATAGTCGGATGAGGTTTCGACTCATGATGATTATGTTTGGTATGGTAGATGCACAGTAAGACCATGGGTTGGATCCATGTCAGTATGGAAGTGTTGTAAGACTATAGGGTGGTTGTAGCATTCAGTAGGTTAGCAGGTAGTGATAGAAGTGTTGTAAGACTGCGGGGTGGCCGTAACATTCACTAGGTTAGTAGGTAGTGATAGAAGTGTTGTAAGATTGCGGGGTAGCCGTAACATTCACTAGGTTGGTAGGTAGTGATAGAAGTGTTGTAAGACTGCGGGGTGGCTATAGCATTCACTAGGATGGCGGGTAGTAATAGAGGTGTTGTGATACTGTGGGAAGGCCATAACATTCGTGGGATCAAGGAAGGATATGGTCCATATGAGTTCGGTCATGATGTAAGACTACAGTTGGGTGTGTAGCATTCATTTAGAGCAAAGTAAGTTACATTGCATCTGTGTGATGGTTGGTTAAGATATCTCTGGTTGGAACATGAGGGCTGTTGAATCCTTATATATAAGTAGGTTAGGGTAGCTTGGCCAGACAAACTCTTGGATAGAGTCTCATGGTATAGTCGTTTGAAAGTATGTCAGTTTCAGTGACCGTTCGGGAATCCGGCACTTCATATAATTGGTAGATCGACTCGGAGCTCAAAAGATCTTGGATAGATAAAAAATATGAATGTTGGTCAGCAGGATAATTTAGGGTCGTGAGGATTTTGATCGGATTAGGTTGCAAAGTGGAGCCATATTGGATATGATTTAGAATGGTTTTGTATGTCGGGAAGTCATATAAGGTATTGGATTCCGGGTATTGAGTTGAGTAGTGATGGTTTTCCTCTATCGGTTAAGGTCAGCAGGAGAAAGGCTTCGTCCATCGTCAATATGTAAGGTCTGCTTAGGATGGGTTCGATTATTGGAAGGCCATCGTATGTTCGTGTCAACTTGTATCAGGGATCTGGTAGGTGGTCGGGTGTATATGTTTTTGGGTATCTGTAAATTTTTTCAGACCGGATAGGTTTGTTCGGTCCGGGTTGTGAAGTTAAGGTTCATTCTTTGTTAGGGCTTATGATATCTACTATTTTGGGTTCGACAACAATAAGCGTGGGCGGTCATCGGAGCGAGGTGACTTCCCCAGTCATTTTTAGGATTCAGGGAGTTGAATTAGGATCGTTTAGTTCGGTAAAGGAGATAGTAAGGAATGATTTCGAAGACAAAATCTACATTAAGTGGGGGAGAGTTGTAACACCTTGTTCAGGATCATTCTGTAATTCTGGACCATGGGTCGGAAGTCAATTGTGTAAAGGATGCGATGTTTTGACCTTTTGGAAGGGGGTAATGATGGTTATGAGATCTAAACCTTTGAATTGTATTTTGGAATCAAAAGGTAAAATGGGAAAAGTCATAGGCTGGGTTCATGCATGAAATATGGATTTTTGTTTCTAGTCATTTTTAGTCCAAGATATTTAGATAATATTTTAGATCTCTTCAGTACCTTTTTGTGGATATAAATATCGTCGAAATCGGAGTTGGAACGAAGAAGTTATGACCGTTTGAAGTTAGGGCGGTTTTGGGTTGAGTCGCGTACGCTGGGCGTACTCAACATGTACGTTGGGCATACGAGGGCATCCCTAGTACGCTGGGCAGAAATTGAGTATGATGGGTGTACGCGATCAATGCCCAAACCCAATTTTCATGTTTTGAGCCCTATTTTTAGCTCTTTAACTCCCCCAAACTCATTCCATTCTCACCCTCCACCTCTCCAACACCCTCTCTTGTAACCTTAACCCTAGATTGAGCCTTGTGAGCAAAACGAAAGTGTTTTTAAGTGCTTTTGATTGTTCTTGGTGCACCTTGGATAAGAAGGAACTCATTGAAGAAGTGTGGGTTTCATTGGAGCTTGTAGATCCAGAATTTGTTCACCTTGATCTTTCTTCTAGAGGTATAAAGTTTGAATCTTGATGATGAAATTGTTAGATCTAGCTAGTTTTGGGTTTTATGAGCTTTTGGTCACTTTAACTGCAAAAAGTTTAGATCTTGAAAGTTTGTGACCTTGTTATGGATAAAGTTGGAAACTTTATCCATCTAAACATCATTTTGATTCAGATCTAAAGGTTGGAGATTTTCACTTAATAGATTAAGTTGAAAAAGATTCACTTCTGGGTCTCTTTGATACTTAAAGACTAGATCTTGTTTGTTAAGACCATTCTAATTGATAAATTTGGAAAATTTTATCCAATATGGAGCTATTATGAACCATATATAAAAATGTGATCTTGGCACTTCTATCCCTTCCATACAAGAGTTGTGATGACTTATTGGGTTAAGAACTTAGGATTTTGGACATTAATCACTTGATAGCCATGAAAAGTCATAAATTTGGAAACTTTATGACTTAGGACATCATTTTGGGCTTGGATCTGAGTTTTGGACGTAAGGGCTTAATGAAATAAGTTCTTAATGGAGTTTTGGGACTGGGTTGCGTATGTTGGGCGTACCTGGCGATACGTTGTGCGTACGTGGTCAACGCCTCACTCTTGGTCAACGTCAGAGTACGATGGGCGTGCTCTCTTGGTATGCAGTGCGTACTCCGCTGGGAAGAAATATTGACTTTTGGACCTTGACCATTCACTTTGACTTTGACCAGTGTAACGTTCTGTTCTTAATCGATTCCTTGTCTAAGGCTGCGTCCTGAAGATCGGTTTTCATAAGGATTAGTGCTTTTGAAAAGGTAAGATATAGGCCTATTTGGGTGCGAGTGATGCATTAGAAGTGATACGGATATTCAGTTCGTGTTTTGGAGCCTAAGGTATTTGGGTAAAGTGTCAGTTTGGGATTTTGTGGAAAAAAAGACTTTTGTTCGGAAGGTATTAAGGAAGGTATGAGTTGATAGAAGTGTAGGGCTTCTCGTCACCTTTCCTTGGATATAAGGATCGTCGGAATCGAACTTATAACGAAGAAGTTATGGCCTTCAGAAGTTTCATGGTTTTCAGGCTTAGTCGAGTACACGGGGCGTACACAAAGAGTACGCAGGGCGACTAGTGAGGAACGCAGTATGTGGGGCTTACCTTGGAGTATGTTGAGCGTACTAATCAGGATGTTCGCGAATGTTCCTCGGAGTACACTAGGCGTACCATATTTACGTTGGGCGTACGCTAGTCAGATCAAAACCCTATTTTAGGGTCTTCAGCCTCCACCCTACAAAACCCTAGAAATCGACCCTTATCCATCATTTGAGTGATTTTGGAGTTGGATGGCCATTAGAGGAGTATTTTGGTGCTTTTGAAGAAGGTGTTCATTCTTAAGACTTATTGAAGAAGATAGAGCTTTTGGATCCAGAACTACACCAACTTTTGGCTCTCATTTGAGGTATAAAGTCTTAAACTTGGTGGTTATTTCCTTAGATCCCTTATGTTGAGTTTTTGGACCTTTTTGGTCCCAAGGATGAAGCTTTATGGTTCAAATCAGATTCTTAGGCTTAGGGTTGCCACCCTTGGTGCTATTTGATCCCCTTATGATAAGCTTATGGTTTAGGGTTGCCACCCTTGGTGCTATTTGAGCTTTTGGATCCAGAATTACACCAGCTTTTGGTCCCTACTGAAGAGCTTATGGTTTAGTGTGGTCTTCGACAAGGTAACCCGCTTTTCTTCTTTCCTTTTCATTTTATCCATGGAAGGGTTACACGTTGCTTTTCATAAGGAAATGGTGTTTATTGCTTTCTATGTGGTTCGGTTAAGTGATGGTATGATGGAGGTCTAACATTATTTTACGGTGATGATGCCTTTATTCTTTGTAATTGGTCTTTTGAAAATGTGAGGCGTATTTTGTAGATTTTACGATGCTTTTTTGTTGCTTCATACCTTAGGATTAATTTACTAAAAAGTAAATTGATTGGGGTCGGGGTCTCTTTTATGCATGTTAAGCACATGGTTGAAATAATTTGGTATGTTTCTAGTAAAACTCCTTTAATGTACTTGGTTATTCCAGTTTGTCAAGCTATGCACTAGGTTCAGTATTGGAAGGTTCTTGCTGACACGTTCCCATCTAAGGTTTCATGGTTGAAGGCGAAGACTTTATCGACTGGTGGCAGACTTACTCTTATAAATTTTCTCCTTGGGAGTATCGGGTATGTTGTGATAAATCTTCGAGATTAATGCCATTTGTGGGTTATGTCGTTCGGTTAAGTCTGGGAATCACAGAAAATAAAGTGTTGACATTAGTCATCATCCGGGAAGGCGTCCTGATGTGTGTGAAACCAACTAGTTTTAATCCTACTAATTTAGACACAAAATAAACACACGAAAGGCAGTGTACCTATCGATTAGTAATATAGTTCAAGCAAGCAGGGTATCGAACACAGGGAACGATAAACAATTAAAATAAATGCTAATATTATCTAAATAAAACAAGTAATAGAAAATGGTTTTTCTCTAGTTTTGCAAGACTAGAAACTTAAACAATTAACTCAAATTTAAATTAAGAAACTAAGAACTAGATAAACAAAGATTCAACTAAATTCAATAACGAAGGGAACTTCTGTTTAGTTCAACTCAATTGATCCTATGGTTGATATTATGGTAATAGTGCAATGGATTAATTCTTTTATTGGCTACCGATTCAAGTGATTAGATTCACGTTCGCTGCACTAATCCTTAGAGAACAAACTAACTCAAACAGTGGTCAGTTGTCTAATTTAATTCAATTCATTAGGTTATTTATTCGGGTTAATTTAGACTTGTAATGGTTAACTAATTTGGTCCTTTAGTTAACCTCTTGTTGATGGTCATCACACAAGCTCACACATGAATTTACCTATTTTTCTTATTAATTCTAGTTTCATGTTCATTAATCCTAGACATATGATAAAGTGGTCACATAAACATATGAGGTTAACAACTAAGAGATGTTCATGCAGCTTAATTATCTTCCTATTAACAGAAAAATAGTTATCATTCACACATAAGGTTCTTTAACAAGCTAAAATCAACAAAATCACCAATATTAAATCAATCCTACCATAAAATCAAACCATAATCACAAAATCATCTATCCTAAACAGAAATTATGAGTTTTTAGCTCATATCTACAGCAAATAACAAACTAAAAACATAATCCAATGATTGAAACATGGTCTGTGCAAAAGATTAAGATAAAAGTAGTGTGTTATTTCCTTTGATCTTCTTCCAAATTGATATCTAAGTTGAAATCTCAAAAACCACAGCTTCTAAGAACCCTTCTGGCCTCCAAAAATTGTCCTAAACTTCCCCCATTCGTTAGGGTTCGAATGAGAAGCGTTTCTATATATATATATATATATATATATATATATATATATATATATATATATATATATATATATATATTCTGAAAACAGGGGCTACTCGGCGAGTCCGGTGACCTACTCGCCGAGTTCATCACTTAAAATCCCGTGTACGGCAAGGCAAAGTCAAGAATCGCGAAACTTCTGACCAACTCGGCGAGTTTATGGCCTACTCGCCGAGTCCATTTGGAATCAGCATTTTCTCAAAACACGAAACTCGTCCAAAATTGTGTCTAGTTTTCAGAACATTTTGAATCTCGTCAATCGGAGTTACGTTTCATGAGATATGGCCAAAACACTGAAGAGGGGTCAAGCTGTCCAGCAACATCCTTCTTTCTTCAAAATCCAAGATCCAAGCGTCCAATCGCCAATTTCACTTCATTTTCCTTTCGAGCATGTCTTTGTTACTGAAAATGAAATATTTAAGCAAATTAATCACCTTTGGTTCATTATTTGAGATAAAATTAACATAAAGTATTAAGATAATGCATGAATTTTATAACTAAATATGCCCATATCAGGTCCGGAAATAAGACTCTGACGGTCTAGTCAATGGATGTATGAGAGAATAAGGGTTTTGATTGAGATAGATAGAGAGAGAGAGAGAGAGAGAGAGAGAGAGAGAGAGAGACGATCCCTTCTTCAGGAGAAGTATAATCTCTTTTATACATGTTGTCAAGGGAGCATGTCCCCAACAATACTTTTGTCTTATCTGGATCGTCAAGACTTGGGGGCGTCCTGGTAGTGGATCATGCACCACTAGCAGTTATCTGATATTGGTGTAGAACCACCCAAGAGTAGTGCTCTGAGCGCTACACTTGTCGCTCTAGGGAGTGGTTGGTATTGTTATGGTTTGTTATAGACCGAAGCCTCTTGTAATATGTTGGACCTTGACGCTAGAGCACCAGGGTCTAAGCGCGAGACCACAAGGGGGAGGGCCCATGCCTAGCACTTTATGTTGGGAAACAACCATTAGTTAGGTCTTCCTTTAGATAACAACTATGTTACCTTTGATGTATTCCTGGAGGGATACGTTAACAAGTCCCTTAGGCTAGTAGACTTCTACTTTGGGATGACATAGCTGAGTTGTTCTAGCCTTGATCAGGAAACGCGTCCAGTGGGGATGGCTCTGATATCCGTTGATATGACAGAGTCACTCTATACAAACAGTTTTTACTATAGTAACTGTTAAATCCTTTTGCTTTGTATTTAAAATTCCCCTTCATTAGGGGCGGTTTTGTTCTTTGTATCTCCCATGCTTCGACTGTCTTAGTCTTCTTCTCTATGTATTCTTTCCTTACCGTTTTCTGTTCGAGGTTTATGATGACGTCCATGTGATATGGGATCAACCCGACACTGGAAGAGTTCGAGTCTCTTTAATTGCGGTTTGGGTTCATTCCTGAACACGAAGTGAAATTTCTGAAGGGAGGGGCTATTTTCTACCAGCTGTCGGCAGGGAAGGTTGGAGTCCCTGTGTCTATTTCCGAAGTGGAGCTTCTGCTGCCAATATCATATTTCTTTGATGAGGTTATGCATGAGTATGGCTTCTCTATAGACGACCTCACTCCTAATTTCGTTAAAAAGATTGTTGGGTTTGAGTTGGCCTATTGAGCCATGGGTGTAGTTCCTCAACTCTGGGCCTTCCAGTTTTTCTTTAACTCGTCCACCTAGTTTGGTGTACATACGTTCTCTCAGCGGCGCAACATTCACACTTTTATTGTTAACCAGAGGGCTCCTCAAAAGAACTGGCAGGAATGGTGGTTGTGGGTTAACAACGACTTGATGGTCCTGGCTATCCTCATGTGACCATCTCTTTGGATCAGGCACCTCAGTTGTCAAGTGCTAGTTTTCCTGTAGTTGAAGCATTTCATGGGATCTGCTTCAATGGGGAAGATTGGCAAGACCATCCTGAAGGTCGTAGAATGAATGCTGCTTGGCGAGCTTGGAGGATGATGCCTCAATTTTACGTGGAGAAAAACGGTAAGTGTCGATTCCCTCCCAATCCTCCCCCCCCCCCTTTAGTTTTTCGCTTTAAGGAGTGATAACATGCCCCTAGTATGGGTAAGAGGCCGTGCTCAGGATGCACAAATGATGCCTTCAAGCAGGTCGTCAAGCCAAGCTACTCCCACCACAGTCGCCCCAACGAATTCATATGCTCGTGATCACCCCTCTAGAGTCGGGCGACCAGGTGGAAGGCTCGTTCCTCAACGGGGGCCTTCCACTTCGCGACAAACCAAACGGCTTCCAGAGACAAGGAGTATGCTTTGAGCATTACAACCTGAACCAATCGCTGGCTCTAACAATACGAGGAGCACGATTAACCAATCAGGGCATTGGATCCTGTCAGATCTAACAACCTTGTTCCCGTACGGACTGGAAAGGAGGTCAGTATAAAGGGCCTCCTTCACCGCCTCAAATGGTAAGCTGTTATACCTGATCCCTCACTACACTCTCAGTTCAGCCACTAACTTGACCGTCAGAGCGTTTTCCCGGGAGCTCGTCCCAGAGAATAACCGACGATTTCCTGTTGTGACCTCGCAGGTCTTCCCGGAGCACCCATTTGCCATCTCGCTGTGATAAGATCCATCTTCCAAGATAGTACGGAGACCAAGGTCACATCATTTCCCACCATTTAGTGTGTGACCACAAGCAACCAGCAACCACACATCATCAACCTTGAAGTTGACGACAGAAGGCACCGGCGAAGCCAACAAAATGCCGAAAAGCCTAGAGGTGGCAATCGTGTCGTGTCGTGTCGGGTTCGTGTCGTGTCGAAACACTAAACGGGTTGAAAGTGCTTGACCCAAACCCAACCCGTTTAATTAACGTGTCGTGTCGTGTCAACCCATTTATTTTCGTGTCGAGTTCGTGTCGGGTTTTGGGTTAGAGGTATACCTTGAAATATGTCGTATCATGTGAGGTTAAAAGATTGAGCATGTTGAAAAAACAGGAGTTTTGTAGGTGGAAATGAAAAGCTAATAGTTTAAAGGGAATAGATGAAGTCATAGCAAGTTCAAATGACAAAATTTAAAGAGTATGAGTTGGGGAGGTTGAGGACAAGATCATGAGGATGAGAGAGTGATTAAAAGGACTATATAGTTTGAGAGATAATGAAAAAATTGAAATCTTGATCTAGATGACTAAGTCATTTCAACATTACAAAATAACTCATTCAAAAGGTTTTCTTTTACTTATTGTTTTGGTTTTATATCTTTCTAGTTTATTTAAAGAATTCAAAAAACTTGCATATAAATAAACGGGTCATTTTCGAGTCATAGTCGAGTTGAAAATCTCAACCCTAACCTTACCCGTTTAGTTTTCATGTCGTGTCGTGTCAACCCATTTACTTAAACGAGTTGAAATATCTTACCCAAACCCGTTTATTTCGTGTCGAGTTTCGTGTCGTGTTAATTTTTTCCACCTCTAGAAAAGCCCAGTAAGATCATAATGTCGTTAGAATCAGACATCACCACCACTACTCCACCACATCCATCAACGACCATCACAACCAATACAACATAGTATGGTAGTCCAGGACCGGTTAGCACTCCAGTGAGCAGCCATTGGGTGACAACAAGGGAGGCATCAATGCCTTGTCTCACTGCACCACCACAAACCTTTAGGTTTAAGAGCAACTAGGCGATGTCGATACTTAGTAGCACGACTTCGCCGGTGATATTGACCGTCAGTGGAGCATTCTCCTTTACACAAACACCACCCGCGTTAGTAAACCAAACTGTCGGTGAACAAAACCGCTACCCTCCATGCAACCCCACTCATAACGAACACACCACTTTCCTCGCCGCTACAACAACCCCCACCGTTGACAACGAGTCAACTATCATAAGCTAACCAGCTGCCACCACTAAACCAACCATTCACGACGAACACACTATTCTCTTCGCCATTACAACAACCTACGTCGTTGACAATGAATCAGTTGTCTTCACCCAACCAGCTACCACCATTGAACCATCCATTCACGATGAATACACCGCTCCCCTTCCCATTTCAACCCCAAAGTTTCTATGGGCCGACTCCAACGCCTCTTTCATCATACAACAACATGCTGGTACAACCATATCTTGCCACCCAACAGTTCCATCCCAGTCATATCCTCCAAGTCCCAAACCAAGACTGCTTGTCAAGAGCTATAACATCACCCTTTAAAAAGAACTTTAGAATACGAAATACTGAATAATGCAAAGTTACCACACCTCAAAACCTACAATGTAACTACAAACCCAGATAGCTACATTGACACGTACGAATGGGCAATGCCCTCCCTAAAGCTAGACGAACGGTTCTGGTGTACATACATCCCAACAGTGCTAGATGGAAATGCAGGAACGTGGTTTAAAACTCTTTGTCCAGGAATCATTTACAACTTTGGCCAACTAAAATATCTCTTCCTGACGAACTTCATGCAACTGCGAAAGTACAAAGGGGACTCTTACTCCATTATTGGTTATAAACATAAAGAAGGAGAGATGGTAAGATAATATTTTGCAAGATTCACCAACTCTACCCTAGACGTCCCAGGACACGACGAAGGGCTAATAGCGGTAGCCTTCACATGGGCCTCCTTCCCGGGTCACTATCCCGGAAGCTCATGGAAAAGAAACCCGAGACACGAGCCGAGTTGAAAGAGAAAGTAAAATGTTACCTAAGGCCAAAAGAAGGAGAGGCGACAAAACAAGAATACCTCAATGCTATGACCGCCCCGACCACGAAACAGTACCATCAGTCTGCCCACCATCAAGAGAGCCAGGTGAAAACAAACAATTTGGGCGTCCAAGGCACTGTCAGGGGCGTTTTAGACAATTGCCACGGGATGAAAGAATAGGGCGACAATCGGACATCTACGTCGTCACCGATAGGCAAGCTGGAAAGAGGGTGAAAGGTCGCTATTACGAATACCATAAAAGCAAGACCCATGATACTGTCAATTGCTCAGTGCTAAAGTGAGAAATGGAAGTAAAAAAGATAAAAGGGAAATTGATATAAATAGCGTGAAGCCTTCGCGCCAAGTTTGACATGGAAAACGCCAAGGATGGAGCAAAGGTGAACGGCCATCCCCAGGAAATCTTATCCATACGAGCGAAAAGAGAAAGACCGGGAAATGACGACGAAGTAGAACAAATCGCAAGATCCACTCAAGGCTTAACCTTCTTAACGACGGACCCACACCCTGCAGGATGGTGAGAGGATGACCCGCTGATAATCCAAGGATCAATAAGGAATACCATCATCCATCGTGTGTATGTCGACATTGGTAGCTCAGCAGACATCATCTATGAACACTGCTTCCATCTCCTTCCATACAAATGGAAGGAGGGCCTTAAACCCACAACATAGTAGATAACAGGGTTTACGGGGCACAACCTGTGGCCCCTAGGCACGATGCACTTACCTTTCACACTAAATAGTCACGAAAAGGCAAGGCGGAAGACGGCTTTCATCAATTTTGTTGTCATAAGGCACCTAGCAGAACACAAAATCATACTAGGACGGATAACCCTATTTAGTTTCGGAGCAATACCGTCCACCATACACAGGATAGTAAAATTCGACACGAAAGAAGGGCCAGGGACGACATTAGCCACACCGCCACGAGAATTCTGGTGTTATGATATCATGCAACCAAATAAAATCACAAAAGAAGCCAAGAATCCATGATCAAAATTGCCCGGCAGCGGGGTGGTCATCAACTCAGAGTACCAGTACCAACTGGTTAGCATAGGTACCAACTTATCCCCGATAACAAGACATGAGCTGATCAACCGGTTAAGAAAATATAAGCATGTCTTCGCTTGGACGCCTATAGACATGGTAGGAGTAAATAGAGAAGTCATAGAACACAAGCTAATGATAAATCCTAGGAGCAAGGAAGTTGTGACAACCCGTTGTTTTAGGTAAATAAAAGTCAAACTTCTTATTTTGATCTATCTTAATTAAGAAGATTTAAATTCTAGATGGGTTCAAAATTCAAAAAAATTTGAAGTGTTGCAAGATTTTGGGGTGGAATGCATGAAAAACCAAGAACTTGGTCTGAGCCGCAAACCACCTCGCAGCCGTGAACAATTTAGAGCTGTGAACGCTTCGGAGCCGTGAACCTCTTTGGACCATGATCAAGCTTCGGACCGTGAACCCTCGATTCATGGTCGTGAACTCCTTGTCCGCAAACACCTCCCTATATATATGAGTATGATCAAAATTATCCTCATTTCTTCATTCTTGGCCGTGAACTCAACTTTCTCTCTCAATATCATATACCAAGAACACCATTTTCACTCTTTTCATCCCTTTTACTGTTGCATCTCCTTAGTATACCTCTTAGGACCTTCAAACACTCACAAATCATCAAGATCTTCAAGCATTCTTCCCTGATTTTGGGTTGTGAACCCTTCTTAGGGTCGTGAACATCCATGGGGCGTGAACCCATCAAGCCAGGCCGTGATCAACTTTCAACCTTCCATTTTTCGATTCTAACACTTACTTGTAAGTGTTCCCTACTTCATAGGTTGTTTCCTTTGCACCTTAGATGTTAAATTCACTAACTGTATACATATATATGTCACAATATTCTATTTAGGACTCATTTGTGCCCCGGGACTTCGTTCGTGAGTATAACATCCTTATTCCAGTCTTCAATCGAATCACTCGCATAAGGTGAGTTCATATCCCGATATTTCTCCAAGCTTTTTAATGATTTAGGGGGGGGGGGGGGAATACAAGTAAAATACAAAGAATGTTGTGTTTTAAAATATAAATTGCTTATTTTGTCTTTCTTACCATTGAACTGTATTTAAGACATGAAACTTATTAAAACATGGAAATAAGATTATAAACTATAATAAGTATAGCTTATGGAACAAAAGGGATCTTTTTATAGACTTATATGTTATTTATAAAAAGGGTTTTTGCATTATTACTTGTAAAGTCGTTAATCTAGTTTATGAGGCACGTCTTCGAGTACTTACATAAGTACCAGTGTATGACCAGAGTTTCCTGGAGGGAGAGCATGAGTTTGTGTATACATCTATACGGGACTAACAATCCCGCACCTTGATGTTAGCTACAGTAGGACCAACAGGTCTATGGGTGACAATTGTCATATTCTTTTTCGACGCCTACGGAACGTCGTGTTTAACCGGTCCAATTAGTATGGTCATAAAACTCACAAGTAGATAAAAACGATATGTTTACGTAGTAATATACTTTTCATGAACAATCTCAAGGATTATTAACTATGTGATTACCCAATGTATACAATAGCGTTAGATAAAATTAAAGTCCGGTAGACAGTGGAATGTGTGACTTCCGCCTTACTTCTTGTTCCTTGTTTGGTTGTAGGCTTCGGGCAGATACACCCATTCAACTGTCTGTTCGATCTCGGTTATATACAACTCATATGTGTTAAGTAATCCAAAGAGGGTAGTATCGTCGCATAAGGTTTCCAGAACAACCAAGTCTTCAGCCAGTATAACTTATTAACAAAACTAGATATCATTACAGTAAGTATAGTATTTATACTTGTGCTTTTCGGTCTTGGAGCGGGTAAGACTACATATCGGTTCTATAGAAAATATAGGATTTTCTATGGTAAACATTTTTATTTCAAAGATAAAAAGTTGTCAATTGAACTTTCTGAAAACAACGTTTTACATTAGAGTAAATGGAATTAAGAACCTTTTTACAAAAGGTTCAACACTTGATAACAAACTAGTATAACATAAAGGACCTTTAGTGGTTAATTCTATAATTCCTTAGTTTATACATCAAAGTTATATATAAATGATATCCGATAGTCAGTGGAATATGTGACTTCCACCTCATTTCCTGTTCCTTGTTTGGTTGTGGGCTTAGGATAGATTCACACATTTAACTGTCCGTTCGATATTAGGTTATATATAGCTTGTATAAACTAATTGATTGTAAAAGGAACTATTGTGGTTACCATTTTGCTAAAAGGAAATATAAGATTTTCTTAAGGAGTATTTTCATCATATTTTAAAGAACTATTACAGTTAACTCCATAAGCACCTAGTGTATACGTCAGGGTTATATACAATGTGGGTCAAACAAACAATGGGATGTGTGACTTCCGCCTTATTTCTAGTTCCATGTTTGGTTGTGGACTTAAGGAAAAGTCACACAATCGATTGTATGTTTGATCTAGATTGTATATAACTTGTATTCATTAAGTACCCATAGAAGGAATTATAAGAGTCATTTTTACTTATCATTTACCACATCAGAAAATATAGGATTTTCTGGAGGAACAACCGAACTTTTCCAAAGAATTAAGAGTATACTTTTTATAACAAAAATACTTATGAACTCACCAACTTAGATGTTGATACTCTATTTCAAAATCACTAGTATTCTCAGGAAACCGGTAGATAGGTACACGCACTGGGATTCAGAAGATGGATCATAGTAGCTTCATGTCTTTGTTCTATTATCTACTTTTGGAGTCAATCTTTTGTGAATCGAATACCATGTAAACACTTTAATATTCATACAATGGATGTTGTTGCTTGTTTTACTATTCTACATTTGTTGTGATACTGAGCATGACGTCCTCTGCCCCGAACGTTTCCGTCGTTCTGATTTGAGGGTGTGACAGAAGCAAAGCAGAAGAAGCGCGTCCAAGGAGGAGACATGAACAGAGTGATCAATGCCAAAGTAGCCAAGCTCACCAGGGCAAGAAAACTTCACGAAGCGATATTCCCAACATGGATCGCGAACCAGGTCATGGTCAGAAAGCACGATGGCACATGGCATATGTGCATTGATTACTCCGATTTCAACAAAGCCTCTCCCAAGGATTGCTACCCCTGCTAGAAATCGACCAAAAGGTGGAGTCCCTAGTCCCTACAAGGGTTCAAACTGAAATGCTTCCTAGACGCATATAAAGGATACCACCAAATCTTGATAAGAAAGGAAGATGAGGAGAAGACCGCTTTCTACATAGATCATGGTGCATTTTGCTACCAGAAAATGTCATTTGGTCTAAAAAATGCGGGGACAACCTATTAGCGGCTTGTCAACTTGCTGTTTGCAAAGAAAATTGGAAGAAACATTTAGGTATACATATATGACATGGTCGTCAAAATTCCTGTCAAAGAAAGGTTGTTGGAAATTGTGGAAGAGATGCTTAAGACTTTAGAAAGGGTCAGAATGACGCTAAACCCAAGGAAATGCAACTTCAGGTGGAAGAGGGGCAGTTCTTGGGGTACTACGTTACCCAGGAGGGGATCCAACCTAGCCCAGTCAAGGTTGAGGAGTTGATTTAAGTGTCATCCCTACACACCTTGAGAGATGCCCAAGGCTTGAATGGCAAGCTGACCGCCCTCAACCAGTTTATCTCCAAGTCAGCGGAGAAATCCATGCCACTCTTTCAAACACTCAAGGGGTGCATCGAGAAAAGCAACTTCCAATGGAAACTTGCGGCAGAGACAACCCTCTAGCACATAAAGGAAGTTCTGCACAGGTTGCCAACATTAACCAGCCCAATCTCGGGTGAAACATTACAAGTATACCTAGCGTCCTCGAACGAAGAAATATCATTTGTATTGGCGGTAGAAAGAGAAGGAAAACCACTACCGGTCTATTTTGTTAGTAGAGCCTTTCAAGGTCTAGAAATAAACTGCGCCATCCTGGAGAAGCTCGCGTTAGCCCTCATCTATGCATCGCGGCGCCTCAAGCGCTACTTTTAGGCACACCAAATGGAGGTATTGACCAGCAGTCCAATCAAGCAAGTAATCCTTAAACCAGAAATGTCAGGACGCTTGGCAAAATAGGTGATTGAGATGGGGGAACATAATATTAGCTACCGTCCGCATACAAGCATTAAAGGCCAAGCACTAGCGGAATTTTGCTCAAAATACTAGATGAAGCAAGACCAAGTGCCCAAGAAGAGAACCAAAAAGAGACACCCAAGAAAGAAGATCACCAAAGTTGGACCTATATATGGATAGGGCATCTAGTAAGGAGGGATCGGTAGCATGCCTAATCTTAACAAGTCCAAACAAAGAAGAAGTAGCCTATGCACTCCAATTTGACTTCATGACCTCCAACAACGAGGCTGAGTACAAAGCTTTACTAGTTGGCTTATGGTTAGCAAAGCGGATGGGGGCAGATAGAGTAACGACCCAAACGGACTCGAGGTTGGCAGCCAACTAAGTCAAATGAGAATTTGAAGCAAGAGATAAGAGAATGGAAAACTATGTAAAGGTTTTCCAGAGGCTAGTAAAACCATTCAAAAGTTTCACTATAAAGCAGATACCACGAAGTGAGAAAAGGAGGGCAGACACCCTTAGTAAGCTTGCATGACGTGCTTTGGCTACGTAGCTAAAGAAGTTCTGGTCGAGGTGCTCAAAGAAAGAAGCATAGAGGAGCACCAAGTGCATGCATTTTCACTAGCACAGCCCAACTGGATGACACCAACTGTTGACAACTTGTACCACGACATTCTATCGGATAATCATATAGAAGCGAGGAAAATAATAATAAAAGCCCTGCAATATACGATGGTTGAAGGAATGCTATACAGGAAAAGGTTCATGAACTCATGGCTAAGATGTGTGGATAAGGCCTGAGGCGAGAAGGAGCTCTAAGAAACGCATGTTGGACCATCAAGTGCACATGAGGGAGCAAGGGCCCTCACAGGGAAAATACTCAGGATGTGGATTTACTGGCCTGATATTAACTGAGACGTAACAGTGTTAACACGAACGTGGGTGGAGTGCCAGATCTACTCACTGGTACAGGGAGCTCCGCCAGCACCTATGACAAGTATCTCAAGCCCTTGGCCCTTTCTACCAGTGGGGTATCGACATCATGGGACCTTTTCCTGAAGCCCCCAGGAGGGTGAAGTTTCTAGTCATCGCAGTAGACTATTTTACCAAGCGGATCAAAGTCGAGCCATTAGTGTGCCTAGCAAGGAAACAAATAATCAAGTTCCTATGGAAAAACATTATAACGAGATTTGGAATGCCCAGGGTACTGGTCAACGACAATGGGTTGTAGTTTGTAGAGAGCCTGTTTAGAAGTTGGTGTGTAGAAAAAGGACAACCCCAAGGACAAGCACGAAGGAAACCCCATTCATCCTAGCCTATGGCACGAAAGCGATGCTACCGGTAGAATTGATGATTGGCTCACTATGCACAATGCACTTCCAGGGCAAGAACAACGATGAGGACCTAAGGCAGAATCTAGACCTCATCGAAGAAAAGCATGAGCGATCGAACGTTCGACAAGCAACCTATAAGAGTACAGTGGAAGTATACTACAATCAAAGAGTGAAGGAGAAAGCCTTCAAAGTGGGAGACTATGTTCTAAGGAAAAACGAGGAAAGCTACACCCAACCATAGGGGAAACTAGGTCCCATGTTGGAAGGACCATACAAAGTAACCGGCGCACATACGAATGGGTCCTACACGCTTGAAACAATCGAAGGCAGACCAATCCCAAGACCATGGAATGCCAAAAACCTCAAAAGTTTCCACTTCTAGTCTGCACTAACAATTGACAAGTGGAAGTAGAGAAACCCATAACCATAAGGGATAACAATGACCTCATGACAATGTACTGGTTGGACTGGTCACCCATGCTGATGAACAATACTCAGTGTATTTAGGCTTAGTGTACCTCCAAAATACTTATTGCATATCATGACAAAAGAGCTTAATGTACTCATTACAATACTAAAATACTTAGTGTATTTCATGACAAAAGAGCTTAATATACTCATTATAATGCTAAAATACTTAGTGCATTTCATGACAAAAGAGCTTAATGTACTCATTACAATGCTAAAATACTTAGTGTATTTCATGACAAAGGAGCTTAATGCGCTCATTGAAATACTAAATACTTAGTGTACTTCATGACAAGAGCTTAACCTACGAACCACAATGACAAATACTTAAGGCATGTCAACAAAGAGCTCAATACGCTAATGACAACACCAAATACTCAATGTATTATGTTTCAAATCTACTGGCAGCAACACAAGAAAAATAGAGGCTCAAAGTAGCCATACATGCTTAGTATCTTATGCATACATAACACCCCTCCCCACCCTGCACAGCTACACCAAGCTAGATGTTTAGCATATCCCAAAAAGCCAAAAGAGGATTCATGAAAAAAAAGAGGAAGGGGATATAATTGATAAAATAAGAGGGAAATTAACAAAATGCAAAGAGAGATATATGAAACCAAACTTAACATATAGACGGGTGAGTCTCTACAAACATGGCCTCGCAAGGCCCAAAATGAGTGCATAACACGAAGGGCTGAATCCATACAAAAGAAAGAAAACACAAATAACAAAGTTTTACCAAATTTTCACATCCTGAAGGGTAGCACAACGGTACTAGGTACTCCACAGACCTCCAACTTCACAATTACAATCACCAGTTTCCTCATCACCATCACCAACTTCACCATTACCACCACCAACAGATCCTCCAACAACCTAACCGACACCACCATCACCAACCCCCCCCCCCCTTCAACATGTGGCACAATAACACCATCACCATCCACCCTATTGTCGTCACCACCGTCAGCACCTTTAGGATTACCCAAGGGCTCATTAGCATTGTCGAAAGCACAAAGTTGCCTCATGATAGTTATGTCCAACCGGCCCAAACCAAGCAGATGAGCATAATCAAGAGTGGAAAAGCTTAGCATAGCATCATCCAAACCTATCGTATGGTTGGACCGAGAGTCACTGGCCTCGGGGTTGTAGGTTTCAGAGTCAATTTCTAGCTTTAGCTCGGCACAGCCAGAATCCTCTACAATAATGAAAGCAATGTGACGAGTTTGGCTAACACCCCCAATAAATTTTGGATGTTCAATCAGCCTGTCCATGATGCATACAACACCAACCTACAAAATCCAGTCACGATCTTGGCGTAAGGCCTCCATCTCATCCCGGATCTCCTCCACCAACCTGTCACGATCAACAACATCTTGCTCCAAACTCTTGTTTTAGGTCATCAACCCCTCATTGGATTGCACCAAAGAATACACCTTGGTCTCTAACATCGTCGGAACCTCCTCCACATACACTTTCTCTGCCGCTAGTAGATCATACTTATGATCAAAGCCACAGACCTCCTTCTCAAGCTCCGTTATCCACAATTTGTACTCCAACTCGCGAGAAGAAAAAGTAGCCTAGCCCCACTCCAATTCATCGAGGCATTGGATGCACCGAGAACTAGCCACCAGGTAGAACATAGCCTAGGCAGTGCCATAGGGCATGTTATGAGAAAGAGCAACATTCGTCATAGCGTCCATATCGGCAACAGCTGCCAGAGGAAAAGCATGATGGGAAAAATCAACAACATTAGCTCGAACAGATAACCTGGAATCATCATAGAGATTCCACTTGGACACAAAAGGGCGCACGCTAAGGGAGGTTGGGCCCTGAGAAACCTCCCGTGGAGGAGTCTGGTAACACGAAACCCCTGCAAATCCACCTGATAAAGAAGGGCTAGGAGTAAACTTCGAAGACCTTTTTTCTTGAAAAATAGGCTACTTGAACACCCTTTGATTCCCCTCAGACCGGTGCATGTCATCATCAGGGATTGCCACAACTCGTTTCGGAGTGTAGGAAAGTGAATTCAGCAAGCGGGCGAGTCCATGCCTTTGCTGGATACGTCGGCCAACATTCAAAGTGTCAACATCAAAAGAGGACTCCCCCATGGCTAGGACCACATTTTGTTTGGCCATGGCTCGTCGAACGTTGGAGATTATGTCATTTTTGTTGTCCTCGAATACTTTAGTGGGCAAAGGCGGTTCAACCATGGAAACCGACGGAACATCTAGAAGTCGATCACCACCAGTTGCAGAAGAACCCTTTTGAGGTTGTTCCACCGGTGCAGGAAAACTCACTAGATGCTCAATATAGCATGGAGGTAGAAGAGTATCGTGAAGTTCAACCTCATGATGCTTCAACTTTCCCTGGTAGCGCTTTCAAATAACAGAGTCTGTCAGCACCAGAGTCTCCACACCTGTTGGTAAAGTCAAGATGTGTAATCCTCGGCAAAATGTAACGACCCAAACTCCAAGGGTAAAAATTTCATTTTTAATATAACCCAAAAATAGATATCATTTATTCCAAACATTTCAAATCATCATTAAGTAAAACATTTATCAGAGTTCATCCCAAAATCATTCATTGCAGAAATCATAGGTGTGTGCACTGCAATCAATTCGAGCCCTTCCTTTCCAAAACGATGATACCTGAAACAATAAACAAAACATGTAAGCACGAAGCTTAGTGAGTTTCCCAGAGCATACCATACACACAATCCACATAACACATATCATGTTAGCTATAAAAGCTACCTGCATCACATAAGCCATGCATACATAAATCCTAGGAAAGCCATGGGCTACCCCACATGGTCTTACTTCCAATGCAATGGGCTACCCCACATGGTCTTTACCTAGGACTGCCATGGGCTACCCCACATGGTCTTATATCCAATGCCATGAGCTACCCCACATGGTCTTTACCTAGGACTGCCATGGGCTACCCCACATGGTCTTACATCCAATGCCATGGGTTCCCCCAGGTTCTTCCATGCAAGTATCACAAAGACAACTAGCATAACACATATCATATAATCATTAGCATACCACTTAGCATAAAGCTAACTACCATACCACATATCTTTACTACAGTTAGTGTACCACATAACATAAAATGGGTCGGCCTTGGTGCCTTGGACCCATTGGTATGGTGAGAAGACTCACCTCGAATGCAGAAGCTTCCTGAGGAAATCCTTAGCTGCTGCCCCCACCAGTTACCCGAGCTGTCACTACCAGTCAACATACCCAATTAGAAATTGGGTCCCTTACCATAATCCTTGGTCCATGCATGGGGTAAAATGACCATTTTACCCCTGCCCAATATGATCCAAAACTAAGGGTCCAAACCCAAAACAAAAGCCCAATATCATAAGGTCCATAAGACCATAAATGGCCCAATTTTTCAAATTGGGCCCAAACCTTTCCAATGGACTTTTTACTAAAGCCCAATACTTTCCCTAGTGAATAATCCTGACTCAAATGGCCCACTAAGGCCCACAGCAACCTAGTCCAAGAATTGGCCCAAACCCAGGCCCATAATGCGAAGTCCATTTCTATATTGGGCCACAAGGCCCAATAGGCCCAACTATTCCATTATTGTCCCAAAGATGCATTCGGGCCCAACTATCAACAATTCCAGGCCCAAAACCATTAGGGCCCAAAGGTCTGAAGTCCACAAAGGCCCAAGTCCTCCTGAGAGCGTACGCCCAGTGTACCTCTTTTGTACGCTTAGCGTACAGAGCAAATGGACTATACGCGCATCGTACTACATAGTACGCCCAGCGTACAAGCAGTTCATGCACAACATCCATTAAGTGCTTAATACTTGATCCAATAAGTCCAAATCACAGATCTGAGCTATACTTAACATCTAAACCCATAAAGTCACTGACTTGGTGACTTTGCATGCCCCAAACAAACCCAAACTTCAATAATGGCATTCTACTTCCATTAAAGTGACCCTAACTCAAGCATGAATCCATTAAGACCATCAAGATGGCAACTTTCTGCCTTAGGGACTCAAGTAGCATCAAGGGTGGCAACCCCAAGCCTAAAATCGGATTTGGAACCATAAAGCTCCAATCTTGGGACCAAAACATCCAAAAACTCAACATAGTAGATCTAAGCATTCAATGGTGAAGTTCAGAGCTTTATACCTTCATTAAGCTGAGAATGATTCCTAAAAGCCAGATCCATAAGCTCCTCCTTGATTCCCATCCTTGCATTAAACTCCAACTTCTTGAAAATGGGTTAAACACCCCAAAAATGGACTCCATAAGCTCAAAATGCCACCATGGATGCTATATGACGATTTATAATGTTTAGAGGGGTGGAGGCTGAAGATGTTAGGGTTTGGTTATGAAATAAGGGGTTTAAATAGGGTCCAAGACCCTAAAATAGGGTTCTGATCTGACGGAATTACGCCCAACGTAATTCTGGTATGCCCAGCGTACTCCAGAGAACCTTCGCAACCACTCCTGGTCATTACGCCCAGTGTAACCCAAATTATGCCCAACGTACTCCATTTTTCCCTAGTATGCCCAACGTACTCCTTGTGTATGCCCAGCGTACTCGGCTAAGCTTCAAACTACTTAAACTTCCAAAAGCCATAACGTCTTCGTTATAAATCCGTTTTCAACGATCCTTATATCCACGGAAAGGTGATGAGAAGCTCTACACTTCTAACAACTCAAACTTTCCTTAAGATCTTCCGAACAAAAATCCATTATCCATAAAAGCCCGAACTGACACTTTACCAAATTACCCCTAGACTCCAAAACACAACCCGAACACCCGAAACACTTCTAATACATCACCTGCACCCAAATGAGCCTAGATCTTACCTTCTATAGAGCCATATTCCTTATGAAGAACAACCTTCGGCCCACAGCCTTAGACTAGAAGTCAATTCGGAACAAAGCATTACACAAAAGTTAAACAAAAAATAGGGGAGAAGGAGAAGATAGTAAAGGCAAAAACGCTTACCATCGACAATAACAAAGAAGACCGACATCTTCCCTGGTGCACGCCAAGATGGACTCATCCCAACACCAGCAAGAACGGCCTCTAAGTACTCATCGGGAGTGGCTTGGATTGTCCTCAAAAGGTCGGTAGTAACCTAGCTGTATGGGAACAACTTGCGGGTAACATCTGACATGTTGTTTGCTAGATAATGTCCATGGCCGACATACTCCTGATTGATCCAAAACCACTTATTCTGCCAATTCTTGGGAGTCTTGTCGTCTGGGACCAACACGTGGCCGCCACGATGGGTAAGGAACATGTACTTATCCCCATTACCGCTAAACCGAAAGAAGAACTTGAATACGAAGTAGTCGGATAGGATATTATGGGCTCAACAAATCGTCTCAAATGCTACCATTTTGTTAACAGTGTTTTGGGTGAGCATCTAGGTGTTACACCCATTCTTCTGAAGTAACTCCTGTTGGAAATTAGTCAGCGGAAGACAGAGACTGGCATCGAAGGTCTTCAAGTAGACGCCAACCTTCCCATGAGGAGGAGATGTGATCATCGAATCAGCAGTCGGAAGCTCCACACCATCGGCGGGAGAAAAGCCATATATATCCCGTAAAAGCTCGAATTTCGTAGGGGATGGAATGATATCAGGTTGATTAGCCATGGAAGGAAGAAGAAGAAGCAAAAGGGGAAAGTCAAAGAAGAAGGAAGGAGTTAGACGAAAATTTTTAGAGAAATGATGAAATAATCCTTGCTTATAGGAGAGTAAAGAAGGCAGAATACTCAAAACTCCCTGAGGGATGACGTAACTGACAGGAGTAATGGGCAATCACATCGCCGGAAATTTTGAAGTGTCGCTCGAACCCTAGCTTGACGCGTGTAATGGCAGTTAAGTCCATAACATTATAGCTAGCCTAGCAAACGCTATTACTACTGGATTGGGGAACTTGATAACGTGCACTTATAATGGGATAGAGGTCATGCTTAGGATGCACTAAAGATGCCTCAAGGCAGGCCGCCAGGCCAAGCTACTCCCGACATAGCCGCCCTGACGAAGTCATAAGCTTGCGGTTGCCCCTCTAGATTCGGGTGACTGCATGGAAGGCTCGGCCCTCAACGGGTGCCTTCCACTTCGCTACAAACCTAACGGATCCCAGCAACAAGGAGTATTCTCAGAGCAATACTGCCTAAACAAATCGCTAACTCTCGCAATAAAAGGAGCATGATTAACCAATCAGGACATTGGATCTGATGACCTTGTTCCCGTACAGACTGGCAAGGAGGTCAGTATAAAGGGCCTCCTCCACCACCTCAAATGGTAAGTTGTTCTCCCCAAGCCCTCACTACACACTCATGTACAGTTCAGCCACTGACTTGACTGCCGGAGCATTTTCTCAGGATATCCTCCTGGAGAACGGTTGACGGTTTCCTATTATGACCTCGCAGGTTTTCTCGGAGCATCCATTTTCCATCTCGCTGGGATCAGAGCCATTTTCCATCTTGCATGGGAAGTTTAAGGGTGACGTTCTATATAATGAAGTCCCTTTGGTGGAGGTTCTCCCACCACCTACTGGCGCTACTCGATCGCTTGTTCTGAATGCCCTTTCCGTTGTTGTGCATGAAGGGCCTGACGCTCAAGTCGACTCTGGTCCGTCAGGTATAGGTGTAGATGTGTTCCCATGGTGATCCGTAATTTTTTTTTCCGTGGAATAGATGGCGAAGGGGAAATACGTTGGTGGTAGTCGGGCCACTGTTAAGCGGCACACAGCTTGAGTAGACTCCACAATCGTGGGTGATGTTGGGGCCATCATGATTGGTGGCCGATTGTGCAAGAAATGTAATATTGATTTCTTGCATTGAAGCTTGCCTGATATGATAACATTCTTGATGATGACACTTTGTACCATTCAGAGAGAGTGGACCAAGGAACGGTTGCTCCACATCAGCAACCGGAAAAGGGAACAAGGAATATAGTCGATTTAGGTGATGGTGGTCTTGGTAATAATCATGTGGCTGGTTCGAAAGTTGCCTCCAGTTCTTATTCGGTTCCACCTCCCGGAGGTTTCATATCTGGTATCGTGTTTACCCAACTGATTAGTGACGGTGTGTATCTCCCAGAGTTGAATCTTACTCACAAGTCTCTTCTGACGCACCCTTCCAGTGCTCACGAATGGTGTCATCATGCATTTCCTCCGGCCACCTTGGAGTCATTGGAGCTTCTTTCTCATTCCCATATGGAGACTAATCTCGAATATGTTGCGGCCCAGGTTGCTCTGTATTTGGTGGCGGAAGCCGGTCATCTTCGCTAGTTGGGTGCCGACCTAGCGAAGTTGGCCGCCGTCAAGACAGTGCGTGATGAGCTTAGAGAAAAGGTGTGGCTCCTTTAGTATGAGAGAAACAAGTTCGAAGAGTGTTACGTCGTTCTAAATAGAGAGAAGTTTGTCATTGAAGACCAAGTAACTAGCTTGGATGGTGAGGGGGAGCGTTTGTCACAGCAAGTGCGAGATCTGGTGGCAGGGAAGGAAGCGATGGAGGCACGTATGAGCCAACAATGCGAGCATCTAGCGGTCGAGGCATCGATGAGGAGAGCCTTAGAGGAGGATTTATTCTAGATCCTTCAAGATGGGGTGGTCCGGGTAGTTGACCAACTCAATAAAGTGAAGATTTTCAGTTGAGTTCCGACACCTGAAGGCGGCATGTGTGGCCGTCGGTATTGAGAGCGGTAAACAGGCGCTGCAGAAGCAGTTAGCTATCGAAAATTTTGATCCAACGAAGCTGGGTGCTGCGGGCCAGTCAGCGCAGGCGATGTATGCGGCCATAAAGTTGTTCGTGGAGATAGATTTCACCTCATACCTCCGCCTTGGCGAATTAAACTTGGTGGGGCTCCGTCAGCTCTATTTGGATTCTCTTGTGGAGGAACGTTCTCCGACGGGCTATCCGGGGGACGTCGGACCTTTTTCAGCTCGTCCTGGTAGTTGACTCTTCTTTTTATCGAACCACAACTTCTTTTTTTATTAGCTTGTCTGTGATCTTCATGTAAGTCCGGGAAATCCCCGATGGACAATACATATTTATCTTTTGTTTTTATGGCATTGCTTTTGTTTAAAAGGTTGGATTACCTCCATTTCTGGTGGTTTGTTTTGGCCATTGGTGCGTGTTTTCTTCTTTTATTAAATACGCAATCCTCTCCTAAGGTTTATGTTGGCCTTGCGGCTTGATTAGGCCGATAAGTAAGCTATCTGCTCAACTTGAAACTCTAGAGTCCTAACTTGTCTAAGTTCCCTTGAGTCCATTCTCGGTACTCGTTCTGGGAACTTGAGACATTTTCGAGTCGTGGGATTGTGTTTCTAGGCCAAAGAGTTTTATTTAGCTTTTAGTTTTGACCTTTGTGTAACACCCTGTTTATTTATTAGATAAATAAATAAATTAATGATGGAATGGTAGCCCTAAAATAAATAGTTATATATATATATATATATATATATATATATATATATATATACACCAAAGGATGGTCTCGAAGAGTTAACTGTCATGATTCTAGAGGTTAGGGGTTAAAAGTGTAAGTTTCGGATTGGTTTCGTAAATATTATTGAAGGCAGGGATTAAAGTGTAAGTTCCAAACTCAGTTTGTAGATATTTTTAAACGCAAGGGCTCCGTGGTAATTATTGGGACTTAATTCGAAAGAAAAAGAGAAGAAAGGATTAGTTTTGTAAAGATTTTAGAAGATAGGGGCTGCATTGTAAATCTCGGATCTGATTTGTAATATATTTAGTTGGCAGGGATTGGAAGGGTAAAATATGGGCTGAATTTGAAAAGGAATGTGAAGGGAGGGACTGTTTGTGACATTATGGGTAAAGGTTTAAAGGTATCGGGTATATATTGATCTAACCCTAACCCTAGTCGTCATTGTCATAGCCGCATCCCTCCATCCATAGAACCTCTTGCCGGCGGCCACTTCCACCCTTACAATTCCTGGCGCTGCGCCACCTTGTGGCTCCCTAATCGCCTTCTCCTTTCATTTCGTTTTTCCGATCAGAGAATGGACAAGAGTAACCGCAGGACTGCCGCCACCTTTAAACTCCTCTCCAGCCGCCGTCGCTAGCCATCTTCGGGAAGGAAGAAGAAACGCTTGGTTTTGGTCATTGTTGCTGCTCCCGGCGATGGATCTCCTCTCCTCTCCGTTCGGTTTTATTGCTACTCGTCTGCTGCCAACCATCGGTGTGTCCGTCAGCCTCCTAGCCGCAATAGGAGTTGGAATAATCCGCCTCGGTGTCGGATGTTGCTGCTGTGAACTGCCACTGCGCTGCAACCGGGAAGACGCGGTCGGAGCTGCTCCGTGTCTCCTTCTTCTTTAGTTCTGCCACCTTGCGAACGACAAGTCGCCGCCTTAAGCCGCCGCTGTTACCACTCGCGTTATTGCTGCCGTCCCCAACTGCCACCATGTAGGTGGGTGGGTGGGGTGTTTGTTACAATTAGAAGCATGTGTTTGTGTTGTGCGTCACTTCGTTTGATCGGAAAAGCCACTGCCACCACCGTGAGGTGGTGGCTACCGCCGTGTACCACCATGGGTGCGTATATTTTCGTGTGTATGTGTTTGTAATTAGATTAGGGTGTGCGTGTGTTGATCGGATGGTCTTTGTAACTATAAAAAAATTGATTAATGAAAGAAAACCAAAACCCACCACCATAGGGTGGTGGTTGCCGCCACCGGCCGCCGTGTCGGGTGGCTGTGTGCTTAGCTGTGTTAGGATTGCTAGTTTGGGGATGTTTGGTCAAGTGACTAAATCCCTAATGGGCCTTGAAACCCTAATGGGCCCAATGAGGCTTAATGGGCATAAAAGCCCAAACATGTATCTAATGGGCTTAATGGATCCAAGGACATAACTAATGGGCCTATTGGGCTAAGATGGGTTGGAAACCCTAATTAGGGTTTAGAAAACCCTAATATTGGATTTATGGGCTTGGACCCACTTGTGGGCCATTGGAATAATGGAATTGTGTGATTAAGCCCAATCACACCATATGACTTATTTATAAGAATGATGGACTTAATGGATTAAGTCCTTAATGGGTTAAGTGAGAAACACTTAACCCTAATCGTCATTTTATGTGAAACCCTAATTTCACATAGGTGTATTGTTGGGCCTTCTATTGGGCCTTGATGATTGCGTTATT
Source organism: Lactuca serriola (assembly GCF_051521515.1). Lineage (NCBI taxonomy): Eukaryota > Viridiplantae > Streptophyta > Magnoliopsida > Asterales > Asteraceae > Lactuca > Lactuca serriola. The sequence goes on from NC_136412.1 coordinate 167,079,581, forward strand.
AATGAGCTATCTAAAGTCAAGCAAATGGACTAGAATACTTAATGGGCCTAGGGTAAGGCCCATGTAAGGGGTTTGAGCCTAATTTGGAAAATTGGGCCATAGATGGTCCATAGTTTGGGCCTTAATGATTATATGATGTGGGGCCTTAGAATAAGACCATGTATAGGCCTGGGCCCAATTTGGAAAATTGGGCCAGTGTTGGGCTTGATTCCTAATTGAATTTGGGCCTATGGATTGGGCCTTGGGCTTGAATGAGCCAAGCTTAGGGGTAATGTAGTAATTATCCAAATAATGTACTATTGGTTATGTGTTGGGGACCCAATTATTAATTGGGTAATGTTTTGATATTGACAGATCAGGAATCTGTCATCCAGCAGCTGTGGTGGAGTCTGCGGGACTTCAGCAGTGTGGGGTTGAGTCTACGGGAGTTCAACAGTGCGATGTGAGTTACCTTCCAGTAGGAGTAGGTCTACGGTCACAACGCCGACCCACTAGTAGGAGTTATTTGTTAGATTATTGTCTTTGTGATAATTATCTGGTGTGTTGTTATCTGATATGCTTTACGTTCTAGGATGCTATGACATGTTTTAGTAGTGGTAGGGGTGATATAGCCCATAGTTACCGGTTGAAAGATACCAAAGGGGTAGATAGTACTCATGCATGCCTAGCAGTATGATCATGATATGTTATTATGTGATAGTGGTAGGGGTGAAATAGTCCCCAGTTACTGGTTGAAAGATACCGAAGGCAGTTACCTATTGAAATATACCGAAGGGGTAGACAGAACCCATGTATGATATGTTATTAAGTGACCAGTGTGGTTATGATATGCCATTATGTGATTCAGTATGTTTATGTTATGTATCATGGAACCAGTATGTTTATGACATGTTATTATATGATAGTGGTGGGGGTGATATATTCCCCGGATACCGGTTGAAAGATACCGGTGGCAGTTACCGGTTGAAAGATATCGAAGGGGTATACAGAACCCGTGCAATGCTTATCTGTTTGTTTATGATATGTTGGTATGTGATCATTATGTTATGATGTTAGTTTGTGATCATTATGTTATGATGTTAGTTTGTGATCGATATGTTATGATGTTAGTATGTGATCATTATGTTATGATGTGTATGTTTATGATATATTATTATGTGATGGTGGTAGGGGTGAAATAGTCCCTGGTTACCGGTTGAAAGATACCGATGGCAGATACCGGTTGAAAGATACCAATGGTATTATGTGGTATGTGGTATGATGGGGGGACTCACTAAGCTTCGTGCTTACGGTTTATAGTTTTGGTTTCAGGTGCTTTGTTTGCAAAGGAAAGGAGTCGGCTTGATCGCAGCGCATCACACTATGTTTTCCGCACACGAGATCCTTGGGATTTTACTCTGATATGGTTTCATAATATTATATTTTGATTATTCATACTTTGGTTTTATGTAATAACCTAATTAAAAATGAAATTTTTGGCCTTGAATTTTGGGATGTTTCAAGTTGGTATCAGAGCCTTGGTTTGAGGGGTTCAGGCACACTCTCGGGTGTGTCTGGACTCAAACTGAGGGTTTGGTATGAAAATTGTCAAAACAAATCATTTTAGAAAAAGAATTTGAACAGAATTTGGACGGAGAAAAGAACTTTGAAAAGAACAAGGTGTGTGATACGTGCAATCAGTCGAGCTCAAGTAAGTTTTCCCCAAGATACCCATACATGTTGTGTTATGATATGATTATGAGAACTGCATGCTAGACTAGGGCTAAGGATCTAGGAAGATGCCTTATGTGCCTACTGTATGTGCTTGCTGAATTACATGATAGTACTGATCAATTAGTGATAGGATAGCCTATTTAGGTTATGCCTAATTGTGTGAGCCTCAAAATCGCATGTTATTATAGATCCCTAACAAGAGGATAGACTAATCCGATTGGAATATGTTGGTGAGATTTTCCATTGTCTGAATGCTGCTTGCTTGGTTGTTTGAGGGAGTCTTAGTAATGTGAGCTAGCTACTAAGTGAATATGCTAAGTCGCGAATGGTTGTATTCATGAGGTAGCTAGTTGACATTAGTGGGAAGTTCTTTAGCAGCTGAGGACTGGGTGCGTACAGGAACTTAGGAAAGCCTAGGATATGCTCAGTGGGTTAGTAGTGAGGTTCAGTGAGACTTGGGTGTACCAGTTGAGGAAGTGACTTGGAGGATTCGGGAGGATTGCTAAGGAAAGTATGGATAGGTGTGGAAGGTAGTATTGGGCCCGTAATACTGAAAGCACAAGATCCATACTCAAATCAGTGAGAGTCTTGGAGAATCTAAGAAGCTTCAGGGAAGAGTTTGTGACCTAGTGTGGGGACAGAGGATGTTCCAGTTGTTGCAGCTTAGCCATTGGCAAGCGAGCTAGTGAGCATGACAGGGTGTCAGAACCTGAAGGATATGATTTCCAAGAGTTGTAGATGCGGGATCGAATTGGGAGCACCCTGGAAAGAGATGTGCATGCCAGGTGCGTATAGTAGAGGGTCCCGGGAAGAGACCCATGACTTTTGATCATCATGTGAAAGGCCAGCGGGGCCTGATTCAGTGCAGCGCGTACGAGAAGGTACACGAGGAATTTTGTCACTCCAAGGGTTTAGGCTGCTACATGGTAGCGGGGTTGGTCATGTCAGTAGAAGGGGATCAGATTTCAAGAGTACTCATCGAGGTTTTCGGGGATGGGAGATCTCAAGGTTTAATCGGTGATTAAACGCTAGCATGGGCAGGCACAGGTTGTCATCAGTGGGATATTAGAAAGCGAGGAGGATTGGGAATCCTTCAATTCTCATGTAATGTGAAGACTTAGTCGAATCTAAGTGGGGGAGAGACTTTTTATAAAGTTCTCCAACTGTGAGTTCTGGTTGCGCGAGGTGAAATCTCTTGGGCACCTTGTCAACCAGAAGGGCATTCTCGTTGATCCGGCCAAGATAAAGGCAGTGATGCAGTGAGAGATTCTGAGGTCTCCAACCGAGATTCGGAGTTTCCTAGGTCTAGCGTGTTATAATCGAAGGTTTTTACGGGACTTCTCCGAGATTGTGGGTCCTTTGACCTGACTGACCAAGAAGTCGACGACCCTTCGTTGGGGGCCTGGGCAACAGGCAGCCTTCGAGGCTCTCAGACAGCGGTTGTGCGAGGCACTGATTCTCACCCTGCCAGAGGGTGTAGATGATTTCATGGTTGACCATGAAGCTTCGATCACGAGCATGGGTGCGGTATTGACACAGTGGGGTCACATGATAGCAAATTTCGGGAACTAGGTTAGAGTTCTGGTTAGGATTCAAATTTCAGTTGAGGGTTAGGTCGATTGCGTGTTCGACCCGGTTTGGAAAGTGTTGTAAGACTGTGGGGGTTTCTGTAGCATTCACTAGCGATCAGGTGGTATGGAAAGTGTTGTAAGACTACAGGGGTAGCCGTAGCATTCACTAGCGATCAGTTAGTATGGGAGGTGTTGTAAGACTGCGGGGGTAGTCGTAGCATTCACTAGCAGCTAGATAGTGATAGAGTGTTGTAAGTCTGCGGCTGTAGCTTTAGCATTCACTAGGTTGGTAGATGGTATGAGCGTGTTGTTAGAACGCGGAAGGAACAGTAGTACCCAACAGTTCGGGTGCAGCAGTAAGGATATGGAAATCCACATATTGGATTTCGGTATTACCCAGATGGATTAGCTCTGGTTGAGCCAGTGATAAGACTGTAGGAACGTCACTATAGTTATCAGATCAGGGAAGTAATGGACTGCTTAAGGGAGGTTGTGATGTAAGGCTACCATTGGTTAAGTGGAAAACACTTTTAGCCTTGGATTGGATGATTACAGGATTCGACGCATGGACCCGTCCATCGCTAATCAGGGCATTACTTCGGATTCGGACACGTCGCTCCTTGCATTATGCCCAGCGTCCGAAATGGAGTACGCCCAACGTTCTTCGGCCTTGTGCGGTCCGAGAAGAAACCACGTCGCTCCACCGAGGTCTCGCCATCTGGCAGCTCTATTTGAATTACGCCCCGCGTAAAGGCCTTGGTGCGCCCAGCATACTCCGAGGCTGCAGCCTATAAAAGGGAGGCGAAGCCTCTCGGATTTTTCACACCTTCCACCATAACTTTCTCTCTCTACTTTCTCTCACTACCCCCTAACCCTCTCTTAAGCCTAGGTAAACCCCCTAGCACCCTAAGGAAGCCCCGAGACTCCCGGAGTCCTGAGAAAAAGGGTCTTTCGGTTTCGAAATGCTACTCCGAGCAAAGCCCGGTTTTCTTTAAAATCCGTTGTAAGTGAGCTACGCTTACGCAACTTTTAATATAGCTTTCAAATAATTATTGTCATGTTATTAGGTCCTTAAAATAATTATTTGGGCTATTATTATGAGTTATATTGAGTGTTATTTAACACTTATATAATAGTAATAATAGTCAGCCTATTAATTTGTCGCGGTTATCGTTAGACTAAACCCTAGTGGTATTGATACTAGGTTTTATCGAAGGAAAATTGTTTTGAGAGTATCAAAGCGTTGTCCGAGTGCTGAGTCACCACCTTTCATGTGAGTGCATGGTCCCCTTCAGCTTACACATAGATATGAAGTATTTTATATAAATTACGTGCTATGTGTGCATATTATCTGAATACTTGCTACCTATGCTGGATGAACGTTTTATACATGTTTCTAATGATTTAAACTGTATAAGTATTTTATATCTACAAAATATGTTGGGTAAAACATGGGTAGATGAATGATGAGGAATAAAAGCTGAAATAGAGTAACATTAGTAGTGCGGACCTAGTGCCCTATAGGTATACATTGGCAGCAGTGGACCTAGTACCCTATAGATGGGCACTGGCAGCTGCGCCACAACCCGTAGATGTTTTAGATCTACGGTAAACGTCCTAGTAGCTGCGCTCTAAGGACAGTATCGGCAGTTGCGCCTAATAGAGAGCCTTATGATCATGACAATAGCGTCTAAAGGTCAATACCAGCAGAAGCGCCTCATAGAAAATGTCCCAATTCCGGCAGCTGCGCCTAAGTGATAATATTAGCAACTGCGCTTGACCAATGTGTCATTGACAACAATGGACTTCATGTTGTTTCCTTAGGATGATCCTTAGGAATGAATGAATGAGAAATAGCTGATTCTTAGGGTAGATCCTTAAGAATAAAGAAGATAATGGGGATGGGTAACTGGGTTGATTGTTTAAACATAATTATATTATTGTGGGTTGAAAACCCTATGTACTCACCATGTTTCCCAACCTGACCCACTTAGTTTATTTATATCACAGGTGTCGATATGAAGTGACATTACACTGAAAGATTAAAGAGATGTAGATCACTAGTGTAAATAAATGTAAGTTCGTTTATGCTTATGTTCCTGTATTGACAATGATATCCCAAACGTTTTAAAATGAATAAAATACGTTTCTTCGAAAATGTTTTGATAACGTATTTATCGTATTTTTCTGGGAACAAATTCTGCAACACTTTTATTTAAAATGTTACTCTGATTTTTAAACAAAGGATAAACAAAATCGGTCTTTTCTGGCCGTGAAAATGGGGATGTCACAGTTGGTATCAGAGCATTACTTTAAGCGAACTAGGAATATGGATTTATTTCTAGACTTAAACTTAGAATGCTAAGCGATGACTGTGAAGTGTGAGCACTAGATTATTTTAGGGATTGTGCCTAAAATGTTTTTATGTGCTAAATGTTTGTGCCTGATATGTTGTTATTTGTTCGGATCTATGGTCTATTGCCGACTGGATCTGGAAACCTTATGTGTTTAGGATTCTAAGCGTTTAACTACGATATTAGAACTAACATATAAACGTTTCGGGGTGATAAGGATGATTTAAATGTCAATCCTAAATAAAGATCTAGATTCACCTTATTCGGTGTATAGATCAAGATGGCAAGGACCCTTGCGGAAACGTGAATGCAAATGGAAACCGAGATCAACCCCGAGTGATCGAGCAAAAACCAGTTGTGGTAGCCACTATTGAGCCAATAACGATGGCCGGAGTGCAAGCGAAGATCCAGGCGATGTTGAATCGTCAAATGGAGGAAACCAGACGTTTGCTCCAACAAAATCGAGAGGAAGCAACCATACAGATCGGACAACCCGATTTGAACGAAGTGCAGACTGAGGAGGGGAACTACAGTGGAACCGTTGGTCAAGTCAACCCACCAATAGTTCGACAAAACAACCAAGATGACGGAGTCAAGAGGAATGGATGCAAGTACAAGGATTTTCTGACTTGCAAGCCATCGACTTTCACTGGGAAGGAAGATCCGATCGGGGTCATGGATTGGATCTTGGAGATGGAGTTAGCTTTCATGACGTGTGGTTGCAGAGGCAAGTTACAAACCACGTTTGCGGTACGCCAGTTCAGAGGAGGCGCAGTTCGTTGGTGGAACACTCTGGGGAAGACTCTAAGCCCCAATGAGCCCCTACAACTGACGTGGGCAGAGTTTTTGGTGCAGTTCAAATGTAGGTACTGCTCAACCCAAAATCTTCTCGAGTTAGAAAACCAATTCCTTACCTTGAAGAAAGGAAGCATGTCTATTGATGAATACACCAACAACTTCACAAAGAAAATGGAGCTCGCCTTACGTCTTGTTCCGAATGAGCTGACGAAAATCGACAAGTACACAAAAGGGCTTCCATGGGAGTACGCGGTGCCAGTGCGTCAGGCACCTACCTTGGAGGCAGCTATCTGGGTTGCCAAGTCGGTTGAGGAGATGATTAAGGGAAGAGTCACCAACAAGATCGAGGTTGGCGAAAAGAGGAAGTTTGAGGGTTCTGCGAAGCCCGGTGATAGAAGCAAGTCCAGTACAAGGAAGCTTAGAGGAGGAGGGAGTGAAGAAAGATGGTGCGAGAAGTGCAAAAAGAAACACTCTGGAAAATGTGGTGAGGAGGTGACTTGTTTCAAGTGTGGGAAGCATGGGCATTATGCCAACGAGTGTAAATTCAACAAAAGGGTGTGTTACGAATGTAATGAGGAAGGGCACTTCAAGCAAGATTTCCCAAAGAGAGAAGGAGCAACAAAGCGAAATGTGCCGCCAAAACCAAAGGCAAGAGCATTCCATATGATCCTAGACGAAGCAGCTGACGATGCAAGGGATCAGGAATGAGGATCTATGAAGTAGTCGTGTAATTAGTACCACGTGGTGTAGCCTATTAGAGGCATAGTATAGGGTCAACTTGACTACCTATGTAATCGTTTCGAGAAATAATATAAAACCTTCGTTTTGTTATTTGATGTGTTGAATGATTGTGTGATTTGATGCATGGTGACTTGGGAAACTACGGGACAATACTTGGGACGAGTATGAGTAGGTATGAATGGTAGTAGAGGCCTATACTACCGAAGCACAGGACTCACACTTGGATCAGGGAAAGTCACAAGGTTACCAAGAAGCTAGTAATTGATTTCGTTTTATTCAAGTATGTCGTTACCATTGTTTTGGTAATGACTAAGAAAATTGTTGTTATCCCGACCCTAGTGTTCATATCATATTGAGTCCGACTACAATGAGTATGTTACGTGGTTCAGAGAACCAAGTTCGATGTAGCATCCGACTTAAACCAAACGATTGAAATCAAAGCAATCAATAGAAGTATCGCGCTTGATTGTTAAAGAAGTTGGTAGCTAGAAATGCTACGTGATAAAATGTGATTATATCACATTAGACCATGAAGGAAGGCATAATCCATTCTGGAATTTGACTCTAAGAGACCTGATTCTAAGCGTTGCTACATACGATGATAGGTCATTAGAATATGACACATCGGTCAATTGTAGTAATCAAATTAACTTATCCTAATTTTGTTAAGAAGAAGAAGGAGTCTCTGATAAAGAATGAGGTTGTGACACGAAGGTCATAATTTGGAGTCTAACCTGAAGATAAGAAAGCAGGTGCACGATCGAGTACTGCTTACAATCAATAAGTCTAAGAGATAGACTTGAAGGAATATAGAAGTTATAATTATTACCTAGGATGAAGAGATGACGTATGGAGTCATTATACGAGCCCTGTTTCATTGATAATTCAGGGACGTAATCATCCTAAGGGGGAGATAATTGTAACGCCCGCAGATCCGGGCTAGTCAATTTAGAGGCAATAGGGGTCGAAAAGGACTTTTTGACAAAATACTATTAAGAATAAATAATCTCAACCAAGTTGTAGTACATGTTACAAGTTTTCTGTACATATAAAGAGCGTCAAAATCCGAGTTATAACGAAGAAGTTATGACCCGTCGAAGTTTCGCGATGGAACCGGCACGATACCGGGAGGCGTAAATAGTGAATTTACGATAAAGCGAGATTTAGCCTTAGCAATCTAAACGAAAGTCATAGAATACGTTAAACCGAGAGCGTCCTTAAAAAGAACGCCCAAATCTGACTTCGTATGAGGAAGTTATGATTTTTCGAAGTTTCGGATTAACAGTGTACAGCCCGAAATTCGAATAATAGATCGAGCGGTTTTTAGCCAACACGACCTAAACGAGAATCGAAGATCTCATTAACTGTAGCGTAACGATAAAAAGACAGACGAGAACGAACGTCGGATGAAGAAGTTATGAGAATTTAACGGACCAATCCTGTCTCGGCCTGTTAATAATATAACTTTTAAAATAAAGTCAAAACTAGTCGACGGAGTCTAAACGAAAGTTGTAGAGTACGTTCCCACCTTCGCATGGATATAAAGAACGTTAAAAACGGAGCTCGTATGCGAAAGTCATGATTTTTAGAAGTCGGAGGGGGAAATTGCGAAACTGATGCGGACTCGATGACGTGGCGCGATCTAGACCTTCAATCGCTGATCAGGGCATTACTTCGGATTCGGACACGTCACTCCTCGCATTACGCCCAGCGTTCGAAATGGAGTACGCCCAGCGTTCTTCGGCCTTGTGCGGTCCGAGAAGAAGCCACGTCGCTCCACCGAGGTCTCGTCATCTGGAAGCTCTATCTGAATTACGCCCCGCGTAAGGGCCTCGGTACGCCCAACGTACTCCGAGGCTGCAGCCTATAAAATGGAGGCGAAGCCTCTCGTATTTTTCACACCTTCCACCACAACTTTCTCTCTCTACTTTCTCTCATTACCCCCTAACCCTCTCCTAAGCCTAGGTAAACCCCCTAGCACCCTAAGAAAGCCCCGAGGCTCCCGGAGTCCCGAGAAAAAGGGTCTTTTGGTTTCGAAATGCTGCTCCGAGCAAAGCCCGGTTTTCTTTAAAATCCGATGTAAGTGAGCTACGCATACGCAACTTTTAATATAGCTTTCAAATAATTATTGTAATGTTACTAGGTCCTTAAAATAGTTATTTGGGCTATTATTATGAGTTATATTGAGTGTTATTTAACGCTTATATAATAATAATAATAGTCAGACTATTAATTTGTTGCGGTTATCCTTAGACTAAACCCTAGTGGTATTGATACTAGGTTTTATCAAAGGAAAATTGTTTTGAGAGTATCGAAGCGTTGTACGAGTGCTGAGTCACCACCTTTCAGGTGAGTGCATGGTCCCTTCAGCTTACACATAGATATGAAGTATTTTATATAAATTACGTGCTATGTGTGCATATTATTTGAATACTTGCTACCTATGCTGGATGAACGTTTTATACATGTTTTCAATGATTTAAACTGTATAAGTATTTATATCTACAAAATATGTTGGGTAAAACATGGGTAGATGAATGATGAGGAATAAAAGCTGAAATAGAGTAACATTAGTAGTGCGGACCTAGTGCCCTATAGGTGTACATTGGCAGCAATGGACCTAGTACCCTATAGATGAGCACTGACAGCTACGCCACAACCCGTAGATGTTTTAGATCTATGGTAAACGTCCTAGCAGTTGCGCTCTAAGGACAGTATCAACAGGTGCGCCTAATAGAGAGCCTTATGACCATGACAGTAGCATCTAAAGGTCAATACCGGCAGAAGCGCCTCATAGAAAATGTCCCAATTCCGGCAGTTGCGCCTAAGTGATAATATTAGCAGCTGCGCTTGACCAATGTGTCATTGACAACAATGGACTTCATGTTGTTTCCTTAGGATGATCCTTAGGAATGAATGAATGAGAAATAGCTGATTCTTAGGGTAGATCCTTAAGAATAAAGAAGATAATGGGGATGGGTAATTGGGTTGATTGTTTGATTGTTTAAACATAATAATTATATTATTGTGGGTTGAAAACCCTATGTACTCACCAGGTTTCCCAACCTGACCCACTCAGTTTATTTATTTCACAGGTGTCGATATGAAGTGACATTACACTGAGAGATTAAAGAGATGTAGATCACTAGTGTAAATAAATGTAAGTTTGTTTATGCTTATGTTCCTGTATTGACAATGACATCCCAAACATTTTTAAATGAATAAAATATGTTTCTTCGAAAATGTTTTGATAACGTATTTATCGTATTTTTCTGGGAACAAATTCCGCAACAATTTTATTTAAAATGTTACTCTAATTTTTAAACAAAGCATAAACAAAATCGGTTTTTTCTGGCCATGAAAATAGAGATGTCACACCAGGTAGGTTTCGGTAGATGTTGGGAAGCAATATGTAGGAACATACTGCTTCAAGCAGTTCAGTGTTCGAGCAGTTTCAGCGTCTGGGCAGTGTTAACATTTGTGCTTCAGATTACGAGTACAAACGGAATAGCTAGATTCAACGATAATGATATGTTGGGATAATTAGGTATGTGACCCTGAAGTATAGTAGAAACCTCGAGTTATCGAAAGTTGAGTAGTCAGTTGAGGGATAAACATGATAGATTCAACGATAATGATTCAGTATGAGAGGTCTGCTAGGGATTCAAATCATCTCGAGACAGCAGATTTCAGACGGAATAGACGAGATCTGGTTGCGAGGAATTCGTTCACCTGTGGATTTTAGGGCTTTACGGGGATTGGTCATGGCTACCCTGGGAAGGCTAGGGTGTGCCCAGGTTGGTGACCATGCTACTTGAGTAGCTGGGCGAGTAAGGGATGGTAATGAATGATTTCGAGGACGGAATCTAATTTAAGTGGGGGAGAGTTGTAACACCTTGTTTATTTATTAGATAAATAAATAAATTAATGATGGAATGGTAGCCCTAAAATAAATAGTTATATATCAAAGGATGGTCTCGAGGAGTTAACTGTCATGATTCTAGAGGTTAGGGGTTAAAAGTGTAGGTTTCGGATTGGTTTCGTAAATATTATTGAAGGCAGGGATTAAAGTGTAAGTTCCAAACTCAGTTTGTAAATATTTTTAAAGGCAAGGGCTCCGTGGTAATTATTGGGACTTAATTCGAAAGAAAAAGAGAAGAGAGGGTTGAAAATGTCATAATTAGGAATTGAGGGTTTAAAAAAGATAAATTCTAGATTAGTTTTGTAAAGATTTTAGAAGATAGGGGTTGCATTGTAAATCTCGGATCTGATTTGTAATATATTTAGTTGGCAGGGGTTGGAAGGGTAAAATATGGGCTGAATTTGAAATGGAATGTGAAGGGAGGGACTGTTTGTGACATTATGGGTAAAGGTTTAAAGGTATCGGGTATATATTGATCTAACCCTAACCCTAGTCGTCATTCTCACAGCCACATCCCTCCATCCATAGAACCTCTCGCCGGCGGCCACTTCCACCCTTACAATTCCCGGTGCTGCGCCACCTTGTGGCTCCCCAATCGCCTCCTCCTTTCATTTCGTTTTTCTGATAAAAGAATGGACAAGAGTAACCGCAGGACTGCCGCCACCTTTAAACTCCTCTCCAGCCACCGTCGCTGGCCATTTTCAGGAAGGAAGAAGAAACGCATTGGTGTTGGTCGTTGTTGCTGCTCCTAGCGATGGATCTCCTCTCCTCTCTGTTCGGTTTTATTGCTACGTCGTCTGCTGCCAACCGTCGGTGTGTCCGTCAGCCTCCTAGCCGCAATAGGAGTCAGAATAATCCGCCACGGTGTCGGATGTTGCTGCTGTGAACCGACACTACGCTGCAACCGGGAAGACACAGTCGGAGCTGCTCCGTGTCTCCTTCTTCTTTAGTTCTGCCACCTTGCGAACGTCCAGGCGTTGCCTTAAGCCGCCGCTATTACCACTCGCGTTGTTGCTGTCGTCGCCAACCGCCACCAGGTGGGTGGGTGGGTGGGTGGGGTGTTTGTTACAATTTGAAGCATGTGTTTGTGTTGTGCGTGACTTTGTTTGACCGGAAAAGCCACTGCCACCACCGTGAGGTGGTGGCTGCCGCCATGTACCACCATGGGTGGGTATATTTTCGTGTGTATGTGTTTTTAATTAGATTAGGGTGTGCGTGTGTTGATCGGATGGGCTTTGTAATTGTAAAAAAATTTGATTAATGAAAGAAAACCAAAAACCACCACCTTAGGGTGGTGGCTGCCGCCACCGGCTGCCGTGTTGGGTGGCGGTGTGCTTAGCTGTGTTGGGATTGCTAGTTTGGGGATGTTTGGTCAAGGGACTAAAACCCTAATGGGCCCAATGAGGCTTAATGGGCATAAAAGCCCAAACATGTATCTAATGGGCTTAATGGACCCTAATAGATCCAAGGACTTAACTAATGGGCCTATTGGGCTAAGATGGGTTGAAAACCCTAATTAGGGTTTAGAAAACCCTAATATTGGATTTATGGGCTTGGACTTATTGAGACCCACTTGTGGGCCATTGGAATACTGGAATTGTGTGATTAAGCCCAATCACACCATATGACTTATTTAGAAGAATGATTGACTTAATGGATTAAGTCCTTAATGGGTTAAGTGAGAAACACTTAACCCTAATCGTCATTTTTTGTGAAACCCTAATTCCACATGGGTGTATTGTTGGTTCTTCTATTGGGCCTTGATGATTGCGTTATTAATGAGCCATCCAAAGTCAAGCAAATGGACTAGAATACTTAATGGGCCTAGGGTAAGGCCCATGTAAGGGGTTTGGGCCCAATTTGAAAAATTGGGCCATAGATGGGCCATAGTTTGGGCCTTAATGATTATATGATGTGGGGCCTTATAATAAGACCATGTATAGGCCTGGGCCCAATTTGGAAAATTGAGCCATGTGTTGGGCTTGATTCCTAATTGAATTTGGGCCTTGGGATTGAATGAGCCAAGCTTGGGGGTAATGTAGTAATTATCCAAATAATGTACTATTGGTTATGTGTTGGGGACCCAATTATTAATTGGGTAATGTTTTGATATTGACAGATCGGGAATCTGTCATCCAGCAGCTGGGGTCGAGTCTGCGGGACTTCAGCAATGAGGGGTTGAGTCTACGGGACTTCAGCAGTGCGAGGTGAGTTACCTTCCAGTAGGAGTGGGTCTACGGCCACAATGCCGACCCACTAGTAGGAGTTATTTGTTAGATGATTGTCTTTGTGATAATTAACTGGTGTGTTGTTATCTGATATGCTTTATGTGCTAGGATGCTATGACATATGTGTTAGTAGTGGTAGGGGTGATATAGCCCATAGTTACCGGTTGAAAGATACTGAAGGGGTAGATAGTACCCATGCATGCCTAGCAGTATGATCATGATATGTTATTATGTGATAGTGGTAGGGGTGAAATAGTCCCCAGTTACCAGTTGAAAGATACCGAAGGCAGTTACCGGTTGAAATATACCGAAGGGGTAGACAGAACCCATGTATGATATGTTATTAAGTGACCAGTATGGTTATGATATGCCATTATGTGATTCAGTATGTTTATGTTATGTATCATGGAACCAATATGTTTATGACATGTTATTATATGATAGTGGTGGGGGTGATATATTCCCCGGTTACCGGTTGAAAGATATCGATGGCAGTTACCAGTTGAAAGATACCGAAGGGGTATACATAACCCACGCAATGCTTATCTGTTTGTTTTTTATATGTTGGTATGTGATCATTATGTTATGATGTTAGTTTGTGATCATTATGTTATGATGTTAGTTTGTGATCGATATGTTATGATGTTAGTATGTGATCAGTATGTTATGATGTGTATGTTTATGATATATTATTATGTGATGGTGGTAGGGGTGAAATAGTCTCCGGTTACCGGTTGAAAGATTCTGATGGTAGATACCAGTTGAAAGATACCAATGGTATTATGTGGTATGTGGTATGATGGGGGAAATCACTAAGCTTCGTGCTTACGGTTTACAGTTTTGGTTTCAGGTGCTTTGTTTGCAAAGGAAAGGAGCTGGCTTGATCGCAGCGCATCACGCTATGTTTTCTGCAAACGAGATCCTTGGGATTTTACTCTGATATGGTTTCATAATATTATATTTTGATTATTCATACTTTGGTTTTATGTAATAACCTAATTAAAAATGAAATTTTTGGCCTTGAATTTTGGGATGTTTCACTTTGGCTAGCTCATTATGTTGGGGTGTCGTTTTTTGCTAGAGCTTAGTGACTACCCCATTAGGACTTTGCTCTAAGTCATGGGCCTTGTGGTGTTGCACTCTGGCCTTAATCATCTAATTCAAGTCGAGATATTCACCTCGAGGCTTTTAGTACTTAGGTACTATTTGCTTTAAGGGAAAGGTTGTGATCCTTTGAATCCTTTATTCATGTCATGGTCGAGGCTTGTGGCCTTTTGGGCCGAATTGACATGTTTATGGAAAGGTTATGAACCTTTGATGCCTATGGTTGCATTCTCATAGAGGTTTCTGTCAAATGATGTGGATGATCAGTCCTTATTACCATTTAGTAAATGTGAACAACCTCTTATGATATCAAGCTTGAATTGTGAAAACACACTCTAATATTTTTTTATAGTAGTCAATTTGCATCACTTTACTGATAATATGTGTAGAACATCAATATTGTCTTATGAGAATAAAAAGTAGCTACATTATGATACGAACTAATGTCTAGTTCTTGGGCCAGTTATTGGGGTGTGATTATCCATTCGGAGTTCGATCATACTACCCTTGCCCCAATTGTATCTTATTTTGCTCCTTGCTCTAGGAATAGAAGTGGCGCAGGTTATGCGCGTTCCAGGTGCGGGGGATCGGTCTCCCATCCTGGGCTTCTAGGACATAGGCTCCGTTACGGTGTGCCTCTACAACTTTGTACGGTTATTCCCAAACGACATTTAGTTTTCCTTGAGGTAGTGCATGGCTGGACTCATTCTTGCGCAATACCCATTCTCCCACCTTGAAGTTTTTTACTCGTACAAGACGGTTGTAGTATTTTTGATGCGGGCCTTATAGGCCGCCTAGCGGAGTTGGGCAGCTTCGTGCTTTCCATTGAGTACATCTAGATCCAGACGGAGTTCAACCTCATTGGTATTCGCATCGAACTCCATTACTCGTAAATATCTGCTTGCAATTTCGAGTGGGAGTACTACTTCTGTTCCACACGTTAAGCTGAAAGGTGTTTCTCCGATGCTAAACCTTGATGTCGTGTGATACGACAGAGTATTGTTGGCAGTTCTTCGACCCAGACCGCTTTCGATTTCATCAAACGCTTTTTGAGACTGTTGATAATGATCTTGTTTGGTATCTCAGTCTAGTCTTTGGCCTGAGGATGGGCTACTAAGGTGAACCTTCAATGGATTTGCTTCTCCTCGCACCACTCTTTGAAAAGGCTACCCTCGAATTGAGTATCGTTGTCACTAATTAAGAATTTGGGGGTACCGAATCACGTGAGAATATTCTTCCACATGAACTTTATCATTTGCCTGCCTGTGACTATGGCTAATGGTTCAACTTATATCCATTTGGTGAAGTAATCAACAACGAATAGCAAGCATTTGGATCCTCCATGGGCAACTGGGAACGGTCCTACGATGTCTATGCCCCATTGATGGAAAGGCCAAGGGTTGCTGATGTTGGTTAGAGGCATGGTGGGATGGTTCTGAAAAGGGGTGAAGGCTTGACACTCTGGGCATTTCTTCGTGAGTTTGGTCGCATCCTTATATATTTCGGGCCAGTATACTCCAAGGCGGACTATCTTTCCCATGAGCACTTGTACACCTTCGTGTGCCCCAGCCTCGCCTGCATGACTTTCTTCCAAGAGTGATTATCCTTCTGCGTGGGCGATGCATTTGATCTATGGTTCTACGTACCCTCTCTTGTACAGTTGTTTCTCCCTTATGGCGAACTGTGGGGCTTTGATTTTGATTTTCCTGGCTATTGCAGGATCGTCTGGTAGGACGTCGTGCAGGTAGTCTAGATAGGGCTTGGTCCAGTCGGGGGCACTACATTGGAATCGATTTCTCTGTTATCAATTCTCCTCTCCGTGCGATATTCTACCAACACTTTCTTGGTCAAGTAATCGAAAGATGTTGATGCTAATTTGTTGAGAGCATCGGCCCTTGCGTTTTTCCCCCGGAGATCTGCTTGATCCTAAAGCTTTTAAACAAATTTGTTAGCTTCAGAGTTGCGTCCATGTACCTATGCATCCTTTGGTCTTTGGCTTCATAAGTGGCATTGACTTGGTTAGTAATGAGCAGGGAATCGCTACAAGTCAGGAGGTGTTTCGCTCTGACCTCACGTGCTAAGCGAAGGCCCGCGAGAAGTGATTCATATTCGGCCTCGTTGTTAGAGAACTGGAAGTCAAATCTTAAAGCATATGTGACCTCATCATCACTGTGGTTCTTAAGGATCAAACCTGCGTCAGATGCTTCCTTGCTTGCGGCGCCATCAGTATGCAGCTCCCATATTTCCTTGTTCATTTCGGGGTCCGAGGGATCTATCGACATAGTCGTCAACACCCCTTTGAGAGTATCAGGGATTTTACCATGAAATCTACTAGAGATTGAGCTTTGATTCTAGATCTTGGTTGGTAATCTATGTCATGCTCTCCTAGCTTGATGATCGCCAGTCATCCTGACTTTTCCGATCTTAGCAGGATTTGTTTCACTGGGAAGTTGGTTAAAACCTCGACCTTGTGAGCCTGGAAGTATCTTCGGAGGTGTTTGGCTGCATAAATCAGTGTGAGGACTGATTTCTATAGAATTGGGTAATTAAGTTGTGGCCCCTTGCAATGCTCTTTTCACGTAGTGTATCGGCAGTTGCTTCCGATCCCTTTCGACTATTAGTACCGATGATATGGCCTCGTCAGATGTTGCCAGGTACATCAGCAAGGTTTCTCCTTGTAAGGGGTTCTCCATGGTCGGGATTTGTTATAAAGTTTTCTTCATACGTTGTAGGGCTTTATCGGCCTCTGCTGTCCATTTGAATTTATTTTTGTCGACGCAACCCTTTAGGGTGTAGAAGAGTGGGAGAGATTTTCGGCTAACTTGGCGATGCACCTGTTGAGCGATATTAATCTCCCATTGATCTCTTGAACCCCCTTTAGGTTTTGGGGAGCCTTGGAGTTGAGGAATTCCTTAATCTTGTTCTGGTTTGATGCGATTCCTTCTTTTGTTATCTGGTAACCTAGGAATTGGCCCTCTTCTACTCCAAATGTACACTTTCTCGGATTGAGTTTTATCTGTGCCTGTGCCAGGGTCCGAAAGGTTTCCTTAATGTCTCCGAGTAATGCTGCTTCGTTATGGATTTTGATAACCATGTCGTCAATGTAAACCTCCATCTTCCTGCCGATTTGGTCAGCGAAGACTTTGTCCATTAGGCGTTGGTATGTTGCCCCAATGTTTTTTAGCCTATACGACAATTTTTTGGTAGCAGAACATGCCACGATTGGGGTGGAATGTTATCTTTTCCTTGTCTTCCTTGCATATTTGAACTTGGTGATAGCCTTTATAAGCATCGAGGAAGCACTTAAATTGAAATCCTTCCACGTATTCAACCTTTTGGTCTATCTCTATGAGGGGTAATGATCTTTTTGGCGGGCGT
Organism: Lactuca serriola; assembly: GCF_051521515.1. Taxonomy (NCBI): domain Eukaryota; kingdom Viridiplantae; phylum Streptophyta; class Magnoliopsida; order Asterales; family Asteraceae; genus Lactuca; species Lactuca serriola. The sequence goes on from NC_136412.1 coordinate 167,097,390, forward strand.
TGTTTAGGTCGGAGTAATCGATGCACATTCGCCACGACATGTCATGTTTCTTTACCATCACGGGGTTAGCTATCCAGGTGGGAAAAATTTCTTCCCAGAGAATGCATGCGCCTACCAGCTTTGTGACTTCCTCATTGATTGCCTTGCTCCTGTCACCCGGAAAAATGTTTAAGCTATGTTGAATGACCTTGTTGTTTACCCCCGTCATGTATGTGGGTTGCCAAGCGAATACATTGGAGAATTATTTTAAGAATTCAATTAGCCTGGTTTTGGTTTCCGCCGATAGGTCTGCACCCACCTGTATTGCTTCCTCTGGATGATCAGGGTGGATCGGGTGTTTTTCTGTGTGGCAGTCATCCTTTGATTTTTTTGGGCTCGAATTAGTTTTGGGGTTGCAATAATCTGGTGGCAGACATGTGGGCATAGGGTACTAGCGACAATTACGGCTGAACCGGTACGCGTGTTGAACTTAACGCTACCATTGATGGTTAACAACATGGCCTGCAATTGGAAAAGCATCGGCCGCCCAAGTAATATGTTTTGCTCCGCTGGGAAATAGATTACTGAGAACTCGATTGTTCGTGTGATGCTTTCCTTCCCGTCATGGATAACCAGCATGAGGGGGAGGTGTATGGTACCCAATGATCATAGGTTGTGTCCGGTGAAACCGACCAAAAGGCCGCTTGTTGGTGCTTTTAGGTCCTCCTTCCAGGAACTCGACAGTTGCCGAAAGTAGTTTTCGTAGAGGATGTTGGTGCTATTGCCAGTATCTATGTAGACGTGGTGGATTTGCTTTTGGCGTATACAGGCAGAAATTAGGAGCGGATCCTTGGCATTCCAGTCACGTGGCCTCGGTTCCTCTCATGAGAAGTTGATGTTCAAGAAGTTTCTTGATAGTACCTCTACATCATCGTCGACCTCACGATGCTCGTACCTCTTGTGCGGTCTTTTTATGGTAAGAACCTCATTCTTGGGATCTTGGTGTTGATTTGTGTAGGATTTGAACTCTGGTGGTTGTTCCATAGAAACTGTTGGGTTCGGCTTTCCAACCACTAGAGAGAACTGATATCTGGACTTTAAGAATTGTACTAAAGACGGCATGGTCCGTGGGAACCAGGTGTTTGCCTCCTTCTTTAGTGTTAGCGGTTGTGGCCAACAAACCACCGGTTGCGACAACTGATTCGTTGTTGACCGGGGTGTTGAGTTCTTGCTTACAACCGGTTGTTCTGTTCTGACAGGTGGCGGTCGCCATAGGTCGGCGATTGCTACCATTGTGGTTTCCGTTATTTGTCCTTGCATTTGTGTTGTTGTCGTGTGGGTGAAGGCTTGCCCGTCTGAGGCAGATGATCGTGTGTCATCAAGCGACGACATTAATCTGGGAGGGCACGTTTTCCCCCACTGGACGTTGTAGGTGCCTTTCCCGTCAATTTCGCCGTCTAGGGTCGTTTAAGGTTGTATGACACTAAGTACATACTCGGATGGCACCAAATGTTGTGATAAGTCTTCGAGCTTAATGCCGTTTGTGGGTTACGTCGTCCAATTAAGCCTGAATCACAGTAAAGAAAGAGCCGACATTGGTCATCGTCCGGGAGGGGGTCCCAGAACGAGACTCTGACTGTCTAGTCAGTGGATGTATGAGAGAATTAAGGTTTTAATTGAGATAGGTAGAGAGAGAGAGAGAGGCAATCCATTCTTCTGGAGAAGAAGAATCTCTTTTATACCTGTCGTCGGGGGAGCATGTCCCCTACGGTGCTTTTTGTCTTATCTAGATCTTCAGGACGTAGGGGCGTCCTATTGGCGGATCATGTACAACTAGCAGTTATCTGCTATTGGTGCAGAACCACCCAAGAGCAGCGCTCTAAGTGCTACACTTTTCGCTATGGGGAGTGGTTGGTCCTGTTTTGGCTTGTTATAGACCGGACCCTCTTGTACTGAGTTGGACCTTGGCGCTAGAGCACCAGGGTCTATACACGAGGGCGAGGGCGAGGGCCTAGCACTTATGTTAGGCAACAACTGTTAGCTAGGTCATACTTTAGATAACCACTCCATTACCTTTGATGTATTCCTAGAGGGATACGCTAACAAGGTCATACTACATGTCTCTTTTTTCAGTTCTTGTCATGGTTCTTTAAGCTTTGGAAGCTTTAAGAGCTTGGTTTTTCTAGGGTGCTAATTTCAGGGAGCGAAAGCTACACTAGATTAGTTGGTCTAGAGTTTTGGCCAACAAGAGTGGCAGAGGGTTAGGAGTTGGTAGCCTATTTTTGTTTCACATGATTGTGTTATTTAAGTGGCATTGGCATTTTTTTCATTCCCAAAATACATTGTAGGTGTCAATTATTAATGGGGAAAATGACTTAGGAGGGTAACTACCTCTTATCCATGTTCACATATTAGCAACTTCTTCTTTTTTGTACATAATAAAGCAACTAACTTGTTTTAACTGTTTAAATTACACCAATATTACCGGATAATACTTGTTTTAACCGGTAACTCAAAGGAAAAATGACTTAGGAGGGTAACTACCTCTAATCCGTGTTTACATATTGACAACTTCTAATTTTTTGTGCATAAGAAAACAACTAACTTGTTTTAACTATGTAACATCCCAAAAATCATGACCAAAAGTTTCGTTTTTAATTTAATACTAAAACCATTAATTTAATACTCCGGCATCGGGCCCCGCACGGCATCAGGCCCCGCCTGGCATCGAGCCCCGCTCGGTATACAAATCTGTCTATCTTAGGCCCCGCCTGCCTCCGAGCCCTACCCGCTAAACACATACAATCATATAACATGCTAACACATAAAGAAACATACTCCACTGTATCCCTGTCCTAAGAAACATACTCTGCTAAAAATTAGATACGGAACATCGTTCGTACTCAGCTAGTGATAAGATACGGGACCTCGCCCACACTCACCTCTTTATCAGGCACATACAAGTATCACACAGACAACAAGTATAATCTAACATGCAAACATTCCTCGGGCACCCGCCCGACATCAGACCTTGGTCTGGAATAACATACTAGCATACAATGCCTAGGGCTAACCCCCGGGTCTTCCTACTCATAGACTACATGGGCTGGCATTGTGGCCTTGGACCCATTCACACAGTGAGGAGACTCACCTTGCACTACTGAAGCCTTGGCTGGAACTAGCTAAGTACGGACGAAGTTCCGTATCTCATTATTAGCAGAGTATGTTTCTTAGGACAGGGATACAGTAGAGTATGTTTCTTTATGTGTTAGCATGCTATATGATTGTATGTGTTTAGCGGGCGGGGCCTAAGAGAGACAGATCTGTATACCGAGTGGGGCTCGATGCCAGGCGGGGCCTGATGTCGGGCGAGGCCCGATGCCGGAGTATTAAATTAATGGTTTGACAATTATGGTTTTAGTATTAAATTAAAAACGAAATTTTTGTTCATGATTTTTGGGATGTTACACAGTTAAAACAAGTTAGTTGCTTTCTTATGTACAAAAAATAAGAAGTTGTCAATATGTGAACACGGATAAGAGGTAGTTACCCTTCTAAGTCATTTTCTCTTTGAGTTACCGGTTAAAACAGGTATTAGCCGGTAATATTGGTGTAATATAAACAGTTAAAACAAGTTAGTTGCTTTATTATGTACAAAAAAGAAGAAGTTGCCAATATGTGAACACAGATAAAAGGTAGTTACCCTCCTAAGTCATTTTCCCTTATTAATGTGATTCATGGGATGGATGGTCGGTGCAAATATCTTTCCGTTTTTGGTGCTTTCTTAGGTCCTTGGTAGGGAATTATTTCGCATATTGCATAGTTACAGAAATGTGGAATTGGTCTTCAATGCTTTTGTCAGTTTTTTGTTGGTGATGGTTAGTTTATGGATTTCTAGAGTGAAGTTTGGATCGGATTTAGTCCTGGTCTTCCCAGATTCCTTGTATTTTCGCTCTTGATTAGTTGCAGGTTGTTCGGGTGGTTGATAGACTCCGAAAAGGGTGTCATTCCTTTTCCCTTCTTCGCAAACCTTAAGGGTGGAGCTGATATGGAACAGTGGATTGCTATAATTGATTAGATTCGTAACTTTATCTTCTATAAACGTTTTGACAAAGTGGGGTGGATTCTAGATGCTTCTGATGAGTTTTTAGTTTCCTCGGCAAGATGTTTTAGGGTGGAATTTTGACTAGATGGTACAATTTGGTTCCTATCAAGTTGAACATTCTTCTGTGGTAGATTGGATTGACACGCATTCATACCATGTTGAACTTGGTAGCTGGCAGGGTAATATGGACTCCATCTTATGTCTGTTTTGCAGGATACATATAGAGACGGTGGAGCATTTATGTTTATCTTGTGTGGATATCTTTGTATTTGGTCTTTGATCTGGAATTGCTAGATGGTGGGGGTGGATGTTCCTTCTTCGACTTTGGTGGATTTCTTTATTCATTGGGATGATCATGCTCCTTTTATAAATTGCAACGCAAGTGTTTTAATGCTATCATCACTTTGTTTAGGGTTTTGTGGAAATTTTACGATACTCATCTTTTTGGAATAGAGAGACCACAGAAATTAGTCATTTTTTATGATATAGTTGCTAGATCATTTTTTAGGTTTGTAATAGGAGGGAAATGCAAGATGGACTGGACATTTTGGATTCAAAATCCTACTCTAGCTTCTACTTTGCAATTGTTTTATTAGCTTCTTGCTAGTGTTTTTTTTTATTTTATATCTATCGTTCCATAAAAAAAGTATCCACTAACATATATATATATATATATATATATATATATATATATATATATATATATATATATATATATATATATATATATATATATATATTGCCATGGATGTCATAGTCAGTAAACAATTACAATCCCTTTTCTTCGGTTCTTTCATGTTCAAACTTTTTGATAGATTCCATTCCCATGGAAACAAAATGCAAAAAATACCTTGATATTTGAGCAAACAAGAACCAAAGGGCCAATGGCCTAACGGTATGGAGTGACCATCTTATATGAGAGGTTTGGGGTTCAAGTCCCGGTGGAGACATAGGTGGTTATTTAGGAGTAGATTAGTTAGTTTGTCGTTTCAAAAAAAAAATTTTGAGCAAACAAGAGTGCATTTAGATGTGTTTTCAAAATCTAATTCGCTAGATGTGTATTTCTCATCAGCACCAAGCAATATTTTCATTGATTTATTTGTTATAGTATCATACTTTCGTTCTTCCTATTCCACCAATATACTCTGAAAATATATTCTTTATAACATTGTCATCTAAAATTTCAACGCTATAACTTGATAGACTTTTTAAAGGATAATATTATAATGAAGAGAATTGTAAGTGCAAAGCTATAATTAGGAAGGCTTTTCAAAGAGCTATGCCTTTAAAAGTAAAATTATAAAAATACTATGTTGTAATGATGAAATAACAACATACTTTCATTTATTTGTTTACTATAACATCATGCTTTCATTCATTTCTACAACATTATACTTCCAAAAAGTTGAATAATCTACACACAATTCTACAAAATACAAAATTATTTTCATGGTAGAATTTTCAAAATATAATGTCCTAATAAGAAACGATTGAATGTACAACGCTATAATTGGGTGAATTTCAAAGCACAATGCTTTAATTTAAAATAGTTACAAGTACATTCCTTTAATAGAAAAAAAATGAAAATAAGAAACCAACAAACACTTTCCTATTTCTATTTCTTGAATAAATGAAAACACTTTCCTATTTCTTGAATTTAGCTCATAAATAAATAAAAACATGTTGCTATTTCTTGCAATACAATACACACCCCTACTTCAAATCAACTATGAGGTTTCCAAAATCCATATCAAGTATTCTTATGCAAGTAACGTAACAAACCAACAAACAAAAGTTGAGTTTTGAATTTTTCCAGAAAAGGGTAGTCAGTACTCAATATGCAGAGTACAAGATGCATAGCACAAGGTACAATAAGAAAATGATATATCACCAATCAGTCTAGTCTTCCTCGAGGTTGATTGATTCCTTAAACTTAGCATACAAAATCTTCTTCAAATCCGCCATTTGTGCGACTATTGATTCCTTCTCATCCTTGAGTTTCTCCAAATGTTTGGTTGTTGTCTCTTTCATCTGTTCGATTCTTATTTCCACTTCATCTCTTGGAACATGAGCAAACACTTCACCAATTTGGAAACGAACCACCTCCTCATCCGTTAGAATCAATTCGTTGCTTGCATCCTCAAAATTCTCATTTGCTTCCTACACCACTCACACAAACAAATTCACATTTGTGTTATGCTACCATGACAGACGACCTTGTACTGTGTTTGGCATGCATTGAAGTGGGACCAAGACCAACATCAATGAGACAAAAAGTTGTAGCTTTTTGTCTCACCCAAAAAGGTTGGAAAAGGACATGCTCTCGATCACTCGTCTTTACAAATGACGTAAATGCCCTTTTTTATTCTCAACATCGAAAATAGCCCTAGAAAGCTTGCCCAGGAGGGTAGTCCCCTCCTGTGTCACATGTAACAAATGCAGCCTACGGCTGCATCTATTACATGGGATGGGACAAACTTTCTAGGGTTATTTTCGATGATGAGGATAAAAAGGGCATTTACGTCATTTGTAAATACGAAAGATTGAGAGCATGTCCTTTTCCAACCTTTTTGGGTGAGACAAAAAGCTTCAACTTTTGTCTCGTCGATGTCAGTCTTGGTCCCACTTCAATGCATGCCAAACACAGTATGCTCTTGCCTAGAGAAATTTTGTTCAATGATAAGGACTTGGTAATGTTTGGTTTGATGGAAAGGAATGAACATGAAAATGGAATAAGAATAATAAAAAAAAAGGTAATGGAATAAGACATTACATTCCATGATCATGTTTGATTGGCATGTAGGATGGAATGTAGGGATTTTTGTATTCTATGTAAATATGTTGCATAGTTTGAGCTCTATGGTATACATTATTAACTATAATTATTGAATTATTTATTTTAAAAAGTAAATAAACATAATAAAACCTCACTAAAAAAGCAAATAAGATTGTAAGAAAAAATATTTTTGAAATACTTTTAGAAAATAAAACTGATATTTAACTAAAATCATGAAATTTAGTAAAGAAAGTTGTGTCGTTAAGAGCTATATACATAAAAATAGGTTATGTTGCAAATATTTCATTCCATTGAATGATGGAATGAAGAAAAAAAATAAATAATAAAAAAAACTATGAATGAAAATTAACAAAATGAAAGGAATCGTATTATTTCTTCAAGAATATTCCAATCCATTCCATCTTAAAGACAAACAGCTTTTTTGTTCCTATGGAATGACAAGTGCATATATAGTTTAATAGATTATGTTCTTTCATCGTTAAATCCATTAAGTCAAAAAGAAATAGCAACTTAGACAAGTGCATTTGCAACTTTAGTTTTCCATCATGAGTCACAAGCTTTTGTACAATGGTAATAAGGGGAATATTAAATGTTGATAAATCATGAGCAATATAGTTTCTGACTGAAAGAAAGTACTTGGTTTTGGAAAAAAAAATACCATGGCAATCCTTATTTCATCATCAAGTTCATGATACCGGTTGTTCAATCTCCCAAATTTGTTAATGTTCTGCTGATCCTCCCATGTCACCTCAGTTTCAGAGCCACCACCAGCCTTTGATTTCCATGAAAATAGATAGTGAGGAAAAGGAAAGAGAAAGCTCGAAGATAAATATAAACATAAGAAAGTAATTAAATATAACTCTCACCTGCTGCATGATTGATACTGGGAGCTGATGCTTGATGAGAAAGAAGAAAAAGTTTCAGTTTTCTGGTGTACACTGCATAGGTCACCAATGGTTGTAAAGTGTTAAACAGACTTCCAATCTCCAATATCTTCATGAAGAAAAAGTTTCACTTTCACTTCGATTATACAGATTTATACTATTATAATTCACTAGATTTATACTATTATAATTCACTTAAACAGCAACAAAGGCAGCAAATCGAAGTCAAAAGGAAGAGACGAAGCTAGTGAGGAAGGGCAAGTTTGGATGTAAATGATATCATCCGTAATTGAAGTTCATGAAGGATCTAACTGAAATCAGATTTCATCAATTTTAAAAATCATTGCTCCAAATAAATAAAGAGGTGAAGAATCTAGTTCCAGACTTTCAGTCTTCAAGTTATCAATCATTTTAGAAACGCCATTTCCATGTCGACGTCTGCAATGTCGCAAATCACAGCACCGAATTCCTAATTTAGGGTTCGAAAATATACTATTTGCGATTCAAATTTAAATTTTACTTTCGGAGTTTAATCTTTTCGACCATTAACCCTAGCGTGTAGCAAACAAACGAAATCAAAATGAGATTTTAGTAATACAAACGTATAACATACCCAATAAAAGCTTAACAATTTAAGAAAAAAAAAAGCCAGATATTCAAAAGAAGGTCCTACCGCGTTGCAACCGGAGCACAGAAGATCGCCGTCGCCTGAGGAGAAGAGTTGTACTAGACGACTGACGAGTGGTCTGATCAAGGGTTTTGCCGAGGGTACGAAGACTCGTCTCCGAAGTATTTATGTTACATTTTCGAATTTACAAAGCTACAAAGTTAAATGTTTTTAGAAAATTGCCACACTAATAATAGTTTTTACAAACGTACCACAAAGCCAAATGTTTTACAACAATGCCACAAAATTTTAAATCTTTGTACCATCTAAAAGATGAGACTCAATCTCTCATCTTAATCATCCAAAATAGCCTTAAAAATTCTTTAGCCATGCATTCATGTGTAACAAACACCTAACACAAGAAAAAAAAAAGAAAAAAACCAAAATTGTTAGATTCGGTTTTTGTTTTAAAAGGGAAAATAAAAAACCAAACAAGCATCAACGTTTCTTTATCTAGTTTATGTTACTTCATTGATTAATTTTTTGGGAAAATAAATTAAAGAGGTAATGTATTTTTTTATTTTATACATATTTAGTCACTAAACTTTTTCTCGCATTTGACCATTTAACTTATTTTTTTTATATGTCTAACATTCAGTTCTTATAACCGGTTACTACAATTTAAGCCGGGAAAATGACTTAATAAGGTAATATAATTTTCAGTGTGTACATATTTAGTCTTTAATGTTTTATACACATTTAGTCTTTATGTCCAGTTTCTTCTGATTTTGCTCACGACATCCTATGTGAGACAATCATTAATGAGGTGTTCTCATATATAGCTCGCAATTCACTTATATAAGTAACCTAATTCACAAATTGGTCAAACGATGTTGGTGCCCTAGTTTTCTCCAAGCAAAAGATGTCTTCGGCTTCGGTTTCATCTATCTTCATAGCAGACAACAAGATTCTTTGTGATTGTTTCTTCCGAACTCGGATTTGCACTTTCAAGACAAAAAGAATTAAGGAAGACACTAAAAGAATTTGTACTTCCAAGACAAAAGAACCCCCTAACAAACAATTCAATTTATCTCCATAGCAGACAACGAGATTTTTTACGATTGCTTCCTCCCAACTTGTGACAACCCAGAGAAATTCCTCAACCGTAGTTAATATTTAACGATATGACGTAAAAACGTAATAGGGACATCCTTGTAATCACACGATATATTTTTATATATTCGAAATTTTTGTCCCTAATTATGTTAACCATTGGGCTCAAAAATAAGTATGCAAAAAGTCGCGTCACTTTGAGAGCATGTTAACATATTTAGACTCCATAGGTTACCGTGATTTCAGAAATATAAATTTCATAAGAATCCGACACAGTATGGGTGAAATATGATATTTATGGTAAATAAATATTTATCGTACTTAAAAAGTTTCAACGACGAAAACTATAAAGAGATTGATCGACTTTTGGAAAAATTCACAAACTAGTAAATTGTGGTACTACTTAAAGTAGGAATTATGAGACAATGAACACCTAAAACGGATGTCATATGAGGGAGTTATGATTTTTATAAAATCATAACAATAATAAAAACACGTCGAAAAACGAAAGTCAAAACTAGACAAAACTAACAAAAGGAGAGTTGTAGAGAATGACGAGACCAAAACCGATATATAAGAGTCATTGAGAGTTACATAATTTAAAAGTTGAATTTTTACCGTCGCGCACACTAACACCCAATTACGTCGAGATATGGGATGACATGGCACGTTGAGATGAGAACACGTGGCAGCATCGTATGGTTCACACGCAACTGTGTGCGCACTCCAGAACTTGCTATAAATAGTAGGTTTCGGCAGCTCATTTTCCTCATCCATTTCTTTCGCTTTCTCTCAATATTGTTCCGCGTGCCACCGCCTCGAGCATCTCTTGAAGTGCGAACTTGTGATTTTTACCCTACTGCAACGTTTTCATAACTCATGAGAGAGTTCATGGCCCCATTTTCCAGACCTTTTTGGGGGAAATTCATATCTAAAATGCAACTTTACGTAGTTATTACTAATTGTAGTTAGATAATTATGCTCTTAACATTATGATGATATTATGTCTGGTAGCTTTGCCCAAACTTTTTAGCTAATATTAAGCCTAGTTGTTATGCTAAACCACTATGATAGCTAAGATCATACATAGTTGTCATGTTGGACAGTTGCCAGAAAATGCTGAAACTCGTTATTTTAGCCACCCTTTGGATAAGCTTAGTACATGGTGTTACTTTGCCCAAATACTCGACTATGCAAAACACGCTAATTATATAGCTTAGTACCTACTTGTTCCTTGAACAATTATGTAACTTATTTTACTTCGTAAATAAATAGCTAAGTTGTTTAATACATCCTGTGTATTTCTCAGTGTAAATCTTTGGCCTGAAATCCCAACATCTCTAACGTCTCACAGCCCTAACGTTTCCGCCGCTGGCCAAGAGTGTGACACAACTCGAATTTGCACTTCCAAGATAAAGAATCTCATTGTATGCTATGAAGACATCTTCCCAAGACAAAGAATTTGCACCAACATTATTTGACTGGTTCATTAATTAAGTTACCGATATAATTGAATGATAAGTCACGTATGAGAACACCTCATTAATGATTATCCCGCATAGGATGTCGTGAGCAAAACCTGAAGAAACTAGGCATAAGGACTAGATGTGTACAAAAAGATTAAGAACTAAATGTCTATAGTCTAAAAATTATATTATCTTATTAAGTCATTTTTCAGCTTAACCTGAAGTAGCCGGTTATAATGATTGAATGTGGACAAATAAAACATGTTAAATGGTTGAATATGGACAAAAAAAACTTTAGTGACTATACAAAATAAAAAAGACATAAGTCATTTCCCCTAATTTTTTTAAGATCTTTAAGCTTTCCATCCATGTTAGATAGAACTTTCTATAATGTTTTTTGCTATCATATATTGCAAAATTCATAAAACAATGTATCCATGGGCGAACCTAGGTGGAGGTAGTGTGGGCAAATGTCTTCATAAAGTGCAACTTTTAATGATACGAAGGACGGTCCAAGTTAATTTTTAAATATATGGACTAAATGTGCAATTTGACACTTGGACGAGTTACGAATCATGTAATTTATTCTAATATTTAGTGCATTATTATAAAACTTCTTATATAAAAATAGATTTTATCTAACTTAATCTACATATTATACACATACATAAAATATATTTATGTTTGTTAAATAATTTGTTGAATATTAATAAGTTTTTAATCAGCTAATTATATATGATCAAATGCTTATGTATTTATATTGGTTTTAAAAGTCTTTAGGTTAACTTAACTTATAAGTTTGTTGATTTTTTCATGAAAATAATATATTGCTTGTTAGCTAGGGCTGTTCACTATTTGGATAAAACCGAATTATCCAATTGGACAATTTGTATTGGACTATTTGGTTCGGATATTCGGATTTTTGGATTGGATTTTACTAAAACCGAATTATTATTTTGGATTTCGGATTGGTTTTGGTTTATAAAATATGAACCGAATAGTCCAAAAAAACCGAATAACAATTTATTATTTATTTATTTTTAATATATTTATAACTATTTATTAGTTTTATAAATTATTTTTTCAAAAAGGTTCAAAAGGTTTCACCAAATAAAAAAATTAATATGCATTTTCTCTCAAAAGTGTTTTATCTGTTAATATTAAATTATAATATATCATCTTAGTAGTTGTTTATAAATTATAAATTACAACTAAATAATTTGTTTTTACTTTCTCTATAAAAATTGGATAATATTATAATTATATATCGCTTTTAAATGTTACGCCTTTTGAAAACCGAATTATAAAAACAATCCAACCGAATTGTAATTGGATTGGATCAGATCAGATTTGAATTTAGTTTGGACAATTCGGATCCATATTTTGAAAACTTAAATCAATTTGGATCTACTTAATTGGATCGGATCGAACCGATCCATCCAAACGAACACTCCTATTGTTAGCTGTGACTTTGAAGAAAACCGTTATTGACAAAAGGTAAAAATAAAAAGTTGTTGAATATATAAGTTGTGTTTTGTATTTTTGAATTTGCTCCCATACTCAAAAAATTTCTAGGTCCGCCCTTAAGTGTATTTGATTGTTATCTACCTATCTTTATTGATTTACATATTCAAAAACCCAAGAGAAACAAAATCAAAAACCAATCTGGTAGCACCTAAAATAAGCCTATAAGCCAAACTTGTCAGTTTAGTTTGGTTTAAATCGAACCACGTTTACCCCTAATTTATATGTTATAGAGTTACATCACCCTTGCTTATATGCTTTCACTTTCGTCTTTGAGACCATCTTAAACCATAACACCATTTTTTTAACTGAAAATGGTCCAAAAGGTGATTCATCTCAAGCCATACTCTATTTTTTGAGTAACTGCATTCTTAAATTCGTCTTGCCTTACAACCTTGCTTCCCAGTGTGATTGTCGTTGTAGCATGTGTGTGGTCCAACCCATAAAAGCCATGTAGACTTGACGCCGTCCCTACCTTCCTCAAGTATATCAATGACAATCCTTTATGAATGCGACATACACATTTTTATTTGTTTTGGAGCCGATTTGGTGGGGTGTACTAAAACCATTACGTACCACACCACCATATGGCTTGCGTGAATGCCTAGTCTTTCTCTTTCAATTTGATGAATAGTATTACAACATTTTTGGAGTAATATGGCAAGAGCTTTTTTTTGAGTTGAAAATGTTGTTAAAGTAGTGTTTGCACCCCGCGCATTGTAACGGAGGATCTTATGTTCGTTTAAACAACACAATCCGGTATAGATAAGGTTTCATAGGACTAAAATTTAGAAATTGTTCTATATAGTAGTTTTATTTAAGTATTTCATCCATAGCCAAAGTTACAATCCATCCAAACCTGACATATCAACTTCTTTCACCGTCACCTCATCTTTGCATAAGGAAAACCTAATGAATACTAAATGAAATGTTTAACAAAGTTAACAAGATTCTTAATGGTTTTTTCATCCTTAAAACCTTAACATGGACACAAATCAATTTAAAATTTATATCATGTCATTAATAGAGGAAAATAAAAGAAATACTAATGTATTTTCATGTATGTTTTGTGTATTATGAGTGTCATCATGTAAGCGAATTGCAAAGTATAATGCTATTTTCCACCATAATTATGGTACTTGATGCAGTTTGATTGAAAAAAAAAAATAGACCCGATGAAAAATGTTGCAATAAGTAAGACAATTTATAGTAGATTATGTCTAATTATACGTAAAAGTGCACCTCCAGTTTGAAGCAAATTAATATGTCTAAAACAAATATGTTTTACATCCTTCAATACATGAAAATAAATTTATTAAAAATGTAGAAATTATATAAAAATGAAAAAATCTTGAAAAACATTCATAAAACGAATATTCAAAAAGAGTTGTAAAAAACTTCATAAAAAACAATTTTGTAAAAATGAATCACAACCTAGGTTGTAAAAAAGCAATTTTATAAATAAAAAACTAATTTTTTAAAATCATATATAAACAAAGTTGAAAAGAAATTATAAAAAACAAAATTGGACAAAACTCGTAAAAACAGTTTGGGTTGAAATAAAGTAAATAATCTGTATGTATTAGTCATTTAAAATTTAAATATAATAATAAAATTAAAGTAGTTGTAAATATAAACTTATGAGGTGCTATTGTAAAAATAATAAATACTAAAACATTCTACTTAGGGAATGTTTGGGAGAATTTTTAAAGTGTTTTATTAACCTTTTGTAAAAGTCATGAATTTTTCGTTTTTGGAAAAAGTATGTTTTTTTTTTCTAAAATATTAGTGTTTACAAAACATCTTTTTTTTTTTTTTTTAACTTATTGGTTATTTGAAAAATCCATATTTTAAAAGACATCCGGCAGGATGTTTGAGTGTTCATCTAAAAACTCTTTATTAACTTATTGACTTCTTTGAAAAGTCAATAAATTAATAAAGTGTTTGAATATCTAATAAGGACTTTTAAAACTCTTTTTTGTTTAACCTTTTAAAAAAAGTTTTCAAGAAGTAACAAATTATGACTTTTTAAAATGACTTGTAACTTATTAGGATAAAAAACAAACAACAAACAATTTTAAGAGTCAAACACTTTTTAACTTATTGATTTACTGACTTTTATCAATAAAAAGTTAATCCAAACAATTTTTTAAAAACTCATTTTTCTACCTTCATAAGTCAATAAAGTCTTTTTGACAAAAATCATTTTTAACTTCAAATGAAATCTCAAACACTCTCCCAAACCCTATAATATAATGTAAAACATAATTACTAGGAAATCAAACATCAAGTCTATTTTCGTTTAGTTATAAATATAAAAGATAAATAGTTCCACCAAACATTTTTTATCTTCATCTTCATAGTATGATAAAAAAAAAACACAACTTAGGCTTGTGGGCATGGTCGACGGATAAGCTGCCCCTCCCCTAGTATGATAAAAAAAAAAACACAACTTAGGCTCGTGAGCATGGTCGACGGATAAGCTGTCACCAGGGGCGTAGTTAGCATATGGTAAGGTAGGTCCTAGGACCTACCTTTTTTTTAATAGAACAAGAATATATACAAAAAAATAGGAACTACCTAATTTTTATAAAAAGACCTACCTAATTATTTTTGGTAAAAAAAAAAATTTATCATCAGCCCATATATTTTATATTTAACAGCCCAATATCTTACCCCACTTTCACTAATCAATAGTCCAATCCAATTATTAAAAAAAACAAAAGGAAAGGAAAATAGAAATGGAACGACGCTCATACCCCTCGCTGCTGTGCTGAACTGCTGCACCGTTTCCTGATCAAAAATCGACACCGCTTTTTACCTTCTCCGTTTGCCGACTGTCGTCCGGCCAAGTCGCCGGCTGTCTACCACCGCCGGCCGCCGTCTCCCTCCAGCCGTCAATGAGCCCAGCGACAGCTTCCAAGTGATCATCTACAACAGGTTTGTAATTTATAAATTGTAACTTTATATGAATTTTGATCGACTCATGAGGGCGTAGTTAGCATATGGTAAGGTAGGTCCTAGGACCTACCTTTTTTTTTAATAGAACAAGAATATATACAAAAAAAAAAAATAAGAACTACCTAATTTTTATAAAAAGACCTACCTAATTATTTTTGGTAAAAAAAATTTATCATCAGCCCATATATTTTATATTTAACAGCTCAACATCTTACCCCACTTTCACTAATCAATAGCCCAATCCAATTATTAAAAAAAAAAACAAAAGGAAAGGAAAATAGAAACGGAACGACGCTCAGGGTATATGGAGTGGTCACTACAAAGTCACCGGAAAAGTGGCGCCACCTATGCGCCACGTCACCTTCACCACCAACCCACTCCACTATGGAAATGGTCACCACTAACAACATTCACTTTTATATTATTTTTTTATTTTTTTACCATTTTGTTAAATAAATAAAATATTAAATAAATAACATATTTTATAAATAACATTTTATAAATAACATATTTTATATTAATGAAAACCATATTACATAATTTAAAACATAGAAAATTAAAACTAAAATACTAAAAAAACATAATCCATACTTAGAAAATTAAACCTAAATTATTAAAAAACATCAAATCTAGTTGCGATATTGGTGGAGAACTCCTTGTTGAATTTTCATAAAGACCCTTAAATTTTCCGGGTCGAGATTGGGTTGCGGCACTGTATTTACGATTTGAAGATTGGTGAGTGCCAATTGTCGCCGGCGTTGCTCCTCCGTTGAATCAATTTTTTTTTTCTAAAAAATGTAGAGTTTTTTCGATTTTCTCCGCTAATACGTCCTCGTTGGTTGATTTTCCGCTAGATGAAGCCCCCTTTCTCGCTTTGTCACTACCCGGTGGTCGACGAAGATGGACGTCCGATGGACCCTCCCCCTCGGTGGCGTCGAACTCATCATTGAGGTCGAGGTTAGCACCGATCTCCGACTCGGACGTTCTCGGCCTTTTGTTGGAACCGGTGGTAGATCCCGAATGCGCCGTTTCCGGATAAAGGACCCATTTTGGGCCATTGCGACAAACTTCCCACGCTTTTTGGTTGCCAAAAGGTTTACCATTGTTGGTAATTTTGTATTGGTGCAACGCCGTTGACAAAATGTTGAAATCGTTGCTACCACTTCGATGCATATTTTTTAAATTGTCAAATACGTCGTTAAATTTGGTACACGTTGCTCTAAGATCGCGCCATTTAGCATTGACTGAATCATATGTCCGGCTCGTTTGCCCTCCCAATAACGCATGGAAGTGGTCTAAAATACGATTCCAAAAGCTATGTCCCGATTGCGCGTTGGCGACATCCCCGTCTTGTGATATGGCAATCCAAGCTTTAGCTAAAGTCGCCTCCTCCTCCTCGGTCCATTGGGTGTTTTTCTTCTTTGTTGAATCTTTGGATTTTTTTTTGCCTTCTACGACTTGGTTGTGTTTCTTGAACCCGTTCGTCGTCGTCTTCATCGTCGAGGTTTACGGGTTGAGATTGCGATAATGGAACTTGAGATGGTTGTGAACTTGGTTGTGGCTGTTGGAAAGTTTGGGGCTGAAAACGCGGAGGAGGTTGTTGTTGAAAGGGTTGAAATTGGGTTTGAACAAATTGTGGTTGTGGTTGGTTTTGGTAGTAGTGTGGGTGGTATGAAAGATTGGTAAATAAAGGTTGTTGTTGAACGGGGGGTGATAACAATTGCATATAGCCAATGTTTGCTAACGGATCATTTGGAGTATTTGGGGTGTTTGGGGTGGGTGGGTTATTTTGGTTTGGATCCATGGAGGAAAGTGTATTTTTTGAATGAGAGTATATTTGTTTGTGTTCAAAGTTTGGTGTGTGTTTGAAAGGTAAAATATATGTTGATATATATAGAGAATTGTTAGTAATTAATTAATTAATTAATTTTTTTTACAAACGGTCAATAAAGCAACGGTCAAAAACAAACAGCCAATCAAATCCATCGTCTTCACCCGTCTTCAGCTCCACAGAACAAGACACCCACCAGAAGGTGGGGCGGTGTTCACGCGTGAAGGGGGCTGACACGTCAGCTCCCACGCGTCTTTTCCCTACCACTCCTGATAGCCTCATACCCCTCGCTGTTGTGCTGAACTGCTGCACCGTTTCCTGATCAAAAATCGACACCGCTTTTTACCTTCTCCGTTCGCCGACTGTCGTCCGGCCAAGTCGCCGGCTGTCTGCCACCGCTGTCCGCCGTCTCCCTCCAGCTGTCAATGAGCCCAACGACAACTTCCAAGTGATCATCTACAACAGGTTTGTAATTTATAAATTGTAACTTTATATGAATTCTGATCGACTCATTATCATTTATTACATTTATTTGATTTGTATAATTGTATAATTCTTCACCAAAAGACAAAAGTTGTGGTCCACAACACGTTAGCAACAAATTTTGAATTTAATTTGATTAAGTAATTAATTGACAATTCCATTTAATGATTTAAAAACACACACTTATGGAATATGGATGTTGATACAAAATGCAAGCCGTAATCCAGTGAGACTAATATTTGAATTTAATTTAACTTATAAGTGTAATTAATCAGAATTCTTGTCTTGATTAGTTGATTAACATTCTTATCATTTGATTAATATTCATTCAATTTATTTAGACTTGAAACTTTTAAACTTTTTGATTTAATTTTTAACCACAAAATTTGATTTTGTTAATTTTCAAATTAAACCAAACTGAATTTTGATTCGATTTTCAGTTTGGTTCATGTTGCCTTGATTTTATTATTTGTTGATTTGATAACAAAATATTGATAATGGTTATTAGTTTGATACTCTTGTAAGTTGTAACATTCAATTTCATAATTCTATTTCAGAATCAAGAATCAAGAATGTCTTTGCATAAGTTTTATAAAAAGAAAGAAGATAGCGAACAACAACATAAGTATACGAAGGTGGATTTAAACTCACTACCCGTTGATCCGTTTGAACGACCGAGTATAGAATTTTATCATGTAAACCAAAGAGATGAAATTAGAAGAGTATACTTACAAAAAGGGCCTTTCCAACCTCTAAATCATAAATTCCCACCACGTGATTTTGGAGGTAAACCTCGAAGATTTATTCAATCTTGGTTTGATGATAATAAATACTGGTTAGAATATAGTATAAAAGAGGATGCTGCATTTTGTTTATGTTGTTATCTATTCAAATCAAGTATACCCAATCAAGGTGGATCAGATCATTTTGTGAAATCTGGATTCAAGGCTTGGAATAGGAAATCAGGAATAGATAACCACAAAGAAGGAACTCCATACTATTGCTGTCCAAATGTGTCAAAGTTTGATGAAACAAAGACAATCCATCGCGTCTGCTTTTGAGAAACAAACTACTTTACAAGAAAAAGAATATCGTACACGTTTGAATGCTTCAATTGATTGTGTTAGGTTCCTACTCTGACAAGGGTTAGCATTTTGTGGTCATAACAAGAAATAAGACTCAGATAATAAAGGTAACTTTCTTGAACTACTACAGTGGTTAGCCGATCGATGTGATGTTGTAGATCGCGTTGTGTTAAAGAATGCCCCAAAAAATGCACAAATGAAATGTGGTGAAATTCAGAAAGATATTGTGCAAGCATTTTCAGATGTAATTTTAAATGTTATTATGGGAGAGCTTGGAAATGATTTTTTTGCAGTTTTAGTAGACGAGTCACGTGATGTGTCATGTAAAGAACAAATGGCATTGGTTTTGCGGTTTGTAAATAGAAAAGGTGAAGTTGTAGAAAGGTTTGTTGGCCTTAGAAATGTTAATGACACTTCAGCTTTGTCACTAAAGGCTACCATTTATGATATGCTTTCAAAACGGAATTTGAGTCCTAGTAGGATTAGAGGACAAGGGTATGATTGGTGCTAGTAATATGAGTGGTGCATTCAATGGATTGAAAACTTTGTTTATGAATGAAACAAAATCTGCACACTTTGTTCATTGTTTTGCTCACCAATTACAGTTAGCCCTAGTGTTTGTTGCAAAGAATCACACGAAGATTAATGATTTTTTTTTGATGTAGTTTCTCGGTTGTTAAATATTATTGGATCTTCTTACAAAAGACGAGATAAGTTAAGAAAAAAACAAGCAGATAAAGTTATGGCAGCATTGGCAGAAGGTATGCTTTATGTGGTTTATTTTTATTTGTTTATGCTATTTATTCGGCTAATCTGTTTCTTATGTGGTTTATTTTAGGTGAGCTTCAGAGTGGTACCGGTTTGAATCAAGAAGTCGGTATTAAACGACCGTCTGATACTCGATGGGGTTCTCACTTTGCATCTTTATTAAATATCCAAACCATATATGCTTCCATTTGTGATGTACTTTAAGACCTTGGTGAATTTGATAGTGATCGTGATCATAGAGCTGAAACAATTCGCATCTTAAAGTGGTTAAAATCATTTGATTTTGTGTTTTGTCTACATTTTATGGTTGATATCTTGGGAGTGACGGATCATTTGAATACAATACTACAAAGAAAAGACCAAGATATCGTAAATGCTATGAATCAAGTAAGTAGCTCAAAAAAAGCAATTCAAGAAATTAGAGATGTAGGATGGGGCCCACTTTTAGAGAAAGTGACTTTGTTTTGTGCTAAAAACGAAGTTAAAGTCGTGGATTTAGAATATGACTATTTTAATGGATACAGTCGTCGCAGAGGTTCACAGGTTAGTAATGTTTGTTATTTCCAATTAACACCTTGATCAAGTTATTAATATGTATATATATATATATATATATATATATATGTATGTATATATTTTTTTAAGGTTAACAACTTGCACCATTATCAAGTTGATGTATTTAAGGAGGTGATTGATATGCAACTTCAAGAGCTGAACAATCACTTTAATGAAGTAAACTCAAATTTACTTCTTTGTATTGCTTGTTTGTGCCCAAGTGAATCTTTCAAAACCTTTGATTTAGAAAAAATAATGAAAATGGCTACACTTTATCCGGAAGAGTATCCAACAAAATATTATCTTCGAGTTCTTGAAGTGGAACTTGGAAATTACATTAAAGATGTGCGAGAAGATGAGCGATTTGCTGATTTGAAGAGCATTGGAGACCTTGCCAAAAAGATGGTCGAAGAAAAGAAGCATGTAATATTTCCTAAGATTTACCTTCTTGTGAAACTTGCATTGATCTTACCCGTAGCAACAACAAGTGTGGAACGCGCATTTTCAGCAATGAAGTTGATAAAGACCGATATACGTAACAAAATGAGTGATCAATTTTTGAGTGATAGTTTAGTGTCGTATATTGAAAAAAATGTTTTAAAAGATATCGATAATGACGCAATTGTGAATATGTTTCAAGATATAAGACCTTGTAGGGTTCAATTGTAATAACTTTATTATATCTATTGAACGGATGTTTAAATATTTTAGTCATACAACCCGATCCGCCACCACTAGTATTTTTACACTTTCATATATTTTTTTTTTAATTTTATTTACATAAGGAACCACGTGGTTTTTGGTTCTAGATTCACCACTGGCTGTCACAGAGGTTTTGGTCATCTAATCACAACACTATTCCACCAACACCATGATGTTGTTTACATGGAGAGAGAGAGAGAGAGAGAGACTTCTTCTCTCTCCCTTGTAGCCGTCTGTAAACCATCTTACGCCACACTAAGACTATGAAAGATTGGGACAGTGTTCACGCCTTAAGAGAAAAAAAAAATAGATGTAAGGAGTAAAACTCCCATCACCCAACTAAAGTAAAAGCAGGCATAAGCCAAAACACCATGTGTGTTAAAAGATGCTACTTTACTATTATAAACAATACTTCAAGTTACTATCCATGACATGTGGATAATAACAGGTAAGGGATATATAATTGGAGCATTTCAACTCCATAAATGGTGTAGTTTTGAATTTCGTAATGTTTTGGATTGGAGAATTCTAACTCCATAAACGCACGCGTTGAAGATGCCCAAATATTACCACAACAGTTTCAAAGTATGAAATTCGCCCCAAATTCATCAAACAAATCGTTTGCTCCTATTTCTTGAATCATATATAAACAAATAGCGATCCAACTAAATGTTTTGCACCACTATCTAACCAAAATTTTTGCTTTCTTTTTCTGCAACATTATATATTTGTTGTATAAGTAAAGGCGTATTAGCACACAAGATAAACGTTACAGAAAATCGGATCTCATCATATTTGGCTCTAACTAATTGATTTAAGCATAATTTGTTATATTTTCAATATTGTGCATTCCAAAGAGCTGCGGGATCTTCACCACATCTTTTGTGAACATCTTTGAGTCTTTCAACTGAACGACAAATTCCACTGCAACTCCAATCGAATGATGCAATGCATACGTTACCCGCTTCTGCCTTCCATTCGCAATCTATGTCAATTCAAATCATTTTAGAATCAAATTTATAACATAAATTAAAAATAATAAATCTAATAATTAATGTAAACGATGCGTTTTTTGTGGCTTGTACAATTTTTAATTTAAGTATTCGGTTTGTTTATAGTTTACATGTTACAGAACCGGGTTTTAATCTAATTTTTGTAATTTTAATGACTCTTGTAATGATGGTTGTTTTTTTTATTAACTACTTCATTTGCAAATTTATCTTAATTAATACATATAAACCATATTTGTAAATTTAACAAGCTTTATTTTAAAGATTATGTTTGCTTACAATTTGTAATGTAAGTATTTAAGTATTCCTTTTGTATATTTTTTTTTTGTAAATCATGATAAATTAATAGTTTTTAGATAAAAAAAAAAGAGGCCAGTTCAGATCAGATTAGTTAGACTGGAGCAAGATTGGTTCTACCAGATTTTTTTTTTTTTGGTAATTTTTAAAAATCTTGTAACTTGTTTGTTTGTTATATTTATTTAAATACGTCGTTTGTAAATTTTTAATTGTTTATATAAACGATGCATTTTTGTAAACTTACAATTTTTAGTTTAGGCATTTGTTAATTCAAAATTTATAATTTGCATATTTGAATATTTTGTTTGTTTTTTTTTTTTTTAAATATTTTCTTTGCAAATTATAATAAAATTAATTATGTTTATTTAATAAATGAAAGTGGTCTTTTATCTTTAAAGTAATGTTGTTTGCTTATAATTTATGTATTTAAATATATCATTAATTTGTATATATTTATTTGTAAATTATAATAATGTTTATTTGAGAGCTGAGATAGAGGACATACCAGGAGGGGTCCCACAACACATATTGCGATCATCAATGTGCTCAACATCAAGACCAATAAACCAAGCACCAAGTGACACGTCTTCATTAGCAAATTTATGCAAAATGGGCCTAAAAACATTATATTAAAAATTGTTTAAGGTTTATCATTTATGAAGAAGCATGATTATACCTCATGTTTGACTTTTGGAGTCAAACAAACTAGTTTTAAACTTCACGTTATGATATATATATATATATATATATATATATATATATATATATATATATATATATATATATATATATATGTTTTTGATATTTGATATAAAACTTAAATCTAATTTAAAAACACCAATTTTACAAAAGAAACAATAAAAATATGTGAAGGAATTTCATGAACGTCGGTTTTGAAAAAGTATTACATTTGACTTACAGAAATAAAAATGGAGACTTGGGTTTTGTTTCTTGTTGACTTTTGGGACTTAATCCAATAAAAACTATTTATGGGTGCTTCTTTTTTATTAAGACTATGTTTAGCAGACTAACTGAAAAGCTAACTGGTAGCTGAAAAGCTAGCTGATAGGTGAAAAGCTAGATGTTAGTTGAAAAGTTGGCTGCTAGCTTATAAGCCAACGCATAAAAAATGACGTTTGGTAAAAAACTAGCTGAGAAGCTAACTGGAAGATATAAAATGACATAAAAGGATATTTAAAAGAATATGTTTTCTATAATTAATTAAGGGTATATTCGGTAAATTTTAAAAAAAGCTCCTGAAAAGCTAGTCAAAGTAGATTTTTAAAAAGCTAGCTTATCAACTACTTTTTAGGTAGCCAAACATGTCAATTTAGAAAAACTCAAAAAATAAGTTAGCTTATCAGCTACCTGTGGTATGCCAAACACAGCCTAAGTCCTAACTTTTAATAAATTTACCCTGATTTACTTTTTCCTTCCATTTTTCCCCAAGTATGCCATCATTTTCTCAAATATTTTTTAAGCATCATTTTTGAAATTATAAAAGTAAATAAATAAACAGGGGCTTACTGATTGGTGGAGATGTACGCAGCTAAATCATTAGAAATGGCATAAATCTGACCAGTTGCATGCCTAAAATATTTATTTCCTTCCTCTCCAAATTTCCAGTATTCAGGTTCATGGTATTTCACATTCCTACACAATAAAAAGAATAATATAAAAATGCAATTTTTATATTTTTTATTCATCAAGCTAGAAGACTGATGGATTTGAATGTAAGAAGGTGTTTGGAATATGAATAAAAGTTGTATAGTATAATCTCTAAGCTTTTTTTTATAGTAATGGAATGTTTGTCTTTTAAAATTTTAAAATATAGAATGAGGGTATTTTGGTCTTTTAATAAAAAAAATTAGAAAGAATGGAAATGAATTACTTTTGGGAGAGAACAGGCCCGGATTTCATACACCCTGTGTACACTCTCTGTTTTGACTGATATCTTCCAAGAGTTGTAGCTAACATGCCTGAGTCAAAATTTTATTCAAAATTATCAAATTCACATTTACATTGAAAAATTAACGATTATAATTTATAAGCAACACTTTTATGTAAAAAATAGGTCAACTTAACAAATAAGAGGTCAAATAGGTAAAACTAAAAACTTCAGCTAAAAAAGAAGCAGGCTCAAAAAAATCGGACGACTATTTTAGAATACTTTTTGTAATTGATATGGTTAAATGCATTCTACTTTCATTTCTTTCAATTACAACATTTACTTTGAAAATTTTATCACCTTATAGCAATGTATGTAATCCAAATATAAAAGCAAGGAATAATTACATAAAATTTTCAAAGTATAATGTCCTTAATTGAAAAAAGTTGAAAGTATAATTTTCAATGCAATAATTGGGTAGTTTGTTCAAAGTGCAATGCCTTAGTAAGAAATATGTTGTAATAGAAGGAATGAAAGTAAGGCACTATAATGACTAAACTATTATTATAATAATCATAGAAAAATAGGTAAGTGGCTAAATCGATAAAATGGTGAAAGTAATTTTAGAAGAAAAAGGGTTTTTTTAGAAGTCAAAAATAGTATAATGAGTGAATCACTATAGAAGATAGTAAAGTTGCTAAATCAATAAAGGGTTGAAGATACTCCAAACCATTCGAAAAACAAAAATGTTGAAATTTTCATAAAACACCCCAAATTGAAAACTTTTGCATTTCTCATGGAACAGGAGAAATTTAAAAATAAAAATAAAAATCAAGAAAAAAGGTAGAGGAAAACATACCAAGATTGACATGAACATCATCATCCACTTTGACATAAAACTTTGCATCCCATTTGGCAAATGCAGTAGAAAAGAATATGCGTGTTTTAGCAGTCAATTCATGATACCCTTCAACATGTTCCTATGACAAAGATTATGCAAAACCAATTATTACTCGTGTATTTTGATTTAGTCTTAGATCTTGTTTCTTTTTTTTACTTAATCTTAACAAGACATAATTGGATAAGGTTATATATGAGTGTTGCTTTTTTGACTTAGTACAGAAAGAACAACTTAACAGAGAAAGTCAGAAAAAGGAGAAACTCCCATTAACTCATATTAAGTCCTAACTTTTTTCTAAGTTTGCTCTCATTTAACATTTTTTCTTCCATTTTCCAAGTGTGTTGTGATTTTCTCAAATATTTTTTAAACATCATTTATCTCGACAAAAGTTTATGTGAAGAAACACTTGGTTAGAATAAAAAAGAAACATTTTCTTACAAGCCTAAAGAAATCTTTATGTTGAGCTTCTTCAGAGTCGATGGCTCGATCTAGAATGCTTTTAGATGTCGCACTGCAAAAGAATAAAAATTAAAAATTAAAAAACGAATAGAAATTGGGTTAGATAACTTGAATTACTATAAACGGTCAATGTTTGACTTTTAGGAGTCAAATTAGCTATATGGGCAAAATACAAAAAAGCACATGAAATTTTCACCATTTTATCGATTTAGCCACTAAACTATCTTCTTCGGTAATTAAATCATATTATATAACAAATGTCAAAATATCAAATATTACCAATTGGTTACTACATTCATAGGGAAAAGCATTGTTCCAAATAGATAAACATATGCAATAAAAAAGAAAAAAGAAGGTTACCTATGGCCAATCATGAAACGGACAACAATACCCTTTTCCTTCTCAAGTTGAAGTAGCTTTTCGCCTGAAAGTCAAACAACAAAAATTCAAGTATTTTAAGGTAAAAAGACATTAGACCCCATTGAACCAAATTGTTGTTAAAGGGACAAAAATTGCAAATGGTGGAACATGAACTTGCTCTTGATCTCTCGTCTGTTCAAAAGACATGAATGCCCTCATCATCACAAGTACCTTTAGAAAGCTTATTTATTTAAGTCCACTCCAACATTTGTTACACGGGATGACAAGTTTTCTAGGGCTATTGTTGATGGTGATGATGAGGAGGGTATTTACGTCTTTTTGCACATATGAGATATCAAGTACGAACAAAGCCTTAGAGATAGGAAAAAGTAGTATATGAAGTGACTATAGAGAGCATTACCCCTAGGCATCCATGTTTCCCTAATCGAATCACGTCTCCTTCTACTACTAAAAGCAGTGTTGATCCCAATAACCATAAACGCCTTTTTCCTTCTCTCAATCTTGTCTTCAACTTCAACTTCAACTTTCTTTGTCTTATTAGAAATCAAATTATCATCTTTCACTTCTTTGGATGAATTCTGATTGCTTGGGAGCTCCAATTTCAGCTCTGAAATCGAGTTTCCTAGTGACCTATTAGACCTCCAAGAATCCAACAAATTAAATTCCAACACCTATTTATGTGTGTATTATTATAAAGTGATTTTATCACCATTTGAACAAATCATTATCTTGTAAATTCAAATAAAAAGGTCATTGGATTAAATGCAAGTAACAGCAATGTACTTCTATTGATTTGTTTATTATATCATCCCACTTTAATTTCTTCCTATCACAATCCAAAAAAGAGCAATTACTACATTCCTACATTTTGAATCTATAATTCTTCATCTATAACTTACAAGAGAAATGATCAATACTCCACATTATTAAAACAACCACACATAGATAGAGCAACGATTAATTCGTATAAAAGAAAGTACTCACTGGATTGCTTGTTGGGTTTTATGAACTTCTCCCAGTAGATCATTATCCTGAAACAAAAACCCACGAAGAACTACCTCAAATTAATAAACCCACAGAGAATCTATAATCATGTAAGCCAAGGTGAGCAAAAACCTTGTTTGTTATACAATCATCGGTGACGAATTTTGTCTCTTGTTCTTTCCGCCTCATGATCCTCCCATCGGATTCAATTGGATCCCACACCCTAAAATTAGTCAAAACCAGAGATTAAAGAAGCAAAAGGATTCGATTCCAAATTAATTGTTGTTCAGCAACCGACTTCAATCAAAATTACAAAATCCCATAAACAATAACAGCACCGATCAAATGGGTTTCGTAAGATCGTTACTGGAAAACCCAAATTCAGTTTCGATTTCACGAAACAGACAACACACATACCTGTTTGTAAAGAGCATGCCAAGGACGAAACTGAAGATGCTGAAAATGATAATCCATTTAGGTGATACTTTCCCTCCTCCGGTTCGGTTGTTCTTCATGTTCTCTTCTTCGCGCGTAAATTTAGAGAGAGAGATTGAGGCATGGAAAGTCGTGGTCTTTTTGAAGTATACATATATGCGAAACGGAGAAACGTAGGTTACAGAAGTCAAGCTGTTTAGATTTGAATTTATGGTCAAAATGTGGACAAACTACACCTCTTCGTTTCAGTGAAATTGCCAAATTGTAGTTGGAATGAAGATGTCGATGTTTGGTAGTTTGTTAAATTACAATTTTAGTCCTTACAATTGTATTTTGATCATCATTTTTTTTTTCTTTTACAGAAACAATATACATGTGATTTAACATTTATTTAGAGGTTCAATACTAGAATCCTTTTCGATAAACGAAAGTTTTTTTTTTTTTTTTTTTTTTTTTTTTTTTTTTTTTTTTTTTTTTTTTTTTTTTATGTCAATCTTTCATGAGTTTTAACATATGTCATTTTGTGGTATTTTTGAAATTAATATTATTTATTTGTCAATTTTTGGTTTGTTTCAATTTTTAAAATTAAAGTCATATATTTATATATGTAAAGTATTAAATATATATATATATATATATATATATATATATATATATATATATATATTAAATTGCAATAAATACGTTTATTTCTTTCTTTATTTAAAGTTGTATATTAAAAAATATTTTCTATTTACACATTAATGTTTAATTTTTTTTAAATCAACCTGTGTAATACACATGTCTCACACCTAGTCTTTCTAATAAATGAAAATAGTTTTGTCAAATGTCACTCTCTCATTAACTTGTACACATGTCATTTTCTAGTATTTTTTAATAAATGTATTTTCTATGTGTCAATTTCTCATTTTTCATTTTTTCTTAATTAACACATCACATTTACACCTCAATTAATAATTGCCTAAATTGAAAATAATTAATAAATTATAGTATTACTACTCATATATTGTATTTAATATGTTTCCTTTTATATTTAAATTTTAAATTTTGAATTTCAAATCTAAAATTTCAGTTTTAAATAGTTTTTTTTTAAATCTTCATCTTTAATTTTTTGTTTTATCCAAACCGTATAACATACGTGGCTCACAACTAAGGTCTAAGATCATGAATACTTATGTTTAAGTGGGCTTGTCTAAAACAACTAGTTCTCAATTTGGTTGAAAGATTGTATTTCCAAAAGTTTTCAATTTTTCATAGTTGGAGGCTAATTTTATGCAAAATCATAGCCTAACCTAAATTTAAAATAAATTGAATTTATTTAGATTTGTTTAATTTTTTGGTTTATTTATTATTATTATTTGTCTTTTTTTTTGGTAGTTCATCTAGATCTAATATGAACTCAAGTTGATGGAATGCATGTATCTTATTACATGTTTTTTTTTTTTTCTTCTGATTTTTATTATTCTAATATCCATTTAATATAGAATTTAATTAGATGATATATAATTGAAACACAAAAGAAATGAATTAAACTATTTATATATCTTTCAAATAAGTTATATGGACGTAGATAGATGTCTCATTTAATTACTTTTTAAATGTATATTTCTTAGAGGTGGTAAAAATTGACACGACACGAAACCCGACACGAAATAAACGGGTTTGGGTAAGATATTTCAACCCGTTTAAATAAACGGGTTGACATGACACGACACGAAAATTAAACAGGTAAGGTTAGAGTTAAGAATTTCAACTCGAATATGACCCGTTTATTTATATGCATATTTTTTGAATTATTTAAATAAACTAGAAAGATACAAAACCAAAACCATAAGTAAAAGAAAACCTTCGAATTGAGTCGTTTTGTAATGTTGAAATGACTTAGCCGTCTAGATCAAAACTTAATTTCAGTTTTTCCATTCTCTCCCAAACTACCCAGTTTCTTTCACCACTCTCACATCCTCGCGACCTTTTTATCCGTCTCTCCAACTTCCACTCTTTTAATTTTGTCATATGAACTTGCTATGACTTCATCTATTCTGCCTCCAAACTATAAGTTTTTCCTTTCCGCTTACCTAACTCCTACTCTTTCAACATGTTTAATCTTTTAACCTCACATGACACGACATATTTCAAGGTATAGCCCTAACCCGAAACCCGACACGAACACGACACGTTAATTAAATGGGTTGGGTTAGAGTCAAACACTTTCAACCCGTTTAGTGTTTCGACACGACACGACACAATTGTCACCTCTAATATTTCTATTCTTAGAAAGATCAAACCTTTAACTTAGTGGTTGATGGTAGCTTTTCAACATTCTTGATACTACTCTCCCACATACTTTTTGATCCGACAAACTATATAATATCATTGTAAAATTTATTTTCTAACTTGAAAAATATAAAATGTATATGTCAAATGATATATTTAATATTTAATATTTGTCTCACGTTTTGGGTGTTCAATAAAGTTTTCATTTGTTGTTTTGAAGAAGACCGACACAATTCATAAGGCAAGATAAAATATTAAGTGGATCAAATCAATTTATAAAAGTATAAGGGCAATGATGCATTTCCTAAATAACAAGGACCACGAACAGCTATTGGAAAAAGTTTATGCCCATCATAAATGCTATATTCTTATTTTACATGTCTCTTTCATGCTTCTTATCACACATTCCACGTGTCCTCAAATCGCTATCATTTAATAATTTGTATGTCACAGACTCACAGTGTTGCACATAATGAAAGATTCAAAACAAGGTATAAATTATATTTTTATGAAATAGAAAGAAACCGAAAAAAAAACATCGATGATTGTAAACTTAAAAAATAACAGTCAATAATTTATTTTTAACACTTTGTCGATTATTATTCTTTCTTTCTTTTTTCAAAGTTTGTGACTAAATTTTTATCTTATTGAGAACTATATTTCCATAACCTTTTTCTTAACTTTATCAACTAAAAGTTATAAGAAAATATCATAAAGATATCTCTAAAACCCTTAAACCACTTATACATCTTTATATTTTTATACAAATACTGTATTTCCTAAACATGTTAATATCAATATTCCATATAAGTATCAGATTCATGGGGTATTTTTTTTCTTGTTATGTCATGTATAGATTAAAAAGTTGTATAAATAGTAATATTTGTCTAGAGAAAAATATGTTTTTCTTCAATACCGAATAAATTACTAAATAATGAATTCATCTTTAAATTTGAACGAAATAAAAATATTTACCGATTCAAACGACATATATCAACTATAATATAAAAGAGTTGGAAAGAAATAAATAAATAAGTAAATAAAAAGTTGACCTATAATGATATAATACATAGTTTTTTCAGAAGCATGAGAGAGTTTAAATGATGATATTGTCATTTAATTTCAATAAGAGATAAAATATTTTTAAAAAGTCAAATACAATGAATTATTGGAAACTCCTTTTTATTGGTGAGAAAATATCATTTTACGAGCTTTTATGTACCAAACATTCTTTTTAAATTGTTGATTTAAAAAAATCTAATTAATTTCAAAACACAAACCAAAAAGAAAAAAAAATACCATATATCACCAACTCAAACAACTCATTAAATAAAAAAAATAGATGAATTTTTATTTAAAAATTTATTTAATCCATATAATATATAACACCTATATAGTATAAAACTATAAATCAGTAAAACATATTTTATCTAAATAACAGAAAAGGCCACGAATGCTATAGCCAAATACTACAGGCCCGGCCCAATAACTACAACGACCAAAGGAATCAAAGAAAGAGGCCCATCTAGAACCGGTTTCAAGTTTCAACCCATCTGTTTAAGATTATTCGCCGCTAAACGGTTCACTGTTTATTTCATCAAACGCCAGAAAAACAAATATGTCTAACAGCGACGAAGAACTTCGCCGGAGGAAGTACGAAGAAGCCCTAGAAGTCAAATCACTTAGGCGCATCATCTCCGCCTACCTCAAGTAATTCCATTTCGTATTGCTTATCCATGTTCAATTTGTTGATTGCATGTTTAAATTACTTAGCTAATCGAATAGTTGAAGTTCCATTATTTATTTTATTTGAGTGTAGCGTTCTAGTACAGAAGAATTGAATTGGCTTGAATTGCATAAAAAATCAAGTTACTTAATTATTTTTGCTGTAAACTGTCTGTTTGGCCTTTTGACTCGATAATTGCTCGTAGTATGTAGTTTGGTTAAGTTTATTTAGGATTCTAGTATGATCAATCTCTTCTGATTTAGGGTTAAATGGTTGTGGTTGTTGTTGTTGATGCACTTTTGTTATATTCTTTGTATTTTTGGCAATGCTATCAGTTTGGTGCATTTTAAAGTATACCATTAATGTGAAAATTATTGATGGGATCTAAAAACGAAGTGGACATTGATATGAACTTTAATACATTTTTAGGACCAAGCTTTTTTGTATTTGCTCTATGTGTATGTCTTTACATTGGCCAAAGAAAGGAGATTTCATTGAATATTTAACCAAAGTTGAAGAGAAGATTGTACATTAATGAAGAGTAATAGGTTCAAGATCAAGAGATAACGTTGCTCATTTCTCATGAATACTGATCATTCACTACCTAATTTTACTTACTATATTGATTTTTTCCGAGGGGATGCTTGATTTCCTTTCTTATTTAGGCATTGTACTTCACTACTTTGAAAAAATACCCAATTATAGCACTTTTATTGTTTTTTACTAGGACATTATACTCTGAAAAAGCTCTCCAGTTTAGCAGTGAAAATTTCTTTATGTTTGGATGATAATGTTATAATTGGGTGGTTTTTACATACTACAATGTTGTAAACTTGTAATAGGAAATAATGGAAGTAGGATGCTATAATAAACAAATCAATGGAAATAAGTTGCCATTTCTTGCATTTAACCTAAAAAGAAACAATACCTTCAGGAATATTTGAGAACTTAAATAAATATTGAGAAGTGATGAGTCATTTGGAGGCACTTTAGTAATTTTGATCTGCAAAGTTGATACTAAAGAACCATATCACCATTAGAACTAAAAATTCCCTCTTCATGAATTGAGGCTGTTACTTTTAGAGGGAAAAATATAGAAAAGCACTTGTACTTTCAAAGATTTATTGATGTAGCCACTTAATTTTTATATGTAGTGATTAAATCTTTATTTTTTTATTTATGCAGTTACCCTGAGGCTGCAGAGGAGGATGTGAAAAGATATGAGAGATCTTTTAGAAGGCTTCCAGTGTCTCACAAGGTGCCCTTTGTTTTCATTAACTAAAATCCTAAGTCAACACATGAAACACATAATCTTGTGGAAGTCAAACATCTCTTATAGATTATCGAATATGTCAAATACACACAAAATTATGAAATGTATAGGCACAATTGAATATTTGAATATAGTTTACCATTTCTTTTAATCTTTTACAGGCTCATTTGGCACATCTTCCTTTAAAATATCAAAAACTGAGACGGTATTTATAAATCTGAAACTTTTAAATTTTTATTAATATGAATATATGACCATAAGTTTACTATTTTTTTAAAAATCTTTAATTAGTTCCCTTTTAACTTTTGCAGGTGTATCTCAAAGAACACCTTTTTCATTTTTGAAATGCTAAAGGTAATGTTATCTGGATCTCTAATTGTTCTTTAACTCTTCCTTCTCCAATTATGGCTTTTGTTATTATGTTTTGCTTTTGATAGGTTTTTGACAAATAATTGTTTTTTCAGGCATTTGAGCCTCCTGTTGATATGAGCCAAGATGATGAAACTTGTGAACATCTGGATGATGATGATGGTTCATGTGGCCATCATCATGATCATGATCATCATCATCATCATCACTCAGGGGATAGGGATCCATGTGCTTGTGAATCGGCTTCAGTAAGTGGAAGACCAAATCCTGCAATATGTGGTGAAGTTTGCAGTGGGCATGAGGTACATGTTATTTTGTAAGAAATAGCAACATACTTTCATATTTCAATTATTTGTTTTTTTTTAATGATATTCTTGTAATTGGTGGCTTCTTTAAAGTATAATGTTATAATAGGAAGAAATAAAAGTAGGGTGCTATAAAAATATATCAATGAAGTACATTGTTATTTCTTGCATTAAACAACAAATTCTTTTCTTGAATAGCTGTTATGAACTTGTTAATCTCTCATTCTTTTGTTGCTTCTTTTTGTATTGATATTGATGATATAATTTCAGGAGAAGAATGAAAATTGCTGTGATCCAGAATCTGCAAATGAATGCACAACAAACACTCATAATGATGGATGCGATAATATTACAGATGTCAAGAATCAGGAACTTTTTGATTCCAACAAGGATGTGAGTGTTTACTTTTATTCTTTTAAAAAAAAAAACTTTTTGATATTTCTTACTAGACATTGAAATATCCGCATTCTACTTTACTTTCTTTCTTTTATGAGATTCTACTTTAAATTTTTTATCCAATAAGGCAATTAAAGCAATAACATCCGAATACAAAGCAATTTTCATTGCTATATACATGTAAAAATCTCAAAATATAATGTCGTAATCAAATTAAAATGGAAAGTACAATGTTGAAATAGGTAGATTTTTCAAATTACAATGCATTAATATGAAAAATATATATATATATATATGAAAGCATTCTACTTTAATAAAAAAAAATGAAAGTACATTGCATTTACCCCTTTTGTTGATTCCCAGTTGATATGATATTGTTTTTGTCTCTTATTTTTAGATATCATCTGTTCCTCATGAATCTGAATCCCCTGATAGGTTAGATTCAATGCCACATTTCCATGTTCCTCTAGTGGATGTTGACAAGGTATAATTCTTCTTCCTTTTTTTTTTTTTTTTTTTTAAAAAAGCATGCCCCATTTTTTTAGATTTATGTAATTAGAAATCAACATGATTAACAAGAGAACATCTATCTGAAACAAGTTTTTTTTTGTGCAATTTTCAGGTTCGATGTGTCATCAGGAATATTGTCAGAGACTGGGCTACTGAGGTACCTCAGACTTTTTTTTATAGGGTTGTTTTCAATAATGAGGACTAGAAGGGCATTTACGTCTTTTGTAACAAAACAGGGCCTATACTGATTCTTTATCTAATTCTAATCTTATCTTCTCTAATATATGTATACAATGTTTTACATTCATTTTGTATCAATACGATAACACAAAAGTGGAAAAAAAAAACAAGAACATAATTGCTTATTTATTTATTATTTATTTATTTAATGTGTAAGCACAGGGGCAGAAGGAAAGAGAACAATGTTATGGGCCTATTCTTGAAGAGCTTAAACGCCATTTCCCTAACATTAATAAAGAAAGGTAATTACATAATTTTTTCATTCCATTCATGATAGATTGTAAAAAAAAACACACACAAACAATTAAGAAAATGTAAGGAATAATCAGATTCTTTCAAAACAAAAACAAACTTTATTTCATTTCATTGGAATTAGCCATTCCTTCCATAGTTACATCATACCAAAAATATAAACTCTTTTTTTTCTTTCAATCATATGATAGAATTTTTATCTCCTGATATCTCATTTCATGGATACATGTCTGAAAAACTGAGTTTCATCATCATCATCATCATCATCATCATCATCATCAATTCATCATCATCTTTGTAGCCCTCCAACATGTCTAGTTCCAGGAGCTGGATTAGGAAGACTGGCCTTGGAAATTTCATGTCTTGGTATGCATTTTATTTGTTTATTCTTTTGATTATTTCTAATACAATATTAATAATTTCACTTTTTATTAATAATGCTAACATGTTTTGAAATGCTATACAGGTTTTGTAAGTCAAGGAAATGAATTTTCCTACTACATGATGATCTGTTCAAGTTTTATTCTCAATCAGTATGATTCCTTGTTTTACATTTTCTCCAACATTTTTAATTTCATTACACCTGTTCATATCAACTTATTTATAAATCTTTATTTTTTTTTAGGACTCAGGTTATAGGGGAATGGACTATTCATCCATGGATTCACAGCAACTGCAACTCATTATCTGATTCTGATCAGCTTCGTCCAGTTTCCATCCCAGATATTCATCCTGCAAGGTAATCATTTTTCCTTATGAGATTCTTTTTTCTTTTTCTTTTTTTTTTTTTTTTAAAAAATCCCTTGAAATTTATTTGTTTATTTTTGGTGACAGTGCAGGGATTACAGAAGGTTTTTCCATGTGTGGTGGGGACTTTGTTGAAGTATACAGTGACCCAAGTCAAGTAGGTATGATATAAATATAATAGCAAACACAAAACTTCATTCACTCTTCTTCTTTTTTATTTTTTTTTTAAAATTTCATGATTCATGTTTTGCAATTCATTGTAAAAATATTTCACTTGAAACACAAATAATAAATAAACCTTTTTTTTTATGGGTATTGCAGGAGCTTGGGATTCAGTTGTAACTTGCTTCTTCCTTGATACAGCACACAATATTGTTGAATACATTGAAATCATCTCAAAAATTCTTAAACAAGGGGGAGTAAGTACTAAGTACTTCACTTGGTTTCTCTCATCAAATATTTATACCCCAAATTGCATTTTTCTCTCATTATCTACTTTATTTTTTACTTATTGCCAGGTGTGGATAAATTTGGGTCCCCTACTCTATCACTTTGCAGATGTTTATGGTCAAGATGATGTAAGCATCTCTTTTTTTTATATAAATATATTGTTGATTGGTTCTAGTTTTTATAATATCTATGTATTACCTTTTGAAAACCAGGAAATGTCAGTTGAGTTAAGTTTGGAAGATGTGAAAAGGGTCGCAATCAATTATGGATTTGAATTGGAGGTTAAACGCTTCTCCCCTTTTATCGTTTTATGAATATTCGATGCTGGAATTAAAAAAAAAATAATAATAATGGTTTTATGTTTTGGGGAGTAGGTAGAGAAAACTATTGAAACAACATACACTACAAATCCCAAAGCAATGATGCAAGTAAGTTTCTCACCCCATCTTATACTTTTTATCATTTTTTTTCTTTGTATTTTGTATTCATATGACATTTCTTAATTGCATTTGTAGAATCACTATTTTTCAGCATTTTGGACAATGAGAAAGAAATCATCGACCACAAGTATACAAGTGAGCATGGATGAATGATTTAACACGGATATCATATACATGGATCAACATAAAACATGTTTTTTTTTCTTTATTTTAGCAACATGTGAATGAACCTTTTTGAAGGGTTTCTCAACATTTTCTTAATCTCCTAAAAATAGATTTGGAATTGATAACTTGTGTTTGTTGATGACATAAAATAAACTTTATGTTTAGAATAATAATAAATGATGTGTTTGTTATAAAGTTGAATGTCTAGGATGTAGAAGATCGGTTGGTGTTCTTCTGGAAAAATATGTCTTTAAGCTCCATTTAGGGGTGTCAAAAAAAGAAAAAAAAAATACTACAAATATAATGGCTTTTCTAAAAGTTTCCCTATTATAAATCTTATAAAAGATAGTTGTTATTTTATTTGAGGGTGTAGTTATTTTTGTGTCATATGTTTGTTTAAAGTTTATATTATAGTACAGTTATATGTCCTAAGAGAACATATTGATTTTGGTGAACTATTTTAAACATCAAGATAAAAATCACGTATGATTTATATGAGTTGGAATAAAAAAAACATATTTACATTTAGTATAATACAACATAAACTTGTCAGGATCATAATCCTATATTAGATTGTTTTTCCCTTAACAAGATGGTAACCATAACCATGTAATTTATATCAGGTAAGTATACAGAAAATTCACAAAAGAATTGAGCTTCAAACTTCAAAATTCAAAACATAATGGTTCTAAGTTTCCAACTTGGATAGAAACATGCAAAACATGAAAAGTCCAATATATCCATTCACAAGTAATAAAACGTTTAAAACACAAATGCTAAGTTTTGAAATTAAAACAAAATCTATAAATATAAGTATCTAATCTAACTTAACAAATTATGCATCACTTTGAACTTGGGCACACAATCCCTGGATCAACAATATCTTCAGCAACAAGATCATCTAGAAACCATATACCCAATTTGGAACAGTTTCCAATGGCACCCACTAAGGCTGAATGCAAAAAAAAACATTGAAAATCATATAACCTAATTTGGAGCTGAAAGAGAACCATTTTCATACAACAAAAATCTAATTAGTGACCAAGAAGCATAAAAGCTTAAGTGAATATTTGATTGAAATAAATTAACTCATAATCAACATACATTAAATACATATCTAAATGATATGGCTTAATAATTCTAATTCCTAGTCACTACAACTTAATATATTATCATTGAACATATATATTCTTTTCTTTTTTTGAAAGAGGTGAACCTATATATTCTTGTCAAAATTTAAGATTATTTTTTTTTTCTTAGCTTTCATTTCAAAAGCTTATTAAATTATATGAAATCCTAAAATTAAAAGAATCTAACAATAACATATAAATTGTTAAAGATTTCATTATTTTGGGATAAATATCAAAATTGTTCGGAAAACAAAGACCCATGTGTCTCTCAGCCTAACAAAATAAAATTTTCTTCACACCGACCTACAAAGAAGAAAGGGGGTGTTTAGTGTGCCAATAATTAAATTTTAGAGTAAATTACATGAATGGTCCCTATAGTTTAGGTTAATTTGCGCATTTGGTCCCTAACTTATTTTTCTAACTCGGAAGGTCCCTACTGTTTGTTTTTGTTACACGCTTGGTCCCTGTCTTACCTAAAAAGACTATTTTGCCCTTGATTTATTTATTTATTTAAATAAACACACCCCTAATATCATCAATCTCATTTTACTTTACCCTACTATTTTTTCCTATTTAAATAATACTCTTTTTAGATAAGATAGGGACCAAGAGCGTAATAAAAATAAACAGTAGGGACCAAGCGCGTAACAAAAACAAACAATACGGACCTTCCGAGTTAAAAAATTAAGTTATGGACCAAATACGCAAATTACCCCAAACCATAGAGACCATTCGTGTAATTTACTCTAAAATAATAATATTTGTAGGTAAGATAGGGACCAAATGCGTAACAAAAACTAACAGTACAGACCAAGCTCGTAACAAAAACAAACAGTAGGGACCTTTCGAGTTAAAAAAATAAGTTAGGGACTAAATACACAAATTACCCCAACCATAGGGACCATTCGTGTAATTTACTCTCAATTTTATATTGATAAAAATATTTTATACAAATAAAAGTAAATATGAAAAACAAATAAAAGATAATTTTTTTTTTTTTTTTTTGCAATTTCTATATTTAAAAAAATAATCATGCATATTCATAACTTTCAAGACCACCCATTCCAATGCAAAGACAAGCTCTATAAATACACAGAAGAAACTTTCACCTATCATCGCATAAGCTTATTGTCCACCGAAAAATGAGCTGCGAAATAATATTTTGCAGAAAAAACCGGCGGGTTTCAAGTTTACAACCGCATTTGCAGTTGAAGTGAGAACCAACTGAGTTCTATTGACGTTTTTTTTTTTTTTTTTTTTTTTTTTTTTTTTTTTTTTTTGATATATGGATTTAATGTTTATAAAGGTAAGAAAACGTTTATGCTTTCAAATAATTGTTATCGGGCTCGCATTTGTTGGGCTAATTATATAAGTAAGACCCATGATGTTTAACGTTTTATTTATTTATTTTTAAATCACCATATAAAATTTTAAATATCATAAAAGATAATATAAATTAAAGTTTATGCAGTTTAATCTTGAATTTTTTTATGATTTAAATATTGTTAAGTAAAAATTCTTTTATTTAAGTTGTTACACAATACAAAACCAATTTATAGTGTTTTTTATAATTTGTAAAATTGTTTTGATAATTTTAGAGAAAAAGTTGAAATACTTAAAAAAAAAGTTGAGAAAATGCTATGTAGTACAATCATCTTTTTGGTTTTTCCGATGGCAATTTCTATACGTACACCCCCAATGTTGTGTATCCCCTATATGAGTGTAATAGTACTTGAGCACCCCCTGATATGATATTATATGTGAGTGAAGCGGGTACTTATAACACAATCATTTTCGATTTGATCACTAAAGTGTTTTTTTTGCCCAGTAAATGAAGGAGTCATCATTATATACATACATGGGATGCCGGATCACAACTCTTACTTTAGTGAATGAGTCATCTGGTCACTATTACTTTCCTATATGCCAGTGACATAAGCTCCATGTGACTTTTTTAATTATATTTTATATTAATTTAACCCAAGGTGCAGGAGATGTAAGATTAATTTGGGTCATCGATTTACCTCCGGTCTAATCCAATTAGATTCACCAGCCATCTTTTCCTCAAGATTTATTTGGTACCAAAAAACAAGCAATGACGATTCCATACAACTCTTACTTTTCTAATCGAAGCTTAATTTGATTGATGATGACAATACCTAATGAAGTTACAACACTTGAGTTCATCAGGAAACACCTTCTTGATGAATTTGAATCCTTTCCTTTCGATTTAACTTATATCTCTAACTTCAACTCTGATGACCGTTGCTCGGTTTCCAGCTCTCACTGTAATTCTTCGTGTTCCATAACTTCTACTTTATTTGCTTTCTCCAATCATTCCATTGATTACCATTTGAAGTGTGGCCCGCGCTATCAAATTTTCTGAAACTGAAGTAACCAAACATGAAATAACAGATATGATATTCACAAAACCTTTTGAACGATTTGTTAGAAGGGGAGAAGAGAGGAGATATAGAGGCATCAGGTAGAGACCATGGGGAAGTTTACAACTCCTTAAAGAATAAAATCATCATTGATGGCAAATTGGACCACCACTCAGCTGACTTACGAACGGAATCTAGCAACACCACAAACAATTCATTTTTTCGGAACAAAGATCTAGAAGTCTCTTATTGAAATGTGTAACGCCCCATTGCTGGTATGTAATTTAAATAAAGTATTTTCATTTCTTTAGGGGTACTCGACGAGTCTGTAGCCCGACTCGTCGAGTAGAGACAGGATGATCACGCAATTTGAGTTAGCTACTCGACGAGTCCATACGCTGGGACTCAGTGAGTCCGCCTGTCTGGATGAAGCCCTAATTTTAAGGGTTTGCACCCTATTTAAACGCATTTATGCGCCACAACCTCGCCTCCATCACCCTCAGAGCATCTCTTACCAAAACCTAGCCCCCCCTTAAAGAGTGTGTGAGTGATTGTTGCTTTGTGAAGGAACTTTTGGTGCATTTTGGAGCAAGTAGAAGAAGGAGAAGGTTGAAGAGTTCAAGGAAGAAGAAGTAGATCCAGAACACACTCCTTTGTGGTCATCTTTTCTAGTAATAAAGTCTCCATCTTGCTTATTGATCTAGTAGATCTTGTTTGTCCCCAAATTGTTGATATTAAGCCCAAAACCCCCAAATCCTTTGTGATAAAGCCTTATGATCGAGTTATACTTTAGATCTGGACCCTCATTGCATTCTGGAAGCATAAAGTTACAGTTTTGGTCGTGATTGAGGTCCCTCTTGAGCTTGAAGCCCCATTAAGAGCTTAGATTTGGCATTTGGAGCCTTTTAAAGCCATGCATGCACGTAAAGTTTGCAACTTTACGTGATAAGCATGCCCTAGAAGCTTGGATCTGTGATTTGGAGCCGCTGCATGGCTCAAAACAAGTCTGTATGGAAAAAGGACTGAATGGACTCGGTGAGTCGCAAGGTTGACTCCGTGAGTCATATGAAGATAGCCATGGACTCGACGAGTTGGATGAGTAACTCGGTGAGTCCGATAAAGATTGTCTTAGACTCGACGAGTTGTATGAACAACTCGACGAGTCAGATGAGTTTTCCCCATTATAGTAGAGTTTGAGCGAAATAGCTTGATTTCTTCTTAGTTACACGTAAAGTCAGCAACTTTACGTGTTCAGATGGTCCTAAGGGCTTAGATCTACGAGTTAGATGCTCTGAAATGGATTAGAATCGACCGTATGGAATCTGCATGTTAGGACTCGACGAGTTGTTCTTCGGACTCGACGAGTCGAGTCGCGAGTCCCTCGTCTTTCCTCGATTTGTGAGTTCAGGGTGAATCAGTGGGTGGGGAAGGGACTCGGTGAGTTAAAGTCAGAGTTAGTAATGGAGGGACTCGGCGAGTCTGCGCCCTGACTCGGTGAGTCCGGTCAACTGAGAGTTGACTTTAACCAGGGAGTTGAGTTTGACCAGGGGTAAAATAGTCACTTTACTCTGAGGGCATTTATCTGTACTTGATCTAGTGTTTTTGGAATTTGTAGCTGGACAGTTCCGGAGCAACAGTCAGCCACTTTTAGAGTTAGCATCTCAGCAGCCAGTGTTACGAGGTGAGTTTCCTTCCAGTAGGAACGGGTATACAGCCACAATGCCGGCCCATTTAGTTAGCAGTAGTTCCGGGCCTCGGTCCGATGCAGTAGTTAGATTGCTTGATGTCTTCCTGATTCAATCATGTTTTGTGTTATGTGTTTCAGACCCTGGTCCGATGCAATATGCAGTATATGTGTTCATGCTAGTTGATATGTTTATGCTATGTTATGTGCAGTCAGTTCCGGACTTCGGTCCGATGAAGGGGACAAGGTCCCAGTCAGTTTCGGACTTCGGTCGGATGCAGTCAGTTCCGGACTTTGGTCCGATGCAGTTTCCAAACTCCGGTCTGATGCAGAGGGCAAGGCCCTGGTTAGTTTCCGGACTTCGGTCCGATGCAGTTTCCGGATTTCGGTCCGAGGTAGTGGGCATGTGTTTTATATGTTATTGTATGGTAAGTGGTAGTTTGGGGGAGCTCACTAAGCTTTGTGCTTACAGTTTTTAGTTTTGGTTTCAGGTACTTCCACTAGCAAAGGGAAGAGCTCGGGATGATGGCATCGCACACACCGCAACTTTAGTTTTATCCTGGGAGTTTATTTCGGATATTGTTATGATTGATACAGTTTTTCCTTGACACAGTTGCTATGACATTTGAGTTACTCATTCCATGGTTTTATTATATATGATACTTAATGGTTCGATTTTTAGTAATATTAAAATAAAAATTTTTGGGTCGTTACAAGTTGGTATCAGAGCCTTGGTTTGGGGATTCGGACACGCTTTCGAGTGTGTCTGAACTCAAACTAAGGAAATGGTAAAAGATTTTCAAAAGAGAAACATATTCGAAAAGAATTTTGAAAAAGAACTTAGAAAGAAAAAGAGTTTTCTTAAACAGGGATGTGGTGCATGCGATCAGCCGAGCTCAAGTAAGTACTCCCAAATTACCCATACAAGTTTATATTATGATTATCTGTTTCAGTTTCAGTAGAACAACACGCTAGAGTAGGAAGAAGGATCTAGGAGGATGCCTTATGTGCCTGCTATATGTGTTTCAGCTTTATAAGAATTGCATGCTAGTATTGAGTAGACAACAGTAGGATAGCCTGTTTAGGTTATGCCTGATAGTATGAGCTTAACATTGTATGCTAATACAGTTTCTCGTTATGAGGATAGAATTGCTTGAGTAGCTTCTTGTGTCCGAATGTTGCTTGCTTTGTGCTTTGTGGGACTCCGAGTGATGGGAGTTAGCCATTAGGTGAATACGTCACATCACATGTGATCAGGGTTGAATAATCTCAGAGTGCTGGATTTGGCCCTACAGTGCAACTCTTGTTTGAGTC
Source organism: Lactuca serriola (assembly GCF_051521515.1). NCBI lineage: Eukaryota > Viridiplantae > Streptophyta > Magnoliopsida > Asterales > Asteraceae > Lactuca > Lactuca serriola. Next base: position 167,140,264 of record NC_136412.1, read on the forward strand.
TAACCGTTGTAGGAACAAGTCTTTTACTTAAAAGATTATCTGAGCCTCGTCACATGTGATGGTATTCAGGTGATGACTAATTGGCATTACAAGGAGGCCTTTCGCAGCTAAGGACTGGTTTTGGTTGAGTCAAAGATTTCACTAGGGGAAAGCCTAGGATGAGAGTAGCAGAGATCAGTGGTAGTAGAGGGGAATTGGTGGAGTCGAGGCAATACTTGAGGAGAGTACAGATAGATGTGGAAGGTAGTAGGGGCCCATACTACTGGAAGCAGAGGATCCATACTTAAATCAAGGAAGGCCGAGGCGAGACCGGGAAACCTGTAATAATAGCGATCCCTCGAGATATATCAGTGTTTCTAATGTGTGATGTGATGTGTTTTAGAGAATGGTGGTTTTACGCTCTAGACCAGCAGGTGATAGTTCAGGTGCCGGGGAGGGATCAGGATCAGGCTCGGGGGCCGAGCATTAGGATGAGCAGACTAGGGAGTTTTTCACTTCAGAGGTTACCCGTATCACACTTGAGTAGACTCTTGTGATCTTTGGTTCGATCAAGGAGGGTATCTTGGAGTTAATGGATGATAAGTTGAGCACATTTCGTGCTGAGGTGGCGACTATGATGGGGTCGCGCACACTCACCTTCAGGGAGTTCAGAGCTTGTGGAGCTCCAGACTATCATGGGGCACGGGACCCCATAGCGAGTACCAGGTGGTTGGTAGATGTTGCCAACGCGTTCCGCACCAGCAGATGTCCCGAGAGGCACAAGGTTAGACTAGCATCCTATCTTTTGAAGGAAAGGGCACGTGACTGGTGGGAGGAGGTTGGGCATGGTATCGGGGATGACACATCACTTGATGCTATGACCTGGGTAGATTTTTCTACTAGGTTCAGAGCCGAGTTTGCACCGATTATTGAGGTGCAACAGTTAGCCAGGGAGTTTCAGGACCTCACTTAGACTACAAAGTCAGGGGCGGAGATTACCGTCAAGTTCAGGGAGAGGGCTCTTCTTGTTCCTTAGTACGCAGATGATGAGGAAATGAAGAAGGCCCGTTATTATGAGATGTTGCGGAGTGATATCCACCAGTTTGTGAGCCGATCCAGCTGTAAGACGCTGGATGATATGATTATGAGGGCGAGAGAGAGAGAGAGAGAGATCTTGAGATGGAGAAGAAGAGGAAGCCGGAGGCGGCTTCGGGTACAGGGAGTTTGGGCAAGAATCCCAAGGTTTCGGATCATAGGTCCAGAAGTCAGCAGAGCCACAGTCGGTGTGGCAAATATGGTAGATTGCACGATGGGGCGTGCAAGGCAGGGAGTTCCGACTGCTACAAGTGTGGTCGGACCGGGCATACGAGTAGATATTGCACAACTCCTACCACCATCACCGCATCTGATCTGATTTGCTTCCATTACAATCAGAAGGGACATAAGAAGTCCTAGTGTCTGAGTTTGTCAGCCACAGGGAAGGTGGTAGCACCTGCCCCTGCAACCTTGAGGATTACAGACGGCCGTCAGTGCCAGAGTGAGGTGCCAGTGGCGAAGAGTAGAGCTTTTCAAATGACAGCAGAGGAGGCGCGAGCGACTCCTGATGTGGTGACTGGGTCGTTCTTAGTGAACGACATTCCAGCTACAGTGTTATTTGATTTGGGGGCTACCCAGTCGTTTGTCTCTCTTGCGCTTAGCAAGAGGTTTAGTAGAGCTCCTGGGGAGTTGGATTGTCCACTTGAGGTTGAGATAGCAGATGACAGGACCGTCAGGGTCGCGAGGATTCACAGGGAGTGTTCGCTTCGGTTATTTGGCGAGCAGTTTTCAGTAGACTTGGTCCCTATTCCCCTGCGAGGGAATAAGGTCATAGTAGGTATGGATTGGCTGAACCCCAACGGGGCGGTGATTGATTGTGAGCTGCAGCTGGTGAGGATTCACACTCCCAGTGGGGGAGAGATAGTGATTCAAGGCGAGAGGACACATCGCAGACCGATTCTTTGTTCAGCAGCGAGAGCGAGGCGCTACTTCCAGCAGGGTTGCGCAGGGTTTGTCACCTACGTTTTAGATGCCCGGGAGAAGGGCAAGGCGATAGTCGACGATGTACCGGTAGTGCGAGACTACCCGGATGTATTCCCGGAGGATTTTCCTGGGATACCTCCGCAGAGACAGGTTGAGTTCAAGATTGATCTGGTTCCTGGTGCGGCTCCGATAGCCAAGGCACCGTATCGATTGGATCCTCCAGAGATGCAGGAATTGTCTACGTAGCTGCAGGAGCTGCTAGACAAGGGTTTCATTAGACCAAGTAGTTCACCATGGGGAGCCCCGATCCTGTTTGTGAAGAAGAATGATGGGTCGCACCGTATGTGCATAGATTACCGGGAGTTGAACAAGGTAATGGTGAAGAACCGTTACCCACTCCCGAGGATAGATGACTTGTTCGATCAACTTCAGGGAGCATCTTGGTTTTCCAAGATTGATCTGTGCTCCGGTTATCATCAGATGTGGGTCAGGGGTGAGGATGTTCAGAAGATAGCTTTTAGGACCCGTTATGGTCATTATGAGTTTGTGGTGATGCCTTTTAGGCTCACCAACACTCCAGCCGCGTTCATGGATCTCATGAACTGCGTGTACAGGCCGATGTTGGATCGGTCTGTGATAGTATTCATTGATGACATCTTGGTTTACTCCAAGACTCAGGTACAACACGAGGAACACATGAGAGAGGTGCTAGAGACACTGAGGAGGGAAAGACTTTTTGTGAAGTTCTCCAAGTGTGAGTTCTGGTTGTGGGAGGTGCAATTCCTTGGTCACCTCGTTAACCAGAAGGGTATTTTAGTAGATTCGACCAAGATCGAGGCCGTGATGAAGTGGAAAGTCCCGAGGTCTCCATCAGAGATTCAGAGCTTCCTGGGATTGGCAGGGTACTACAGGAGATTCATCTAGGATTTCTCCAAGATAGCAGTTCCACTCACCCGACTGACCAAGAAGTCGGTGGTGTTTCGTTGGGGGCCTGAGCAGCAGGCGGAATTTGAGACCCTCAGGCGGAGGCTGTGCGAGGCGCCGATTCTTACCCTGCCAGAGAGTGTAGAGGATTTTGTAGTCTACTGTGATGCCTCGATCACCGGTATGGGATCAGTGTTGATGCAGCGGGGACATGTGATAGCTTATGCCTCTAGACAGTTGAAGCCTCACGATGCTAACTATCTGACTCACAATTTGGAGTTGGGGGCAGTGGTGTTCGCCCTCAAGATTTGGAGACATTAGCTCTATGGGGTCCGTTGTACGATCTACACGGATCACAAGAGTCTGAGGTACCTCATGGACCGGCCGAATCTTAACATGAGGCAACGTCGGTGGTTAGATGTGGTGAAGGATTACAATTGTGAGATCCTTTATCACCAGGGGAAGGCGAACGTAGTGGCCGACGCCCTGAGCCGCAAGGCGGCAGCGACCCCGATCAGAGATATATGCCTGAGGATGACAGTGATTACTCCATTGTTGGAGCAGATCAGGGAGGCACAGGTCGAGGGCCTTAAGGAAGAGAGGCAGAAGTGTGAGAGGATCGTGGACCAAGTAGCTTCTTTTGATTATGACAGTCGGGGATTGTTGACCCTTCATGGGAGAGTTTGGGTACCGTATTGGGGCGGAGTACGGCAGCTGTTGATGGACGAGGCCCATAAGTCTCGATTTTCCATCCACCCAGGGGCGACGAAGATATACAGAGATCTTCGACCCGATTATTGGTGGCCCTACATGAAGCGGGACGTGGCCTGGTACGTAGAGAGGTGCCTGACCTATAGGAAGTTCAAGGAGGAGCACCAGAGGCCTCACGACAAGATGCAGCCATTAGACATTCCCGTGTGGAAATAGGAGGACATTACTATGGATTTCATCACGAAGCTTCCCAGGACCGCACAGGGAGTGGATTTGATTTGGGTTATTGTGGATCGGTTGACGAAAAGTGCCCATTTTATACCTATCCAGGAGAGCATATCGGCTGAGAAGCTAGACGATATTTATGTGCGCGAGGTAGTGGCACGACACGGAGTACCTGTTTCGGTAGTGTCAGACTGAGACGTCCGTTTTACTTCCAGATTTTGGAAGCGGTTTCATGACGAGATGGGGACTCGTCTCCATTTCAGTACCGCTTTCCACCCTCAGACGGACGGACAGAGCAAGAGGACGATTTAGACTCTCGAGGACATGCTTCGGGCGTGTGTCCTAGATTTTGGTGGCAGTTGGGATACGTATCTTCCATTAGCGGAATTTTCATATAACAACAATTATCACGCTAGCATTAACCTCCCTCCTTTCGAGATGTTGTACAGGAGGAAGTATAGGACCCTGATTTGTTGGGGCGAGGTCGGTCAGTGAGTCATCGGGAGCACCGAAGTGGTGCTCAAGACCACGGAGTTGATCCAGCAGGTTCGTAGTAGACTGCAAACTGCGCAGAGTAGATAGAAGAGTTACGCCGACAGGAGGCGTTCAGACTTAGAGTTTTAGGTGGGCGATATGGTCCTCCTAAAGGTATCACCCTGGAAAGGTGTTATTAGGATCCGAAAGAGAGGCAAGTTGGGCCCCAGGTTCATTGTTCCTTTTAGGGTTTTGGCCCGGGTGAGTCAGCAGTTGTACCCTTGGAGGATATTCAGGTTGATAACAACCTAAATTATGTCGAGAGACCAGTTGCGATCTTAGATTGGAAGACGAAGACCTTGAGGGATAAGGTGGTTCAGTTAGTGAAGGTGTAGTGGCAACACCGAAAGGGTTCAGAGTGGATGTGGGAGACCGAGGGGGACATGAGGGAGCATTATCTAGAGTTATTATCTGATTCAGCAGCAGCAACAGACTTCAAGGACGAAGTCTAAGATAAGTGGGGGAGAGTTGTGACGCCCCATTTCTGGTATGTAATTTAAATAAAGTATTTTCATTTTCTAAGGGGGTACTCGACGAGTCTGTAGCCTGAATCGTCGAGTAGAGACAGGATGATCACGCAATTTGAGTTGGCTACTCGATGATTCCATATGCTGGGACTCGGCGAGTCCGCCTGTCTGGATGAAGCCCTAATTTTAAGGGTTTGCACCCTATTAAAACTCATTTATGCGCCCCAACCTCGCCTCTATCACCCTCAGAGCATCTCTTACCAAACCCTAGCCCCCTTAAAGAGTGTGTGAGTGATTGTTGCTTTGTGAAGGAACTTTTGGTGCATTTTGGAGCAAGTAGAAGAAGGAGAAGTTTGAAGAGTTCAAGGAAGAAGAAGTAGATCCAGAACACACTCCTTTATGGTCATCTTTTCTGGTAATAAAGTCTCCATCTTGCTTATTGATCTAGTAGATCTTGTTTGTCCCCAAATTGTTGATATTAAGCCCAAAAACCCCAAATCCTTTGTGATAAAGCCTTATGATTGAGTTATACTTCAGATCTGGACCCTCATTGCATTCTGGAAGCATAAAGTTATAGTTTTGGTTGTGATTGAGGTCCCTCTTGAGCTTGAAGCCCCATTAAGAGCTTAGATTTGACATTTGGAGCCTTTAAAGCCATGCATGCACTTAAAGTTTGCAACTTTACATGATAAGCATGCCCTAGACGTTTGGATCTGTGATTTGGAGCTGCTGCATAGCAAACAAGTCTGTATGGAAAAAGGACTAAATGGACTTGGCGAGTCACAAGGTTGACTCGGCGAGTCATATGAAGATAGCCGTGGACTCGACGAGTTGGATCAGTAACTCGGCGAGTCCGATAAAGATTGCCTTAGACTCGACGAGTTGTATGAACAACTCGACGAGTCGGATGAGTTTTCCCCATTATAGTAGAGTTTGAGCGAAATATCTTGATTTCTTCTTAGTTACACGTAAAGTCAGCAACTTTACGTGTTCAGATGGTCCCACGGGCTTAGATCTACGAGTTAGATGCTCTGAAATGGATTAGAATCGACCGTATGGAATCTACATGTTAGAACTCGGTGAGTTGTTCTTCGGACTCGACGAGTCGAGTCACGAGTCCCCCGTCTTTCCTCGATTTGTTTGTTCAGGGTGAATCAGTGGGTGGAGAAGGGACTCGATGAGTTAAAGTTAGAGTTCGTAATGGAGGGACTCGACGAGTCTGCGCCCTGACTCGGCGAGTCTGGTCAACTGAGAGTTGACTTTGACCAGGGGTAAAATAGTCACTTTATTCTGAGGGCATTTATCAGTACCTGATCTAATGTTTTTGGGATTTGTAGCCGGACAGTTCCAGAGCAGCAATCATCCACTTTTAGAGTTAGCATCTCAGCAGCCAATGTTACGAGGTGAGTTTCCTTCAAGTAGGAACGGGTCTACAGCCACAATGCCGATCCGTTTAGTTAGCAGTAGTTCCGGACCTCGGTCCGATGTAGTAGTTAGATTGCTTGATGTCTTTGTGATTCAAGCATGTTTTGTGTTATGTGTTTCGGACACTGGTCCGATGCAGTATGCAGTATATGTGTTCATGCTAGTTGATTTGTTTATGCTATGTTATGTTCAGTCAGTTCCGGACTTCGGTCCGATGCAGGGGACAAGGTCCCAGTCAGTTCCGGACTTCGGTTCGATGCAGTTAGTTCCGGACTTCGGTCCGATGCAGTTTCCGGACTCCAGTCTGATGCAGAGGGCAAGGCCCTGGTTAGTTTTCGGACTTCGGTCCGATGCAGTTTCCGGATTTCGGTCCGAGTCAGTGGGCAAGGCCCAGTATGTGTTTTATATGTTATTGTATGGTATGTGATAGTTTGGGGGAGCTCACTAAGCTTCGTGCTTACAGTTTTTAGTTTTGGTTTTAGGTACTTCTGCTAGCAATGAGAAGGGCTCGGGATGATGGCATCGCACACACCACAGCTTCAGTTTTATCCTGGGAGCTTATTTCGGATATTGTTATGATTGATACAGTTTTTTTTTGACACAGTTGCTATGACATTTGAGTTACTCATTCCATGGTTTTATTATATATGATACTCGATGATTCTATTTTTAGTAATATTAAAACTAAAATTTTTGGGTCGTATTTTGGGTCGTTACAAAACGACGACATCTTATTAGAGAATAAAGAGATGAGGTCTAATGTGATGCTCGTTAGAGTTTTTAACAAACCGAAGACGTCTTTCTCTAAATCCACTAGTGCCAAGAATGAATCTAACGTTGGTGACCTGCTCTGCCGTAAGAATGATAAAAGGGTTTTGTTGAATTTTATAAAAACATGAAGAAGACTGATGATGAGGTTCAATATAATAGGCGAGCTTCAACATTCTATTTGAGGTTGTATCGTTGAAGAAGACTGATGATGGATGCTAGAAAAAGAAAAGAACAGAGAACATGATTTAGGTTTCTTAACGAGAGCAAGAGGCGGTGTGACGAAGGTTGGAGAAGAAGGGAGAAGAAAGTATGGCTATCAAAATTGTACCATGGAAAACCAAACAACATGCTACCAACCGAACCAAGAAAACTTGTAATCACATATTTGGTGGCCAACATGTTTGGTTGGTAGTACCGTACCAATTGAATAATCTTGGTACGGTAATGGTATAAAATTTTGAATACCACGATAATACCGTACCAACCAATTTATATATATATATATATATATATATATATATATATATATATATATATAGGGTTAGGTTATTTTGTTTTCACAATCTATTGTGTGCCCGTATGATTGATTCTGGACCAATCATTTTAGTTATTTTAAGAAAATAATTAATGCATATTACATGTTGAAGATATAATATGTATTAATTACATCTTCAGTATTTAATATGCATTAATTACTTTCTTAAAATAACTAAAATGATTGGTCCATAATCAATCGGGCACACAATAGATAGTGAAAACATTTGAACCTAACTCTCTCTCTCTCTCTCTCTCTCTATATATATATATATATATATATATATATATATATATATATATATATATATATAAACACAATCGTATATTTCAATTGTCAATTGTGTTTAGTGTTTACAATTTTAAGAAACATTATATAAGTTATTTGGTTGCATTAGTTGATAGTTATTACCACGTTAAAACACAAAATTGAAACGTTACTTTAGCGTTACTTCAATAGAATTCTTTTGTAAATTAAAAGAACTATGTAACTAATTTTTTTTACTAAACTTCAAAATTAACCGATGTATTTGCTTATTTTAAAATATTACAATAGATAATTAAAAGAAGTCGGGATATAACATTACTAATTTGTACCAACCAACTTGTTGGTAGCCAAATATATTGGTACCAAGTATACTTGGTATAGTACCAATAGGAAACTTTTTATACCAATTATAGTTGGTATAATATATAATTTAAGAAGAAACAAATTAATATCGTACCAATTCCATCCCTAGAAGAAAGTGTTGACTTATCTAGGTTTTTTATTCCATATTTATTTATTTTTTTAAAATTATAAAAAAACTAAAATAATCGATTTATCCATGTGGGATGAAGGTGGAGTTTTTCATTTCAAAATCACCCGGAAATAAAGGGTATATACCCTATTTTAGTATGTAAATGTTAAGTTTAGACATTTATTGTTCAAAAAGATATATATATATATATATATATATATATATATATATATATATATATATATATATATATATACTAGGTGTGATACCCATGTATTACATGAATTTATTTAAAAAAAATTAAATATAAAATTTTAATAATTTGAAAACTTTAAATTTATAAGAAAAATAAGAAATTTTTTGAATTATTAAAATTAATGAGACTTTAATGCATTAGATACATTACATATATAAACTATTTTCTAATAAATACCTTACATATATATTACCTTATATATTAAATGTGGATTTTAATTTAATAAAATCAAAAATACAATAAAATGACAAGTAGAAAATAGAAAAATTTAAAATTTCTAGAAAATACCATGTGTCCAAATGAATGAGAAGAAGACATGTGGCAAAGTCATTTTCATTTATTATGGTATATATATATATATATATATATATATATATATATATATATATATATATATATATATATATAATAAAATTCTTACAGTAAAGTGTGATGTTAAATTTTGTACTTTCTTTCTTTCTATTGATCCATTTAAAAAAGACCAGATTTACATCCCGGTAAATGAGTCGACGACTGAATAATACGTGTCTGCTTCTTCTTCTCCACCGTTTAATTCTCCAAATAGATGCTCAGCGTCTCAAAACTGCTTCATTCTCATCAACCTATATATCACTGCCTACTGCTTACCTTCTACACTAAAAAGCAGACGATGTTGCGATCTCTGACGCTCCCCTTTCTTGCTCCTCAACCGCTCATCGCTTTCAATCAAATTGGAACCACGACGATATTCACTCTAAGTCAGATTCCTATTCGGACTTGGGGGTATTGATTCTATTCTTCAGCCGATGAAAGCGGACACGACAAGTAGAGGCGGCGGAGAGAATCGACCGATGAGGTCGACGCCTACTACTCCTCTGTATTTCACTTTGTTTTAACTTCGTTCTATTTCAACTTTTAATTTGGGCTTACTAGAATTCTGCTTGCTAATTGCAGGGCGCTGGTGGCGATTCACTATGACACCTTCGAAAGTACAGGGGAGTTTCTTTTTCAGACTTTGACTTTTTTAATGTTTCTTATTTTGCTTTTAGAAAAAATGTTGATTATGTGTTAACAACTTTCTTCAATTGATTTGCTTCTTTTCTTTGTTGTTTGGTATTTGTATGCTTTCCAATGTTCTGTTTTTGCCTGTTGTCGTTGTTGTTTTCAGAAATTCGTCGCTTTCATGTCGTCTTTCTTCAAATCGCACTCAACGTATTTGTTATTGTGTTATGTTGTTACTCCGTTGACATCTATATTCTCTAATAGATTTCTTTCACAAAAGCTACCAACCCTTGCACCCATCGAGTTGACAATCTGTTGATTTTATTTATTTCCTTTGTAGGTCATCAGAGGGTATGTAATGGAAAACGATTTCCCTGGGATATCAGATTTTTTTAGGAACTTGGAACTCCATTTCCATCGGTTTCATTTAAAATTGAAGGTAAATTTCACAGGATTTGAATGAGAAACTCGTTGATTGAAGTTCCAATTCGAGTCTGAAGTCTGAACAAATGAATGTTATTATGTAGGAACTACTATTGCACGATATGTGTTTGTTGAAATGTCAATGTTGATGAAGAGTTTGTTTTTTGATTTGGGATCGGTGATGATGGAGATATGTAAGATTTATGCCATCTTCTGGAAAAAATAACTATGGTATGCTCCACAAGAGTCTATTTCTGCCTCTCATTTTCCATTCCTAAATGATTTTTCTATTTTAATATTTATTTTCTCATTTTAGTTTTCTATGTGTACAGTTTACTTATGAAAGATGTTAAGTCTGGACTGTAGATGTAGGTGAAGTTGTTGAAGGCGGAAAGGAGTTCGAGGGAGATAGGGAAGAAATTGGCATTTGTGGATGCCGTGGCAACATCTGGTATTATATACACTTAACACAAATTGGCATTTGTGTTTTCTTCTTTCTTGCATATTATGATGTTATTGTTTAGTTTGAACTTTTAAGGGTAAAACTGACAACTGGTATCAACATGGTTTTCAGGGAATTGATAGTTACCACCCTAATATGGGTTTACAATGACAAAAACCTAATTTGAAAAAATCAACATTGGTTTTATTTAGTATCATAATAGCAACATGCCTTAGGACATACCCATGGGCAAGGTTACATTGGAGCTTCACCAAATTGTGGTGTTGTTGGATTACCTAAAGACATTCAAAGTATGAAAGATGGTCAACCCATAAGACATGATAGATCTGTAGGCTCTGCGGGTCAAATGAATTCAGCCAATAGTAGAACCTTAAATATTAAATGGATTTTTTTCTAACATTTATCGTTGTTTATTCAATAACTTATGAAATGAGACTTGATTACCATTCCATGAATACAACATTGAACCGTTAATTTTTTTTGGTCGCTTTGCTTGGTTATTTGAAAATTCGAAATCGCTCATATGTATATTCCATATTTTGATTATAATAGAATATGTTTACAGGAGGTAACCATCCGTTAGAGCTCAATCGTGTGTTATGTATGGTGTCTAACCCCCTGTTGATAAAATTTACCTGAAAATGTGGAAAATCGGACAATTGATGAGTTTAATGGTGATATTGTTAAAACGAGACAAGGGAAGAAACCACTTCTCTTTGGTAATGTATTTTTCAAACTTGAACAAGGTATACCTCTCCTCATATATTGACCCTATGTAAAATGGGCTCAATTGTAAATGTAAACGTAAGGGCAAAATAGTCATTTTTTCATGGGATTAATGGTTTAAAAGAAATAGTATTAATTTGAAATGTTCCTTATGATCAATATTTTACACTAATTGGAGGGAAAGTGTCTGTGAAGTTAATTAAAGATGAAAAGAACATGTGTTCTAATATAGAGCTAATAGTTTGGTTTATAAGGTCATTAGCAAACTTATTATTTGTAAATTTAACATTTTTTATATAAATTTAATTTTTTAATCTTTGATAATGTAGGTTTTTGGTCTCTACTTTATGGAATCATACATTGGAATACTTTATCATGCAGTTCTACATCGAAACTTCATGACACTTCAGCAAGTTATAACCCAACGTTTAATCATATCAGAGGTAATAAAATTATAAAATTATGGTTACATTTTATTAAATGTATAATTTTTTTAATTTTTAAAAAGTGTTGGATCCAAAAATGTTCTCTACATGCTGGAGAATCTAATGGAGAATTGTCTGCCTTATGTGAAATACAGTTATAGAAAATACAGAGCTATTCGGTAAGTCTTATTATTGTTCTTATATTTATTATATTGAGAGCCTAATAATTAATAAATGCTGAGTCATCATTTGTGAAGTCACAAGAGAAAACAGAAGAAAGGGTATGCAGGTGGAAAACATATTTTCAATTCTAAGGTAGAAAAAGAGTATCTTATGATCTTTCAGGTTGATGATGATTTAAAGGAAAAAAAAGAGACCATTATTGACTCAATTCTTCTCACCCATTTTTCTAAAGGTATTTGATCATGCAACATTTTTTTTGTTTCAAATGATATGGTTTTTCACTGGTTTATTTGTTCTCTTATTTGGATTGAAAGAAAGAAGAAACATGGTAATTTATTGTTTTTTTTTCTCGACTCACTTTACATTTATACCTATTTTTTTTCTGTTTTTTTTTTCAATTTCTCTTAATTTCCTTACCAAAAACCCACAATACATTGCCATTTGGTTCATTTTCTATTTCTTGATTATAAGTTCAGTAAATAGCAATGTATTTTCAATTAACAGCTTTTTCCGTTTTTTTATATTTATTTATTTATTTATTTTTTCAAAAAAGAAACACTAACTAGCAATGTACTTTGAATTTTATATTCTCACCAGAAAGCTGGAAGGATGAACTCAGGTTAAGATTTTTCATTTTGGGTTTTTCCTTGGATTTTGCTGTTATTTTTTAATTGTAGGTAACGTTGATATTGGTTTATTGGTGAGAGTTAGATACAAGGGTATTATGAGATCTGTTTTTCTTTTGGAAAATTGGATATTTTTTCAATTTTTCTAGGATTTGGACAGATTTACCCTTTCACTTGGTTTTGTCCCATTCTTTGATATTAGGGAAATTTAGGTGTATTATATAGAACTCTGACAACTTTTTGGATCATTTATGTCATTCGCATGTCAGAATAACAATCAAACATCTCTTAACATTTTTAGAAGAGTTATCAAATTAGCAACCTACAAATCATACATTTGTCACCTTCTTGAGCACTTATAAAGATTTGTCTTTAATTAGCGTTGATGTAGTTGTGTTTGCATGTTAAGTGGTTATGGTTTGTCACCTGACTTATGTTTGTTTATTTATACGTATTGTTTAAACTAATAATCATATCAAACTTTTCATTGAGTACTACATAATTTATGGTAAGGTAAAAAAAGTTCATTGCCTATATTAGTGATAAAAACAAAAGTATTTTGTAATTATGGGCAATTTGTCCTCTTTGCAGGCAGCCAAGAAATATCCGATAAAAAGGACCCGTCAACCTCGCTCCCTCGCGGAGCGAGGGAAAACCTCCTAGTTTTAATTATTAATTCGGGACAAAGTCAATAGTGTATTATGCTATAGCTTCAAAAAAATATTTTTGTATTTACAACGGGTCATTAAACAAAATTTATTTGCTTTGATTAGAAAAAACATCATAAATGGTCTCTATGGTTACCCGAAATCTGAAGTTTAGTTCCCGTGGTTTAAAAACCTCATAGATGGTCCCTGTGTTTTCAAAACTTTTGACGATTGGTCCTTATTGCTAACTTCGTTAACTTTTGTTCGTTAATTGAGGGGCATTTTCGTCATTTCACACCGTAGGGACCATTTATGATATTTTCAGTTATTTTTTTTAAAAAAGAAAAAACTAAATATAATTATTTAATATATAAAATCTCTCTCTCTCTCTCTCTCTCTCTCTCTCTCTCTCTCTCTCTCTCTCTCTCCTTTTCCTTCAAAGGAAAAACCCGAAACTTGAAAATCGATTCAATTGTTAACCATAATTTACAATCAAATAAACTTAGTTTTCACCAAATCCTTCACCACCACTCCATCTCCCTTGAAGATCAAACATCAGTTTAGAGGGATAAGATGAGAATTTGGTGTTTCTAGAATGATGGCGAAAGATGTGCAAACGAGAATGATGAAAGAGGATACAGATCCTTGGTCACTTGCATTTCCATTACTGAAGGGTGTTGTTATCGGATTTAACAATCGAGTTAGGGTTTCATGAACTAGAAAATAGAACTTGGGGTTTCCTCAACCGCAAATAACAGAGAGTAAAAGTGTATTGCAACCTACAACCAAATCCAAATTAAAAATTGTAGCTTCACCGTCTCTGCCTCTTTTCTCGATGAAAGTTGCATTGGACTTCACTATAGAGGAGAATGATAACAAATTGAGAATATCCTGTAAGATCTAGGGCTCGAAAGCAAGTTAATTTTTGTTACCATATTGTTCATATGATGATCAGAGAACCAAAATTAACCATGAGGGATTTATGGAGGGAGTTCTGAGTTTCCAATAATGGCGGTGAAGGTGGCGGTGGTGTAAGTATGTGTGTGTGGTTAGAGAGAAGATGAACCAAAAATCCAAACACACTTATGTTTGTTCTTAAGACCCACTGTGAAGAAATCTATGGTTGGAGAGAGAGAGAGAGAGCGTGAGAGAGAGAGGGAAGCTGATAGTCGATCGTTGTTTGTTCTTTTTGCAGGTTCTATGTAAGATTTGCGATGGAGACCTAAAAGATGAACTTAAATATGAAACGGTCACTTCCTTCAGTGATTTTGCAAGCTCTATGTAAGATTTGCGATTTTAGAAGTTTTAAGCTTGAATTCCCAGCAACAGTTCTTCTTTCTGTCTTAATCATATGGGTTTCGGTCTTCGAGAGAGGGAGGGTAGATGCATAGATCAAAGAATGAACCCAAATTGTTTGGCCTTGAGGTGTATTGTAAATAGAGAAAGAAAACTCGAAAATTGTTTGTGGTTTTTCTCTTCATCTGGGTTTCGAGTTGCAGTTATTCTGATTCCATTTTTGACAAGAATAGTTTTGGATGAAGAAGTGTGAAGAAGATGAAGATAGGTCCTGCAAATGATTTGGAGAGAGAGAGAGAGAGAGAGAGAGAGAGAGAGAGAGAGAGAGAGAGAGAGAGAGATTATATATTAAATAATTATATTTAGTTTTTTCTTTTTTTAAAAAATAACTGAAAATATCATAAATGGTCCCTATGGTGTGAAATGACGAAAATGCCCCTCAATTAACGGACAAAAGTTAACGGAGTTAGCAATAAGGACCAATCGTCAAAAGTTTTGAAAACACAGGGGACCATCTATGAGGTTTTTAAACCACGGGGACTAAACTTCAGATTTTGGGTAACCACAGGTACCATTTATGATTTTTTTTTCCTTTGATTATGTTCTTATGATCACTTGTATTTGGATGATAATGTCATAATTAAGTACGAAGATGTTATAATAAACAAATGGAAAATATCTAAAAAAAATCCTAATATTTTGAGAACTTTTTTAATAAAGTTCTAATTTTTTTTTTTTAAATACAATAGGCCCACTATTTAACATTTTGAATAAAAAAAAATCCAAGAAACCGACTGATTTATTCACTTTAACCATTTTTGACATGTTCTGCACGTCATGAGATCTAATTGTTAATTTTTCTAAAATAATGAGATTTTTCTACAGATTTGTCAAAATTTGTATATAATGTATAAAAATATTTTTTACGTATTTATATATATTTTGACGTATTTATGTATTTTTTAAGTTTTTATATGTATATGTTTACGTATTTTTATATATTTTAAATATACACACGTATTTTTTTTACATGTTTATATGTATTTTTTAGTATTTCACATATTTTTTTAAGTATTTTTATGTGTTATGTATTATGTATTTATATGTATTTTTGTACATATTTATGTATTTTTTATGTTTTTTATATAGATGTTTATGTATTTTTATGTGTTTTAAATGTATAAACGTATAGTATTTTACATATTTTTATGTATAACATTTTTATATGTACTTTTATATATCTATGTATTTTTTAAAAGTTTTTTTTTATATAGATGTTTATGTATTTTAAATGTATAACCGTATTATTTTTATGTATTTATATATTTTTTTACTTCAATTCGTCTCCACCATTTCATCCAATTCCCACAGCTTCTTCAAGTACGTCTATATGGTTTTCCTACATACCTACATATTTTAAACTTTTCCCATTCGCTTATCTTGAAATTAAACATCGAAATAAAAAACAAAATAATAATTTATGCACATATGAAAACATCATCGGTCTCATGTGGCCTAAGGGAACCCCAAGTCTCATATGGAGAAGATAAAGATGTGTGTGGTGAAAATTTGAATTTATTATGTCATTATGTGACTTTAAATCTAAAAATTAATGGAACATCAAACATTTAACGATTTTATGTGAAACTCGTTGTATTATTTGGCATTATTTTAAAATGTTGTTGCATATTTTGTATAAAGAAGAACATTATTGTATATTTATATTCTTATGATTAAACTTATTTATTATTTTTTGAATAATCTTCTTAATAATTAATGGTCATCGGTTAATCCCCTGATTAATGTCCGCTTAACTGATTAGTACCTTAATCCCAGTATAGTGACATTTTTTACAACCTTGGTATTAGGTAAAGAAGCTTACAAAAGGGGTAATGTTAGCGAGGATCTGTCACGGTGGTAATGTTGGCTGTTGCATCGGGATGTTTTCAGTCTCCTTGGAAGGGGAGAGGGATAGTGGCTCCAGAGTGGAGGTGTGAACAGAGCAAAGTGGGATAACAGTTTAACAGACTCGGGAGTAGTATGAACCGGTGATGAGAAAGTTGTAAGAGATTGCAGTTGGAGGTTAAGGACCTAGAGATCGTGATAGGGAGGCATGAGTGGGGTTACACTCAGATGTGGCGAACCAAAGGGTTAGATGGTGACACAAGGACAGGGTCCTTGGTCCCAAGCATGGTTATAGGTTGAGTTATGTATACAGAGGTATTCCAATCTGGGGTATTCCATCATGAGGATGACTAGACCCTATGACTGATTGGACCTAATGTGTTTGGTATTCCAACCCGAGGGTTGATTAGACCAAACATGTGTAGGGATGCGAGGGTATTCCATCCTGGGGATGAGCGGACCTGTCGTAGGCACACCTGGTATTCCAGCCCGAGGCTGATTGGACCAGGCGTGAGTATTGGTTCGGTAAGAGTATCGACGAATGTTCGGTTGAATATCAGTTAAGAGAGAGACCAAGTGGGGTTGACAGCAGAGTAGGACTCGTGGTCCTGTTTTTAGGTTTGGAATTTGGGTTCCCACGGTTGAGTAGTTCCTTTTCATAGAAATGGGAAGAGGTCAGGGAATGGATAGTTTGGACGGCTTGTCTGGGAGACGGATCCAATTTAACTTTCCGGGTTCAGGGCTTCCGGAGAGGTAAGTATTGAGTCTGCATGAGAAGGAGTAGGTATCTCTTCGAGAAGGAGTTCCAGCGGAACTAGTCTCCCTTGGTGGTCGTCACGCTTTAGGGGCATGAATGTGCTTTTCAGGATTGTGGATAGTTGGAGTTGGCAGTTGGCGATTTCGAGGGCGAAATCATATTTAAGTGGGGGAGAATTGTAACGCCCCGTTCTAAGAGTAGTTATTTATGGTTCCCTGAGATCAAAGAGTAAGGGAGTTTCGGTCTTTTATGGGTATTGGGTTTTATTCGGAAAGGTTTCAGGTCGGGGTGTGTCGCTAGAAGCGTAGGGCTTCTCGCCACCTTTTCGTGGATATAAAGTTCGTCGGAAACAGACTTAGAATAAAGGAGCTATGGCACTTTGAAGGTATTATCACTTATGGCACTTATTAGAAAGAGTTGGCAAGGAAAGGCCATGCATGCAAGAGACACGCGTGGGTACGCCCAGCGTAAGGGAGTTAATGAAACACAGGATCCCTCGACGTACGCCCAGCGTACGTCTATCATCCAGAAACCCTAAGTTTAGGGCCATCCCCTATATAAGGGACATTATGGTTCCACCCCAGCCTCCATATCTGCCATCTTACCCTCAGAAAACCCTAAGTATCCATTCTTCTTCCATTGTTGTGGGTGTTTGACCTTGGAGAGCCTGGTTTGGCAAAGGAGAGCCTAAAAGAAAAAAGAGGAAGTTGTCAAAGAAGGAGTGGGTGGCTGGAGCTCGTAGATCTGGGAAGGCATCATCTTCTACAGCCCTTTTGAGGTACAAAGTCTCTTTCTAGACAATCATATTGTGTAGATCTATGTGTTGTGAAGTTTTGACACCATTCTTGTCCCAAAAACCTCATCTTGATGCATGATACGAGTTGGTCGAGATTACCTGTCCTTTCAGACCTTAGGAGAGGTCTTGAGTGAGAAAAATGAGGTCCTAATGGCTTTGGTTGTCTCATGTGTGATATAGGTAGGTATTAATGGATTAAGACCATGGGTTAAGAGCTTTATGGACGTCCCAAGTAATAAAGGTTGAGACTTTGTGAATCCTAGGCATATTTGGTCTATGGATCTGAAGTTTGGGCTTAAGAGCTTAAGCCATTAAGAACTTATGTGGACTTGAAGTTCAGTGAGATTACGCCCCACTAATGGGATTAAAACAACCTTTAATCTATGAAGATCAATTAGATCTTGAACAAGTATATGAATATAAAAACAGTAAGAACGCAATAAAAAGATCAAGACAAGATTGAATCAAACGAGTCGAATGATTAAAACAAAATCCTCAGAAGAGCTCGATTAAGAACATCAACTGTAGAGGATTGGTAGGTTACAAGAACGATTAAAGAAACCTTCAAATTACTATCGTTAAGCTCTCTATAGTTATTCTCTAAATCGTTACCCTAATATGCATGCAAACATTAACTTATATACAATACATAAAAGGCTCTCGGTTGGACAGGCCCAAACCGGAGTATACATGGCTAAACTATCGAGCCCAAAAGACGCAACATCAAAATGATCTTCAGCCCAACAATCTCCCCCTTTGCGTCAATTTGGAGCGAGACCTTCACTTTTTACTTGGGCCAGCAGCTGAAGCAGGTACCTTCTTCTTCACGGTGCTAAACAGACACTTGGTGATGGAGAGAATGGTCTGTCTAAACCGGATGTACCAATTGATCATATCATTGAAGTACTTGATGTCATCAACCGAATTCTCTTTACACCGCTTGATAATCGATAAAACGTGCTCCAAGCAAGCTGTGGTGTAAAGGTGTTTGTCAGCTAAAGCGAAGAGACATTTCTGTCCTTCGGCTCTAGTGAACATAACCGAGTTACGCCTCGGATCAATCTTGCCGATTTTCATTTGGTTGAGATCACTGGCCGATCCCGCAGGAGCTATCTTCGGTTTCTTCTTGAAGACTGTGGCAACCTCCTGATCCATTAGGGCAACCTCCATGATGTAGCATGCTAACATCCTCTTGACATGGTCTATGATGGGACCATATTCGGCTTCATCAGTCAAAAGGATATTGTACAGGACAATCCAATCATGAGGATTTAGATTGGGCAGATCCGCCAGGGAGATAATGTGAGCAGTTCTTGCAGATCCTCGAATGAGCTTGAACTTAACATTTGTGAATCTCCCCACGGCATAAGGCTTCAGCACCCGAACGTTTACAATCTTCTGGGCGCTCCAGGTAAGATATTGAGGACGAGCAGCCTCCAGGTAGAAGTCAATGAGCTCCCTGTCAAGCTCATCGTTCGGATGCGGGACTTCAAAAATGTTAGAGAAGGCGTGGAAGATGAACGCCTTTTGAGTCAGCGGCATATCAAATTGCGAATCGACAGTGTTGTTGCAGTCGAATTATATAACCGGCTCGAGCCATAATATGCTTGGAGTTTCTATGGCCTCTTTTATCATACGATCCCTGGTCCAGGCAGGGAAGAGCATCTTTCGGCTCTCAAGGAGATCGTGGGCTTCTTTTTGCTTGCGTTCGGCTTCTTCAGCCTCTCGCGCCACACGACTGGCATCATCATCAACATTGCGACTGTTCTTTCGTTTCAACATGTCGGCAATGGTCTCCCTGTCTTCATCTTCATCTTCATCTTCCTCAGTTATGTTTTTACCCATGTTCTTCACACCCGAACCCGAAACATGATCAGCAGAGGGTGGTTCGGTTGTGTGAGTAGCTTTGGAGGAAGGAGGTGGTTTCGATCCTTTCTTCTCATCTCCCCCTTGTTTCGGAATGGACACGAAACTCGGTAGGCCTTCAATCTTGCTTAAAAGGTCCATGGCCAGAGAGAGTTTTTCAGCGAGGGTACGCCTCACCGAATGGTTTAGGATGGGGTCGTGTGCTTCCAGGATGTTGGATAGTGCTGCGTGGACATCCGAAACACACGTTTTGATCACCTCCCTTTCGGATCGAAGAGCTTCCAATTGTTGTTCGGAGTTGGAAAGTTGCGTGCTCTTGACCTTTAGGGCAGTTGTTTTACTCGCCAGAACGTCCATCAAAGAGTTCTCAGCTGCAAGATCCTCTTGTAGCTTAGCCAGGCGGGCATCGATGGAGGCACGAAGTGCCGAGTTGTCGTCGCTTATATGTTGGCGGAGTGTAGCGAACGAAGACAGCTCCGTTGAGACGAACTTGGCCAATTGTTGAACAATCGGTTCCAGAGTTGTCTTGGTGGTGTCGGCGCTCTCTCCTGCAAGGACTTCAACAGGATGGTAGTGTCGGAGAATAGTTTATCGACTTTTTCGGTCGCAGCCTCACACGCTCTGGTGGAGGCATCAATCGCAGCAGTTGCTGAGGCCATCAAATCATGTTGAGCCCTGGAGAAGGCATCAACGATTTTCTGAAGGGCAGCTTCAGAAAGAGAGGAATGCTGGTTGGAAGAGGAGGCGAGAAGTAGATCAACCTTCTCGTGAAGCTCTTTGAGATGCTTCTTTGTCACTGGAGCATCATCCTCCTCATCGCTCTGAAATTGAAACGGACTATAGTAGACCGAATCAAAGTTCATGTGATCACCACCAAGGTAAGGGTTGTCGCCATCGGAGGCATTTTCTGGAGATGGAGGTGGTGGTGAAGCTGGGGGTGTTGTGGTTGGTGTATGTTGAGTTTGAGTGTGGGGTGGGGTAGTTTCAGGTGGTGGTTGAGTTTGGGTTTCGGTTTGTGGTGGTTCGGTTACAGGAGGGGTTTCGGTAACTGGTGGTGTTTCGGTTGATGTGGTGAAAATGGGTGGTGGTATAAGGAAAGAGGTTGGGGGAATGGTGGGGTTTATGGTGGGAATGGAAATAAGAATAGTTGGTGGAGGTGAAGGAACTAGGGATTGATGAAGTTCCATCTCTGGGGTTGGGGACCGAGGTGGTGTGTTGCCTCGTTGAGGAGATTCGTCTCCTTGAGATCCTTCAGAGTCCGAACTTCCACCCTCAGATTCGCTTGGAGAGGAGGGAATAACTAGCTTTCGCTTCTGTTGGGTCTTCCTCCTCTTTGGCTGTGGGGACTGTGCAGCCTTCGGTTGTTTCCTCTTTTTGGGAGAAGGTCCCTTTGGAGCTTTGGACACTTGCTTCCCTTTCTCTGCCTTTTTGCCCCTGCCCACCGGTTTGTCGGCATCATGAATCAACCTTAGCATGTCCGGTGTCAGTTCCCTTGGACCAGTTGACCTAAACTCCTTGATCGTTCTGATCAGTCTGCTGTCGGAGGGCACATCTGCATACATTGTCTCCGGGATGGAGCCAATGAAGGAAAATTTCGATGCATCTGATACGATGATCTTCTTGGTATGGAACGTACCAATAGAAGACATCGATGCACCATCAGCAGTTGGAACGTTAAACTTGTCCATGGCCCATCTTGTAATCAAGATCCAGAACCGGGCCAACGACACCTCCGAGTGTCGGGATGAGGAAGAGAGGCTCTGAATGAGCTGTTGCCATAGGACAAACCCATAGTCCAGGTTTATCCCGTTGTATACCCCGTACATTATCGATAGGAAGAGACGACTTGCACCGTCAGATCCTGAGCTCCTCTCCGACAGACCCTTGAAAAGGACTGTAAATAGGCCATTCCACTGTGGCGGCAGGCAAGACTTCTTAAACTTGGCGACAGAGGTGAGAACCTCTATGTATCCCATGTTGTAAAACATGTTAAACAGCATCCCAACCGGAATAGTCTCCGGATGAACTCGCGAAGGGTCAACCACAAACCCTAGCATAGTGCATAACCTTTGTCGTGAAACGGAGGTCTTGTGTTCTGCAAGCTCGAAAAATACCCGGTCAACGGCCTTGTCGTAGTAAGCCGTCGCGTAGACCTGCGATAGGGCCACCATTGGTACAGTTTCAATTCTGGATAGTGCAGGTGCAAGCTGGGAGTACTTCAGGCATTCTATGACCGGCGACATGTAGGAATCGTACGCCAGTGGGTTAAGATCAATGACAAGACATTGTTGGGGTCGGATGGGAAGAATCTGTGAGGTTGCATGAACAGAAGAAGATTCAGCCATTGTTGCAGGTTTGGAGAAGAAGATGAGCGGGAGAGTGTTTGGGAATATTTGTGCTTTGGAAATTATGGAGGCAGTAAAGAGGTAAAAGGTGGTGTAGACGGCTTTTTATAGTGGGAGATAGGAGAGAGAAAAATCGTTTCAACTCTCTTATGGAAATACGAAACGGGTTTTTGAGTGACTGATTGGTGACAGTTGGGGCGTGCGATGATCACGTAGGAGAGAGAGTGTCAGTTTCCTAGGATTACGCCGCCCAATAAGTGCCGGTTCAGAGAGAGGAACCGTTTCCATTTCCACACGCGCCTTTAATGCCAGAGTGATGACGCTTCGATATTGCACACGCGTCCATAAGTGTCAGGAAAAGCGCGGCCGTTTCAAATTCACGCGCGCCTCCTTTTTACCGTCGTTTGAATTTTATCCCTTTAACTCCCGCCGAGTTAGCAACCTTTCGTCTTATCCCTTTTAAATGGCATTTTTGAATTAATGACCCACGTGGATAGTTTTTGACCACAACTTCATTATTAACCATCCAGTAATAATCCAGCCTGTAAATAACTAGTAACGGAATTTTGGAAAATCTAGGATTTTCGTGCAAAGAGTGTAAAAGAAAAAGAAATAAAGCAACTCTTTTAAGGATATTCTGTGATGTCAATAATGACACGAAACTGATGATCCCGGGCACGAATCTCTTCCTTCAAGGTCAAGAGAGACCTCAAAGTGTTAGTGTGGAATCCCGTTGAATTACGATCAAACACTTATTAATAAATGTTGAAAGGCTTCTTTTAATTAGGCTATTTAAGGGTGGCTTCGCTTTGATTCATCAAGTCTATTCTTGATATAAGAAAGAAAATGAACAAAGTACTTGTGAGACCGGTGTAGCCTGTTGAAGTAGGTAGGAATTGATTTTGTATTGGCTTGGATTAATATAAAATCTCAGATAAAAAATTAAAACTGGATCCCTTGGGAAGAAATGTTATGGTGTGTAACAATTTCATGGGAATCACGCAAAAGAAAAATTGAGATTTCATGAAGGTACATTCGGCAATTCATTGGTGAAAACTTGAGCAAATTAATTGGTCACCGTCAATTCGTTGGTGTTGAATTTTGGGTTTCACTCAGCTCGTAGTGGCACGAAACTAAGATCATAAACACAGATGTTGTGTAACCATAAACCTCAGTGGTAGTTTCTGAGAGTCTCAAGGGTTACGATAATGAAACTAATGTAGTGGAGAAGAGTAATGGGGATGGTGTAAGAAGATATAGTACCTCTGCTGTGAAAATAAGGACCAAGCAGAAAACTCTTAACTCATGTGAGAAAAGAGTGAGGTAGCTCACGATTAGAATAAATGTATTAGCCTTATTGGGAAGACAAGGTTTGTGTATACCAGGTCATGAAGGCTATTATTCAAGATCTTATGAGGCTTGGGACACATACAACAGCATGCTTCTAGGGACACTTAAGTAAGTCATCAAATATATCCCCATAAAGGAATGAGCACACAAAAAATAAATAAATTATTTTTGGAGTTTTTTTTTTTTGAAAAAAAAAATAAAAAAAAAATTAGAAGAAAAAAGAAAAAAAAATAAGACTTAAAAAAAAACTTTGGAAAAAGAAAATGAAAAACCGAACCCGAACGTTCGGTTGGTTTCGGTTGGGAAAAAGTTGAAAAACCGAACCCGAGCGTTCGGTTGGTTTCGGTTCTAGAAAATTTTGAAAAACCGAACCCGAACCTTCGGTAGGTTTCGGTTGGGGAAAATTTTGAGAAACTAAGGAATTTAAACATACAGGAGATAAATACTTGTAACACAAAGATTGATGCTTCTGGAAGAGCTTTGGTAAAGACGTCAGCCAGTTGATCAGTGGTTCTTACGAAGTGAACTTCGACATTTCCATCTTCCACATGATCTTTGATAAAGTGATACCTCAGTGCTATGTGTTTGGTTTTAGAGTGTTGCACTGGGTTATGACAGATCCTAATTGCACTTTCAGAGTCACAATATAGCGGGATCTTCTTCATATTGAGTCCATAGTCTCGAAGTTGACTTTGGATCCAAATCACTTGTGATGTGCAGGATGCAGCGGCAATGTATTCCGCTTCGGCAGTAGACAGCGACACACACGTTTGTTTCTTGGATTGCCAGCTGACCAACTTCCCGTCAAGGAATTGACAGCCACCAGTTGTGCTCTTACGGTCGAGTCCACATCCTCCAAGGTCAACATCAGAATAGGCTTGAACGAAGAAGCCTGAGTTGGATGGATACCATAGACCTAAGGAGGTGGTTCGCTTGAGATAGCGTAAGATGTTCTTCACTGCAAGCATATGAGGTTCACGTGGGTTTGCCTGAAATCGAGCACAATAACACACAGAAAACATGATATCAGGCCTGCTAGCAGTTAGATACATTAGTGAGCCTATCATTTGACGATAGAGCGTGATATCGACAGCCGGTTTGTCTAGAGATGGGTAAGCTTGGTGCCGAATGCCATTGGGACTTTGACTTTTGAGTCTCCCATCATGCCAAACTTCGCTAGGAGAGTCTTCGTGTAAGCTTCCTGATTTATAAAGATGCCTTCGGGTCCCTGTCTTATGTTTAAACCAAGGAAAAAGTTAATAGGACCCATTGAGCTCATTTCAAACTTAGTCTCCATCAGCTTTCTGAATTCAGCTGTTAAGCTGGGATTCGTGGAGCCAAAGATGATGTCATCGACATAAATTTGAACTATCATAAGGTGGTTACCTTCCTTTTTGCGAAAGAAGGTTGGGTAAACCGAACCTTGTTTAAATTTAGACATCTTTAAAAATTTTGTAAGTGTTTCATACCAGGCTCTCGGAGCTTGTTTGAGGCCGTACACAACTTTATCCAGAATATAGCAATGATTTGGATACTTTTCGTTCACGAACCCAGGAGGTTGCTCCACATACATAGTTTCTTCGAGTTCTCCATTGAGAAATGCACACTTGACATCCATTTGGAAAACCTCAAAGTTTTTGTGAGCAGCATAGGCCAGGAATATTCTAACAGATTCTAGCCTAGCAACTGGAGCGAAAGTCTCTTCATAGTCTATCCCTTCCTCCTGACAGTATCCCTTAACCACCAGACGAGCCTTGTTCCTTATGACATTACCTTCCTTGTCCATTTTGTTCCTAAAAACCCATTTGAGACCAACAACCGAAGCATCTGGAGGAGTTGGAATGAGGCGCCAGACTTTGTTCCTTTCAAATTCGTTCAGTTCGTCTTGCATTGCTTGAACCCAATCAGAGTGATCGAGGGCAGTGTTTACTGTCTTCGGTTCAACTTTTGATACGAATGAGTTAAACATACAAAACTCAACCTTTGAAAATAAGGATGTCTGTTTTGCCTTCAGTTGAGATCGGGTCAGAACCTTTTCAGATACATCACCAACTATTTGAGAGATAGGATGATCTCTGGTCCATTTGGTAAGAGGAGCGTAATTCGGATCAAAGGTTGGGTCTAGTCCAGCGTTGATCATTTCTTCTGGCTCAGATTGGCTATCATAATCAAGCGTCATATCATCATGCTCCCCCTCAATTGATGAGTCTTGAGAAACATGAGGTTCAAGGGTTTCTTGTGGTGCTGGACTTTCAGGCGTTGAAGCACCTTCGTTTGGAGGGGCATCTTCGGTTGGTGAAGGACCTTCGGTTGAAGTTGTAGAGCTTGGCTCCCCCTGGACTTGTGAGCTTGGCTCCCCCTCTACATGAGAACTTGGCTCCCCCTCGACTGAAGCATTGTTGGATGGAGATTCATCAGTGGGCGATTCTCCTTCATGCATTCTTCTTGCAGCATCTTCGACAATCTGCTTCATATGATCAACTTTGTTGTCAGCTGCACCTGCTTCTGAGAGAGAAGCGTTTTCCGGTTCGTCAAAGAGTTCCAGAAATTTCTCGTATAAATTGGCGATCGAGACTGTGACTTGGCCAGTTTGAGGAAAGATTTCCCCGGTAGTGTCTTCTTTGGCCTGTAGCTTCTTGACATAGCCATCGTCAAAGGCCACGTAGTATGTCTCTTCAATTCTTCTCGAACGTTTGTTTAGTACCCTGTACGCCTTGGATGTGAGCGAGTAACCCAGAAAGATTCCCTCGTCGGCTTTGACATCAAACTTGTTGCGGTGTTCTTTAGAGTTAAAGATGAAACACCTTGAGCCAAACACATGGAAAAATTTCACATTGGGCTTTCTGTTGTTTATTATCTCATATGGTGTGAGTGTGAATCGCTTATTGAGATAGGACCTGTTCTGTGTAAAACAAGCAGCAGAAATAGCGTCAGCCTAAAAATAAAGAGGTAAGGAAGCGAAACTTAGCATAGTTCGGGCAGCTTCACATAAAGATTGGTTTCGTCTTTCGACTATTCCGTTCTGTTGTGGTGTGTAGGGAGCTGAGAAATTGTGACTAATTCCCTTTTCTGCAAGAAACTCTTCAAACTCTCTGTTCTTGAATTCAAGACCATTGTCAGTCCTGATGTTGCGAACGACCTTCTTGAGCTGGACTTCAATTTGCTTGATAAACACTTTCAACTTTTGAGTCGCTTCAGATTTGAGCTTTAGAAAGAACACCCATGTAAATCGTGAAAAGTCATCAACGATAACAAGAATATACTTGCTACCACCGATGCTTTCGATAGATGAAGGACCACACAAATCGATATGAAGTAATTCGAGTGGTTCAACAACTTTTGTGTTGATTACAGATGGGTGACTTTGACGACTCTGCTTCCCCATTTCGCATGCAGCACACAAATGCTCTCTGTCGAACTTGAGCAATGGAAGGCCCCTAACATGACCTCCAGTGACAAGTCGGTTGAAATCTTTGAAATTGAGATGAGAGAGTCTTCGGTGCCACAACCAGCTTTCGTCGGATTGAGCTTTTGATAACAGGCATATGGCTGGGTTTCCTTTGATGGGTTTCATGTTTAGAGGAAACATTTCACCCTTTCGCTCTGACTTTAGAATCACTTTCTTTGTCTTTTTCTCTATGATTTCAGAACCTTCATCATCGAATGAGACTTTGAGACCTGTACCTCCAACAAGCTGAGATACACTGATGAGGTTGTGTTGGAGTCCTTCCACATAAGCCACCTTCCTTATAGTGAAGTCTCCATTTGTTATCATTCCATATCCCTTTATGGTGCCGAAAGAGTTATTTCCAAACTTGACGTTGCCACCATTTGCAAGAGATCTGTATTCCCTGAGCTCCTCTTTCCTCCCTGTCATGTGACGCGAGCAGCCACTATCGATGTACCATTCTTCGTCAAACTGCTCGTCACTTATAACCTACAAAAATTAAGCAGATTTAGGAACCTAAAGTTTCTTGGGTCCATGTGAGCTTTTCATGGGAACGGGAATAGTAAGAGAGATGTCAACTAGATATGTTCGTTTTATTAGAGTTGTTTCATCTTTCTTTTTAATGGTAAAGACTTTTATTTTGTTAGGATTGGGTGTGTTCGTTTTGGACTCTGGTTTGGATTCATTGACCTTTTGCTTTCCCTTTTGTTCAGCTGATGAATGAGATTTTTGAGAACAAGCGGAATTAGCTTTAGAGCAAGATGGAGATGAATCGGTGGAAGTAGAAGAATTAGAAGAACGAGAAGAATTAGAATGAGAGGATTTGGATTGAGAGGACTTCCTGGCTGGTGACTCTAGGTGACCCTTTTGCTTTTGATCATTGGAGGGACTGACCTTAGAGTCTTGTTCTCTTTTGACTTCAGAACCGAACCTCTGCGTTCGGTTGGAGTTGTTCTTGGAACCGAACCTTTGGTTTCGGTTGAAGTCTTTTTCAGAGCTGAACCTTTGCCTTCGGTTGGTATTTTCTTGTGAACCGAACCTTGGCTTTCGGTTGTTGGAACATTCAGGCTTTCTTACAGGATTGTTTTCATACTTCAGATTCTTGTCTTGGTGTGAGTAGTATGCATTCTGGGAGTGCCAGAATTGTTTCCTTTCAGAAAGGTTCTTCCTGTATCTTTGGTTCCTTTCAATCTTCCTATCCCTCATCTGCTTGGGTTGATGATGAACATTAGCTTTCGTTTTCGGTTTCTCCTTGGCTGGTTCCTTTTGAACTGAAGAAGTTTTGCTTTGAGCCGAGGGAGTGGAGGGAATGTCTGAAGAAGTTCCACTTTGAGCTGAGAGAGTCGAGGGAATGTCTGTTGAAGTTCCACTTTGAGCTGAGGGAGTCGAGGGAATGTCTTCTTTTGCCGAACGATCATCCTCCTGAGGAATATCTTTCGTACCACTGGTACTTGGCTCATTGAAATTATCCGGCTTATTCAAGGGTTCAGGTATGTATCTCCCTTTTCTCATCCAGGAGGTTCTTTCAGATAGGCCAACGGTTTCGTTTCCATTATCTATTGGAGCTTCCCAGAAGTACTCATCACAGCCATCAGCATTGTCTTCGTTTACAATATCTGTGAGCTCAGCTGTTTGATGTTCGGTTACTCCAGTCACCTTGTATACTTGATTCGGAGTGGTCATGACCTTTTGATACACAACTGCTTTCTCTACTAATTTCGGGGACTTTTGTTGGGACAATCGAGCGAACTCCACAGAATTTTCAGAAATTAGATTTTTGTGGTTTTCAGTTTCGCTTTTAACAAATTCTGAGCAGTCAACCGTGTCCTCTACAGAAATTTCACTCATGTTTTCGTCCTCGTTAAGCTCAGATGAATTTTCAACATCGATTTTGTTTTCTGAGCTTATGTTGGCGTTTAAAGAGTCAAATTTTTGCATGGTTTCGGTTCTCAGTTTAAGTCTGTCATTTTCGTCCAAAAGATTTTTGAGCATGTCCTTGTGGTCTTTGGATTTAATGAAGGACTCAATTTTGTCCAGTCCATACATGTAGGTGGGATTGACATCATCAGACGATATCACACTCTCACAATTGTAGGCTTCGGCATCGATTTCATCCTCCTTAAACTCTAGGAAGGGCAAAATCATGCGATTGATCTTTTGGCCTATTTCACAATCTAAGTGAAGCTGAGTAATATTGGAATATAAACGTTTAGCAATTAAACAAAAAACATTTCGTTGTTTTAACAATTTTAAATTGTCTCTCTGCAAATAAATGTTTTCGTCTTTAACTTTAATTAATTCCGACTCTTTTAACTCAATCCACATTCGCCGCTCCTCACTCTTCGACGCCACCCTGCTTAATTGATCAGTCAGGTTAGAATTGGTGACACGAGTTTGAGTTAAGCTACTATCTAAATGAGAAATTCTTGTATTAACATTTTTTAGTTCTTTCTCATATGAGGATGGTGGTACTTTAGATGAAATAAAAACAGATTGTACCTTCTTTATCAGTTCATAGAGCTCATTGAACTGCTGGCTGAGTGGTTTGGCCGTAAAGCACATATCCTCCTGTACCTTCGGTCCATCGCTTCCTCCATCGGTGTTGTATCCCCTCATTTGAGATACGTCAGTCACCATAAAGCATTTTCCTCCACTGCTTTCCTCCTTAGCCACATACGCCTTTCCATGGGTAGGCTTCCTCACTTCTTCGTCTTCTGAGTCGGTAGACCAAACTTCTGTGCTGCCGAACTCATCGTCATTAACCGAACCCTGCACAATAAGAGCATTAATAGAGGGGTTAGCGGTAGACTTCTTCTTTTTCAACTCATCCAGTCTCTTCTGTAACACAGCTTCCTCATCATTTCCATTGTCTTTTTCAGCCATCTTCTTAAGGACACAGTCCTTAGCATAATGGTTTTTCCCACCACAGTAGAAACAACTGACTCCGGAATCGCCATCCACCTTCGGTTCCTTTTTGGGATCCTCAGCTTTCGGTTCATTATTCACCTTTTCAGAACTGTAACTCCCCTGCCAGTTTCGGTTTTTGTTGCTGGGGAATCTTTTCTTTATGAACCTCTTGGGATTGGACACCATCATGGCATAATCCTCAGACGTGAGGTCATATTCCTCCAAGTTGAGGTCTTCATCCTCCATCACAGCTTTACTTTTAGATAGGAGAGCCAACGAACCAAGACTCGAAACGACGTTCTTTTCTTGCAGCACAATCTTCTCCTGGGACTTGAGAATACCCACCAGTTTAGCCAAAGAGTATGATTTAAACTGCTCATGGGCTTTGACTGTGGAAACCACTGCTCTCCATTCAGACCTTAATCCATTCAAGAAAGTAACCTTCTGCTCGATAAGTTTCCTTTCAATATCGTGTTTGATCATCTTGCTGAGAAGATGATTGAAGCGACCGAACGTCTGGGTCACTGTTTCTTCAGCTCCTTGCCTGAATTCACCAAACTCAGATAAGAGCAAGGTTGGATAGAATGTTCAAGATCCTCGTCTG
This sequence comes from Lactuca serriola, assembly GCF_051521515.1. Lineage (NCBI taxonomy): Eukaryota > Viridiplantae > Streptophyta > Magnoliopsida > Asterales > Asteraceae > Lactuca > Lactuca serriola. The sequence goes on from NC_136412.1 coordinate 167,170,597, forward strand.
TAGAATACAGTTCACGAAGTCTATCCCATACTTCCTTTGCCGTCGTACATGAGCTAACCAATCTGAATGTGTCGGACTGAAGGGCGAATCTGATCAACCTTAACGCCTTAATATTACACTGGAATTTGTCCTTTTCATCTTGTGCAATATCCTTCACATCCTTCAGCAAATCGTTGTACTCCTTTTGTGTCTTAATGATTTTGGACGTCGCTGAATGAGAAAACGGTCCATTGATGATAGCTTCCCATATGAGGTACCCATTATCCTCCGATCCAATCACGTAGTCTTTAAAGTGATGCGCCCATACTTCATAGTCATGGGTGTATAAGATTGGAATCTTTGTCGTCGAACCGATGCTGTTGGAAATATTAATAGGGTTTGATTGCGTCTCGTCCATTATGATCGTAAAAACCTGTTCAAAGATCAGACTTGTAATAACTCAAATTAGGGCAAAACAATAAATATCAAGATACGTCAATAATGAGATGACGGCTCAATAAATATTATTAATTGCAGAAAAACCCTAATGGAAATCTTTTTCACAGTAAAGATGTGTATCGATTACACAACCTCCTGCTCTGATACCAATTGATGGGATTAAAACAACCTTTAATCTATGAAGATCGATTAGATCTTGAACAAGTATATGAATATAAAAACAGTAAGAACGCAATAAAAAGATCAAGACAAGATTGAATCAAACGAGTCAAATGATTAAAACAAAATCCTCAGAAGAGCTCGATTAAGAACATCAACTGTAGAGGATTGGTAGGTTACAAGAACGATTAAAGAAACCTTGAAATTACTATCGTTAAGCTCTCTATAGTTATTCTCTAAATCGTTACCCTAATATGCATGCAAACATTAACTTATATACAATACATAAAAGGCTCTCGGTTGGACAGGCCCAAACCGGAGTATACATGGCTAAACTATCGAGCCCAAAAGACGCAACATCAAAATGATCTTCAGCCCAACACCCACGTAATCTTATGTACGCCCAGCATAGTGGGTCTGTTTCCCAATTCCACCCCGCGAACATTGATGTACGCCCAACGTACCAAGAGGGGTATTCCCAGCGTACTCCCTCTGTCGAGTCTTGGTTTTGGGCCTTGAGTGATAGGGCTGTTTTTGGGCTAGTAGGGCTTGGGTCGTGACTGAACATTATGGATGGAGTAATTTAGACCCAATAATTATTATGGACCTCGGATCTAGGCCCATTTGGTGAGGTGGGCCCAATTTAGTAAATTGGGCCAATATTTGGCTTTGCATGAGGATTTGACTTTGGGTCTTGGCCAATAAGAGGATGTTGGACTTAATGAGTTTTGTGCGCCCTTGGTCTAGCAAGTTGTGATGGTTTGTTATGTGATGATTTTCATATGATAGTTGGGATTTTCTGGCGAGTCAGCAGTGAGAGATTTGCAGGATTCCGACAGTTGCAAGGTGAGTTTTCCTCACTGTACTCAAGGGTCTAAGGCACTAAGGTCGCCCCTTTGAATTGTTGATAGAGCTTGCTATGTTATGTGATGATATGCTTGCTAGTATCCTGGTAGATAGGATAGTGATATGAGAATATGCTTGTTAGCTTAGTATCCTAGAGAAAAGGATAGTTGTATGATGGCTAGTTCTGTTGGGTCAGCACCCTGGTAGTTGGGTAGTGATTATTCATAGACTGGTAGTTGGTCTTGCACTATGAGGTACGTGTGGGTTATGTATGTTGAACATTAGCAGAGGGTATTCCATCCCGGTAGGATGATAGGGCCCTAATGTGTTGGTTCTGTATAGTGTTTTATGTCTGCCTGCTATGTGTGCATGACTGCTAGTGTAGATTGGCATTCCAACCCGATGGTTGTGGGCCAGGAGTATTCCATCTAGGTGGGATGATTGGACTCACAGTAGTTTGGCATTCCAACCCGATGGTTGAGGGGCCTGGGATATTCCATCCCGAGGGATGATTGGACCCATAGTACTAGTAGTAATAGAAGTAGTTACCGTATGTATAGGAAGTGGGGCATTCCAACCCGATGGTTGTGGGCCAGGAGTATTATATCCTGGTAGGATGATTGGACTCATAAAATGTTGGCATTCCAACCCGATGGTTGAGGGGCCTGGGGTATTCCATCCTAAGGGATGATTGGACCCATAGTAGATATTGTTGTACGTATAGGTGTTTGGGCATTCTAACCCGATGGTTGTGGGCCGAGAGTATTCCATCCCGGTAGGATGATTGGGCTCGTATTATGTAGGCATTCCAACCCGATGGTTGAGGGCCGGGGGTATTCCAACCGGAAGGTTGATTGGACCCGCAATATGTTGTTATTTGCTTTATGCGTATGTTTATGTGTGTATGAGTACTTTGGGGGAACTCACTAAGTTTTCGGGCTTACAGTTGTGGTTTATTGTTTCAGGTGTTTCAGGAGATCTTGGCAAGGCGAAGGCGTGATCATACCGCTCCTCATGTTTATGCTTTATGTAATATGATTATGGGGAAAATACTCTGATGTTTAAACTATTTTGAAAACAAGATGTATGATCGTAACTGTTTTTGAATGAATTAAAATGTTTTAAATAGGTTGAGATTTTTGGTCGTTACAAGTTGGTATTAGAGCCTTGGTTTGAGTGAATTGGAGGAACATTCATGTGAATCCAGTCTCAAATCAAGGAAAGGTTTTCAAAATAAGTAAAAGAGGACGCAGAGGGTACGATCAGCCGGATCCAGTAAGTTACCCCAAAATATTATACAAGTTGTTCGTTTTGAGATATGTTAGAACAATATGCTAGTACTAGGCTAGGGATATTTAGGAATTGCATGATAGAGTTGCCTGATTTATGATGCCTGCTAGCCGAGAGTTTCCTTGTTATGAGCTATTCGGTATTCCTCTCGGGGTGAAGATTGAGTGCTTGCTATGTATGTTTGTGCTTAGGGCGTTGTGGTGATACTTGAGACAAATATGGGTAGGTATGGGAGGTAGTATGGGCCCGTACTACTGAAAGCACATGACCCATACGCATGTCAAGGAAGTCACAACCCCTAGGTTGTTGATTGGAGGTTAGTCATAGTGGTTATGCGAGGAGTCTGAGATTTTTATGGTTCATTTCAGTATGACGGATGCGAGACATTTGGAGGCAGCATCCGGTTCGGGATCGGGATCAGGAGAGGGTGGCCGGGATAGACCAGTATCACCCGAAGTTATGGGACAGATGAGTACATATGAGTTGGATGCTAGGATTCGTGATATCCTACATGATGAGGTTGCTGCTATGTTCCGAGCTGAGTTACCATAGTTGAGTAGTTTGATGAGCGCTATGCAGCTCTGGCAGAGACAGCGGCCGTGGCAGCCACAACGGCAGTGGCAGTGGCAGGGGGAGGAGCCAGTAAGAGTTTTTAGTATTGGGATTTTGACAATACGAAGCCCCCTAATTTTGATGGGGTTCAGGATCCGATTGTTGCAATGAGGTGGTTGTCTGATGTGGAGGGTTGCTTCTTCACGTGTTCATGTCCTGCGGATCAGAGGGTGAGGTGTGCTCTGAAACTTCTAAGGCTCGGGGCGAAGGATTGGTGGAGGTTGACCACGAGATCTTATTCTGATGTGCAGCGGGATGCGGTTTTGTGGGATCAATTTAGGGAGATGTTCAGTACTCGTTATGTTCCACAGGTTGAGAGGGAGAGGTTGGCTAAGGAGTTCCTGGAACTGAAGCAGGGTTCAGAGTCAGTGAGGGAGATCACTAGGATGTTCACTGAGAGGGCGATGTTTTGCCCGGAGTTTGCTTCGGAGCAGGCTTAGATGTCTCGATATCTGAGTATGCTCAAGAAGGACATCAGGCAGTTTGTATCCATGTAGAGGTGTAGTACCTTGTTGGAGTTGCATGAAGCCGCTAGGCGGCGCGAGTTAGAGATTGAGCTCTAGTTGAGAGAGCAGAGGTAGGCCCCGGTGCAGTCGCAACCTGTACCGAAGCAGATGAGGCCTGCTGATTATCGACAGGGAGGCCAGAGGAGTCGCACTTGCCGAAAGTGTGGCAAGGTAAACGAGGGTGGTTGCCGTTCTTCTTCGGGGTGCCACAAGTGTGGCAAGGAGGCCCACATAGGCAGGGAGTGCGGGCAGTCAACTCCAGCAGCATGGGTCCGACTTTGTTATCATTGTGACCAGGTGCGCCATATGAAGGCCCAGTGTCCTCTACTGGCCGTTCTTCTTCCATTGTTGTGGGTATTTGACCTTGGAGAGCCTGGTTTGGCAAAGGAGATCCTAGAAGAAGAAATAGGAAGTTGTCAAAGAAGGAGTGGGGTGGCTGGAGCTCGTAGATTTGGGAAGACATCATCTTTTGGAGCCCTTTTGAGGTATAAAGTCTCTTGCTTGACAATCATATTGTGTAGATCTATGTGTTGTGAAGTTTTGACACCATTCTTGTCCCAAAAACCTCATCTTGATGCATGATATGAGTTGGTCGAGATTAGCTGTCCTTTCAGACCTTAGGAGAGGTCTTGAGTGAGAAAAATGAGGTCCCAATGGCTTTGGTTGTCTCATGTGTGATATAGGTAGGTCTTAATGGATTAAGACCTTGGGTTAAGAGCTTTATTGTCACACCCCGGCCATCGGCGGAAACACCGGGTGTTGTAACGTCATTTCTCGTATCATAGTTATCAACTTCCTGAAAACACATGCATTTAAAATACGTCAACATAAAGTGGGCGAGTTCACAGGTTTTGACTCCATATAAAAATAATACATTTTCCAAGTTCAAAAGTATAGTTTTGAAAGTATCATTTTGACTCTCCCAACGTTTAGCATATATATCCTAGGTATAAAAGTTTACTTACCAAATAAGTAGTTTACCTATAAGTATCATATACTATGAATATAAGTGTTTGTAATTCCATACAAACGAAAGTTACTACGTATAAATCTCATTTCAGTTCTATACAAGTAAAACCACTACGTATAAATCTATTTCAAATCTATACGAGTTTGCGTGTTAGGTATAATGATCTACTCAATAGACAAGTAGTACCTAGGGTATAAGTAGGGGAAACTTATACTTAACATTAATACTTATATACAACAAAGTATAATGTTTCTAACAATTTTCTACCATGAGTCTGTAACCGCTGCTTGACAACAAAACCTCTGACAAAAACAATACACTCATGATTTACCATGAGAAACAATACACTCATGATTTACCTTGAGAAACAAACAGCGCGCGCTTCATCGACTCCAAAATAAAAATAAAAGGAACGAATCGTCACTCACTTGTCTTGGGTTGTAATCAACCACGAGTGGGGTCGTCAACCCGTATCTTATTCATACATGACTTCCTCTCTCACACGGGATTAACGGTTACAGGTCAGAGGACTTCCACTAAGATCCCCAATCTTAGTTGATGAATGAGGTAGCTCATGTAGACTTTGACGGCTTCCTATAGCTTTAACAACAAAAGCATTTTCGTGTCTAAAACCCTAAGTTACTAGACTATACTTTTAAACATTACTCCTAACTTCATAATATTTAGGCAGTATAACAACTATAACTTGAAGGAAAAACTAGGTTTTATCTTGACATAAAACAAATAACAACAACAATATATAACATACCAAGTTTTATCTTATCATAAAACTAATAATAACAACATATAGCATATCCAGTTTTATCTTGACATAAAACCAATATTAGCAACATACTTTATATATAGAACTTCCGAATATAACTTCAGAACTATATCGCACACAACATATATATAGAATCCTAAGTATAACTCAAGTTCTACATTGGTATAATAACATACTAACAAGTTGATAATAATTGTATATATTCAAAATATTATATTCAAAATAACTATATCCCGGTTAATAAAACTATCTACGTTGATACTAATATACTATCATATAGACATAATAGTAACGTATATACAATATTTAGCATGCGTTTTCCCCGAAAAATATTAGAAAGTGGGGTCGTGAAACTCACCTTAATATCGTGTTTCGATAGAATCTAACTGAAAATAGTCAGCAGTTCGCGATCACCGGGCTCTGGAAGCGAAACGGCTTCAGCAAACAAGAGAGAAAGAAAGTAGAAATGGTGTAATGAGCCTTGGGGTCGAAATGGCTATTTATAGGCTGATTTTTGGCCTTCACGACGTGAGAAATGATAGGTTCACGTCGTGAGTTATGGTAAGAGTTATCCTATAGCTTTAACGCGTGTTTTCTAGCCCTGATTCGTGTCCTATAGCGTCCTCACGTCGTGAGATTTTGGGTTATCGTTCCGTAGACTTCTAGAAGCAAAATGAGGCGTTTTGACTCCTCACATCGTGAGTTTTGATGCTCACGTCGTGAGTCTTGGCAGATTAGGGTTTCTGCCACGTGTCGTGCTCTTAGACAGCTGTAACTTCGGAAGGTCGTAACTTTTGCATACGAACTCCGTTTTTGACGTTCTTTATATCCACGCGTAGGTATTTCCGAGTAATACAACTTTATTTTAGACTCTAATAGCTAATTCTAAGTCTATTTTAAATTCCTATTATTTATATAGATTTATAGTGTTAGGGTTTATCATAACTTCTTCAGGCGAAGTCAGATTTAGACGTTCTCTATATTTTTGGAATCGTATGGACGTATAGTTTGAGTTGTATCATAAAATATGTATGAAAGTTCATACTTTAACAAAAATTACATAGTAAGTTTATCACATTACTAGTTTAACGAAATCACATTACATGATTGGCATGATCACATGTGATTGTTATTGACCTAATTTTGATGGGTGTTACATTTATGGACGTCGCAAGTAATAAAGTTTGAGACTTTATGAATCCAAGGCATATTTGATCTATGGATCTGAAGTTTGGGCTTAAGAGCTTAAGCCATTAAGAACTTATGTGGATTTGAAGTTCAGCGAGATTACGCCCCGCGTAATCTTATGTACGCCCAACGTAGTGGGTCTGTGTCCCGATTCCAACCCGCGAACATTGATGTACGCCGAGCGTACCAAGAGGGGTACGCCCAACGTACTCCCTCTGTTGAGTCTTGATTTTGGGCCTTGAGGGATTGGGCTGTTTTTGGGCTAGTAGGGCTTGGGCCGTGCCTGAACATTATGGATGGAGTAATTTAGACCCAATAATAATTATGGACCACTGATATAGGCCCATTTGGTGAGGTGGGCCCAATTTAGTAAATTGGGCCATTATTAGGCTTTGCATGAGGATTTGACTTTGGGTCTTGGCCCAATAAGAGAATGTTGGACTTAATGAGTTTTGTGGGCCCTTGGTCTAGCAAGTTGTGATGGTTTGTTATGTGATGATTTTCATATGATAGTTGGGATTTTCCGGCGAGTCAGCAGTCAGAGATTTGCAGGATTCCGACAGTTGCAAGGTGAGTTTTCCTCAATGTACTCAAGGGTCTAAGGTACCAAGGTCGGCCCTTTGAATTGTTGATAGAGCTTGCTATGTTATGTGATGATATGCTTGCTAGTATCCTGGTAAATAGGATAGTGACATGAGAATATGCTTGTTAGCTTAGTATCCTAGAGAAAAGGATAGTTGTATTTGGCTAGTTCTGTTGGGTCAACACCCTGGTAGTTGGGTAGTGATTATTCATAGACTGGTAGTTGGTCTTTCACTATGAGGCACGTGCGGGTTATGTATGTTGAACATTAGCAGAGGGTATTCCATCCCGGTAGGATGATAGGGCCCTAGTGTGTTGGTTCTGTAGAGTGTTTTATGTATGCCTGCTATGTGTGCATGAATGCTAGTGTAGATTGGAATTCCAATCCGATGGTTGTGGGCCAGGAGTATTCCATCTAGGTGGGATGATTGGACTCACAGTAGTTTGGCATTCCAACCCGATGGTTGAAGGGCCTGGGGTATTCCATCCTGAGGGATGATTGGACCCATAGTACTAGTAGTAGTAGAAGTAGTTACTGTATGTATAGGAAGTGGGGCATTCCAACCTGATGGTTGTGGGCCAGGAGTAGTCCATCCCGGTAGGATGATTTGTTGGCATTCCAACCCGATGGTTGAGGGGCCTGGGGTATTCCATCCTAAGGGATGATTGGACCCATAGTAGATATTGTTGTACGTATAGGTGTTTGGGCATTCTAACCCGATGGTTGTGGGCCGAGAGTATTCCATCCCGGTAGGATGATTGGGCTCGTATTATGTAGGCATTCCAACCCGATGGTTGAGGGCCGGGGGTATTCCAACCGGAAGGTTGATTGGACCCGCAATATGTTGTTATTTGCTTTATGCGTATGTTTATGTGTGTATGAGTACTTTGGGGGAACTCACTAAGTTTTCGGGCTTACAGTTGTGGTTTATTGTTTCAGGTGTTTCAGGAGATCGTGGCAAGGCGAAGGCGTGATCGTACCGCTCCTCATGTTTATGCTTTATGTAATATGATTATGGGGAAAATACTCTGATGTTTAAACTATTTTGAAAACAAGATGTATGATCGTAACTGTTTTTGAATGAATTAAAATGTTTTAAATAGGTTGAGATTTTTGGTCGTTACAAGTTGGTATCAGAGCCTTGGTTTGAGTGAATTGGAGGAACATTCGTGCGAATCCAGTGTCAAATCATGGAAAGGTTTTCAAATATGGTTTTCAAAATAAGTAAAAGTGGTTGTGATTGGGTGTGTTCCCCTTGCTCGACTTGTGTTAGTGTGTGCGTATGCCTTCTGTTGGCTGGAAAAACGTGGGAACCACCATGGCTTCCCACCATGGTGGCCATTTCCTTGCTGTCACCGCAACCCGCTGTTGATTGCCGCTAGAGTGCTGCTGCCGTCGCCGCCGACCACAGTTCGGGAATCTGTCATCCAGCAGCTGGGGTCGAGTCTGCGGGACTTCAGCAAGTGTGGGATTGTGGCTTCGGGACTTCAGTAGTGTGAGTTCAGGAATCTGTTATCCATTAGCTGGGGTTGAGTTTGCGGGACTTCAGCAAGTGTGGGATTGTGTCTTTGGGACTTCAGCAATGTGAGGTGAGTTACCTTCCAGTATCGGTGGGTCTACGGCCACAATACCGACCTACCAGTAGGAGTTGTATGTTAGATGATTGTCTTTGTGATATCATCTAGGTTTTCTACTACCTGATATGTTATATGCTGGCATGATATGTTATATGTGATAGTAGTAGAGTTCGGTTGTTAGGACTGAAGGGTAGGCCAGACACCCAGATATGTCTGACAATATGTGATGATATGTTTATATGCTGGCATGATATGTTATATGTGATAGTGGTAGTAGAAGGGGAATAGTCCCCAAGTTCGGTTGTTAGGACCGAAGGGTAGTTCAGACACCCTAGATATGTATGATAGTATGTTTATGTTATGATATATGTTTATGTTATGATATATGTGATAGTAGCAGTAGGGGAGGAATAATCCCCGAGGGTCGGTTGTTAGGACCGACGGGTAGGTCAGGACCCCATAATGGCTTGACATGGGTAGGTCAGCGCCCCAGAATGGCTTGACACTGATTGAACGGCACCCTAGAATGGCCGCATGGGTAGGTCGGCATTCCAGAATGGCCGTACGGGTAGGTCGGTACCCCAGAACGGGCGTACCGGGTAGGTCGGGACCCCAGAATTGCCCGACAGTATACATGTTATGTGTTTGTAAGGTATGTGGTATGATGGGGGAACTCACTAAGCTTCATGCTTACGGTTTTCAGTTTTGGTTTCAGGTACTTCGTGTTTAAAGGAAAGGAGCCCGCTTGATTGCAGCGCATCACATTATGGTTTTCCGCACATGAGATCTTTGGGATTATACTCTGATATTGTTTTACGATAACACGTTTGATTATTTCTACTTTGGTTTTGAAATGACATGATATTACAGATGTTTTATTACACTGTTGGTTTTATAATGACGTATTTAAAAATGAAAATTTTGGCCTGTATTTTTGGGATGTTACAAGTTGGTATCAGAGCCTTGGTTTGAGGGATTCGGGCACACTCTCGGGTGTGTCTGAACTCAAACTAAGGACTTGGTATGAAAATTTTCAAAAATAAAATAATTTTATAAAAGAAGTTTGAAAAGAGAAAAGAACTTTGAAAAGAACAAGGCGTGTGATGCGTGCAATCAGCTAAGCTCAAGTAAGTCTTCCTCAAGATATCCATACATGTTATGATATGATATGAATATGAGAACTGCATGCTAGACTAGGGCTAAGGATCTAGGGAGGATGCCTTATATGCCTATTGTATGTGCTTGTAGACTTGCATGTGAGTACTGATCAGTCAGTAATAGGATAGACTGTTTAGGTTATGCCTGATTGTATGAGCCTTAGAATTGCACGTACAGATTCATGATTAGAGGATATAATGATTTGATTGCAATATGATGGTTAGATTTTCCATTGTCTGAATGCTGCTTGCTTTGTGCTTTGTGGGACTCTTAGTAATGTAAGTTAGCTATTAAGTGAATATGCTAAGTCATATGTGGCACAGGCTGGATAATCTCAGAGTGATAGATTTGACCCTATTGCACAGCTCTCGTTTGAGTCTAACCGTTATAGGGACGATGTGACAACTGTCAAATTCTGGTCAATTCAAAGTCAAATAAAGTCAACAAGTCAAACAGGTCAACCCAACTAACCCTTGTGTACTAGGGCTTACGTTATGTATTTACTAAACAACTTGCTATTCTAATGAGAGATCATAAACCGAAAAGTACGTACATCTAGATCTCCTTAACCTAAAACTGTGGTAACTGACGAGCCAAATCGATCAAACAATGTTGCATACTCATCGGGAGTGTGTAAGATCCTTAAACAAGGCTTAACAGGGTTTACGGACCTTGCATTGCGAAGCCGAACACTCAAAAAGGTCATAAACGAAACCGCTCTCAATCGTTTTCATTCTATCTCTTCTTATCGAAAATCTCTCCCAAATATCTCTTTGTACGTGAAATCTCTCCAAGAATGTCAAATCTCTCCCAAATCTCTCCAAGAATGTGAAATCTCTCCCAAATATCTCTTTGTATGTGAAATCTCTCCAAGAATTTCAAATCTCTCCCAAATCTCTCCAAGAATGTGAAATCTCTCCCAAATATCTCTTTGTATGTGAAATCTCTCCAAGAATGTGAAATCTCTCCCAAATCTCTCTTTGTATGAGAAATCTCTCCAAAAATGTGAAATCTCCCCCAAATCTCTCTCAAAAGTTTTCGTAACTTTTTGAAGTCATTCGGGTCATTCCGACCCTTAACCGGGTCAAAAACGGCTTGAAATGGGGCAAAAATGGACAAAAAGGGCTTAAGGACCCGAAACCCCTCTTAAGGACCCGAAACCCCTCTTAGGGCCGAAAGTTCTCTTAGAGGACCGAACATCTGCTGAACCGAAAGCCTTCTTAGAACCGAACCCGAAGGGTCCTCTCAGGACCGAACCTCGCACACACACCCGAACCCGAAGGCTCCTGGAACCGAACCCGAAGGTACTGTTCACTTCGGTCTATTTCGCCTCTTGCTGGTTCGCTTCCTACTGCCTCGCCTTCGCTTCCTACTGCCTCGCCTTCGCTTCGGACCAGCATCAGAAGGGACCGAACCTTCGCCCCCCCTTCCTAGAAGCCCTATTTTTAACCTTTTTCTTTCCGGTTTTCGACTACGACTTCATTTTAACTTCGTTTTTAATTGTTTTAACGCGGGATTTTCCCCCAAAACTTTATTTTAACATATAAGGACCCATCATTAATTATTTATCACGTTTTTAAGGATAAAACCTTATCCAAAAAGAGTGGGTGAAGTACAAGAGGTGGAGTGTTGACTTTCCTTTATTCTATGACACAAGCAACCCCCATACCTACTCCATGCCTAACCCACACTCCTCCCCACCATACCTTGTCACTTCCTTGTCCTTTTTACCTCACTCACAAGTCATTCCCACGTTTTTGAGAGCTGGACACTCAACCTCTCTCCTCATTTTCTTTCACTTGCTCTCATTTCACCAAAAATACAACACAACTTTTCTCTCAAACTTTTTCTCTCTATTTCAAGACTCCAAGGCTGATTTTCAAGCTTTATTCTTCCCTTGGTAAGTATAACTCATCCTCCTTGTGATTATTACACTTCTTTCTACTCAAATCATTGGTTTCTTACACAAACATCATCACATTCTTGTTAGATCTTCGAACCTTCAAGTGATTCTTCAAGTGTTCTTGAGTTGAACACTTCTTTTCTCCATCATCCATCTACTGAAATCACTCAAGGTAAGTTCATACCCCTACATTTTCATGTTTTCTCAAGTTTTTAGGGGGGGGGGGGGGGGGAATACAAGTTAAAACACCAAGAACATAACTAAACTTTTTAACAGCCTTCATCAGAAAAGTTCAACTCCATTCACGAATTGTTTTGGACAATTTAAACATTTTAGTTTCCAAAACTGTTTTAGTTGCAAGTAGTTACACTTCTTAGATTTAAAATGACTACTTGCACATCTCCATACAATTTTTCTATAATTTATGGTGATTTTTACAAAACTGCCTATCATTTCAAACATCAATCCGGACCAGTCTGTGATTATGGACTTTTTCACACAAGTAAGAGGTCATTAAAATTTATAATAAAAATTATGAACAAACTAGACTCATTTTCCAAACTCTCAGAATTTACGGATTCTGATTTGCACCTTTAATTATTTTTCTATGAATTTTCTAAAAACAGAATAGAAATGGCAGTACTAGAAAAATGTTTTCAATTTCATATACACCTTGTAACTTGTTGAGCAAGGTGTGTACCTTCATGTGATGATATGTTATTACCATATATGTCATCTTGTCTTATTATATAGACATACATCAGAAAACAAATGTATTCTTACCTCCATAATTATGGTAAATATATAAATGGTATTACAAGGCTATATCCATTAAAATACAAACATTGGTAAACTATGACAAGTATGGCTTATGCTCACTACCCAAACAAATATTTAATAAACTATAATAGGTATAGTTTAGGGTTCTTTTACATAACAAACACATTATTAAAGGTATTACACATACAAAAGGGTTATTACCACTATGAATAATTATGATAAACTATAATAAGTATAGTTAAGCCCATTATACCCCCACAAACGAACAGACTAGTTATAATCGGTATAGTTATGGCATATATATATATATATATATATATATATATATATATATATATATATATATATATATATATATTATAAACAAAGTGATAAACTATAATAGGTATAGTTTATGTTTCATCTACACTACGAACTTAATTACAAGAAAGGAATTCACCATCATCACCACTTTTGATAAGCTATAATATGCATAGTTCATGTTCACTACCACTATCGCTATTTGATGAACTATGATATGTACAGTTTATATTCACCATCACCACCACTTTTGGTAAACTATAATATGCATAGTTCATGTTCACTAGTCACTATCACTATTCGATGAACTATGATATGTATAGTTTATGTTCACAACCACTATTACTATTTCGTACACTACACTAGGGTTTGGTTCCGGTTTTTGGATTTAAGTCCACATTCAATTTCGCATTGTTAGTTTTCAGCTATAATTTCTAAGTGTATATGTTAGAGTTATATAGAACCTAGTCGTGATTGGCTTAGAATTGGTGGTTCCGCCTTATTTCCTGTTCCTCGTTGGGTTGTGGGCCTAGGGTAGACCCATTACATTCGGCGTTTTATCTAGCTTTAATTTTATATAACTTATATACACAAGGAAATTATAGAAGGAATCTATAGGGAATTCTAGGATGCACTATTTCATAACATAGAAACTTACATTTCACATTTTGAGGAAAATATCGGATTTTCTGGAACAACTTAATTGCTTTTACGGGGAAAAACAGTTCATTTCTCAATTTAAAACTCTTATGAACTCACCAACCTTTGTGTTGACACTTTTTCAAAACAACTTGTATTCTCAGGAAATTATTAAACAGGTAAATCAACTGCTTTCGAGGACGGGACGCTAAAGCGATAAACTCAAACTTATTTTGTCATCATGATGTAATTGATTTTGAAACATGTAAACTTACTCTATGATGTAACTCTTTCAATTATATTGATGATGGTTGTGTTTGCTTTCTTCACTATTACATTCGTTGTTATGATACTATACTTGAAGTCCTCCACCCCCGGACGTTTCCGCCATCCTTGGTTTGGGGGTTGTGACAGATGATTCTGTTACTTGAAGGATTATCTGATCTCTGTTGTATGTGGCTATATTCATGAGGTAGCTAGTTGACATTACTGGGAATCTTTCAGCAGCTGAGGACTGGATGAGTTCGGGAACCTAGGGAAGCCTAGGATATATTTCAGTGAGTTAGTAGTGAGGCTCAGTTAGACTTGGGTGTACCAGTTGAGGAAGTGACTCGGAGGATCCGAGGGGATTGCGGAGGAAAGTATGGATAGGTGTGGAAGGTAGTATTGGGCCCGTACTACTGAAAGCATAGGATTCATACTCGAATCGGTGAGAGTCTTGGAGAATCTGAGAAGCTCCAGGGAAGTTTTTGTGACCCAGTTTGGGGACATAGGATGTTCCGGTTGCTGCATCATAGAAATTGGCAAGTGAGTTAGTGAGCGTGGCAGGGTGTCAGGCCCTGAGGGATATGATTTCCATGAAGTTGCAGATGCGAGATCGATTTGGAGCACTTTGAGAAGAGAGGTTTGTGGTAGGTGCATATAGTAAGGGTCCCGGGAAGAGACCCATGATTTCTGATCATCAGGTGAAAGGCCAGCATGGTCGGAGTCAGTGCAGCACGTACAAGACAGTGCACAAGGGAGTTTGTCGCTCTGAGGGTTTAGGCTACTTCAGGGTAGCATGGTTGATCATGTCAGCAGAAGGTGATTAGTATTCCTCCAAATGATGCGGGTATGTCATCTTCTATTGTTACTAGATGGATGATGGGGATACGTATCGCGTTGGAGTTATGAGTAAGTTTGGATAAGTTAGATCTCGGGTTAGTTTCCTGCTAGCATTTGGGTTATCAAGGGTCATATATGCCATCCTGCATGCCGAAAAGTCGTTGATGAACCTACAGAGGGATGCATCTTGCGGAGTGGGTTCGGCGTGTACCGTTATCATTCCGAATCTTTGCCGAGATCTGTGCAGGAGTATTGTTTGGAAGGTCCTCGGTCAAGGTTAGAGGGATAGTTCTCCAGTGAAGTCAGCGTTCAGGGGTTCTATCATGGTTCAGATATGGTCGGTAATTGTCTATGGATGAACTTTGGAGTTCAAGGCACTACCGTTGCTAGGACAGAGCTGGTGACATGAAAAAGGTAGTGTCAGTCGCTGGTGTTAGATGCACAAGTGGTTGGTCATCGCATGTTCAAGAGAATTGTATTTTCGCATTGGCTGTGTTCGGTTAGAGTTCAGTGATACTGCAAGATCTGAAGTGGGAACGAGGATTCGTTAGCTAGGGTGAAGCTTGAGACTTTCAATTGACAGCATGGGAGATGGATTGAGGTGTCAGATAGGACCAGATTTCAAGAGTACTCTTCAAGATTTCAGAGGATGAGCGATCTTAAGGTTTGCTTGGTGATGGATCGCTAGCACTGGTAAGTACATGTTTTCGTCAGTGAATACTTAGTCGAATCTAAGTGGGGGAGAGACATTTTATAAAGTTCTCCAAATGTGAGTTTTGGTTGCGCGAGGTGCAACCTATTGGGCACCTTGTCAACCAGAAGGGTATTCGGGTCGATCCGGCCAAGATAGAGGTCGTGATGTAGTGGGAGATTCTGAGGTCTCCAATTGAGATTCGGGGTTTCCTGGGTCTAGCAGGTTACAAACGAAGATTTACATGGGACTTCTCTGAGATTGCGGTTCCTTTGACCCGACTGACCAAGAAGTCGGTGGCCTGAGCAGTAGGCAGCCGTCGAGACTCTCAGACAGCGATTGTGTGAGGCACTGATTCTCACCATGCAAGAGGGTGTAGATGATTTCATGGTTTACTGTGACGCTTTGATAACGGGCATGGGTACAGTACTGATACAATGGGGTCACGTGATACCAGGTTTCGGGAACCAGGTTAGATTTCTGGTTAGGAATCAAGCTCAGTTGTGTGTTAGGTCGAGTGCGTGTTCGACCAGTATGGAAAGTGTTGTAAGACTACGGGGGTAGCCGTAGCATTCACTAGCGATCAAATAGTATGGAAAGTGTTGTAAGACTACGAGGGTAGCCGTAGCATTCAGTAGCAGTCAGATAGTATGGAAAGTTTTGTAAGACTACGGGGGTAGCCGTAGCATTCACTAGTGGTCAGTTAGCATGGGAAGTGTTGTAAGACTGCGGGTGTTGCCGTAGCATTCACTAGCGGTTAGATAGTGATAGAGTGTTGTGAGACTGCGGGTGTAGTCGCAACATTCGCTAGGTTAGTAGATAGTGTGAGCGCGTTGTTAGGATGCGGAATGAACATTAGTACCCACCCGTTCGGGTGTAGCAGTAAGGATAAGGAAATCCATGGATTGGATTTCGGAATTACCCAGATGGATTAGATCTGGTTGAGCCAGTGATAGGACTGTAGGAGCGCCACTACAGTTATGGGATCAGGAAAGCAATGGACTGTATAAGATTGCGTGTGAGACAAGGCTACCATTGGTCAGGTAGCAATCACTTTCAGCCTTGGATTTGATGATGACAGGATTCGACGTATGGATCCGATCGGTTAGATTAGAAAGTTGTTAGAGTCATAGTGGCATAATAACTAGTTGCCACTAGTTCCAGAGGAGGATTTCGTTCAGAAGTCGTGTGAGGCGACTAAGTGGGAGTCCTTTGGCTCCACATCCAGGCCGGAACCCGATATTTCAGATGATTGGCGAGCGAATTGAGACCCAGGAGGTCTCGGTAGCTTGTGGGAAGCAGCCATGTGGCAGCATACCGCTTCAGGCAGTTCAGTGTTCGGGTAGTTTCAGCGTTTGGGCAACATTAGTATTTGAATTTCAGGTTGCAAATACAGATGAAATAGCTGGTTGATTGGGAAGTGGTAAGTCACTTAGAACGGGATTATCTGAGTTTTGGCCGAGTATAAGCGAACCATAGGGATAAGTGGAATTGTGATTCTGTTTTTCTAGTGGGAGCCATGAGTTATCAGGAGATGAGTAGGCAGCTAAGAGACAAGCGGACTGGATTTAGCAATAATGATTCAGTAAGAGTGGTCTGTCAGGGATCCAGGCCATCTCGAGACAACATAATTCAGATGAGTAGATGTGATCTTGTTGCGAGGAATTAGTTCGCGTGCGGATTTTAGGGCTTTGCACAAATTGGTCACGGCTACCCTGGGAAGGCTAGGGCGTGCCCAGGATGATGACTATATATGTTACTAAAGTGGCTTGGTATGTAAGGATTGGTAAGGAATGATTTAGAGGACGAAATCTAATTTAAGTGGGGGAGAGTTGTAAAACCCCGTTTGTTTATTAAATAAATAAATTTATTAATGAATGGCTCGTAGCCCTAAAATAAATAATTATATATGCAGGGTGTTGGGTTCCAGGAGTTAATTGCCACATTTTTAAAAGCCGGGGGTTAAAAGCATGAGTTTGGGACTCATTTTATAAATATTTATAAAGACATGGGATCTGTGGTAATTACCGAGAAATTATTTTTAAAAGAAATGAGGTGGAGGGGCTGAATATGTTATACTAAGACATTAAGGAACTGTTTGGTAAATTGCGTACCTAATTTGTAAAGGGTTTTAGATGGTGGGGTTCAAATGGTAACTTATGGACTGATTGTGAAAGGTTTTTGGATGCTAAGGGCTGTTTGGCAATTTCTTTGGATTTGTGTTGAAAGGAATATTAGATTCAGGGGGCTGTAGTGTAAATTTTGGCCTTGGTTTGAAGGAAAATGGGAAGGCAAGGACCATTCTTGTTATTATGGCCATAAGTTTCAAGGATCAGGGTATATAACCCTAACACCATCGTCCATACCCTAACCCGAAGGAGAACCTCTCTAGCCGCCATGGGTGAAGTCAGCCGCCACCACCTCCCTTTTGTTCGCTATTCTGATCAACGGGGATGCCTACCACCTCGCCATTGAGCACCGCCGTCTGCTACACTGCTATGGAAGGTCGCCATTGCGACGCTGCTGCCGGAGAACCGCCGAGGGTCGATGAAGACGGTGAGCCGTTGTTCGTCAAGGTGGGCTTTGCTGAGCTTTATTGCCCTCGTTTTCTGCCGCCACTTCGTCTCCTTTTCTGCTGTCATCGAGCTATCGCCGCCATCGTTTTATCGAGCAGCGGGTGTGGCTGTGGATGGCGCTTCTCTCCGACTGTCGTGAGCCACCGTGGGGGTGGCTGTGATTGGGTGTGTTCCCCTTGCTCGACTTGTGTTAGTGTGTGCGTATGCCTTCTGTTGGCCGGAAAAACGTGGGAACCACCATGGCTTCCCACCATGGTGACCATTTCCTTGCTGTCACCACAATCTGCTGTTGATTGCCGCTAGAGTGCTGCTGCCGTCGCCGCCCACCACAGTTCGGGAATCTGTCATCCAGCAGCTGGGGTCGAGTCTGCGGGACATCAACAAGTGTGGGATTGTGTCTTCGGGACTTCAGCAGTGTGAGTTTGGGAATCTGTCATCAGGCAGCTGGGGTTGAGTCTGCGGGACTTCAGCAAGTGTAGGATTGTGTCTTCGGGACTTCAGCAGTGTGAGGTGAGTTACCTTCCAGTAGCGGTGGGTCTACGGCCACAATGCCGACCCACCAGTAGGAGTTGTATGTTAGATGATTGTCTTTGTGATATCATCTGGGTTTGCTACTACCTGATATGTTATATGCTGGCATGATATGTTATATGTGATAGTAGTAGAGTTCGGTTGTTAGGACCGAAGGGTAGGCCAGACACCCCAGATATGTCTGACAATATGTGATGATATGTTTATATGCTGGCATGATATGTTATATGTGATAGTCGTAGTAGGAGGGGAATAGTCCCCAAGTTCGGTTGTTAGGACCGAAGGGTAGTTCAGACACCCCAGATATGTCTGATAGTATGTTTATGTTATGATATATGTGATAGTAGCAGTAGGGGAGGAATAATCCCCGAGGGTCGGTTGTTAGGACCGACAGGTAGGTCAGCACCCCAGAATGGCTTGACATGGGTAGGTCAGCGCCCCAAAATGGCTTGACATAGATAGAACGGCACCCCAGAATGGCCGCATGGGTAGGTCGGCACCCCAGAACGGCCGTACGGGTAGGTCGGCACCCCAGAATTGCCCGACAGTATATATGTTATGTGCTTGTATGGTATGTGGTATGATGGGGGAACTCACTAAGCTTCATGCTTACGGTTTTCAGTTTTGGTTTCAGGAACTTCGTGTTTAGGAAAGGAGCCGGCTTGATCGCAACACATCACACTATGGTTTTCCACACATGAGATCTTTGGGATTACACTCTGATATTGTTTTATGATAACACGTTTGATTATTTCTACTTTGGTTTTGACATGACATGATATTACAGATGTTTTATTACACTGTTGGTTTTATAATGGTGTATTTAAAAATGAAATTTTTGGCCTGTATTTTTGGGATGTTACAATGGGCCCGTACTACTGAAAGCACATGACCCATACGCGTGTCAAGGAAGTCACAACCCCTAGGTTGTTGATTCGAGGTTAGTCCCAGTGGTTAACGAGGAGTCTGAGATTTTTATGGTTCATTTTAGTATGACGGATGCGAGACGTTTGGGGGCAGCATCCGGTTCGAGATCGCGATCAGGAGAGGGTGGCCGGGATAGACCAGTATCACCGAAGTTATTGGCCAGATGAGTACGGATGAGTTGGATGCTAGGATTCGTGATATGCTACATGATGAGGTTGCTGTTATGTTCCGAGTTGAGTTACCGGAACTGTTTGTGTTGATCAAGACCGCCATGGTTGAGTATTTTGACGAGCGCTATGCAGCTCTGGCAGAGACAGCTGCCGCGGCAGCCACAACGGCGGTGGCAGCGGTAGGGGGAGGAGCCAGTCAGAGTTTTCAGTATTGGGATTTTGATAATACGAAGCCCCCTAATTTTGATGGGGTTCTGGATCCAATCGTTGCAATGAGGTGGTTGTCAGATGTGGAGGGTTGCTTCTTCACGTGTTCATGTCCTGCGGATCAGAGGGTGAGGTGTGCTCTGAACCTTCTAAGGCTCGGGGCGAAGGATTGGTGGAGGTTGAGCATGGGATCTTATTCTGATGTGCAGCGGGCTGCGGTTTCGTGGGATCAGTTCCGGGAGATCTTCAGTACTCGTTATGTTCCACAAGTTGAGAGGGAGAGGTTGGCTAAGGAGTTCTTGGAAATGAAGCAAGGTTCGGAGTCAGTGACGGAGATCACTAGGTTTTTTACTGAGAGGGCGATGTTTTGCCCAGAGTTTGCTTCGGAGCAGGCTCAGATGTCTCGATATCTGAGTATGCTTAAGAAGGACATCAGGCAGTTTGTATCCATGCAGAGGTGTAGTACCTTGTTGGAGTTGCATGAAGCCGTTAGGCGGTGCGAGTTAGATATTGAGCTCCGGTTGAGAGAGTAGAGGCAGGCCCCGGTGCAGTCGCAGCCTGCACCGAAGCGGATGAGGCCCGCTGATTATCGACAGGGAGGTCAGAGGATTCGCACTTGCAGGAAGTGCGGCAAGGTACATGAGGGTGGTTTCCGTTCTTCTTCGGGGTGCCACAAGTGTGGCAAGGAGGGCCACATAGCCAGGGAGTGCAGGCAGTCAACTCCTGGAGCAGGGGTCCGACTTTGTTATCATTGTGTCCAGATGGGCCATATGAAGGCCCAGTGTCCTCTACTGGCTGCCAGGTCAGTGCAGGCCCCAGCGCCAACCACTTTGACTCTTACTGGCGGAAGTCAGGGTCGAGCAGAGCCTCCGAAGGCTCCACTACGTGCTTATCAGCTTGTGACCGAGGAGATCAAATCTGAGCCAGAAGTGTTAGTCGGTATGTTTTCCTACTTTATCTTGTCTATGCTTTGTTTATGAGCTATTGTTTCTTACATGAGATGCTTAGTGTTGTATGTATTAGCGGTGAGCGAGCATTGAGGGTTCTTAAAGGGTTATCATCCAGTGTGGAAATCGAGAGAAAAGAAGGTTTTGGTTCGAGGATTTGGGAACGTTTAACAGGAACTCAGTTTCCTCGAAGTTCGGTGTATTAGGGGGTTCGATTCAGCGTGCATGTTAGCTTCGCCGCAGCTGATGGTGGCTAGTGCCCTAAGTGGGGGAGAATTGGAAATTCTCGGATAAGCCACTGGTTGTAGAAGGTTGCTCGGAGCTATTTGAGCATCGGTTATTAGGATGATGCGATGAGGTGGTTCAAGTAAGGGTTCGCATGTGTCGAGGAAATGCGGCAGGTTATGTGTGGGTCGCTGGGTATGCGTCCAGCCTTTGAGTGTGTATGCATGATATGGGATAGCAGTGAGCACTGCTAAGGGGTAATGTTAGCGAGGATCTGTTGCGGTGGCAATGTTGGCTGTTGCATGGGCATGTTTTCAGCCTCCTTGGAAGGGGAGAGGGATAGTGGCTCCAGAGTGGAGGTTTGAACAGAGCAAAGTGGGATAGCAAGTTAACAGACTCGGGAGTAGTATGGACCAGTGATGAGAATGGTGTAAGAGATTGCAGTTGGAGGTCAAGGACCTAGAGATCGTGATAGGGAGGCATGAGTGGGGTTACACTCAGATATGGCGAACCGAAGGGTTCGAGGGTGACACAAGGACAGGGTCCTTGGTCCCAAGCATGGTTATAGGCTGAGTTATGTATACAGAGGTATTCCAATTCGGGGTATTCCATCATGAGGATGACCGGACCCTATGATTGATTGGACCTGATGTGTTTGGTAATCCAACCCGAGGGTTGATTGGACCAAACATGTGTAGGGATGCGAGGGTATTCCGTCCTGGGGATGAACGAACCCGTTGTAGGCACACCTGGTATTCCAGCCCGAGGCTGATTGGACCAGGCGTGATTATTGGTTCTGTAGGAGTATCGATGAATGTTCGGTCGAATATCAGTTAAGAGAGAGACCAAGTGGGGTCGACAACAGAGTAGGACTCGTGGTCCTGTTTTCAGGTTGGGAATTCGGGTTCCACGGTTGAGTAGTTCCTTTTCATAGAAATGGGAAGAGGTCAGGGAATGGATAGTTTGGACGGACTGTCTGGGAGACGGATCCAATTTAACTTTCTGGGTTTAGGGCTTCCGTTGAGGTAAGTATTGAGTCTGCATGAGAAGGAGTAGGTATCTCTTCGAGAGGGAGTTCCAGCGGGACTAGTCTCCCTTGGTGGTCGTCACGCTTTAGGGGCGTGAATGTGCTTTTCAGGATTGTGGATAGCTGGAGTTGGCAATTGGCGATTTCGTGGGTGAAATCATATTTAAATGGGGGAGAATTATAACGCCCCGTTCTAAGAGTAGTTATTTATGGTTCCCCGAGATCAAATAATAAGGGAGTTTTGGTCTTTTATATGTATTGGGTTTTATTCGGAAAGGTTTCGGTTCGGGGTGTGTCGCTAGAAGCGTAGGGCTTCTCGCCACCTTTTCGTGGATATAAAGTTCGTCGGAAACGGACTTAGAATAAAGGAGCTATGGCACTTTGAAGGTATTGTCACTTATGGCACATATTAGAAAGAGTTGGCAAGGAAAGGCCATGCAAGCAAGGGACACGCGTGGGTACGCCCAGCGTAAGGGAGTTAATGAAATGCAAGATCCCTCGACGTACGCCCAACGTACGTCTATCATCTAGAAACCCTAATTTTAAGGCCATCTACTATATAAGGGACATTATGGTTCCACCCCCAGCCTCCATATCTGCCATCTTACCCTCAGAAAACCCTAAGTATCCATTCTTCTTCCATTGTTATGGGTATTTGACCTTGGAGAGCCTGGTTTGGCAAAGGAGAGCCCAGAAGAAGAAAGAGGAAGTTGTCAAAGAAGGAGTGGGGTGGCTGGAGCTCATAGATTTGGGAAGACATCATCTTTTGGAGCCCTTTTGAGGCATAAAGTCTCTTTCTTGAGAATCATATTGTGTAGATCTATGTGTTGTGAAGTTTTGACACCATTCTTGTCCCAAAAACCTCATCTTGATGCATGATACGAGTCGGTCGAGATTACCTGTCCTTTCAGACCTTAGGAGAGGTCTTGAGTGAGAAAAATGAGGTCCCAATGGCTTTGGTTGTCTCATGTGTGATATAGGTAGGTATTAATGGATTAAGACCTTGGGTTTAGAGCTTTATGGACGTCCAAAGTAATAAAGTTTGAGACTTTATGAATCCTAGGCATATTTGATCTATGGATCTGAAGTTTGGGCTTAAGAGCTTAAGCCATTAAGAACTTATGTGGATTTGAAGTTCCGCGAGATTACGCCCCGCGTAATCTTATGTACGCCTAGTGTAGTGGGTCTATGTCCCGATTCCAACCCGCGAACATTGATGTACGCCCAACGTAACAAGAGGGGTACGCCCAGCGTACTCCCTCTGTTGAGTCTTGATTTTGGGCCTTGAGGGATTGGGCTGTTTTTGGGCTAGTAGGGCTTGGGCCGTGACTGAACATTATGGATGGAGTAATTTAGACCCAATAATTATTATGGACCTCGGATCTAGGCCCATTTGGTGAGGTGGGCCCAATTTAGTAAATTGGGCTAATATTAGGCTTTACATGAGGATTTGAGTTTGGGTCTTGGCCCAATAAGAGGATGTTGGACTTAATGAGTTTTGTGGGCCCTTGGTCTAGCAAGTTGTGATGGTTTGTTATGTGATGATTTTCATATGATAGTTAGGATTTTCCGGCGATTCAGCAGTCAGAGATTTGCAGGATTTCGGCAGTTGCAAGGTGAGTTTTCCTCACTATACTCAAGGGTCTAAGGCACCAAGGCCGGCCCTTTGAATTGTTGATAGAGCTTGCTATGTTATGTGATGATATGCTTGCTAGTATCCTGCTAGATAGGATAGTGATATGAGAATATGCTTGTTAGCTTAGTATCCTAGAGAAAAGGATAGTTGTATGATGGCTAGTTTTGTTGGGTCAACACCCTGGTAGTTGGGTAGTGATTATTCATAGATTGGTAGTTGGTCTTGCACTATGAGGTACGTGCGGGTTATGTATGTTGAGCATTAGCAGAGGGTATTCCATCCCGGTAGGATGATAGGGCCCTAATGTGTTGGTTCTGTATAGTTTTTTATGTCTGCCTGCTATGTGTGCATGACTGCTAGTGTAGATTGGCATTCCAACCCGATGGTTGTGGGCCAGGAGTATTCCATCCAGGTGGGATGATTGGACTCACAGTAGTTTGGCATTCCAACCCGATAGTTGAGGGGCCTGGGGTATTCCATCCCGAGGGATGATTGGACCCATAGTACTAGTAGTAGTAGAAGTAGTTACTGTATGTATAGGAAGTGGGGCATTCCAACCTGATGGTTGTGGGCCAGGAGTATTCCATCCCGGTAGGATGATTGGACTTATAGAATTTTGGCATTCTAACCCGATGGTTGAGGGGCCTGGGGTATTCCATCCTAAGGGATGATTGGACCCATAGTAGCTATTGTTGTACGTATAGGTGTTTGGGCATTCCAACCCGATGGTTGTGGAACGAGAGTATTCCATCCCGGTAGGATGATTGGGCTCGTATTATGTAGGTATTCCAACCCGATGGTTGAGGGCCGGGGGTATTCCAACCGGTAGGTTGATTGGACCCGTAGTATGTTGTTCTTTGCTTTATGCGTATGTTTATGTGTGTATGAGTACTTTGGGGGAACTCACTAAGCTTTCGGGCTTACAGTTGTGGTTTATTGTTTCAGGAGATCGTGGCAAGGTGAAGGCGTGATCGTACCGCTCCTCATGTTTATGCTTTATGTAATATGATTATGGGGAAAATACTCTGATGTTTAAACTATTTTGAAAACAAGATGTATGATCGTAACTGTTTTTGAATGAATTAAAATGTTTTAGATTGGTTGAGAGTTTTGGTCGTTACAAATAATACGTTTACACATTTAAAATGCATAAAAATACATAAAAATCTATATAAAAACTTTAAAAAAAGCTTAAATAAGTAAAATTATATATAAGTGCATAAGACATAAAAAAACACATAAAAATACATATAAATATATAAAAAAATACTTTTATACATTTAAAACACATAAAAATACATAAACATCTATATAAAAAAAACTTAAAAAAATACATAAATACGTAAAAATACATATAAATATATAATGCATAAAAAACAACACATAAAAATACTTTTTAAACAAATATGTAAAATACTTAAAAATACATATAAATACGTAAAAAGATACAAAAATGCATACCCATATTGAGAGTGCAAGATTTAGTGCGCGGAAAAGGTTTGAAAACTCAAACCTTGAATTAACTTTTAAGATCAGTGTCTACTACTAATATGTTGGTTCAGTCAAGCCTGGTAAATCAGTCGAGGCTTGAAGATGATGTTCAACAAAGTATTCAAGTAAATATTTAAGTAAGTAAAATAGAGTATGATCAGAGTAAAGACAATTTAAAAACAAGTAGAATGTAAGTGAAAGAGATTTGATTTGCAAGAGAGTTTGAAACTGATGTGGAGAGAATAATTCTATTTCTTGTTTTCAGCTCTTGAAACATCATCTCCTTAAATAGTAAATGAGAGACATGGTACAAACCGAGAACATTCTATGGACTAGATAATACTAAGTGTTTGACAAGTCTTAAACTTATAAGATTTACTGATTTGGTCTTAAGAACTGTTCAATCAACATAAAGACAAAAGCATTTAATGCTTGTACATACTCAATCACGTCAACTAACTTCGGAAACGTCTTTATCTCGTACATGGATAGATTTCAGAACTCTTCACATCTCGGACTGAGGATTGACTTCGGATCTTGGTTTGTCTCAGATTGCTAGAGGTTCACTTTTATGTATTAACAATCTCCCCTAAGTGAACTTAGCAATCAATCAACTCAGTGGGATTCATCAGACAAAAAGAGATATACAACACTTTGTAGCCAACTTCATACTTCCAAGTACCATTTTAGGTGTTCGATGAACTTCTTCTTCACATGCTCCGGAGCTTCACTTTTAGCAGCGTTGGAGATGAACTTTTGAAGGATCTTTGATGGAACCAAGTGTTTGTTAAGAACTCGAAAGAATTCTTTTTGGTTGGTCTTCTTCTTGAGATAGACGTATCCTGTCACAACTAGCATTTTTGCTAGGAATTTCTATTCTCGTGTAATCATTCAACTATTGTAAAACATATACTCTAAGTAAATATCACTCAGTGCTCATTTAAATTCACCTCTCATGTTCAACAAAGAGTCTGAAAACCCTAAGATTCCCAGTTTAAGTCCATATGGGACTAGGATTTCCTTCACTACTAGAAAAACAGCCTTTTACGAAGCTCATTGCACGTCGTAAAAGGCTCAGACGACGCGCAAATGCGCGTCAAGGAAGGCCCTGTCATAAAGAGAGACGACGCGCATTTACGACGCTCATTTACGACACACAATTACGACGCGCGTTTATGACACACAATGCGTATCAAGGAAGGCCCTGTCATAAAAGAAGACGACACACATTCGCGTGTCGTAACCTTACGACGCGCGTGTTAATGCCATGCAATGCATATCAAGAAAGCCGATGTTAAGAAAGGCCATGTCATAAATGAAGATGACACACATTTTTGCGTATCATAATTTTAAATGTTTAAAAAAATATTATTTATAGGCTTACTTATTTTCAAATTAAATTTTTATTTAATGTTTCATAATAGAAATTAAAATATAATATAAAAAAATAGAATCCATTGCGTAAATTTAATGTCATACAAATAATCGTTCCATGGAAAGATAAAACAAATCAATAGAAGTTGTAACAAAAATTTACAAATGAATTAGATACAAAAAATACAATCCATTGCCCCTTTGCTTATTCAAGATCAACCTGGAAGTAGCTAACTAATCTGTACAAATTCACCCTTGTTTCTAATCATTTTGTTAAATACTTTACAAACATAATTCATCCATATATAGTACCTGAACTATAGTTGTAGCTAGCCTTGTTTCTTCTTCTTCTGAGCTCATCTCTTGCAACCATTGCTCTAAGCCTAGTATGAATAGATACAACAGCTCCTTGTCAATTATGTGAAAAATACAACCGGTGAGTGGCCTACCTTCATAATAGCAACAACTAACGAAGCGGGAATGAAAGAGAAGGCAATACTCACAACAATAGCTGCAGAGAATGCATCTAGGTCCTACAAGATCATATAAATCACTATTTAAATACACACTACATATAAAGGTTTCAATATTCTGATTGCATGTACTTAATATATAAAGACTCCAACAATAAATAGATATGTTATGTTACCTTGAGACACCTTTGAAGGGGATCCAAAAGATAATCTGTAGTCTTATCAACTTGTTTCTACTTCTTATTGTTATGCTTCTGTATTGTTTGTCTTAACAGCAAAGGAGTCAAATTGCCAGAAGCTTTTCCCGTCCATGGGTCCTAGATTTGGATTTCTCCATACTTGCTTCCACTTACTAGATGTTTGCCATCTGGTGACCATGCAACAAAGAGAACCCAATTCTTGTGCCCTGAATAGATATGTAAAAATATAACAATTTGTTTGGCTTTTGTGATTATGAAGTTATGATAAACCTACACAAAACAATAAATGAGTAAATAACACTTTTGGTTCCTAAGTATAGCTGTTTTTTGCAATTTTGGTCACAAAAAGATTTCTTTTGCAAATTTGGTCCTTAATTTTGAAGTTTCCTAATGACTCTGGTCTCAATGTCATATAAGTATACCATAGGGACCAAATATATAATTTTCTCTTATCTTCTAAGTAAAGCATTTTATGTGTGTTTGATTTCTTTTCTTAAATTTATAATAATTATAGAGTAAATAAATTTATATTAATATATTAACAAATGATTCAATTTACAATATACACCAAAAATATTATAAATTTAAAAAGAGTATTATGCATGTGTAAAATGTTATAAACCTTAATTTACAAACATATGAGAATTACAAATTTGGCCCCTGTGGTATACTGTTCTATCAATTTTGGTCATTTGTTTAGGCTGTTAAACTTAGAGATGTTGAAGTTCACAGTTTTCTGTTCTATGAGATGTTGACAGGTACACCAACACAGATGCTAAACCAACTAAAAGGGCCTAGTAAAAGAAATTGTAAATGTTTGTTTTGAAATTAAAAAAAGTAAAACAAATAAATAATTACATACCTGTAAGTGAAATAGGAAGGGGAACTTGGGTTTTGAGACATGGTTTATGAGATAAAGCCAATACTTGTTATCTTTGGTATGCATGTCTAAATACCTACTAACTCCTCCTATTACAACACTTACAACTCCACTCATAGATCTGAAAAAAAAAATCAGATGATGTCATCAAATGATGATCTTTAATTAATGATGATAACTTACACTAGAAATGTATTTTCAGGAAACTCTGTAAAAATTGAAAAAAACCAACATTACCTACAAACACAAAATTTGAAGAAATGAAATAATAACAACATATTGGGGTGTATTTGATGGGGATAAAAGGAACGCATTGAGGTGGAATTCATCTTCAAAAGATAGCCACCAATTTTATCAGCAAAGTGTTGAAAAGGTACCTGCAATACAAAATCATTAACAAACATAATATATTTTATTTTTTTATTGAAGTATATGAAAATTGAAGTAGTTAGTTTAGTTAGCTACCTCATTTTCCTGTTTGATATCATGTGTAAAGAATTGTTACATATACATCCTATACAGAGTAATAAAGTAGGAGGTTATTTCCTGTAGTTTACCCATAAAAGAAAGGAAAAAAAAACATACAGGTTCTGTAATATAGACACGTGCCAGGTCCTTCAAAAAGTGAATTGAGAGAAACAAATACGTTTGCAGCATTCATGAGATTAATACTTAACCTCCTTCCGATAATTATTCTTTGCATTTCATTGTACAGTCTGTTAATCAAATTTATATGTAAAAGGGTCATCAATTTGAACTCACATTCCAACACCTTCTTTGAATAGATGACTATAATTTCTAGCCACAATTCAACTTATAAAAAGGAAAGAAAACAACAATCTAGCTTATAAAAGATTAATAAATAGAGGGCCTGAAATTGCTTAAAGCTCAACACCAGTAATCGCTAATCAATAAGATAATACTTTGTTTTTTTTAACTTCTCCAACCATTGGTGGTTGTTGAGTTGACCCGACATCTTGTTGGAAAAATCAGGGCTTCCTTCAACTTCTCTCACTTTGTCCATAAGAAGGGATGATGGGCTTACTTCCTTCAAATCAACATTCAGATTCTTAAACAAAACCTGAAAGGCCACAATAACAATAGTGAATATAGTATATTATCGGAATTGATGTTATAAACTTTTTGATTATGATGTGTGTGCAGAAGAGTAGGGATCTTGCTGGGTACCATAGTTTTCAGCATAAGTAACCTGAACAGGAAGGGTTTGTCTGCTTGCAGCCCCACCGTATGCTTGGTACACATCCACCACACCATGTGTGGCTGCAACTGCAACTGGTTGTGCATACGGATCTTGACTGTTCACCATTGTCCTACAACCTATATATATATATATATATATATATATATATTACAACAATTCATAACTTCAAGTGGGAAAATTACTAAATTACCCCTGATTAAGAAAAAACTAAGTAACCGACCTCACTAGGGTTGTGAACTCCAGGGGGAACCGGAACCAAACCTTGTCCACTGTTTGCCACATTCATATCAACACCACTTGGATATCTGATTTAAAATAAAATATGGATATTAATGTATAACAAAGTACAGAAATATGAGAAATGACTAAAATACGCTGATGCGTGTGAAGGAACTGGATAAGCATGGGTTGCATATTCCACTGGAGGGGCATGACAACTATGAGGTTGATACTCTCTTGGAGGAGGGGGAGGAGCAAGATAACTAGGAGGAGGATGTTGATGTTGATGCTGATGTGGATTATATTTGCGCTTCATAAAAACATAAACAAATATTTAATTATTAAATTAATAAATTCCTATTTCCCGATTTTAAATTTTACCTTAAAAGGTTCATAACGACCACCTCGTGGGACCACCTCTGTTCCAGGTTTTGTATCTCTAAGATATTTTGCCCTAAATCTTGATGCAATCTCAGCCAAAGCTTCTGTTGCAACACTGTAACTCCCAGGCACCAAGAAGGGTATTTTTGGAAATTGTAAAAGATCAAAAAGGGTATTTCAGGAAAGTGAAAAACCCAAAAGGGTATGTCTGGAAATTGAGATACCTGAACAAGCTCTTCATTTTCAGCAGCACACTTGGGTTTATCTTCATTTTCAGTAGCACACTTGCAAAAATTTTAAACTTTTAAAACCCATCTTAGAAGGACTAAAGGTTAGAAAGGAGAAGTAATGAAGCTATGAGTTGAGAAAAGAGTAATCACAGCAAGGTCTCTAAAACAGACCTGCTGTTCAAAACGGATTTACTCCAAAATCTAAAACAGAAACATAGCTTTAACTAAATTTTATAGGAAACTATGATTGTTCAGAATTCCAGAACTATAAAGAACTCCTTCTAACTCCAAAGGATAAATTAAATATGAATTTTACAAAAAGGTGTATCACTTCTGTCTCCAACAAGACAGTCAAGTGAGGTTGGCCAATTCTACCCAACTTGTGAGTAGAATTCGTCCATACCAAAATTCAGAGAAGTAAAGGAAATACAAATGAAAGTCTCAGAGTTGGAATTGAATGAAAAGCATTTCCCAAGCTCCGGATATAAAATTCACATTGTGGACAATCACAACACTAGTAAAAGCTGGTGACTGCCCACTGATCTGGAGTCTGGATCAATTCTAACCAATTTATAATTGGAAATAACACCCCATCTGCTCCAGATCTTAAATTCATAATATCAGGAACATATAGAAACTTGGAATCACTCTGGATCCTTTTCCAAGCCTTATAAATGATGAAAACAAAATGACATATCAGAACAGACCCGGATCAGACCTAACAGCAAAGATTCCATTCTTGCACATAGATAAAGTCCTTACCAGTGAGGTTGGCCTGCTTAAGAAAGTTAGCCAACTCAATTTGTGAACTTTGGGAATTGGTTTGGGGTCCGTTTGAGTTCTATAGCTCAAGGTATGATTTTTACAAAATAACTATAGATCTGATGGAAAACAGAATCATAGCCACCTGTGATTCCTTTTTGGCTTATCCATCCTTCTCCATTGTTAAAAAAAAAGTTCTACTAAGAACTGATATAGATACAAGACATGAAATCTAAGTAAACCATTGAGATGAACATGTAGTCAACATTTCATAGATGTAAACATGATATCCCATGCCTCTAACATGGAACATGATATACACATATCAAAACTTTTAATTGAATTTACAAATACATACACTAGCCAAAATCAAGGGATATCAAGTACCTTAGTTGATGACTTGAGTAGTGAACTACAGTCATTTTCTGTGCAATCCATCATGTAGATCATTGGAACTGGGTAAAAGAAGAATAAAAACCAATGAGTGGACAGAAAAAAAGTAAACAGGTAAAAGGAGCTAAACAGAAAGTTATACCAAATGAAAATACAAATGCCATCGACACCTTACCATTCCTTGAATGTCTGATATACCTCGCGAACCACAAGTTCTTCCAACTTATGATCATCAAGTTGAACATTTGTTACTGGCATTGTGATATCAATATCATCAGAGAGTAGCTGGAAGCCTAAATCTTTAGCAAGTGAAAGAGGACATTTTGGGACCAAACTAAAAAAAACTAGCTGCACTCAGGGCCAGAAGTGTAGTTTACTATATCTTCTTTATAAACCATCATCTGAAAAAACTATTAAAATTACTAGTATAAAACAATTAAGCAAAATGTATAATTAAGTTGGATGCCATGTTGGCATGGAAAACTGTTTAACCAACTATAACAAGTTTGGTTGCCATGACCCATTTTAGTTCAACAAATCAGTACCTACCTGGTGTGATCATGACCCATTTTAGTCCAACAAATTTGGAAAAAGAATCCATACAGGCTTGCCCTGTATGGATTCGAGTGCAAGGTGTGATTAGGTACCATATCACTTGGTCTTGTGTACATCATGTAATGCTATAAGGTATGAATTAGGTAAGATTCTTCTTTTAAGCATTTCTTCGAACACTTGGAGTGCATAGCTCATCTTCTTCATTTTCTGCGAGTTCCCAGAATCTAGGGTTTAATATTCTATTCTCAAAACATATGTTCAATATTATCAATACGAGCAGAAAGTAAAGAGACCACAAGAACATAGAAAAATACCTGCTTATTTTTTTTGAAAGAGCGAAGGACCGAGAATTTTAATGAATTGTATATCTCGGGACGGAATCCATCAAGAACATCTGTGAATTTTGACACATAAATGTACCTATACAAAATTCTGAACGGTAAGGATGATGACGATGCACTGGCTGTGAGCACACGCGAGCAATAGAAATGGGAAAATGAAGGCAGAAAAATTAGGTCTAGCCAGTGTTTGCAAACACATTTGAACCTAAAAATTGATTTCAGGGGAAATCTTGTGAGGATTTTGAGAAGGAGAGACTCAGTGAGGTTTTGAATATCGTATGAGAATGTATGAGCAAGGAGAACAAGCCCTAGAACTGATGATTCGAAAAGAGGGTTTACTTGTGTTGAATCGATTGGTGTGATTACCTGAGATTGAGAGTGTTTTCTCTTGCTTGAATAGGTGATGATCTGATGACGGTGGCTTGGAAATGAGTTCTGATCACCATCATCGTCGATGTGATTATCAATTTGATTGATTGAATTCTTTGGTTCCATTTAGTGGTGGTTTGAGGTTGGAAATGGAAATGGAAAGAGCGCCACCATGGAGATTGGGGAGCGGAAGAAGAGAGAATCAGAGATGTTCGAAGTGTGGATTGAGTTTTTAGTGTTCAATTTCAACTCAATTAGTAAAGAGTCCAAAACGATTACACCTCCCTGTACCTCACTCAATAATCGAAACCATAGAAATTCTTGCGTTTTGTATGAACTTTTCTCACGAATGATGTTCACGTCGCCGGCTCCAAAGCGCCATAATCATGTCGAGATCCAGAATCATATACGTTTGTTGTTTACAAATCTGTTGTTGAACACTGAAGAATCGACCTAGGTATTCCCACCGCTGAAGATGAAGATGAGGGCCCTAGGCTTTTTCTTGCTAAGTAGAAGAGGCGGGGGGATTAATTTTTGGGATCCAATAGGCGGGGGGTGAATTTCGTCGATTTCATTTCCCGCCTAAAACGCATGTTTCACTTATAAATTATAAAGCGACACATTTACATGACGCACATTTTATTAAAGGCGCCCTCCGCATTTCTTTTTTTTCTTTTCTGACACTAATTTTAGGGCACGCACAAATGCGTGCCCTCTATCCTTCAGATTTTTCAAAACTGACATTATTTTTTAGGGCACGCACAAATGCGCATCCTCTATCAGCGAGTGTCATTGTTTGTGCGTCATTAAAGGGCTGTTTTCTTGTAGTGCTTATTGGGCCTAATGGACCAATGAGCTTCCAATTTAACTATCTTGGGCTTAGGACCCTTAAATGGGCGCTAATTGGACCCACTTCCATAAAACTTAGCATTTTGGGCCATTTTGGGTCCAAAATAAATTGGTTTATCCTTAATGGGCCTTATTGGGCCATTAATGAATTAATTTTCCCTAATGGACCATAAACACCCTTTCTTCTTTCAAAATGGGCCGTGAACCATTTAATGAGCCCATTGGGCCGAAAAGTAATTGTTTGGGCCTCATAATCTCGAGTAAAGACAAGTAAAGGCCCAAACTATTCCACCCTTTCTCTTAGCCCAAAACTCTCGGCCCAATATATATATATATATATATATATATATATATATATATATATATATATATACGGGGGGTGTTATGCATGGGAGGAGGTAATGACACCTTATTTTTATTTAGTGGACAACTAAGCATATTATAGCTCAAACAACTAAGCCTTCTCATGTTTCCATGCAAACTCCTCTCACACTCTCTTCTCTTTATCTCTCGGCCAAAGGTAAGCACACACACACACAACATCAAACTCTCTCAAACACTCACAAGAACACTCCTTCCTTTCCTCTCAAAATTTTGAAGATCTAGGATTGTTCAAGAAGATTTCCACAAAAAATCATCATTTTCTTGGTAAGCCCTAACATATCCAAGTTATATAACTTCCTTCTCATGATAGATCACTCCTTCTAAGCAATTTTTTGGTGATCATACTCCTAGAAACCTCCTAAGTTCGAGATCCACTCAAGGAAGCTTGCTAGGACCAAAAATCTCTTCATCTCTTCTTCAAAACCGAAACATCAAGCAAAGGTGAGTTCTGTTGGGTTTTGAGCAATCTAACACTTCCTAAGTGTGCATGCAACCCTAATAAACCTTGGATCCATGTTTGTCTAAATACATGCAAAATAATAATTTTCCAAGGTTCATAACCTATCTAACATGGCATGGGGAACATTTCAACATAAAAGAGTTAGAAGAGATTACATACCTTTTTGATGAGTTTGATTCTTAAGGAGTTTGAGGGCCAAGCACCAATAGTGTGAATGCCTCAAATGGAATCACAAATCACCACAAACTATTGGAAAACTTTGAGAGAGTGTATACACACACACTAATTTCGGCCACACACAAGCACACACACTAGTTCACTAGTTGCCATTTCATGCACAATAAGCATGCTTATATAGTGTACATGGTTAGGGTGAAACCCTAATAACCCATGACCTTTCCTTTTCCAAGGATCCATGGGTTAAAAGCTCCATGGATCATCCATGGACTTCCATCCAAGCCTAGCCCATTAACAAATGAGTGTTAGCCCACACCATATAAAACCAATAGCCCATAATCTAATTAGTCTTCTTTTTAATCTCTAAATTAATTCATAATTAATTTAAGACTAAGACTAATTAAATAACATAACTTCATATTAATATATTATAACTTATAATATATTAATAAACATATGTGTATAACTCTCATAAAATTATCCATAAATTGTTCGGGTGAAATGCAACCCAAATGGACCATGCCGGGTCGGGTCAAGTATATACCAAATAAGTTATGGACTTAGACACCTTATCCAATAGACTCCCACTTGGATAAGTCTAATAACTCTATTTGCCTATATAACTTCAGGAACCAACCAGCAATCGTAGCTCTCGAAAACTCTGTTGAACTATGAAGCGCCATTTTAAGACAAGTGATCATTTAATCCTCTGTTCTCATGATATCAGCTGGACAAACACATGGAACTATGTCTTGCTTATTGTCTGGCAGTTGTTTCTCGATTTCCGATTTGTTTGACAAAGAACTTTACTGAACACATCAGTTTAGTTCTGACCGGGCCCGGTACATGGGTCAACACAAAATCATCGAGGGGCCCAGATATCGCTTCTATTTCTAGAAGGAATAGATAAACTTCGACTCATATGCTTGTTCTACTACTTGTTGAATTGTACACAAAGGCACATTTTATAACATCAAGTTACTGATGCGTTTACGTTCAATCAATGCACAACCAACTCATAGGTAACAACTCAGATCTCTAGGTTTGAAGACTTATATGATATTATCGTCTCACGATCACTCGAGATAAATTCCATGAAGTGATACAAGTGAGCGTGGGTTTATACCAATACTCATAACTTATGAGTACTCATGAATGTTGCAACAACATGTCTAAACACCTTTAGCCATCTACAAACCCAATTCATGACAATCTTGATTCATACCTACTTCTGACATATGACCGATTGTGGAGGTTTGAATAAATTAATTATTCTGGAAGTCAAAACATGCAAAACTGAAACAATAGTAAATAATTGACAATGATAGTAACACTTTACTCATAAATAAATCACAAATTTTATTCATCATCAAACGTCGATTACATTTTACAAGTTTCAGGAAAACTATCTAATCTGTAAAACTAATATCGTCCCTCAGCCCGATGCGCCTCGCATGCTGAAAATGCTTAACCCTCGTCAGTCCCTTCATAAGGGGATCTGCAGGATTCTCATCCGACGATATCCTCCTTGCCACGAGGAGTCCTTCTTCAATCTTGTGTCTTATGAAGTGATATTTTCTGTCAATGTGTCGGGATCTGCCATGATCTCTTGGTTCCTTGGCTAAGGCAACCGCACTATTGTTGTCACAGAAAATCTCCATAGGTTCCTTAATAACTGGTACAACTCCAAGGTCTCCGATGAAGTTCTTTAGCCATATCGCCTCCTTCGCTGCTATATACTCTGATTCACAAGTCGAATCAGCCACCGTCTCCTGCTTGGAACTCTTCCAAGAAATTGCCCCTCCATTTAAGGTAAAGATCCAACATCTCTATACCCTAATACTCTCAAGTCATCACTCCCACCAAGGGTAAGGATCCAATCCTTAGTCCTCCACAGGTACTTGAGAATGTTCTTTACCGCGGTCCAATGAGCCTTGCCAGGGTTCCCCTGATACCTGCTGACCAAGCTCAAAGAAAATGCCACATCAGGGCGGGTACAAGTCATAGCATACATGATCGAGCCAATAGAGGAAGCATATGGTAATTGGCTCATCTCAGCTATCTGTACCTCTGTACTCGGACTTTGAGTCTTACTCAGTTTGGCATTGCTTTGGATCGGTAAATCTCCTTTCTTGGAATTCTGCATGTTGAACCTTTTCAACACCTTATCCAAGTAGGTACTCTGACTAAGTCCAATTAATCTCTTACTTCTTTCTCTTAATATCCTTATCCCTAGGATATAGGCAGCCTCCCCTAGGTCCTTCATAGCAAAGCACTTCCCAAGCCAGGACTTAACCTCCTGCAAGGATGGGATGTCATTTCCTATAAGTAGTATGTCATCCACATACAGTACCAAGAAGCTAAATATACTCCCACTAGCTCTGACATACACGCAAGACTCATCTTCACTTCTCGAGAAGCCAAACTCTTTGACCTTCTCATCAAAACAAAGATTTTAGCTACGAGATGCTTGTTTTAATCCATAAATGGATTTCTCAAACTTGCATACTCTATTAGGGTACTCTGCACTGACAAAACCCTCTGGCTGATTCATGTACACATCCTCAGCCAACTTTCCATTAAGGAAAGCGGTTTTGACATCCATTTGCCATATTTCATAATCATGAAATGCTGCAATGGCTAGCATAACCCTAATAGACTTAATCTTTGCTACCGGCGAGAAGGTTTCATCATAATCAATACCCTGAGTCTGAGTAAAACCCTTCGCAACCAGTCGAGCCTTATAAGTATGAACTTTTCCTTCCATGTCGTTCTTCTTCTTGAAGATCCATTTGCACCTGACTGTTTTACGGCCTGGTACATTGTCAACCAAGTTCCAAACTTGATTGTCATACATGGACTGTATCTCGCTGTCCATAGCCTCCTTCCATTTAGCAGACTCCGGGCCTGCCATGGCTTCCTTAACACTGCTAGGTTCATCCAAATTTACCAGTGTACTATCGCTGATAAACGTATCACCTTCTGTAGTAATATGAAAGCCATAATAAAACAAAGGTGTGTTCCTAACCCGTGTGGAACGCCTCGGAGGTACAGACATGTCAGCTTGCTCAACAGGAGTTTCCTCCTCAGGTTGATTGCTAGTGTCTGAGGTTCCTTCACCAATTGCTTCTTGAATTTCTTCAAGATCAATTTGCCTCCCACTGTCTCCTTGGCTTATAAATTCTCTCTCACGAAAGACCCCTCTTCTCGCTACAAAGACCACATTCTTACTGGGTCTGTAGAAGAGGTAACCGAAGGATTTCTGTGGGTAGCCGATGAAAATACACCTTTCACTTCGTGGTTCGAGCTTATCATGAGTCTTACGCCTCACGAAAGCCTCGTAACCCCAAATCTTGATGTGGTTCAAATTGGGAACCTTCCCAGTCCACATCTCATGAGGTGTTTTGGTAACCTTCTTTGTAGGGACTAGATTAAGGATATGGGCGGCAGTCTCTAAGGCATACCCCCAAAAAGAGATTGGTAGCGAAACTCGACTCATCATAGAGCGAACCATGTCCAACAAGGTTCAATTATGCCTCTCAGCTACACCATTCAGCTGTGGTGTCATGGGAGGAGTCAATTGTGAGACAATCCCACACTCCTTAAGATAGTCAAGGAACTCGATACTAAGATACTCACCACCTCGATTTGATCGAAGCATCTTAATGTTCCTGCCCAATTGATTTTCTACTTCCTGTTTGAATTCCTTAAACCTTTCAAAGGTTTCTGACTTATGTTTGATTAAGTAGACATACCCATATCTACTAAAATCATCAATAAAAGTCACATAATACCGATTAGCATCCCTTGTGGCGGTTTTGAATGGCCCACATACATCAGTATGTATTAGGTCCAACAAACCCTCACCCCTTTCACAAGTTCCAGTGAAGGGTGATTTTGTCATCTTTCCAAGTAGACAAGATTCACAACTATCATCTGATTTAAGATCGAATGACTCCAAGACTCCACTCTTTTGGAGTTGGCCTATGCGTTTCTTGTTTACATGTCCAAGACGACAATGCTACAATGATGCTTTATCTAGGCTAGTAGAAGAATCAATATACAACACATTATTTCCTAAGTT
The DNA here is from genome assembly GCF_051521515.1 of Lactuca serriola. Lineage (NCBI taxonomy): Eukaryota > Viridiplantae > Streptophyta > Magnoliopsida > Asterales > Asteraceae > Lactuca > Lactuca serriola. The sequence continues at coordinate 167,209,215 of NC_136412.1, forward strand.
GTCTACAATCGACACAGTTTCATACACACCATCACAAGGTAACGCTTTAAAATAAAACACATTTTTAAAGAAAGCATTAATACCACCACATTCATTATCAAATGAAAAGGTAAAACCTTGTTTGTACAAAGCATGAAAAGAAATAATATTCCTCGCCATTTCAGACAAGTACACACATTTATTCAAATCTAATTTTAACCCATTATTAAGCAACAAAGTATAAACTCCAATCTTGGAAACAGGTGAAGCCTTCCTATTCCCCATGATCAAGTTTATCTTCCCGTGCTCCACATCCTCACTTCTTCTTAGGCCTTGCAAATCAGAACATATGTGAATACCACATCCTGTATCAAGCACCCAAGAGTTAGAATATGTTGAGTAATTAGACAATATTGTGTAAATACCTGCATGGGTGGGTTTCACTTTCCCATCCTTTAGATCCTGCAAGTACTTAGGGCAGTTTCGCTTCCAGTGTGCCTTTTCATGGCAATAGAAGCATTCAGCATCCTTGGGAATGGCAGAAGGAGTGACAGAACCGCTCTTGGTCTTCGATGAGGAGCCTTCAAGAGACTTTCCCTTGGTACCCTTCGAAGGGTGCTTCCTCTTTTTCCCTTTGCCTTGCCCGATAGCCAAAACAAGGGTAGATGTTGGAGTAGGAGTAGTAGAGGTAACAACCGCCTTGCCCTTAAGACCGGTTTCAGCGGTCTTCAAGAGTCCTTGAAGCTTGCTGAGTGTAACTTCCTCCTTGTTCATATGATATGTCATATGAAATTGGTCATAACAAGAAGGTAAGGAGTGCAAAATGATGTCAATTGCCAACTCCTCAGGGATGTTCACATTCAGCTTCAGCAAACGGTCCACATACCTTTGGATCTTTTGCATGTGAGCCGTGACGGAATCACCGTCCTTCATGCGGGTAGTTATTATGGAGGAGATTATTTCATACCGCTCCTAACGAGCACTCTGATGGTACCTTTCCATCAGGTCTTGGTGCATCTCAAAAGGGTAGAAATCTTCATATGACTTTTGGAGCTCGGCTGTCATCGTGGCCATCATGATACATGCCACCTTAGTAGCATCTCTCTCATGTGTCCTGAATTCAGCGATCTCCTCAGGAGTAGCAGTAGACTCATCAAGTTCTTTTAACTCCTTATCGAGGACATATTCCTTGTCCTCATAACGAGTAACCATCCTGATGTTCCTAATCCAATCCATGAAGTTGGAACCATCAAAGATGACCCTCCCACAAAGATTCATGAGAGAGAAAGAACCAGTTAGGTTAGAGCCTGAAGCATTAGTGTTGGAAGACATCTGAAAGAAGAAGGAAAGTTTAGATTAGATATATAGAATCCTTAATAAGACACCCAAATGTAATATTAAGGCTAGGACCCAATCACAATATATTATACTTAGAAGAGGGATGCCGTAATCTAAGTAATAATATATTTGAAAGGTAGGTGAATGACGATTCACCAATTTCCACCATGAAAAACAAAATGAATTATTAGGTTTTAATTGGATTTGAAATTCCTAGATTCTTTTGAGATTCATTGAACTTTTCAATGGCATGTTTCAATCTCGATTGTGCCCTTCAAGTTTTGTGACTGGGATGCCGAGGATCACAAAACAAGGTGTGAATAACCATGCTAATTCACTTGGTACCCTTAATATTATCACCTAATCAATGTGCCGGTTAACCACACACGCTCCATTGATCTATGACAAACATTAAGTCACCCTTCGTGATCCTTACTAGTCCAAGTTAGTGTGCTGGTTAACCACACACGCTCCACCAACGACTTGGTAAGGTACAAAGTGTGAATTCCATGGACTAGCACCATGTTCACATTTTTCCTAAAATAACTAAGATTGGGAATTGAAAAGGTTTAGTTACTTTATAATAATCATTATACTTTTAATGAGGATTTAAAGTCATTGTCCTACCCGTTCGGCTAACGACCCTCCACCAGTCAAGCAAGCGGTGGGTGAGAGTGGACACCCATTAAGTTGCCATTTTATAGGCAACAACCTTATACCCACCTTATAGACCAGCTTCGTGAATGAGGCCTACTAACGGTAGAACGACTTATTCTTATACATATATATAATAATTAACCATTAATGTTATAAATAGTATAAGGGTTGAATTTTAACTATTAAAATTCTAAGGGTTGGAATTAAAGTTTATTAAAGTGTGTGAAACTTTACAAATTCCAAAACTTGAGGGCAAGTTTTGTAACTATCCAAAACTTTTCATTTCATAACTTATGAATTAAAGGTTCATAAAAATGAAGACTCTTCATTTTCATGTAACTTATGTGTTTAAATGTGTGTGTTAAAGAAAGTGACCTTTGGATATCCATAACTTGAGGACAAATTATGGACTCCATTAAAACACATAAATGATCAAGAATTAATTCTAAACAATTCAGCAAATAATTCCTATCATCTTCTAAATTCATAAGAACATGAACATGATCATCAAAATTTCAAGAATTATATGAACCCATAAAAATCATTGAATTTTGATATATGCTATTGTAAATGGATTAGAACAACCATTACACCAACTAAAACAAGTTTTAAAACACCAAAACAGTTTAGGGTAATGTTTCCAGTCCATTTCCAGCAGCAAAAGTCGAAAATTTGCACTCTGTGGCTCCTACTCGTCGAGTGCATGAACCTACTCGGCGAGTAGGTTAAAGATACACATGAACTCGACGAGTCCCCCTATAGACTCGGCGAGTTCATCAGGCAGACAGCAAGTTTTTTGACTTTTTCAACTATTTTGCATCAAGTATCAAACAAGCAAGCCTAGGCTCTGATACCACTGTTGGGTTTTGAGCAATCTAACACTTCCTAAGTGTGCATGCAACCCTAATAAACCTTGGATCCATGTTTGTCTAAATACATGCAAAATAATAATTTTCCAAGGTTCATAACCTATCTAACATGGCATAGGGAACATTTCAACATAAAAGAGTTAGAAGAGATTACATACCTTTTTGATGAGTTTGATTCTTAAGGAGTTTGAGGGCCAAGCACCAATAGTGTGAATGCCTCAAATGGAATCACAAATCACCACAAACTCTTGGAAAACTTTGAGAGAGTGTATACACACACACACTAATTTCGGCCACACACAAGCACACACACTAGTTCACTAGTTGCCATTTCATGCACAATAAGCATGCTTATATAGTGTACATGGTTAGGGTGAAACCCTAATAACCCATGACCTTTCCTTTTCCAAGGATCCATGGGTTAAAAGCTCCATGGATCATCCATGGACTTCCATCCAAGCCTAGCCCATTAACAAATGAGTGTTAGCCCACACCATATAAAACCAATAGCCCATAATCTAATTAGTCTTCTTTTTAATCTCTAAATTAATTCATAATTAATTTAAGACTAAGACTAATTAAATAACATAACTTCATATTAATATATTATAACTTATAATATATTAATAAACATATGTGTATAACTCTCATAAAATTATCCATAAATTGTTCGGGTGAAATGCAACCCAAATGGACCATGCCGGGTCGGGTCAAGTATATACCAAATAAGTTATGGACTTAGACACCTTATCCAACAAGTTGATACCCTTGTTTTCGGTTTTTACATGATTTTTGGGGGAGAATACAAGTAAAATGTGTAGATCTATGTGTTATATGCATGCCTTGTGTGATTTCTTAGTTTATTTTGTAAAAATGTGTTAGATCTTAACAAATCTCAACATCTTAAGTAACATTGAGTAAAAATACATGAACTAAGACACCTTGTAAATCATATTATGAAGTTAAAAATGTTTATATGTTTAAGATATAAAAATTTAAAGCAAAAACCTTTTAAGGGTCAAAATTGTCAAGAAAACAAAAGACAAGGGCAAAACGTGACATTTACGGTTTTTAAAGTACCAAACAGGTCCTACTTGTATAAAAAGGGATTTTTATGATAAACATGCTTTCCAAAGGGCCAAAAATGTAAAATTTAGCTTATTGGGCTTAATATTTGGGCCTCACGGTTTTGGGCCCAAATTTGCAAAAAAAATGGAAGTTTTGGGATTAAAAATGTTATTAGACCAAAGTTTGAGTGTTAAATGTATTTAAACCAATTTTAGGGGTGAAAATAACATTTATTTCTAAATTGGACCAAAAATGTAACTTTTATAAAAAATTGGCCGAAAGTGTCATTTTTACAAACAAGGGGCTGAAAATGAAATTTTCCGCGAAACGGAGCCATAAATGTCAAAATATAAATTTTTGGACTAGATCCGTAAATTTATAAACATTTGGGGCGAAATTACAAATTTTTATAAATTATGGACTAAAGTGTTATTTTTACAAAACTTTGGGCCTTAATTGAAAATTTGAGACTTATTGGCCAACAACGTCGTTTTTACAAAAAGATGACTTTTTATATTCAATTCGGTAAACATCGAGCTAAAACAAACAACGAAATAATAACGAATGGCCGAAATACATCGATAACAATTTTTATTGGGCCTAATATTCACATTACATGGCCAATGGGCCTTAAGGGCCCATTCAAGTGTATATTGAGCCCAATATTTTCCATGACATGTTTATTGGGCCTTACGACCCAATTACATGTTAATTTGGGCCTTGGCTATGGGTCGCATGTTTCTTGGGCCTTGGTGGTCCACTTACATGCCTATTGGGCCCAAATTACCCTCTTACATGCTATTGGACCTTTGTGGTCCATTTACATGCTAATTGGGCTTGGACTAAAATTCACCTGTTAGCAGATCGTAGCTATACCTTTACATAATTATTTAACTTTGTATACTTATATACATACCTTTGGATTTGAAAATATAAAACATTCACATAAACATTAAACATGGTATGAAAAATTGAGAATCTAGTGATACATGTCTGTTGGCACCTCTGAGTGTATAATCGTATCCTGTAGTTATAACCAGAGTTTCCTGGAGGGAGAGCGAGAGTTTGTGTATAGATCTATACGGGGTGACCCGCCACGCCTTAGTTGTTCGCTACAGCTAGACTAGGCCAGTTTAGGGCAACAAAACCTTGAGCAAATATCGTCGTTTGGAAAATGCCAAGACATGCAACATAGTCATTATCATGCATGGTTATAACGACTCATAAAGAGATTTAATACCAATTTAACATATCGAAGATTAACCATTCGATTGTGTCAATACGAAACAACTTAATTAATGATACAAGAACCTCGACATTGTTATAAATCAGAAAATATCGGATTTTCTGGGGAAATATTATTATTCATTTATCACTTACTTACAATACAAAGAAATTTAAACTTCCATTATATATGTTACTACTATGAAATTCACACATGCATTTATACTTGATTTTCACATTATTTTCAGACATTTTACAGAAAATATCGGATTTTCTGGGTTTTTACAAAAGATGCAAAAACTTTTATTCAAACATACTTATGAACTCACAAACATTATATGTGTTGACCGTTTTCAAAATAACTTGTATTCTCAGGTAATCGTTAAACAGGAAGATTTTCAAGTGTGTATGGATTTATTTTGTGTAACATCACCTGTCGTACTATTAATACTTGGAATTTATGTAATCTTCAACAATGTACTTGATGTGAACAATGCCGGTTGTAATATGTAATGTTGGTTATGAATGTGTTATGTTTCATGTGTATTCATTGTGATGATAATTCAATTGTTAGTCACATGAGCCCCAGGACGTTTCCACTGTCTGGTTCGGGGGTGTGACAGGTTGGTATCAGAGCAATGTTTATAGTGAACTAGCATATCTAACCATACATGATATACAACTATAAACACAATGAGACTAAATAAATCTAAACAAAACAAAAATTTCACACTTATGTGCGCATATTAGGATAATAACCTAACACTATTTAATAAAAGCTTATGGAGGATATTGAACACTATGATTAAACCTAGGCAGTTATGTAGTCATATTAGGGATAAATATAGCCTGATCAACTATATTTATTCAGAATATGACCAACATGTGTTTGGGAGTAATCATATCGGGAAATGAATCCAAAAGCCTACCTCACTCTCCAATAACTCTAGGGAACCCAAACCTAAATAATTAAAATATACTATAGGAATAATCAAAACATGACTTATTCCTACACCCTCATGCAGTCAACATGGACAACACTCAGCAAGGAGTCCATTTTTATCAAGCCCTAGTGGCTCATGGGATGCTTGAGGAGAATCCCGAGGAAGAACAAGTGGGAGCCCCTGGCATTGGGCCCGACGAGTACACTGATACAGACTATGAGTTTGATAAGACTGACGAAGACATGGAGGAGGATGGGGACACAAATGAAGCCCCCGTCGAACCACCTACCGATGAGGCACACCAGGACCACCCTTCTCCACCAGGGGATCCCGTTGGTGAGGATCGTTCTCTGAAAGCAGAGGTTGTGTAACAAACCGTTATTTCAAACCTATGTAATAGTGTAGGTCAATTTGTACTTCTTTTTAAATAAATAAAGAGAAATTTTGGCATACTATGTATATTTACATAATTGACCCTCAAAAACAAATTATTAAATAATCTCAATTGGGTTGAACCAAGTGATAGAGATTGTAATAAGGTTTCCAAAAATATAAAGAACACTAAAATCCGAGTTATAACGAAGAAGTTATGACCAATCGAAAATCCGCGACAAAACCGGCAAAACACTGTTCAGTGTAAAAACTGAATTTTTAATAAAAGGCTTTCTAGCCTAATCAATCTAAATGAAAGTTATAGTTTATGTTAAACCGAGAACTTTCATAAAAAGAACGCCAAAATCTGACATCATATGAGGAAGTTATGATTTTTTCTAAGTTTCAGTATAGACGTGTACAACTAAAAACTCGAAATAAAGATCGAGTGGTTTTTAACCGACACAACCTAAACGAGAGTTGAAGGTCTCGTCATTAGTAGTACAACGGTAAAAAGACAGACAAAAACGGACGTCGTATGAAGAAGTTACGAATTTATAACGGATTCCCGTCCCGGTCTGTTTAAAATAATAATATTAAAAATAAATTCAAAATTAGCCGACGAAGTCTAAACGAAAGTCGTAGAGTATAATTTTACCTACGCGTGCATATAATGAACGTCAAAAACGGAGTTCGTATGCAAAAGTTATGAATTTTACAAGTTTTGGCAAAAAAATAAAGAAAAATAGCAAAAACCGGGAATTTTCGCATGAACAGTAACACCACGTCACCCGTCGCATGCGAGGCCTCCACGTGTCGGCTGCTGATTGGACCGATGCCTCGCATGTCACCTCCTGATTCGACCAAGTCCGAGGTCCAGTAAGAACCGAACAGCCTCGCATGAGACACACCGGACATCACCCTCGCACGCCCTCACACCCGCTCCTTCGCACGTGCCTTCTTTCCATTGGACCGACGGTTGGTCCAATCCGATCCAGCCAGCAGCGAGCCTCCGGTCCGAAGAATTCCCTTCGCCTCGCCACCTGTCAAACGCGTGTCACCCTCGCGCAGCTTCGGGTCCGAACCTTCAGACTATATATAGCATGCGAGGGTTCCGAATATTTTTCACTTTTTCACCCTAAAATTCACCCTCTTTCACATTTTCCACTCCCTTAAGCTCATATACAACCCCTAAATCCCCGGTATCAAGACTCGAGCCTGAAGTAAGCCGTGAAGCCCCGAAATTCTCGAGAATTCATCCTCTCTCCTGTCAAAACTCTGCCTGATTTAAGCCGGTTTTTCGCCAAACAAACTAATTTCCGGGAACGAAACGCTGCCCGTATTACCACCTATCATGTGAGTTCATACCCCCGTATTTTCATAATTTCTACTGTTTTAAGGAGGGGGGGGGGGGGGGGAAATACAAGTATAACACAACAACTTTGTGGTATAAATAAATGATTTCAAATCACGATAAAATGATTTTAAAGCATCAAAAATACTCCAAATATTGAACTCTTTTATAAACTTATATTTTTCCCAAATATACATATTTGTATATAAAATTTAATATAAATAAGATTTAAAAAGGCTTAGGACTAATAATTCATTCTAGGTCCTTTTCCTTGTTTGGATGTGGACTTATAGTACCCGTTATTTGTCCGAAGTTCGTTTAAATTTTACTTATATATAAAATTATATATGTATATAAAAATAAAAGTTATTTCATCAGTTTAATTACCCTTTGTAACATGTTGAGCAAAGGATTACATGCAAAAATAGTTATTTACAATTCATAAAGTACATATAAATTATAATAGGTATAATTTATGATACATAGAGTAATAATTCATATGAATACACTGTTTTACATGCAACAAGGGTTTTAATTCAAAAAAAATCAATGGTTTACACTTATCAAATACATGTTTGGGATACTAATTCAAGAACGTACTGTCAATCATTTATTTCAGAATGATTGGGTTTTCATAACTAATATACATATAATGTTTATATGCTTTTTATGAGACATTCAATTCAGGTTGTTTAATTCATTTTAGACAACCAAGGTAAAGCCTTGACATTATAACCAGAATCTCCAGTCTGGGGATCGAAACAAGTTGTGTGTAGATCTATATCGGGATTGACAACCCCGCACTCAGGCTGCTAGCTACAGTTAGGCATACATGCCAATGAGTGGCAATTGTTATCAACAGTTTAAGCGCTCATCAGGCGTTTGTTTCAGGCGTTCATGTCTTAGTATGGTTATAATAACTCATTAAAAAGATATTAACAACACATTAGTGTATAAACAACTAAACGTAAGTACATCTTCAAAGTACCAGTTTACAAAATGCAAAGTACAATGGTATACTATAGTTTTCAATAACAACTAGTGAAGCCAGGCACACTCTCAGATACAAGTTTTACAAATAAATTGGTTTACAAATAGGATGGTTTTATGGGAATAAAACTACTTTTCACATACCACTGAAAATATGGGATTTTCTAGAACAATTTTCATATTCAAAATACAAAGGAACCCATTCAAACATAAAGACTTATGTACTCACTCCACTTATTGTTGATACTCTCTTTTCAAAATACTTGTATTATCAGGGAAATAATAACAGGTACTCCCCGAGCTTTTTGAGAAGATGGAGCCATTAAGAGTCTTATCTTCTTCTTTTGTATAACTATTTTGGTTTCAATATACAATGATTGAACACATGTAAATATTATACTTTTAAATACAATGGTTGTTTGTGATTTGATTACTATGATACATGTGTTGTGATACTACAAATGAAGTCCTCCACCCCCAGACGTTTCCGCCGTCTGGTTTGGGGGTGTGACAGATTGGTATCAGAGCATTGTTTATAGTGAACTCAGTATATCAATCCATAAAAGATATACAAACTATAAATACATTGGGGCTAAGAACTCTGACTATAAGTATACTTTTAGGAGTTACAATTATTTTTACAAGAAGTATACTAACCCTCGTACCTACATGTACATAGTCATAAGAACTTAAAAGTATTTGGATGTTGAACATTACAGTTAAACCCGAGCAGTTATGTAATCATATCTAGAATTAATATAGCCTGATCAACTATATTGATTTTAGACATGACCAACATGTGTTTGGGAGTGATAGTAGTGTTGTGACATGTCTAAAACTTACCAACTACAGAAGAAACTTTAAGAACAGAACATAAAATACTATAAGAGTATTATAAATATCGATATGGTTTAGTTTTTTTTCAGGCATTTCTCATAACCTTATTCTCGTACAGACACAATGGCAGGACATCATTTACTAGGGGACCCTTATTTTCCAAATCATGGAAATCAAGGATGGATAGTGGAGGATCCAGAGGAGGATCCAGAAGAAGACTCAGATGTAGAACCATTTGAGGACAGCGAATCAAGCGATACAAATACAGAGCCACAAGTCTGCAACCCGGGGTTACGTCCCCCGAGGCAAGAGGAAGCAATACCCATACCCGAGTGGGGCCAATACATAAACCATTGGAGTCGACAAGACGACCAACGCCCTCCCTACAGAATGGTACGGAGTTTTTATAACGTCTCAGAAGGAGGAACAACCGACAGAGCTCTTCCAGTTATAGTGAACCGAATTTCCCGACAATTCGATCAATCAAGGATGTCAATCAATCGCATCCTAGAAGTGAATGCGGCTACGCAGGCTAGCACTGCCGATATCCTTCGTCTTGACGAGATGCAAGATGATACCTAACACCATACTGAAGCCCTTCAAAGGCAACATAATGCTGCTGAATCAGAGATCAGAGAACCGAGGGAGCATCAAGCTGCCCAAGAAAGGCGCTGGAAATCGCAAGACGAAGCGGAAACCAGTAACCGTCGTAGCAACCGCCGCAAGTAGTGTTCCACTACTTTCTAGTTTAATATACTGAATGTATAGACTACTTTCAGGATATGTATAAATCAAGTATCAATAAAATAATAAGCACTTTACTTCAACAAGAGTTATTACAATTTACATAAACATTCCATTCCAAAGTTTTGGGATTTTGGATATGTTCCAGTGTTATTTTTCATACTTTTCAAATATGACCGCGAAATTTTTTATTTTCGGTAGGCCGGTTTGATGTCGATACTTTTGCAATATTATGGTTTATTAAAGACCTACTTTAGGGTTAAGTATCTAAATTACATATACTTAATATACCAATACAATCGACATGTACTTTCATACTCTTTGAAAAATAAACACTTCATTTTAATCTATCCAGTTGCAAGTTGTACTTGCAATGGACATCCATTTTCAATTCTTTACAAGATTCTTGTTGAATTAAGTGTTTAAGTTCAGAGATATCAAATTCATATTCATTCTTGATATCTCACTATCTTTTTATCTATTGACTTTTATAGAAAAAGATGCCTCCTCGTAGGAATCCAAGACGTAACAATGAAACGGAAGCACCGACGCCACCTCCACCACCACCCCCTCAATTCGATGCTGCCATGTTCCAAGCGGCAGTCACGGTAGCTGTAGCGGCTGCCTTATCTCATATTAATAATCATGGTGCTAGTGGGTCGGGAGCTGGTCCACGTCCTTCTAACCTTGCCGAGGGTCATGAGCACTCGAGAGAGTGCACTTTTAAAGACTTCTCGAATGCCAAACCCAGGACCTTTAATGGAACTAGAGGAGTGATAGTTTTAAGGCAGTTGATTGAGAAGATAGAAGCAGTCTTTCAAATTTGCTCCTGTCCAGAGGTTAGCAAAGTTAAATTTGCTGCCTTTACTTTCTCAGATAGGGCCCTAACATGGTGGAATGGCCATGTTAAGTCACTAACTTTGATAATGGCTAATACTATAAGCTGGGAGAACCTAAAAACCATGTTTATGCGGGAATACTGCCCGTGAGGGGAAATTCAGAAACTGGAACAAGAAATCTGGGGTCTTACCATGGCCGGTGTAGACATAACAACTTACACGAATCGGTTCTGTGACTTGGCAATTCTGTGTCTAGAGATTATTGCTCCAGAGAGCAAAAAGATTGAAAGGTATATTTGGGGTTTGTCGCCCCAGATATAAGAAAGTGTCACTGCATATAAACCTGTCACTTTTGACAATGCCAAGGAAATGGCACAGTCACTTATTGACCATGGAAACTGTCAAAACTCTGTGGTTACTACCCCAGAACAACCTAGGGAGAACAACAACAACAGCAAGAAGAAGGGTTGGAACAAAAGGAAGGGAAAATCTCCTCTGGAACCTTCAAAGAAGCAACAAATAGTGGCAGTCCATGCTACTACTGTGCCTGCTACCATACCTACTAATGCGCCTACTGTTGCCCCTAACAACCCAGCACCAACTAAACCCTATGCCGGTAGCCTCCCTAAATGCAACAAGTGCAATTTTCACCACACTGGAAATTGCCCTGAAATGCAGTGTCGTAACTCCAACAGGAAAGGGCATACTGCTCGATTCTGTAGAACACCGCCTCAACCCCTTAACCAAGTACCTGCCACTGGAGTAAGTCGAGCATGCTACCAATGCGGTGATGTGGGGCATTTCAAGAGAGATTGTCCAAAAGCTAGAAATGCCGGTGGGGTTGGGAGAACTCTAGCACTAGGTCACGAAGAAGCGGTGGCAGACCCTGCAGTGGTCACAGGTACGTTCCTTCTCAACAATACTTATGCATGCATTCTTTTTGATTATGGTGCCGAGAGGAGCTTCGTGAGCCATAACTTTAAAAATCTACTAAATCAGAACTTCCAACCACTAAATAAAACTTTCACAGTGGAAATGGCTAATAGGAAATCCGAATCCACCAACGATATATACATAGGATGTACCCTTACCTTAAATGACTTGTCTTTCTCAATAGACCTTATGCTGGTCTCTATCAAAAGTTTTGACGCCATAATAGGCATGGATTGGTTGTGCCCCAACCATGCCGACGTCCTATGCTATGAAAGAGCTATTCATTTGAACTTGCCAACTAACGGAACTCTTGTTATTTACGGCGACAAACCTGGAACGAACCTTCAGATCATTTCTTGCATCAAGGCACAGAAATACCTTCGCAAGGAGTATTATGCATTCCTAGCTCATGTAGTAGACAAAAAGAAAGAAGTGAAAGACATCGCAAGCATTTCTGAGGTCTGCAACTTTCCCGATGTATTTCTCGATAATCTTCCAGGGGTGCCTCCCAAACGACAAGTGGAATTCCGAATCGACTTAATCCCTGGAGCTACCCCCATAGCCAAATCCCGCTATCGTCTTGCACCTTCTGAAATGCAAGAATTATCCAGCCAGCTTAACGAACTCCTAAGCAAAGGTTTCATAAGACCAAGCTTCTCACCTTTGGGAGCACCGGTTTTATTCGTAAAGAAGAAGGATGGATCATTCCGCATGTGTATAGACTATCGTGAGCTGAATAAGCTTACCATCAAGAATCGATACCCTCTGCCTCGCATTGACGATCTGTTCGACCAACTTCAAGGGGCAAACTACTTCTCGAAGATAGACTTAAGATCCGGGTATCACCAGTTACGAATTTTGGAGGAAGACGTTCCCAAAACTGCGTTCAGAACTCGTTATGGTCATTACGAGTTTATAGTGATGCCATTCGGATTGACGAATGCACCTGCAGTGTTCATGGACCTAATGAACAGAGTGTGTCGTCCATTCTTGGACAAATTCGTTATAGTCTTCATTGACGATATCCTTATCTACTCAGAGAGCAAAAAGGAACATGGCCAACATCTTCGTCAAATATTACAAACTCTTAGATCGGAGAAGCTCTATGAGAAGTTTTCAAAGTGTGAATTTTGGATCAGGAAGGTAGATTTCCTAGGTCACGTGGTTAGTTCCGAAGGAATACACGTCGACCCTTCCAAAATAAAGGCAATTGAAAACTGGTCGGCACCCATAACACCTACATAAATCCGTCAATTCTTAGGTCTTGCTGGCTATTATCGCAGATTCATTCAAAATTTCTCTTGAATAGCTAAGCCTCTTACTACTCTGACCCAAAAGGGTGTAACTTTTAGCTGGGGAGAAAAGCAAGAAACAGCATTTCAAATGCTGAAGCGAGCCTTGTGTAGTACACCAATCCTGTCTCTCCCTAAAGGAATAGAGGATTTCGTAGTGTACTATGATGCTTCTAATCAAGGGCTTGGATGTGTTCTTATGCAAAGAGGAAAGGTTATATCCTATGCCTCAAGACAGCTAAAGACACATGAAGTCAATTATACAACACATGACCTTGAACTAGGAGCAGTGGTGTTTGCTTTGAAGATCCGGAGACATTACTTATATGGCACGAAATGCACAATATTCACGGACTATAAAAGTCTCCAACACATCTTCAATCAGAAAGAGCTGAATATGAGACAACGACGATGGGTGGAGCTACTGAACGATTACGAGTGTGAAATTCTTTATCACCCTGGTAAAGCAAACGTAGTAGCTGACGCCCTTAGTAGAAAAGAATACTCGGGATTCCGGGTAAAGTCGTTGACCATGACAATCCATTCACATCTGTCCACACAGATCAAAGAAGCTCAACTTCAAGCCTTGAAACCCGACAACGTAGCAGGCGAAACCCTAAGAAGAATGGATAAGAACTTCGAAGTCAGGGATGATGGAGTCTATTATTTCATGAACCGGATCTGGACACCAAAGTTCGGTGGTTACAGAGATGTGGTTATGAATGAAGCACACAAAACCCGATACTCCATCCACCCAGATTCAGACAAGATTGTTGGGAATAAAACCCTAATTGTGATTTGATGAACAAGATGCGGAAAATAAGAACAAACACAAATAATGAAGATTATGTCGAATGATCACTTGATTTATTCAATATGAGGAATAAATTACACTTTCAGCATAGACTAAAGAATCTAACACTACTTAAGAAACCTCACGTGGCGGCTACATTTTGCCTCACTCTTAACCCTAATAATGAATAATACATGACTATTTATAGGGAAAAGACAAGTCTTGGGCTTTTAACCTACAATTCATCAAAGGGGCCCATTGCCATCATCCATGGAGTGCTTTGAAACCCTACAATCTCCCCCTCAAAGTATGGAATGGATGACAATGCTTTAACTTCCAAAACAAGTATCTAGTGAATAAAAAGAACTTGCAACGAGGAAGAGATGAAGCAATCCACGAATCTTGATTCTTCAATAGTCTTCAAACACAGGCTCTAGGATATATAAACCAAGCATTGAAGTAATGTCTTTAAACTTCATTTTCGAATGTAATCCCAAAAAATCTTCATGAAAACCAAGCCCACCATAAAAACCCATTTCAGAACAAAGAAACCAAATCACTTCTTGTCTTTGAAGAGCTCCCCCTCCAAGTCACAATGATCTTCAAATAAGCTAATGATATAAGCCATCAAAAAATATCATGTAACAACCCAAACTTTAAGATTCGTAATGCCACTTGATCGAGAAAATACTAGAAGTCGGAGATATAACAAGTCCTTAGCAGAGCTCGATAAAGAACTTCCACTGTAAATGATACTTCTCTGTAAAAGCTTTAGCAGAGCTCGATGATGAACTTCCACCGTAAAAGCTACCTTCATAATTCTACAACAAGCTTTATCAGAAATCTTCAACTTTGAAAAGTCACAAATCCAATTTCGAATGGCCATACCAAATTCTCCCCCGATTTATAATAAAAAATCATGATTATAAAGCCTTCAAATGGTCATGAGAATGATCTTGAATGGATTAAAATTTACTAAGCTCCCCCGCGACAAAATGATATACACAATGAAGTATAAAATCCGAAAAAGTCGTGAAAATTTGACATTATTGCGAAAAACGACTTTCCGAACCGCCAAGACTTCATGAAATCCATAATTTTCTGTTCACGAAAAAATATATGCATTAAAGAATTCAAAACTGTTCACCAGCCCTTAAAATTATAAACTTTTTCGAAAAATGGGCTGAAATTATCACTTTCCAGAAACTCAGGGGCTGAAATTGTAATCATGCACCAATAAACCCCTTTATTTGCAAAAAAATCTGGAATTGGTGCAAAACTGGCAAGGCATGAAATGCATAGGGACCAAAGGAGTCAAATCACCAAAGTTTCAGGGACCATAAGTGTAATATGTTTATCTTCTTCCCCAATTTACTAGGTGTTTGGCTTAGCTTCTTAAAGCCCAAAAGTCCTTTTTGGAAAAGTTACAAAAAGTTAGGATTTCCTAACTTTTCCAAAAAGTTGATTTTCCTTGTATTAAAAACTCCTAAAATAGCTTTTTAAAACTAGTTTACCAAACATCTTTTGCTTTTTTTTCTTTTTCAAAAAGGACTTTTGGCTGTGAAAAGCTAAGCCAAACACACCCCGACGCCTGATAAAAGGGATGCATCAACTGGAACATGTCACACCCCCAAACCTGAACGGCGGAAACGTTCGGGGGCGGATGACTTCATGTGGTAACGTAACAAATGAATACATAGTAAAGAAAGCAATACAACCATCATATATATAATTGAAAGTTTACATTTGTCAAAAGTTACATGTTTAAAACTTAATTACAATATGATGTTAAAAACACGAGATTAAACTGGCGCCGCAACATCCCTTCATCAAAAGCGTAATGAATACCTGAAATTACTGATTTCCTAGGACATACAAGTAATTTTGAAAGAGTATATCAGCATTTAAGCTGGTGAATTTCATAAGTATTTAAGTGACAATGTTCAAATGAAATGAAATGTTTTATCTTTGTTTGTTTGTGTTTAGAAAATCCTATATTTTCTACTAGTATAAAAGTAGCCTTCACTCAAGACCAATGTTTGTCTCCAAAATGTATGTAAGTGTAAAATAACCAATGAGTTTGAAAACCTTGTAAATCAATGCATTTTTAATATCCCTTGTGAGTTTTATAACCATACTATTGACTCGGAATGCCTATACACAACGTTCTTCAGGCGTTGGAATGTTATGACGTTTGTCACCCCAAACGGTGGACTGCAGCTAACAGTCAGGGCGCGGGTTTGTCAAGCCCGTATAGATCTATACACAAACACCATGCTCCCCCTCCAAGGGATTCTGGTATATAATACAGGACTTGAAATGTGTACTCGAACGTACATGAAGTTAGTGTCTCACAAAACCGTGGTATAAAAACAGATCTACTTGTTAAAATGTTACGTTTGTTCTTGTATACGAAAGTAAACTTCTTGAAATTCATGTTTCTAGTACATAAGAGATAGAAATTTGTTCGTAAAACTATACCTATTATAGTTTTCTAAAAGTGTGTCTTGTTTGTTTAGAAATACCTAGAAAAAGAATCACTTGTTTATGAAAGCATAGATTTTTGGTGTAGAGTCTAAGATAGACAAGAATAATCTAAGAAAAGTTTAGTTTATACATGCATTACAACAAATTTATATTTCAAAAGATAGAATGCTATTTTAACATATGTTATATATATATATAAAAGTTCCTTAAAGGTTTATAAATCGCATGTGATTTGAATATATAACAGCATATAAAAGAGTTTCTTTATGTAACACACGATAATACTCGTGTGTTTTACTTGTAATCCCCCCTTGAAAGCATATAAAAGCATTTAGAATATTTAAAAAGGTTGATTAAGGGGTATGAAACTCACTTGAAAGTTTGAAGATAGCGAGATGGAAAACCGGGCAGAGTTTCGTCTCGGGAAACGGATTTTCCTCGGGATTCTCGGGAATCTCGGGAGTAAAATCGACCCTCGGGACTTGAGCCAAAAAGACCAGAGCTTCGGGTTTGAACGAGCACGGAAAACGAGACAAGATCATGAGAGAGAGAGGAGAGAAATGAGCCCTTTTCTCGGAAGCCCTCACATCCTATTTATAGGAAGGCTGAACCGCCTCGGTACGCGGGGCGTACGCTCGTACGCAGCGCGTACGCGTACGGCATGCATGACCGAAGCCTCGACTGCCTCGCCTTCGGATGGGACGGGTTGCTGGGTACGCGGGTCGGATGGGACAGGTTGCTGGGGAGACGGGTCGGATGGGACAGCGGGTCGGACGGGACAGCGGGTCGGACGGGTCGGATAGGGCGACGTGGAATATCAGAGGCCAAGTCTCTCGGGTACGCTGGGCGTACAGGGGTACGCAGCGCGTACCCGGATGAGGACGCTGACTCCTCTTCGGATAAGGTCCGAAATTTTGATTTAAATAAATATATAATTTATTTAATAAACTTCAAAAATTCATATCTTCTTCATACGAACTCCGTTTTCGATGGTCTTTATATCCACGCGTAGGTGAGACTACGCTCTACAACTTTCGTTTAGACTCCGACGGCAAATTCCGAAGTTATTTTTTTTATTATTTATTTTAAACTCATCGTGTTTAAGGAATTTCTTTGAAAATTCATAACTTCTTTATCTAATGTCGGTTTTTGCCAGACTTTTTACCGCTGGAATACCATTGTCGAGACCTTCGATTCTCGTTTAGGTCATTCCGGCCAAAAGTCGCTCGATCTCCAATTCGAGTTTTTAGCTGTCTGTTGCTAAGTCGAACTTGGAAAAATCATAACTTCGCTATATGAAGTCAGATTTGGGCGTTCTTTTCACGTACGATCATGGTTCAAAGACATTTAAACATAGAAGGAAATTAACTAGAACTGTTTGTACATTTTATTATGAAAGTAAATTTTATTACCAAAAGTGGTTACAATTCTTGACCCTTTTTGGTCATTACAAAGAGTTGAAATATCGGGTTGTCACAGAACAAATGCAAGACCCCAAACTTAATACTCGCGAATCATACTTTCGTTCCAAGTAGTAGGATCGTTTGAGAGATGTGAGATGCAAATCGACCATTCGTTCCAAGTACAAGCAACTGAAACCAAGTTCGGTACAGGTTCATTGAACCGAAACCATGTTCGGTTCGAGCACATGTTCACTTTCGGTCCTTCCCTCTTTCGTTCCAAGCATAATCACGCGAACCCAAGTTAGATCGAGGCCATAAATCAATTCCAAACCCTTTCGCTCCTAATCAATCGACCACAGTTCCAATGCGAATCAATATCAACCACGAACCTAAATATTCCAAACTCTGAAAATTCGTGGGAGAAAACGAGAGCGAGCCCAGATTCCAATTGTTCGCAGGTTGTCAAGCCCCAAATAAATGTCGATGCAAATCAGTGTGACCCTGAAAGTGAGAATTACAAGCACCGAATATACCAACAACAAACAGTCGAGTCAGAAACCGGTCTTAATTTTGACTTTCGTTAGGAGATAATGCAACCCAGAATCCCAGTCCCGATTCCTAGACAATTCGTAGGTAAGTTCAGTCATATTGATTTTGACTTCCAAGGTTGACTAGTAAAAGTGAGTTATATGCTCAAATCATTCCGATAAGTTCCAATTTCGATTTCATTCGATCGCATTACACTTCCGATCACGAATCCGATTAAGATCGTAATCCCAATTTTGACTTTTTCTGTTTTGACTCTCCAAATAAAAATACAATCAATTTCAACCGAATGACATATGTTCATCATGAAACTTCAATGATTGTATTCAAGAATCACTCAATCTATTTTCCAAAGATCGATTTCATACAGGAATCATCACAAATTATCGAGTTAAAAAAATGACTTCAAATCAACTGTACGAACAACGATGATAAATACGATCTGGGGGTTTAAAACCAACAAAAATGGATTGTAATACAACCATCCACAAACAATAGCAACAGACAATCGTCGATTGTTAGTTTTGACAACCAAGGAAGAATCGAACATGATAAACTAAACCCGACAGAAGAGACACAACCGGAAACCATGATACTTGTTGGACAAAAAAATTGATTATGAACAGTGAAAGACCAAATATTTGGGCTAGATCAAGACAATAGAATCGATATTGATATTGGACTGAATTGACAAACAGATCCAATCATAAATAGGAATAGAAAAACGAATCAGATTAAAAGAGAACTACCCCGATGAATAGTAGATGAACATTAAATAAATACATAAGCCTCCATGAATAGTAGATAGAACAAAAATCTTGATTCCAAACCGTCAAAACACTAAAATCTTCAATAACTTGTGCAGAAAATCATCAAATCAAGAACCGATACTTCAAAAATCAACAGATCTTCAAAGACCCGCTTTGATACCACTTGTTGGGAATAAAACCCAAATTGTGATTTGATGAAGAAGATGCAGAAAATAAGAACAAACACAAATAATGAAGATTATGTCGAATGATCACTCGATTTATTCAATATGAGGAATAAATTACACTTTCAGCATAGGCTAAGGAATCTAACACTACATAAGAAACCTCACGTGGCGGCTACATTTTGCCTCACTCTTAACCCTAATAATGAATAATACATGACTATTTATAGGGAAAAGACAAGTCTTGGGATTTTAACCTACAATTCATCAAAGGGGCCCATTGCCATCATCCATGGAGTGCTTTGAAACCCTACAAAGATGTATCTGGACCTTAAGAAGCTATATTGGTGGCCTAACATGAAGGCCGAAATCGCTACCTTTATGGGCAAGTGCCTTACTTGCGCCAAAATTAAGGTTGAGTACCAGAAACCTTCAGGCTTATTACAACAACCTGAAATCCCTGAATGAAAGTGGGAGTGGATTACAATGGATTTCATAACCAAGTTACCCAAGACATCAAGTGGTTATGATACTATTTGGGTAATCGTCGATAGATTAACCAAATCCGCACACTTCTTACCAATCAAGGAGACTGACAAGATGGAAAAGCTGACAAGAACATACCTCAAGGAGATTGTTAGACTACATGGTGTGCTAATATCTATTATTTCAGACCAAGATAGTAGATTCACCTCTCGTTTTTGGCAGTCTTTACAAAACTCTTTGGGAACTAGGCTAGACATGAGTACAACCTACCATCCGCAAACCGATGGACAAAGTGAGAGGACGATTCAAAAGTTAGAAGATATGTTACGAGCTTGTGTGATAGACTTTGGAAAGGCATGGGATATTCATTTACCCCTTGTTGAGTTCTCTTATAACAACAGTTATCACACTAGCATAAAAGCTGCTCCATTCAAAGCCCTCTATGGCCGCAAGTGCAGATCCCCTCTGTGTTGGGCTGAAGTGGGTGACACGCAGCTAGCTAGAGGTCAAACTCCTGACAGTGCTCTCACTGGTCCAGAAATTATTCGAGAAACTACCGAAAAGATCGTACAAATTTAGGAGCGACTTAAAGCTTCCAGAGATAGACAGAAAAGCTATGCTGACAAGAGGAGAAAGCCCTTGGAATTCCAGGTCGGTGACCGCATTTTGTTAAAGGTCTCACCCTGGAAAGGCATGATACGCTTTGGAAAGCGTGACAAGCTGAACCCAAGGTATATAGGACCATTCGAGATTCCTGCCCGAATCGGCCCTGTAGCTTACAAACTTCGATTACCCTGAGAACTAAGTAACATTCATCCTACCTTCCACGTTTCGAACTTGAAAAAGTGTCTTTTCGATGAGACTCTTGTGATACCACTTGAGGAAATCGAGTTAAACGAGAGCCTCAATTTTGTGGAAGAACCCGTAGAGATACTAGACAGGGAAGTTAAGAAAACCAAACAAAGCCGCATCCCGATAGTGAAGGTTCGCTGGAATGCAAAGCGGGGACCTGAATTCACATGGGAGTGGGAGGATCAAATGCAACAAATATACCCACATCTTATTCCCTAGTCTATCTGTAAAGTAAATTTCGGGACGAAATTCTCTCTAACAGGGGGATAATGTAACAAACCGTTATTTCTAACCTATGTAATAGTGTAGGTCAATTTGTACTACCTTTTAAATAAATAAAGAGAAATTTTGCCATACTATGTATATTTACATAATTAACCCTCAAAAATAAATTATTAAATAATCTCAATTGGGTTGAACCAAGTGATAGAGATTGTAATAAGGTTTCCAAAAATATAAAGAACACTAAAATCCGAGTTAACGAAGAAGTTATGACCAATCGAAAATACGCGACAAAAATGGCAAAATACTGTTCAGTGTAAAAACTGAATTTTTAATAAAAGGATTTCTAGCCTAAACAATCTAAATTAAATTTATAGTTTATGTTAAATCGAGAACTTTCATAAAAAGAGCGCGAAAATCTGACTTCGTATAAGGAAGTTATGATTCTTCTAAGTTTCAGTATAGCAGTGTACAGCTAAAAACTCGAAATAAAGATCGAGTGGTTTTTAGCCGACACAACCTAAATGATAATTGAAGGTCTCGTCATTAGTAGTACAACGGTAAAAAGACAGACAAAAACGGACGTCGTATGAAGAAGTTACGAATTTATAACGGATTCCCGTCCCGGTCTGTTTAAAATAATAATATTAAAAATAAATCAAAATTAGCCGACGAAGTCTAAATGAAAGTCTTAGAGTATAATTTTACCTACGCGTGCATATAAAGAACGTCAAAAACGGATTTCGTATGCAAAAGTTATGAATTTGACAAGTTTTGGCACAAAAATAATGAAAAATAGCAAAAACCGGGAATTTTTGCATGAACAGTAACGCCACGTCACCCCTCGCATGCGAGGCCTCCACGTGTCGGCTGCTGATTGGACTGATGCCTCGCGTGTCACCTCTTGATTCGACCAAGTCCGAGGTCCAGTAAGAACCGGACAGCCTCGCATGAGACATACCGGACATCACCCTCGCACGCCCTCGCACCCTATAAATCTTGATTTCCCAGGTATATTATTTTATTTAATTATTTTGGAATTTGTGGAGGAACTCGGCGAGTTGGAGCCAAGACTCGCCGAGTAGGGTCGCAGATGTTCATCTGGGTTCACGTCCGGACTCGGCGAGTCCACGCTGTTTAATGAAACCCTAATTCCCCGCGTTTGGAGCCTATTTAAGGGCACTTATAGCCTCCCATTGCGGCTACCAGTCCCTTGAGAGAACCCTAAGTGAGCTAAATTGTTATGAGGGAGAAGAAGTCACTTTTTGATCCTTGTACCTTTGGTTTAGCAAGAAGAAGGTGACAAGAGCAAAGAGGGGGTGCGACTCAAGCAGTTCCAGGGTTCAGAGACTTCAGCTTGGGGTAATAGTTCGAACCTCCTTCAGTTTTGGTGTTGATCTTTAGAGTTAGGGTTTTCTAACCCCTTTGGAGAGTGATTATGTGGAGCAAATAGTCCCTCTTTGAGTTTATGCCTTGGATCTGGACTCAAAGAGGTCCAGAGACCTTAACCCTTGGAGCTTTATGGATCAGTTTGGGGTTATTGGACTTAGGTTGACATTTTTGGGACTAAATCTCCTATTAATGCCTTGTTTTGGTTGTACAAGCATCAAGTTTCGAACTTTACGTGACATTCATGCTTGGGGAGGCCAGATCTATGGTTTGGGGAAACAGATCTGACCTCAGGAGGTCAGTAGAGTTTGTGCATGGCATAGACTCGCCAAGTTGTTCTTGAAACTCGGCGAGTAGGGTTAGGGTTTCACATAAGTTGTTCAGTGAGTAGACTTTCCGAGTTGGGGGATGACTCAGTGAGTCAGGAGGGAGTTCAAGGCGGTACTCGCTGAGTTGTTCTTGAGACTCGGCGAGTTGAGTCGGGGTGGCCCCGCGATTCATTACTGGTATGACTCGTCGAGCATAAGGAGGGACTCGGCGTGTCAAGCGGGACAAAGAGTTAAAGG
This sequence comes from Lactuca serriola, assembly GCF_051521515.1. Lineage (NCBI taxonomy): Eukaryota > Viridiplantae > Streptophyta > Magnoliopsida > Asterales > Asteraceae > Lactuca > Lactuca serriola. Next base: position 167,232,333 of record NC_136412.1, read on the forward strand.
ACATGTGAGAACTCGCCAAGTCATGAGGGTGCATTCCGCGAGTAGGGTCAAAGTGGGACCGTTGACTTTTGTTGACTTTTAGGGTTTGGTCATCAATGGAGTCCTTGTGACAGGAGGGGAGGGTAAAATAGTCTTTTACCTTTCTGAGGGTGCCAATGGCAGGTTGAGTCTAGTTTCGAGAGTTATATTTATAAGAGTATTTATTTATGTGAATAGGCGGAGGCTAGGCAATATTTTCCATCAAGTCAGAGATTTACTGAGACGCCTGAGGTGAGTCTTCTCACTATACTTTACCTAGTGTGGTAACAGAGTTATGTGACAGAGTACTATAGATTTATATGCTAGTGTAATTGCATGTTATTTATGTGTTGTGATTTATTGTGATATGTGATATACATGATTCAGAGTTACAGAGTTGGGACTTTCTGGTCCCTAGAGTTAGGGCTGGAGGGCCCACAGAGAGTTGGGGCTGGAGGGCCCCACTGAGACACATTGACCAGAGGGTCGATAGAGTTTCAGCCTCGAGTGGCTATTATGTGCTAGAGTGGTATTTTGGGGAACTCACTAAGCTTATGCTTACAATGTTATGTGTTATGTGTTTCAGGTACCAGTGATGACCGCGAGAAGACGCCGACTTGATTCGTACACACACATGGGATTCTATGTATTTTGATATTGGGAGATATTTTGTGAAACAAAGACATGATATTATGATATTTTCTGTATGAATGAGTTTGTAAAATTGTGTTTGAAAATGCGAAAAATTGTTTTAATTTTTACGGTGTTACAAGTTGGTATCAGAGCCTGGGTTTGAGGGATCCGGGTGCACCTTCGGGCGTATCTGAATTGAAACCGAGGATTTGAGGAAATTTTAATAATCAATTAAGTTTCCAAAAGAAGAACTTACGAGAAAAACAAAGCAGAGTCGTGTGTACGAACAGCCAGCGCCCGAACGGTGATTTCCCAAAATACCATTACTATAAGTGTTATAAGATATGATGTGATATGCTATATGATGAGCTATGCTATTCATGCTCGAGTGGACTAGGCATTCTTATTAGGACTAGAGTGGCATAATATGTGATGCCTGAGTCTAGGAGTCTTGCTGCTAGGAATACTTCAGAGTGTTTAGGTAGCAACGAGGAGGTTGTGAGAGATCTGCTAGTGAGTATCATATGATCAGAGAGAGTAGAGTACTTAGGGATTGGGACTCTGGGAGGAGGACTTGGGGTGAATGCTGATGCGGTGTGGACGGTAGTATTGGGCCCGCACTACTGAAGACATCGGGTCAGTGCACAGTCCAAGTAAGAATCCTTGGAGTACCAAGGGACAAGTAGGGTAGAGTATTCGAGTGTGAGCATACTCGAGCGAGCCCCTGATATTTATTCTTGTGTTGTATTTCAGAGAGAGGGAGATCATGGTTGGGACGCGCCACACATCAGGGACCAGCGGTACGAGTGATGAGGAGATCCGTTGGATCATCCAGGAGGAGGTGGCTGCGGCCATTAGGGCAGAGATACCAGAGATGTTCGGGTCTATCAAGACCACGCTGATAGAGACATTTGATGAGAAGTATGCTGCTCTTTCTGAGGCTGCTGTTGCTGTGGCCACTGCAGCTATAGCTGCGACTAGGCCGCAGGGTGGTGATGCGTTGCTGTTCCGAGAGTTCAGCAACACAAAACCACCGGAGTTTGACAGGACCCAGGACCCAATTGCGGCGATGAGATGGATTTCAGACATAGAGGGGTGTTTCTTTACTTGCTCATCTCCAGATCATTTGAGAGTCCGGTTCGTGCTGAACCAGCTTCGCTTGGGAGCGAAGGATTGGTGGAAGTTTGTGACAACGCACTACTCGCCTGCTGAGCTTGCAGCAGTGACCTGGGAGAGGTTCACTGCTATGTTCCGAGATGAGTAAGTTCCCCAGGTGGAGAGGGAGCGTTTGGCCCAGGAGTTTCTGATCCTCAAGCAGGGTACTAAGTCTGTTACGGTGATTACGAGGATGTTTCATGAGCGGGCGATGTTCTGCCCAGAGCACGTGTCCTCCGAGCAGGCACGTATGAGCCGATATCTGAGCATTTTGAGGAGGGATATACGAGAGTTCGTGGCGAACTCGACGTACCGAATATTTGCCGAGCTTCAGGAAAATGCCCAGAAGAGGGAGATAGAGCTGGAGACCCAGGCTAGGGAGGAGGCTGAGTCTCAGGGGAGGGATCGGCGACCGGTACAGTCTCAGCCGATAGCCAAGCGGGCCAAGCCCGCTAATTCGAGATCAGGGAACCAGAGGGGCCGCACTTGTGGCAAGTGCGGCAAGAGCCACGATAGGGTGTGCAAAGCAGGGTCTTGCTACAAATGTGGAAAGGAGGGGCATATGGCCAAGGACTGCCCCGAGGGGTTTGCAGTATGCTTTCACTGCAACCAGACCGGACACCGGAAGGCAGAGTGTCCGCAGTTGTAGGGATCAGCATAGGGAGCATCTCAGGGATCTGCCCTACTGCCATCAGAGCTACTGAGAGCCGGCCAGTGAAGGCCGAGGCACCGAAGGCACGAGGGAGAGCCTTTCAGTTGACCGCGGAGGAGGTCCGCGCAGCGCCCGATGTCGTGGCTGGTATGTATTCTTTCGTGTATTTATTTTGATGTTGAGATATTGTGCTTATATTATGTTATGCATAGGTACTTTTCTTGTGAATTCTGTACCTGCCTTGGTGTTATTTGACTCGGGTGCGAGTTGGTCTTTTGTATCTTTGGCTTTTAGTCAGCTCATCAGTGTTAGTCGTGAGGCATTGAGTCGACCTCTGAAAGTTTCCATAGCTGACGAGAGGGCGGTGTATGCCACAAAGGTGATCCGAGGGTGTGAGCTCGAGATTTTCGGTGTTGGGTTCCTGATTGACTTAGTTCCTATTACGATGGGGGATGTCTGTGTCATCGTGGGCATGGACTGGTAGAGTAGATTCGGAGCGGTTATCGACTGCGAGTGACAGCTGGTGACCATACGAGACCCTAGTGGGGGAGTTCTTTCGGTGTACGGCGAGGGTACACGTTCTGGGTCATCATTTTGTTCGGCCGCTAGGGCAAGGCAGTGTCTACAGCAGGGCTGTAGGGGTTTTGTAGCGTATGTGATGGATATGCGGGTTGATTCAGAGAGACCGAGGTCAGTTGAGGAGGTTCCGATAGTGCGTGAGTTCCCGGACGTATTTCCAGAGGATTTGCCGGGCGTGCCTCCCGTAAGGCAAGTGGAGTTCAGTATCAATTTGGTTTCGGGGGTCACGCCTATCGCCAAGGTGCCCTATCACCTTGCACCTCCAGAGATGTAGGAGTTATCCTCACAGCTTCAGGAGTTGTTGGGAAAGGGGTTTATTCGGCCGAGCAGCTCGCCGTGGGGAGCGCCTATCCTTTTTGTCAAGAAGAAGGATGGTTCACACCGGATGTGCATTGATTACCGAGAGTTGAACACGCTGACGGTCAAGAGCCGTTACTCGTTGCCGAGGATCGATGATTTGTTCGACCAGTTGCAGGGAGCATCTTGGTTCTCCAAGATCGATTTGAGGTCTGGGTATCATCAGCTGAGGGTGCGAGATAAGGACATTCAGAAGATAGCGTTCAGGACTCGTTATGGGCATTACGAGTTTGTGGTGATGCCCTTCGGACTCACCAATGCCCCGGAAGTGTTTATGGATCTCATGAACAGAGTGTGCAGGACGATGTTGGATCGCTCGGTGATCGTATTCATCGACGACATTTTGGTGTATTTGAGATCTAGAGAGCAGCATGAGGAGCATTTGAGGGCGGTCCTCGGAGTTCTGAGATCAGAGAGGCTTTATGCTAAATTCTCCAAGTGTGATTTCTGGTTGCGAGAGGTCCAGTTCCTAGGGCACCTCGTTAACCAGAAAGGGATATTGGTCGACCCGGCCAAAGTTGAGGCAGTGATGAGTTGGGAGGCGCCGAGGTCACCTTCTGAGATCAGGAGTTTCTTAAGGTTGGGAGGCTATTATCGAAGATTTATCAGGGATTTCTCCAAGATCGTCGTGCCACTCACCAGGTTGACCCAGAAGGGTGTCGCTTTTTCATGGGGCCCGGAGCAGCATGCCTCCTTTGAGACGCTTCGCCAGAGGCTATGCGAAGCCCCGGTGTTAGCCCTCCCAGAGGGAATGGAGGACTTTGTGGTGTATTGTGATGCGTCGATCTTGGGGTTGGGAGCGGTGCTGATGCAGAGAGGGCATGTGATAGCATACGCATCGAGGTACCTGAAGCCTCATGAGACGAGGTATCCCACCCACGATCTAGAGTTGGGGGCAGTGGTGTTCGCCCTCAAGATCTAGCGTCACTATCTGTACGGGGTTCGGTGTACGATATACACGGACCACAAGAGCTTGAAGTATTTGATGGATCAGCCCAACCTAAATATGCGGCAGAGGACGTGGTCAAGGATTATGATTGTGAGATCCTGTACCACCCGGGCAAGGCCAATGTTGTAGCCAATGCACTGAGCCGTAGGCAGAGAGCACCCCATTGCGAGATGTATGTTTGAGATTGTCGGTGATGACCCCGGTTTTGGATGCCATTTGCGGGGCCCAGGCTAAGGCTGTGCAACCTGAGAGCCAGAAGAGAGAGCGAGTTGTTGGGATGGTATCGGAGTTCGTTACCGATAGCCAGGGGCTTATGACATTTTAGGGGCGTATCTGGGTACCGTTTATGGGAGGGACGCGTACCATTTTGATGGAAGAGGCCCATCGGTCGAAGTTCTCGATCCATCCTGGGGCCACTAAGATGTATTTAGATCTGAAGAGGGAGTATTGGTGGCCCTGTATGAAGACGGATGTCGCGTGGTTTGTTGAGAGGTGCTTAACCTGTCGTAGGGTTAAGGCCGAGCACCAGAGACCGCATGGTAAGTTGCAGCCGTTGGAGGTTCTCGAATGGAAGTGGGAACATATTACTGTGGATTTTATCACCAAATTGCCAAGAACTGCTAGGGGAGCCGATGCAATTTGGGTGATTGTGGACAGGTTGACGAAGAGCGCCCACTTCCTTGCTATCAGTGAGAGATCTTCCGCAGAGAAGTTGGCAGAAATCTACGTGCGGGAGGTGGTATCGCGACATGGAGTGCCGATCTCGATTGTCTCGGATCGAGATGTGCGTTTCACTTCCAGATTCTGGAAGAAATTTCATGAGGAATTGGCTACTAGGCTGCACTTTAGTACCGCATACCACCCCCAGACTGACGGATAGAGCGAGCGGACGATTCAGACACTCGAGTATATGCTCCGGGCATGTGTGTTGGATTTCGGTGGGATTTGGGACACATATTTTCCCTTGGTAGTGTTTTCCTACAACAACAGCCATCATTCGAACATTGGTATGCCACCCTTTGAGCTGTTGTATGGGAGAAGGTGTCGGACCCCCATTTGTTGGGGAGAGGTCGGGCAGCGTGTTATGGGTAGTACCAAGATCGTGCTTCAGACGACTGAGCAAATACAGCAGGTCAGGCAGAGGTTATTGACCACTCAAAGTCGTCAGAAGAGTTATGTGGACAGGCGCCGTTCCGAGCTCGAGTTCCAGTTCGACGACTTTGTACTCCTGAAGGTCTCTCCTTGGAAAGGAGTGATCCGATTTAGGAAAAGGGGGAAGTTGGGGCCCCGATATATCGGTCCTTTTCGGGTGATCGCAAGGGTAGGCAGGGTAGCCTACCGGTTGGAGCTACCTACAGAGCTAGGTTAGATCCATGACACTTTCCATGTGTCGCAGCTGCGAAAGTGTATAGCCGATGAGTCGGCAGTGGTGCCATTAGAGGATATCCAGGTGGATGTGGGCCTGAACTATGTTGAGAGACCGGTGGCTATTCGGGATCGAAAGATCAAGGTTTTGAGGAAAAAAGAGGTGCCTCTGGTGCCGGTCCAGTGGCAACACCGGAAAGGGTCACAACTTACTTGGGAGCCGGAGCGCGAGATGCGTGAGCAGCATCCGGAGTTGTTTTTAGGATGAGACTTCGAGGGCGAAGTCTGATTCTAGTGTGGGAGAATTGTAACATCCTGATTTCCCAGGTATATTATTTTATTTAATTATTTTAGAATTTGTGGAGGAACTCGGCGAGTTGCAGCCAAGACTCGCCGAGTAAGGTCGCGGATGTTCATCCGGGTTCACGTCCGGACTCGGCGAGTCCATTAGTGGACTCAGCGAGTCCACGCTGTTTAATGAAACCCTAATTTCCTGGGTTTGGAGCCTATTTAAGGGCAACTATAGCCTCCCATTGCGGCTACCAGTCCCTTGAGAGAACCCTAAGTGAGCTAAATCGTTGTGAGGGAGAAGAAGTCACTTTTTGATCCTTGTACCTTTGGTTTAGCAAGAAGAAGGTGACAAGAGCAAAGAGGGGGTGCGATTCAAGCAATTTCCGGGTTTAGAGACTTCATTTTGAGGTAATAGTTCGAACCTCCTTCAGTTTTGGTGTTGATCTTAGAGTTTGGGTTTTCTAACCCCTTTGGAGAGTGATTATGTGGAGCAAATAGTCCCTCTTCGAGTTTGTGCCTTGGATCTGGACTCAAAGAGGTCAGAGACCTTAACCCTTGGAGCTTTATGGATCAGTTTGGGGTTATTGGACTTAGGTTGCCATTTTTGGGACTAAATCTCCTATTGATGCCTTGTTGTGGTTGTACAAGCATCAAGTTTCGAACTTTACGTGACATTCATGCTTGGGGAGGCCAGATCTATGGTTTGGGGAAACAGATCTGACCTTAGGAGGTCAGTAGAGTTTGTGCATGGCATAGACTCGCCGAGTTGTTCTTGAGACTCGACGAGTAGGGTTAGGGTTTCACGTAAATTGTTCAGTGAGTAGACTTGCCGAGTTGGGGGATGACTCAGTGAGTCAGGAGGGAATTAGAGGACATGAGTTCAAGGCGGTACTCGCCAAGTTGTTCTTGAGACTCGGCGAGTTGAGTCGGGATGGCCCCGCGATTCATTACTGGTATGACTCGTCGAGTATAGGGAGGGACTCGGCGTGTCAAGCGGGACAAAGAGTTAAAGGATATGTGAGAACTCGCCGAGTCACCACGGTGCACTCGGCGAGTAGGGTCAAAGTGGGACCATTGACTTTTGTTGACTTTTAGGGTTTGGTCATCAATGGAGTCCTTGTGACAGGAGGGGAGGGTAAAATAGTCTTTTACCTTTCTGATGGTGCCAATGGCAGGTTGAGTCTAGTCTCGAGAGTGATATTTATAAGAGTATTTATTTATGTGAATAGGCGGAGGCTAGGCAATATTTTCCATCAAGTCAGAGATTTACCGAGACGCCTGAGGTGAGTCTTCTCACTATACTTTACCTAGTGTGGTAACAGAGTTATGTGACAGAGTACTATAGAGTTATATGCCAGTGTAATTGCATGTTATTTATGTGTTGTGATTTATTGTGATATGTGATATGCATGATTCAAAGTTACAGAGTTGGGACTTTCTGGTCCCTAGAGTTAGGGCTGGAGGGCCCACAGAGAGTTGGGGTTGGAGAGCCCCACTGAGACACATTGACTAGAGGGTCGACAGAGTTTCAGCCTCGAGTGGCTATTATGTGCTAGAGTGGTATTTTGGGGAACTCACTAACCTTATGCTTACAGTGTTATGTGTTATGTGTTTCAGGTACCAATGATGACCGCGAGAAGGCGCCAACCTGATTCTTACACACACATGGGATTCTATGTATTTTGATATTGGGAGATATTTTGTGAAACAAAGACATGATATTATGATATTTTATGAATGAATGAGTTTGTAAAAATGTGTTTGAAAATGCGAAAAATTGTTTTAATTTTTACGGTGTTACACACCCGCTCCTTCGCACGTGCCTTCTTTCCATTGGACCGACGGTTGGTCCAATCCGATCCAGCCAGCAGCGAGCCTCCGGTCCGAAGAATTCCCTTCACCTCGCCACCTGTCAAACGCGTGTCACCCTCGCGCAGCTTCGGGTCCGAACCTTCGGACTATATATAGCATGCGAGGGTTCCGAATATTTTTCACTTTTTTACCCTAAAATTCACCCTCTTTCGCATTTTCCACTCCCTTAAGCTCATATACAACCCCTAAAGCCCCGGTATCAAGACTCGAGCCCGAAGTAAGCCGTGAAGCCCCGAAATTCTCGAGAATTCATCCTCTCTCCTGTCAAAACTCTGCCTGATTCAAGCCAGTTTTTCGCCAAACAAACTAATTTCCGGGAACGAAACGCTGCCCGTATTACCACCTATCATGTGAGTTCATACCCCCGTATTTTCATAAGTTCTACTGTTTTAAGGAGGGGGGGGATACAAGTATAACACATCAACTTTGTGGTATAAATAAATGATTTCAAATCACGATAAAATGATTTTAAAGCATCAAAAATACTCCAAATATTGAACTCTTTTATAAACTTATATTTTTCCCAAATATACATATTTGTATATAAAATTTAATATAAATAAGATTTAAAAAGGCTTAGGACTAATAATTCATTCTAGGTCCTTTTCCTTGTTTGGATGTGGACTTATAGTACCGGTTATTTGTCCGAAGGTCGTTTAAATTTTACTTATATATATAATTATATATGTATATAAAAATAAAAGTTATTTCATCAGTTTAATTACCCTTTGTAACATGTTGAGCAAAGGATTACATGCAAAAATAGTTATTTACAATTCATAAAGTACATCTAAATTATAATAGGTATAATTTATGATACATAGAGTAATAATTCATATGAATACACTGTTTTACATGCAACAAGGGTTTTAATTCAAAACAAATCAAGGGTTTACACTTATCAAATACATGTTCGGGATACTAATTCAAGAACGTATTGTCAATCATTTATTTCAGAATGATTGGGTTTTCATAACTAATATACATATAATGTTTATGTGCTTTTTATGAGACATTCAATTCAAGTTGTTTAATTCATTTTAGACAACCAAGGTAAAGCCCTGACATTATAACCAGAATCTCCAGTCCGGGGATCGAAACAAGTTGTGTGTAGATCTATATCGGGATTAACAACCCCGCACTCAGGCTGCTAGCTACAGTCAGGCATACACGCCAATGAGTGGCAATTGTTATCAACAGTTTAAGCGCTCATCAGGCGTTTGTTTCAGGCGTTCATGTCTTAGTATGGTTATAATAACTCATTAAAAAGATATTAACAACATGTTAGTGTATAAACAACTAAACGTAAGTACATCTTCAAAGTACCAGTTTACAAAATGCAAAGTACAATGGTATACTATAGTTTTCAATAACAGCTAGTGAAGCCAGGCACACTCTCAGATACAAGTTTTACAAATAAATTGGTTTACAAATAGGACGGTTTTATAGTAATAAAACTCCTTTTCACATACCACAGAAAATATGGGATTTTCTAGAACAGTTTTCATATTCAAAATACAAAAGCACCCATTCAAACATAAAGACTTATGTACTCACTCCACTTATTGTTGATACTCTCTTTTCAAAATACTTGTATTATCAGGGAAATAATAACAGGTACTCCCCAAGCTTTTTGAGAAGATGGAGCCATTAAGAGTCTTATCTTCTTCTTTTGTGTAACTATTTTGGTTTCAATATACAATAATTGAACACATGTAAATATTATACTTTTAAATACAATGGTTGTTTTTGCTTTGATTACTATGATACATGTGTTGTGATACTACAAATGAAGTCCTCCACCCCCGGACGTTTCTGCCGTCTGGTTTGGGGGTGTGACAGGTTGCCACACTTCGGCAGTAACTATTTGCTATGGAGGCACGAGCCGTGCAAGCTGAGAAGGAAAGGGATTTCAAACTTGCAAAACAATAGGCACTCAACATCTTTCCGTTCCATGACATAAAGATGCCTCAAAGGCCCAACTGTGGAATTAACGTAACACCAACCCCACCGGAAATAAACTCGGTTGCATTCCAAGCAGCAGTGTCCGCTGCTGTCACTGCAACACTTGCACATATTCACAATGGAAACAACGGAGAAGGCAAAAGACATGGAACCGAAAGCACAAATCAAGGAGAAAAGCACAGAGCCGCACGAACACGCACCTACAAGGACTTCACCGATGCCAAACCTCGAACCTTTAATGGGATAGGAGGCATAATAGCCCTGAAGTGATGGGTCGAGAAAATGGAATCTGTTTTTGAAATCTGCGGTTGTCCAGATGAGTGTAAGGTCAAGTTCGCAGCCTGCTCCTTCATTGATCAAGTCCTCTCTTGGTGGAATGGCCACGTAGAGGCCATGACACTCCTGGTGGTGAACGTGATGCCCTGAGAAGAGCTTAAGGAAATGATGTTCGTAGAATACTATCCTAGAGGTGAAATTCAGAAAATGGAACAAGAGTTGTGGAACCTCACGGTTCAAAACTCCAATATCAACGCATATATATCCAGGTTTAGTAGGCTATCTCTTTTGTGTCCCGGAATGATCACCTCAGAAGGGAAAAATATTCAGAGTTTATCTAGGGATTGACTGCACCTATCAAAGGGAATGTCATTGCGGAAAACCCTGAGACATTTGATAGCGCCAAGAGACTGGCCAAAAATTGTATGATCATGGCAACAAGAAGGGTGCCAAAACAGTGGAAGCTGTCACACCCCAAAACCGGAACGGCAGAAACATTCTGGGGAGGAGGACGTTATGTACAGTATCACAACAAAGCATAATAGTAAACAAGAAACAACATCATCCATTGCATTAATAATATAATTTATTACAAGTGTGTTGTGTATAGTTTGTAAGACACCAAAAACATGAATCAAAATAAAAGATGAGTCTTGAATGTGCTTCATCCTCTCAAAAGCTGGCATCGGTACCTGTCTACTGATGACCTAGGAATACAAGTTACTTTGAAAGAGTTTATCAGCTTTAAAGCTGGTGAGTTCATAAGCATTTTAGTGTCATTGTTTGTATGAAAATGTTTGTAGGTGTTTGATGTATAAGTTTGTAAAAGTTTGTAGTAAATGTTTGTATCTCCTAGAAAATCCTATATTTTCTACTAAAAGTAGCCTTCTACCAAGGCATCAAATGTTCTGTATATTTGTTCATTGTGAAAGTGTGTATTTCTCCCAAATGTGACTATCATTAACAAAATATAGTTTTTACATTACCGTTTATGTGAGAAGATCACAAAGTGAACGCAATGGGAAAATAATAAAGTACTGTAGTGTTGTATTATAGTAACTATTGTTGTAATAACCACCTTAAACCGATTGTTAATTAAGGTATAATGTGATATGATTGTAACCATACTTGATCGACTTAGTAAAACACGACACTCGAAGACGTCGAAATGGTATGACATTCATCACCCGCAGACCTGCAGGTCCCACTGTAGCTAGCAACAAGGTGTAGGACGGCCAGTCCAATATAGATCTATACACAAATTCACGCTCTCCCTCTAGGAGACTCTGGTTACAAAACGAGCCATAGCAGTGATGCCATGCCCCAAAGTAGTGGCTCACATTTATGTTATAGTATTCTTGTATATGCATGGTATGTACTAGTGTAGTGTATGTTCTCTCTTTCTAGTATGTAGTATGTTCTTTTGTATAGTATATAGTATGTATTGTTTCTCGTTATAGTATTCTCTATTTGTTTCTCTTTATAGTAAGTATTGTTTCTCATTATAGTATTCTCTATTTTTTTCTCTTTATATAAAGTATTGTTTCTCATTATAGTGTTCTTTATCTATTTCTCTTTATAGTAAGTACTGACTCATGTATGAACTGACTCTTTGTATGTTTCATTGTGCTATAAATAGTGAGTAGTATACCTCTAAACTATACCTATTATAGTTTACTAGAAATGTTGTTTGAATGACTTAGAAAGTTTATACACCTTTTCTACCCAAAGGTGTTGGAACTGAGGTAAAAGCTTTTATATCTACCCATATATACATAATATATAACTATGGGTCAAATGACACTCGGACAAACAACATGGTACTCTAAGTCCACAACCAAACAAGGAACAGGAAATAAAGTGAGTTATCAGTCCTAAGTCCTTCCAACCTTATTTATATAACTATATATGCACAGACGTGGTTTTTAACAATCTATAGGTTTTAAAAGAGTTTAAAAGGAAAGGTTTAGCATATAAAACAAGTTTGATAAAGAGTATAGCATGTAAAAGAGTTTGATAAACATTTTGAAGTAGTTTTATTGACAAAATAGTTAAAAGTATAGTAAATCCATCTGTTTGATAGTTATTATTCACATGTGATTGATATACTAACTATAATGATTCAACTTTTATTGTAACAACGCAAAATTTTCAAACAAATTTTTCATTTTAAAAATAAAGTATTTCCATTCAAAACAAGGCATAAATAATTTAAGTGTCATGTCAAATACAAATTGTATAAATCCCAAGATCATAAAAACATCCTTCAGTGTGTATCGATCACGCCGGCGCCTTCCCACGGTCCTCGCTAGTACCTGAAACACATGCATAACAACTGTAAGCATAAATGCTTAGTGAGTTCCCCAATATACAACTTACGCACATACGCCTTTCCAGGCCCTGACCTATCGGTCCATGTGTCTCAGGGGACTTCCGTCCCTGCTGGGTAAACCTTCCGGTCCTACCCACGCCGACCTTCCGGTCCATCACACAACATATTGCCTTCCGGCCCATAACATATTGCCTTCCGACCCATAATATAATCGCCTTCCGGCCCATGACATACATAGCACATATAACAAACAGCTTACCACCTATAGCATACATATCACATATCATATCTGACCTTCCGGTCACACAGTCAAACCCTTCCGGGTACAGTATAGTGAGAAGACTCACCTCGTGAATGCTGAAAGCTAGCAAATCCTGAAATCACTCGTGCACAATCCGACAAGCTACAACCTCCCTATAACATCACAAGTCTCTCATTAACACTTATATCTTCTAAGTGTGACTATCCTTAAGAAGTCAGACTTAGGTCAACTCTAGTCAACGGTCAACGGTCAACGGTCAACGGTCAACTCGACCGGACTCAGCGAGTGCCATAGCGACTCGGCGAGTCTAGACGTCCTCCAACTCTCTGAGATTCCCTATCTACTCGTCGAGTATCCTCCTTGACCCGACGAGTTACTCCTGGAAGAATCGCGGGGCCACCCGACTCAACTCGCCGAGTCTGAAGAACAACTCGACGAGTCCCAGTTAATCTTCAAGCTACTCGCCGAGTCTGTTCATCGAACTCGGCGAGTCCATGCCATGCAACCGCTCAAACTGCATCCTAAGGTCAGAACTGCTTCGACCATTCCTAGGTCTGGCCTTCCTAGCTAATCCATCACGTAAAGTCCTCATTTCAGTGCTCATGATACACCATATGATTCATAATTTACATTTTGACCTAAGGCATAAGGATTCCAATCCAAAACCTTCATCAATTCCCGAAATGCACAGACATGGGACATTCTGGACCTCCAAAGGTCCCAATACAGGGTTACAATCGATTAGGGGACTAGGGTAACATTCAATCTATTCACAAAAAGGGTTCCATAACCCTAATTCCATAATCACATCAACATAGCAGAGTTTACTCGAATTCTTACCTGGATGATGTATTCTCTGTGTCCCCAATCCTCAGAATGTGACTCCCTTGCTGTTCCTTTAGCCAATCTCTTCTCTTCCTTGCACAACAACTCTTCTATAATCAACAATGGCCTATAATCCTTGCTCCAGATGCACACAATCGATTTAGGGTTCTTCTTAGAAGGCTAAAATGAACAATGACGGCCAATGAGTCCTTTTTATACGTCCCAAACCTGAACGGTTAGGGTTTTCGCTAAACAACGTAGACTCGCCGAGTCCATATCTGGACTCGTCGAGTCCAGTCGCGATCCTGCGACCAAGTCTGCGATCCTACTCGGCGAGTCTAGGCTCCAACTCGCCGAGTCCCCTCTTAAATCACCCCAAAAACATAATTTAACAATACCTGAGATTCCGGGCTGTTACTGTTGGATAAGGTGTCTAAGTCCATAACTATTTCGGGCTTGTACTTGACCCGACCCAGCATGGTCCATTTGGGTTGCATGGCACCATGCAATTGGTTAGACTAAATGAGAGAAATAACACTTGGAGATTATTAATATATTATAAGTTCTAATATATTAATAATATTATTTGATTAGTTTGATCAAGAATTAATTTGGAATTAATTAAGTGATCAAAGGATAACTAATTAAATATATGGGTTGATTATGTAAATCATCCATATCTTGTATAGTGGGCTAAGAGGCTCCATGGATTATCAAGTTGGGTTCTACCCATAGGATGCTCCATGGATGCTCCATGGGAGTTACAAACCCATGGGTCATGGAAATGAAGAGTCATGACACATTAGGGTTTACATGGTGTAACCCTAGATGTGTCAACACTATATAAGGATCATATTCTCCACCAAAATCGGCTAGACAAAAGAAACTAGAGGGCTTGACCGATTTTGACAAGTGTGTGTTATCTCAAGAGTCTTTCCAAGAGCATTTGGTGTTGTGTGAAGCATTTGAGGCATCACACTTGGGGTGCTAGGCTCACAAGGTTTCAAGGAACACAAGCAACAACAAGGTAAGTTATTCTATCTATGATTCAAGTTAAAATTGTTCCCCATGTATGCTAGATAGGAATATAACCTTGGAATTCAACTTTGCATGATAATTAGACAAACATAGATCCAAGGTTATTAGGGTTGCATGTACACTTAGGAAGTGTTAGAATGCTCAAAACCCATCAGTGGTATCAGAGCCTAGGCTTTTTTGTTTGTTATTTGTGCTTAAAAGTTGAAGAAAGTCGAAAATCTTGCTGTCTGACTGATGGACTCGGCGAGTCCATGGGGAGGACTCGTCGAGTTCATGTGTATCTTCAACCTACTCGGCGAGTAGGTTTATGCACTCGGCGAGTAGGGTCGACAGAGTGCAGAATTTCGACTTGAGTTGCTGGAAATGGATTAGAATCATTACCCTAAAATGTTTTGGTACTTGAAAACTTATTTTAGAAGGTGTAATGTCTTTTCTAACTCATTTACAACAACTAGTTATCAAAATTACAAAGATTAAATGTGATTTTGATTCTTGAAAGTGTTCATATTCATATTCTTGTTCTTATGATGTTTAGATGATCATAGGAATTATTTATAACCTATGTGGTAGATTAATTCATGATCATAATGTGTTTTAATGGAGTCCATAACTTGTCCTCAAGTTATGGAAAACCAAAAGTCTCTTGGATTAAAAACCATTAAAAGAACACAAGAGTTAGGAAAAATGAAAAGTCCTCATTTTATTACTCTATTAAACTCATAAGGTACAAGAAATGAAAAGTTTTGAAAGTTTACAAAACTTGCCCTCAAGTTTTGGAACAAGTAAAGTTAAGTTAAAACTTTAGTTCCAACCCCTAGAATTTTAAAAGTTAAAATTCAACCCTTATACTTATATTATTATGATTTAATAATTATATATATATATATGTATAAGAACAAAGTCGTCTTACCGCTAGTACGCCTCATTCACGAAGCCGGTCTATAAGGTAGGTATAAGGTTGTTGCCTATAAAATGGTGACTTAATGGGTGTCCACTCTCACCCACCGCTTGCTTGATCGGTGGAGGGTCGTTAGCCGAACGGGTAAGACAAGGACTTATTAATTCTCATTCAAAGTATGATGAATATTATAAAGTAACTAAATGTTTTATTAAATTCCCAATCTTAGTTACTTTAGGAAAAATGTGAATAAGGTGCTATTCCATGAAATTACACTTTACACTTTGATTAAGTCGTTGGTGGAGCGTGTGTGGTTAACCGGCACACTAACTTGGACTTAACAAGGTAGGTAAAGGGTGACTTAGGGTTTATTATAGTATCGATGGAGCGTGTGTGGTTAACCGGCACATCGATTGAGTGATAAACTTTAAGGGTACCAAGTGATTTGCATGGTTACTTCACACCTCGTTTTGTGATCCTCGGTATCCCAGTCACAAAACTTGGAGGGCACACTCGAGATTGAAACATGCCTTTGAAAAGTTCATTGAATCTCAAAGAATCTAGGAATTTCTAAGAACCATTCAAAAATATTGCGGTTTTCGTGGTGGAAATTGGTGAATCGTCATTCACCTACCTTTCAAATATGATATAGCTTAGATTACGGCATACCTCTTCTAAGTTATATTATATTGTGATTGGATCCTAGCCTTAATACTACATTTGGGTGTTTTATTAAGGACTCTCTTATATCTAAACTATTCTTGTCCTCTTTCCTTCAGATGTCTTTCAACAATGCTTCTGGCTCTAATCCTAATGGCTCCTTTACCCTTATGAACTTGTGTGGGAAAGTCACCTTTGATGGATCCAACTTCAATGAGTGGATCAGAAACATCAGGATGATTACCCGCTACGAGGACAAAGAATATGTCCTTGACAAGGAGCTTAAGGAGATTAATGAGTCCACTGCAACTCCTCAGGAGATCGCTGAATTTCGGGCACATGAAAGGGATGCTACGAAAGTGGCTTGCATCATGACGGCCACGATGACAGCGGAACTCCAAAAGTCTTATGAAGATTTCTACCCTTATGACATGCACCAAGATTTGATGGAAAGATACCATCAAAGTGCAAGACAAGAGAGGTATGAGATCATCTGCTCCATGATAACAACCATGATGAAGGACGGGGAATCCGTCACGAGCCACATGCAGAAAATGCAAAGGTATGTGGATCGTTTGCTGAAGCTTAATGTGAACCTCCCGGAGGATCTTGCAATAGATATTATTTTGCATTCCTTACCATCGTGCTATGATCAATTCCGCATGACATATCACATGAACAAGGAAGAAGTCACCCTCAGCAAACTTCAGGGACTTCTCAAGACCGCAGAATCAGGTCTTAAGGGGAAGTCGGTTGCTATCACTCCTACTCAAAACTCTACTCCGGTTTTGGCAATTGGGAAGAATCGATGGAGAAAGAGAAAGAGATCTTCGAAGGGTACCAAGGCTCGGACCCTTGATGGCTCTTCTTCAAGTGGAACCAAGAAAGGTTTCATTACTCCTTCTTCTGACCCAAAAGAGGCTGAATGCTTCTATTGCCATGAAAAAGCTCATTGGAAGCGGAACTGCCCAAAATACCAGCAAGATGTGAAGGATGGGAAAGTTAAACCCAACCATGCAGGTATTTACACTATCATTTCTAATAACTCACCCCATTCTAATTCTTGGGTCCTTGATACCGGTTGTGGTATTCACATTTGTTGTGACTTGCAGGGACTAAGAAGAAGTGAGGATGTGGAGCAAGGAAGGATAAACTTGATCATGGGGAATAGGAAAGCTATACCTGTTACCAAGATTGGAGTTTATACTTTATCGCTAAGTAGTGGGTTTAGTTTAGATCTGAATAAGTGTTGTTATTCGCCAGGAATGGCAAGAAATATTATTTCCTTCCATGCTTTGTACAAACAAGGGTTTACCTTTTCATTTAATAATGAAGTTGGTTCTATTGATGCTTTCTTTAATAATATTCTTTATTTTAAAGCATTACCTTGTGATGGTGTGTATGAAGCTATATCTGTTGTTGATAACTTAGGAAATAATGTTTTGTGTATTGATTCTACTAATAATAACTTGGATAAAGCATCATTATGGCATTGTCGTCTTGGACATATAAGCAAGAAGCGCATAGGCCAACTCCAAAAAGATGGAGTCTTGGAGTCGTTTGACCTAAAGTCAGATGATAGTTGCGAATCATGCTTACTTGGAAAAATGACAAAGTCACCCTTCACAGGTTCGTGTGAGAGGGGTGAAGGTTTGTTGGACCTTATACACACGGATGTGTGTGGACCATTCAAACATGCCACAAGGGATGCTAATCGTTATTATTTGACTTTTACTGATGATTATAGTAGATATGGATATGTCTACTTGATCAAGCATAAGTCAGAGACTTTCGAGAGGTTTAAGGAATTTAAACAGGAAGTCGAGAATCAATTGGGCAGGAACATTAAGATGCTTCGATCCGATCGTGGTGGTGAGTATCTTAGTTCAGAGTTCCTCGACTATCTAAGGGAATGTGGGATAGTCTCACAATTGACACCTCCCAGGACACCACAGTTGAATGGTGTGGCTGAGAGGCGTAATCGAACCTTGTTAGATATGGTTCATTCCATGATGAGTCGAGCTACGCTACCAATCTCATTCTGGGGGTATGCCTTAGAGACTGCCGCCCATATTCTTAATCTAGTCCCTACATAGAAAGTTGCCAAAACTCCTCACGAGATGTGGACTGGTAAAGTACCTAAACTAGACCACATCAAGATTTGGGGTTGCGAGGCTTTCGTGAGACGCGAGACTCATGATAAGCTCGAACCTCGAAGCGAGAGGTGTATTTTCATCGGTTACCCACAGCGATCCTTTGGTTACCTCTTCTACAGACCTAGTGACAATGTGGTCTTTGTAGCAAGAAGAGGTGTCTTTCGAGAGAGAGAATTTATAAGCCAAGGAGACAGTGGGAGGCAAATTGATCTTGAAGAAATTCAAGAATCAAGCGGTGAAGGAACTTCAAACTCTAGCCCTCAACTAGAGGAGGAAACTCCTGTTGAGCCAATTGACAAATCTGTACCTCTGAGACATTCCACGAGAGTTAGGAGTGCACCTGAGCATTACTATGGATTCCATATTACTGCAGAAGGTGAGACACTTATTAGTGATGAAACACTAGTAAGTCAAGATGACCCTAACAGCTACGAGGAAGCCATGGCAGGCCCCGAGTCTGCTAAATGGAAAGAGGCTATGGATAGCGAGATACAATCCATGTATGACAATCAAGTTTGGAACTTGGTTGAAAATGTACCAGGTCGTAAGACAGTAGGGTGCAAATGGGTCTTCAAGAAGAAGACCGACATGGATGGTAAAGTACACACTTATAAGGCTAGACTGGTTGCAAAGGGCTTCTCTCAAATTCCTGGAGTGGATTATGATGAGACCTTTTCTCCGGTAGCCAAGATTAAGTCTATTCGGGTTCTGTTAGCCATAGCTACATTTCATGACTATGAAATATGGCAGATGGATGTCAAAACCACTTTCCTTAATGGAAAGTTGGCTGAAGATGTTTACATGAGTCAGCCAGAGGGTTTTGTCAGTAACGAGTACCCTAATAGAGTGTGTAAGCTTGAGAAATCCATTTATGGATTGAAGCAAGCACCTCGCAGATGGAATCTTTGCTTTGATGAAAAGGTCAAGGAATTTGGCTTTTCTAGGAGTGAAGATGAATCTTGTGTGTATGTCAAGGCTAGTGGGAGTATAGTTAGCTTTTTGGTACTGTATGTGGATGACATACTACTCATAGGAAACGACATTCCAACCCTGCAGGAAGTTAAGTCCTGGCTTGGGAAGTGTTTCGCTATGAAGGACCTTGGTGAAGCTTCCTATATTCTAGGGATAAGAATCTTGAGAGATCGGAGTAAAAGACTAATTGGACTTAGTCAGAGTACCTACTTGGATAAGGTGCTGAAGAGATTCAGCATGCAGGATTCCAAGAAAGGAGAGTTACCCATCCAGAGTAACACCAGATTGAGTAAGACACAAAGCCCTAGCACTGAGGCTGAGATAGCAGAAATGAGTCGAACACCTTACGCTTCGGCTGTAGGATCGATCATGTATGCTATGATGTGTACTCGACCCGATGTAGCTTTTGCCTTGAGCATGGTTAGCAGGTATCAGGCAAACCCTGGCAAGGCACACTGGACTGCGGTAAAGAATATCCTCAAGTACCTGCGGAGGACTAAGGACTGGGTTCTTACCCTCGGTGGGAGTGATGACTTGAGAGTTGTTGGGTATAGTGATGCTAGCTTCCAGACTGATAGGGATAATTTCCGCTCTCAGTCGGGCTGGGTCTTTACCCTAAACGGAGGAGCAATTTCTTGGAAGAGTTCCAAGCAAGAGACAGTGGCAGATTCTACTTGTGAATCAGAGTATATTGCAGCTAGTGAAGCAGCAAAGGAGGCGATATGGCTGAAGAACTTCATTGGAGACCTTGGAGTTGTACCAACTATTAAAGAGCCAATGGAAATTTTCTGTGATAGTGAAAGTGCTGTTGCCTTAGCCAAGGAACCAAGGGATCACGGGAGATCCAGACACATCGACAGAAAATACCATTTCATCAGACATCGGATCGAAGAAGGACTCCTCGTGGCAAAGAGGGTATCATCGGATGAGAACCCAGCAGATCCCCTCACGAAGGGACTGAGTAGGGTTAAGCATCTCCAGCATGCTCGAAGCATAGGGCTGAAGGATGATATAAGTTTTAGTAGTTAGATAACCCGGAAATTTGTAAAGTGTAATTGACATTTGATGATGAATAAAAGGTGTTTTATTTATGAGTAAAGTGTTGCTATCTCTTGTCAATCGTTTACTATATTTCTTTTGCATGTTTTGACTTCCAGAATAATTTTGTTTGGTATAACATATTATTCAAATCTCCACAGTCGGTCATATGTTGGAAGTAGATATGAATCAAGACTGTCATGTTTGGTTGTAGAGGTCTTGGACAAGGCTACAACAATCATGAGTGCTCATAAGTTCTGAGCATTGGACACAACCCACGCTCACTGGAATCACTTCATGGAATTTTATCTCGAGTGATCGTGAGACGGTAATATCATATAAGTCTTCAAACCTAGAGATATGATTTGTTACTTACAAGTTGGTTATGCATTGACTGTACGAAACCGCATTGGTAACTCGATGTTATAAAACGTACTTTTGTGTGTAATTCAATAAGTGGTAGAACAAACATATGAGTCGAAGTTTATCTGTTCCTTCTAGGATTAGAAGCTGGTATCTGGGCCCCTCGATGATTTTGTTTTGACCCATGTACCGGGCCCGGTCAGAACTAAGTTGATGTGTTCAATTAAGTTCTATGTCAAACAAATCGGAAATCGGGAAACAAATGCTGGACAATAAGCAAGACAATGTTCCATGTATTTGTCCGGCTGATATCTAGAACAGAGGATTATATGATCACTTATCTTAAATGGCGTATCATCATCTTCTCAGTTCCGAGAGACCTTGAAAGAGCTACGATTGCCGGTCGGTTCCTGAAGTACTAGAGATATAGTTATTAGACTTATCCAAGTGGGAGACTGTTGGATAAGGTGTCTAAGTCCATAACTATTTCGGGCTTGTACTTGACCCGACCCGGCATGGTCCATTTGGGTTGCATGGCACCATGCAATTGGTTAGACTAAATGAGAGAAATAACACTTGGAGATTATTAATATATTATAAGTTCTAATATATTAATAATATTATTTGATTAGTTTGATCAAGAATTAATTTGGAATTAATTAAGTGATCAAAGGATAACTAATTAAATATATGGGTTGATTATGTAAATCATCCATATCTTGTATAGTGGGCTAAGAGGCTCCATGGATTATCAAGTTGGGTTCTACCCATAGGATGCTCCATGGATGCTCCATGGGAGTTACAAACCCATGGGTCATGGAAATGAAGAGTCATGACACATTAGGGTTTACATGGTGTAACCCTAGATATGTCAACACTATATAAGGATCATATTCTCCACCAAAATCGGCTAGACAAAAGAAAGTAGAGGGCTTGGCCGATTTTGACAAGTGTGTGTTATCTCAAGAGTCTTTCCAAGAGCATTTGGTGTTGTGTGAAGCATTTGAGGCATCACACTTGGGGTGCTAGGCTCACAAGGTTTCAAGGAACACAAGCAACAACAAGGTAAGTTATTCTATCTATGATTCAAGTTAAAATTGTTCCCCATGTATGCTAGATAGGAATATAACCTTGGAATTCAACTTTGCATGATAATTAGACAAACATAGATCCAAGGTTATTAGGGTTGCATGTACACTTAGGAAGTGTTAGAATGCTCAAAACCCATCAATTACAACTCTCCCCCACTAGGATTAGACTTCGCCCTCGAAGTCTCACTCTGAAAATAGTTCCGGGTGCTGCTCCCGCATCTCACGTTCCGGCTCCCAAGTCATTTACGATCCCTTACGATGTTGCCACTGAACCAACACCAGAGGTACCTCCTTGTTCCTCAGAACCTTGATCTTCTGATCCCTGATGGCCACTGGTCTCTCAGCATAATTCAGGCTCGCATCCACCTGAATATCCTCCAATGGAACCACTGCCGACTCATCGGCTATGCACTTCCTCAATTGCGACACATGAAAAGTGTTGTGGATCTGTCCCAACTCCGCTGGCAACTCCAACCGATAGGCTACCCGGCCTATCCTTGCAATCACACGAAATGGCCCAATATACCGGGGTCCCAACTTGCCCCTCTTCCTGAATCGAATCACTCCTTTCCAAGGAGAGACCTTCAGGAGAACGAAGTCGCCGACTTGAAACTCAAGCTCGGATCGGCGCCTGTCTGCATAACTCTTCTGTCGGCTCTGGGCGGTCAATAACCTCTGTCTAACTTGTTGAATCTGCTCTGTCGTCTGAAGCACGATCTCTGTGCTACCCATCACTCTCTGTCCCACCTCTCCCCAGCAAATGGGGGTCCGACACCTCCTACCATACAACAGCTCAAAAGGTGGCATACCAATGCTCGAATGATGGCTGTTGTTGTAGGAAAACTCTGCTAAGGGCAAATATGCATCCCAGCTACCCCCGAAGTCTAACACACACGCTCGAAGCATGTCCTCCAGCGTCTGAATCGTCCGCTCGCTCTGACCGTCTGTCTGGGGATGGTATGCGGTACTAAAATGCAGTTTAGTACCCAGCTCCTCATGGAATTTCTTCCAGAACCTGGAAGTGAAGCGCACATCACGGTCCGAAACAATCGAGATCGGCACTCCATGCCGAGATACCACTTCTCTCACATATATCTCCGCAAACTTCTCCGCTGAAGAACTCTCGCTGATGGCAAGGAAGTGTGCACTCTTCGTCAACCTATCCACAATCACCCAAATGCATCAACTCCCCTGGCAGTCCTCGGCAATTTGGTGATGAAATCCATAGTGATCTGTTCCCACTTCCACTCGGGGATCTCCAATGGCTGTAACTTGCCATGCGGTCTCTGGTGCTCGGCCTTAACCCTACGGCAGGTCAAGCACCTCTCAACGAACCATGCAACGTCCCTCTTCATACAGGGCCACCAATAGTCTTTCCTCAAATCCAAATACATTTTCGTAGCACCGGGATGGATCGAGAATTTCGATCTATGAGCCTCTTACATCAAAGTAATACGCGTACCGCCCACGAACGGTACCCAGATCCGACCCTGAAACGTCAGAAGCCCTCGTCCATCCTTAACGAACTCTGAAATTAACCCAACAACCCGCTCTTTCTTCTGTATCTCTGGTCGTACAGCCTCGGCCTGTGCCCCACGAATAGCATCCAATACTGGAGTCATCACAGTCAGTCTCAAGCACACATCTCGCAATGGAGTGCTCTCCGCCCTGCGGCTCAACGCGTCGGCTACCACATTAGCCTTGCCTGGGTGGTACATGATCTCACAATCATAATCCTTGACCACATCTAACCACCTCCTCTGTCGCATATTTAGGTTGGGCTGATCCATCAAATACTTCAAGCTCTTATGGTCTGTGTATATCGTACATCGAACCCCATACAGGTAGTGACGCCAAATCCTGAGAGCGAACACTACTGCCCCCAACTCTAAATCATGCGTGGGATATCTCGCCTCATGAGGCTTCAGCTGCCTCGACGCATAAGCTATCACATGACCCCTCTGCATCAACACTGCACCCAGTCCCGAAATCGATGCGTCGCAATATACTACAAAATCTTCCATCCCTTCCGGGAGAGCTAATACCGGGGCTTCGCACAACCTCTGGCGAAGTGTCTCAAAGGAGGTCTGCTGCTCGGGCCCCCATGAGAATGCAACACCCTTCCGGGTCAATCTGGTGAGCGGCACTGCGACCTTGGAGAAATCCTTAATGAATCTCCGATAATACCCTGCTAACCCAAGGAAGCTCCTGATCTCAGAGGGTGACTTCGGCACCTCCCAACTCATCACCGCCTCAACCTTGGCCGGATCGACCAATATCCCTTTCTGATTAACAACATGTCCTAGAAATTGGACCTCCCGCAACCAGAAGTCACATTTGGAGAACTTTGCATAAAGCTTCTCCGACCTCAATACCTCAAGGACCTCCCTCAAATGCTCCTCATGCTGCTCTCTAGATCTCGAATACACCAGAATGTCGTCGATAAATACAATCACTGACCGATCCAACATCGGCCTGCATACTCTGTTCATGAGATCCATGAACACAGCCGGGGCATTGGTGAGCCCGAAAGGCATCACCACAAACTCATAATGCCCATATCGCGTCCTAAACGCTGTCTTCTGAACATCCTCATCCCGCACTCTCACCTGATGGTACCCTGACCTCAGATCGATCTTGGAAAACCAAGATGCTCCCTGCAACTGATCGAATAAATCATCGATCCTCGGTAACGGGTAACGGTTCTTGACCGTCAACTTGTTCAACTCCCGGTAATCAATGCACATCCGGTGTGAACCATCCTTCTTCTTAACGAACAGAATATGTGCTCCCCATGGGAGCTGCTCGACCGTATGAATCCCTTCCCCAGCAACTCCTGGAGCTGCGAGGACAACTCTTGCATCTCTGGAGGTGCAAGACGATAAGGCACCTTAGCAATAGGCGCGGCCCCCGGAACTAGATCGATACCAAACTCTACTTGCCTCAAAGGAGGTACTCCCGGCAGCTCCTCGGGGAAAACATCTGGAAACTCACGCACCACAGGGACCTCCTCAACTGACTTCGGTCTCTCGGAAACCTCCCGCGTATCCATCACATACGCCACAAAACCCTTACAGCCCTGCTGTAGACACTGCCTCGCCCTAGCGGCCGAACAAAAAGCTGATCCCGAACGGGTACCCTCGCCGTACACCGAAAGAACTCCCCCACTATGGTCTCGTATAGTCACCAGCTGACGCTCACAGTCGATGACAGCACCGAATCGGCTCAACCGGTCCATGCCCACGATGACACAGACATCAGCCATCGCAATAGGAATCAGGTCAATCGGGAATTCGACCCCGAAAATCTCTAACACGCATCCCCGGAGAACCTCCATGGCACAAATAACTCTCTCGTCAGCTATAGAAACCCTCAGAGGCCGACTCAACGACTCACGACAAACGCTGATATGCTGACTAAAGGCTAAAGATACAAAGGATCTACTCGCACCCGAGTCAAATAACACTAAGGCAGGCACAGAGTTCACAAGGAAAGTACCTACGCATATAATAACATAAGCATAACGTCTCGACATTAAAAATAAATACATGAATTACAGCATACCTGCCACAACATCGGGCGCAACGCGGACCTCCTCCGCAGTCAGCTGAAAGGCTCTCCCCTGAGCCCTCGGGGCCTCGGCCTTCACCGGTCGAGTCGCAGTAGCTCTGGCAGCAGGTGCAGATCCCTGAAGAAGCTGAGGGCACTCGGCCTTCCTATGGCCTGTCTGGTTGCAATGAAAGCAAACCGTAAACCCCTTGGGGCACTCCCTAGCAATGTGCCCCTCCTTGCCACACTTGTAGCAAGCACCAGATCGACATGCCCCATCATGACCCTTGCCGCACTTTCCGCAAGTGCGGCCCTTCGAACCTCCTGTCCTCGAATCGGCGGACTTTATCCGCTTGGCTGCCGTCTGGGACTGAGCCGGTCACCGGTCCACCCGCTGAGACTCGGCCTCCTCCGTGGCCTGGGTCTCCAACTCGATCTCGCGCTTCCTGGCGTTCGCCTGAAGCTCAGCAAAAGTATGGTAGGTGGAGTTTGACACAAACTCCCGGATATCCCTCCTCAACACTCCCAAGTACCGGCTCATCCGAGCCTGATCAGTGGACACCAGCTCGGGGCAGAACATCGCCCTCTCATGAAACTTCCGCGTGATCGCCGCAACCGAATCAGTACCCTGCTTGAGGGTTAAGAACTCCTGAACCAATCGTTCCCTCTCCACCGGGGGAACGTACTCGTCCCTGAACATAGCAGTAAACCCCTCCCATGTCACTGCTGTAATCTCTGCCAGAGTGAAGTTCGCCGTCATGAACTTCCACCAATCCTTCGCTCCCAGACGGAGCTGGTTCAAAGCGAACCGTACCCTCAGGTGCTCCGAGCATGAACAAGTGTAGAAGCACCCCTCTATATCCGCGATCCACCTCATCGCAGCAATCGGATCCTGCGTCCCATCGAACTCAGGTGGCTTCGTGTTGCTGAACTCTCGGAACAGCAACGAGTCACCCCCCTGTGGCCTGGCAGCGGCCACGGCTGCGGTAGCTGCAGCGGCTGCAGCTTCAGTCAATGCGGCGTACCGATCCTCAAACGTCTCCATCAGGGTGGTCTTAATAGACCCAAACATCTCCGGGATCTCAGCCCGGATTGCCGCCGCTACCTCCTCGTGAATCATCTGACGAATCTCCTCGTCACTCACACCGCTCGAACTCGCTCCGTGGCGTGGTCTAACCATGATGCCTCTGAAATACAACATAAAACTATCAGAGACTCCATCGAGTGTAATCGCACTCGATAACGCAACCCTACTCAATCTCCGATATCCAGGGATTCTTACTTGGGTCTCCCACTGACCCGGTGTCTTCGGTAGTACGGGCCCAATACTACCGACCACACCGCATCAGCATTCATCCCAAATCTTCCTCCCCAAACCCCGGATAGTGAGTACTCTACTTCTGTTATGCACTATCTACCCGCACCCTAGCAAAGCATCTCATATCGGCAAACTTCCCTAGACTAAGGCATCACAAATCAGGCCACTCTAGTCCTATCATGAATACCTAGTCTTCTAGCATGCATAACAATTCATATCATATAATATTGTAAGGTATTTTGGGGATCTTTACCGTTCGGGCGCTGACTGATCGTACACACTGCTTCTTTCTTGTTCACCACAAAATCATTCATAAAAGTTTATGCCTTTATTTGTAAAAGTTTTCCTCAAAACCTCGGTTTGAGTTCAGTTACGCCCGAAGGTGCACCCGAATCCCTCAAACCTGGCTCTAATACCAATTGTAACAACGCAAATTTTTCAAACAAAATTTTCATTTTAAAAATAAAGTATTTCCATTCAAAACAAGGCATAAATAATTTAAGTGTCATGTCAAATACAAATTGTATAAATCCCAAGATCATAAAAACATCCTTCAGTGTATATCGATCACGCCGGCGCCTTCCCACGGTCCTCGCTAGTACCTGAAACACATGCATAACAACTGTAAGCATAAATGCTTAGTGAGTTCCCCAATATACAACTTACGCACATACGCCTTTCCAGGCCCTGACCTATCGGTCCATGTGTCTCAGGGGACTTCCGTACCTGCTGGGTAAACCTTCCGGTCCTACCCACGCCGTCCTTCCGGTCCATCACACAACATATTGCCTTCCGGCCCATAACATATTGCCTTCCGGCCCATAATATAATCGCCTTCCGGCCCATAACATACATAGCACATATAACAAACAGCTTACCACCTATAGCATACATATCACATATCATATCTGACCTTCCGGTCACACAGTCAAACCCTTCCGGGTACAGTATAGTGAGAAGACTCACCTCGTGAATGCTGAAAGCTAGCAAATCCTGAAATCACTCGTGCACAATCCGACGAGCTACAACCTCCCTATAACATCACAGATCTCTCATTAACACTTATATCTTCTTAGTGTGACTATCCCTAAGAAGTCAGACTTAGGTCAACTCTGGTCAACGGTCAACGGTCAACGGTCAACGGTCAACGGTCAACTCGACCGGACTCGGCGAGTCTAGACGTCCTCCAACTCTCTGAGATTCCCTATCTACTCGTCGAGTATCCTCCTTGACCCGACGAGTTACTCCTGGAAGAATCGCGGGGCCACCCCGACTCAACTCGCCGAGTCTGAAGAACAACTCGACGAGTCCCAGTTAATCTTCAAGCTACTCGCCGAGTCTGTTCATCGAACTCGGCGAGTCCATGCCATGCAACCGCTCAAACTGCATCCTAAGGTCAGAACTGCTTCGACCATTCCTAGGTCTGGCCTTCCTAGGCTGATCCATCACGTAAAGTCCTCATTTCAGTGCTCATGATACACCATATGATTCATAATTTACATTTTGACCTAAGGCATAAGGATTCCAATCCAAAACCTTCATCAATTCCCGAAATGCACAGACATGGGACATTCTGGACCTCCAAAGGTCCTAATACAGGGTTACAATCGATTAGGGGACTAGGGTAACATTCAATCTATTCACAAAAAGGGTTCCATAACCCTAATTCCATAATCACATCAACATAGCAGAGTTTACTCTAATTCTTACATGGATGATGTATTCTCTGTGTCCCCAATCCTCAGAATGTGACTCCCTTGCTGTTCCTTTAGCCAATCTCTTCTCTTCCTTGCACAACAACTCTTTTATAATCAACAATGGCCTATAATCCTTGCTCCAGATGCACACAATCGATTTAGGGTTCTTCTCAGAAGGCTAAAATGAACAATGACGGCCAATGAGTCCTTTTTATACGTCCCAAACCTAAACGGTTAGGGTTTTCGCTAAACAGCGTAGACTCGCCGAGTCCATATCTGGACTCGTCGAGTCCAGTCGCGATCCCGCAACCAAGTCTGCGATCCTACTCGGCGAGTCTAGGCTCCAACTCGCCGAGTCCCCTCTTAAATCACCCCAAAAACATAATTTAACAATACCTGAGATTCCGGGCTGTTACATTTATTCCCACCATAAAAGCATTTAAAATCTTTTAAAAGGTTGATTAAGGGGTATGAAATCATTTGTAGTGAGTGTTGCGAATGAAAGATCGGTATAGGATGCTAAGTGTTAAGTGAAGACTTGAGCACACATGGATCCTATTTAACATATAATGACACATATATGCATCTAATTAGTGATTAAACAACAGATTAAGCAAGTAAAGACACCATAGGACATGGAAAACACTTTAATTCAAGTGCTAGAAGTACAAAGGGTTGCATCTAAAGGTTGTAGGGCCTCACATAGGAGTTTACGGCCCAATGGTAAGACCCCCATGAGTTTATGGCCCTTGGGTTTACGGACCAATGAGTTTACGGCCGTAAAATCATGGTATCTTGTACCATTTTCTTTGATAAGGTCCTATGTTTTTCCTAGAAGTGTTCTAGACTTGGTTCCAAGGCTTAGGAAGGAGTAGTGGCAACATTGCACCACTAATTAGGGTTTACGGCCAAGGGAGATTTCCTTGGCCGTAAACACCCTTTTGATCTTGATTTCTTGATGTTTTCAAGGTGTTTAACAAGTGATTCAAGTATATAACAAGCTAAGGGTAGTGTACTTACGTATTAGAAGCTTGCAAGGGTGATTATGGTCCAAAAACACTAGTGTGTTCTTGGTAAAATGAAGAACACTTGAAGATCTATCTAAAATAAGAGATTTGAAGGATGAAGTCATGTATATTCACTAGATATGGAAGGATGTCAAGGTTAAAATGGAAAGATTACTTATATTTTTGAAGATTGAAATCAAAAGTCTTATGATCCTTGGGAGAGAAATCCGATTAAGGCCTGAAATGGTGAGAAGTGATTGAAAATGACTAAGGGCCATATATATACCATGGAGTTTACAGCCACTATGAGTTTACGGCCATAAACTCAATGGTCTTGGCTATAAACTGCTCTTTTGAGGGTTTATGGCTTGCTTGATAGTTTACAACTTCAATTGGCACTTCCTTTTACTCATTCCCTTGGTGTACAAAGCTCAGAATGCTCAAACAGACTCTAAACAGTGCTAGACGATAGCAGAACAAGTCTAACTTTGATTGAAGTGAGTGGTTGGTACAAAATAGAAATTTTGGGTTGTCACATCATCCCCTGTTAGAGAGAATTTTTTCCCGAAATTAGAGTTTAAGCAATTAAGTAGTTACAAATAACTAAGCGAAAAGATGAGGATATTTAAATTTCATTTGATCCTCGCGCTCCTAAGTGAATTCAAGTCCTCGCTTGGCGTTCCAGCGAACCTTCACTATCGGGATACGACTTTGCTTCGTGTGCTTGACCTTGCGGTCCATGATTTCTATAGGTTCTTCCACGAATTTGAGGCTCTCGTTGATCTCGATCTCGTCGAGTGGGATTACAAGAGTCTGGTCGGATAGACACTTTTTCAAGTTCAAGACGTGGAAAGTAGAATGTACATTACTAATTCGCGGGGTAGGTGGAGTTTGTAAGTTACAGGGCCGATTCTAGCGAGAATCTCGAAAGGCCCTATGTATCTTGGATTTAGCTTTCCACGCTTTTCGAAGTGTATCAAGCCCTTCCAGGGTGAGACTTTCAAAAGGACTTGGTCTCCTACCTGGAATTCCAAAGGTTTCCTTCGTTTGTCTGCGTAGCTTTTCTGTCGGTCTCTAGAGGCTTTCAATCATTCACGAATCTGAACCATCTTCTCTGTCGTTTCCCGTATGATTTCCAGACCTGTGAGAGTGCTGTTAGGAGTTTGTCCTTTAGCTAACTGTGTGTCACCTACCTCAACCCAGCACAGAGGGGATCTACACTTCCGCCCATAGAGGGATTCAAATGGAACAGCCTTTATGCTCGTGTGATAACTGTTGTTCTAGGAAAATTCGACAAGGGGTAAATAAGTATCCCATTCCTTCCCAAAGCCGATCACACAGGCTCGCAACATATCTTCCAAAGTTTGGATAGTTCTCTCACTTTGTCCGTCGGTCTGTGGATGGTAGGCTATACTCATATCCAGCCTCGTTCCTAGGGACTTTGTAATGACTGCCAGAACCTCAAAGTGAATCTGCTATCTCTATCGGAGATAATAGATATAGGAACACCATGCAGTCATACTATCTCCCGAATGTATGTTCTTGTGAGCTTCTCCATCTCGTCAGTTTCTTTGATGGGCAGGAAGTGTGCGGACTTTTTTAACCTGTCAACGATCACCCAAATAGTATCGAGACCACCCGTTGTCTTGGGCAACTTGGTTGTAAAGTCCATGGTGATTCGCTCCCACTTCCATTCCGGTATCTATGGTTGCTGTAGTAAACCTGAGGGTTTCTGGTATTCGACCTTGACCTTGTGCGCTTCAGTCATGACTAAGTCTCTGAGGTTACCGTTTTTCGGTGTCTAGATCTGGTCCGTGAGATATAAGGCTCCGCCACCCTTGACTTCCAAGTTCTTATCCATCCCTCTCAGGGATTCACCCGCAATGTTTTTAGGTTTCAAGGCTTCGAGTTGAACCTCTTTGATTTGTGTGGACAGGTGCGAATGTATAGTTATAGTCAATAATTTAACTCTTCGACCAAAATATTCTTTCCGACTTAGGGCGTCTGCTACTACGTTGGCTTTACCCGGATGATAACGAATTTCGCATTCGTAGTCATTGAGTAGTTTGACCCACCGTCGTTGTCTCATATTGAGCTCCTTCTGGTTGAATATGTGTTGTAGGCTTTTGTGGTCTGTAAAGATAGTGCTTTTCGTATCATACAGGTAGTGTCTCCAGATCTTCAGAGCAAACACAACCGCTCCTAACTCAAGATCATGTGTGGTGTAATTGACCTTGTGTGTATTCAGCTGTCTCGAGGCATAGGCGATGACCTTACCTCGTTGCATGAGGACACAACCGAGCCCTTGGTTGGATGCATCGCAATATACTACGAAGTCTTCTATCCCTTTTGGGAGGGATAGTATCGGTGCGGTGCATAAGGCTCATTTCAGCGTTTGGAACGCCTTTTCTTGTTTCTCTTCCTAGTGAAAGGCCACGCGTTTCTAGGTCAATGTAGTGAGAGGTTTTGCAATTCGTGAGAAGTTCTGTATGAATCTACGATAGTAGCCAGCGAGACCTACAAATTGACGAATTTCTGTAGGCGTCTTTGGTGCTGACCAGTTCTCAATAGCTTTGATTTTGGATGGGTCCACGGGGATTCCCTCTTTGCTAACCACGTGACCTAAGAATTCCAGTCTTCGGATCCAAAATTCGCATTTAGAGAACTTCGCGTAGAGCTTCTCTTATCGTAGCGTTTCTAAGATCAGTCGTTGGTGTTTACTATGCTCCTTCTCACTATGAGAGTAGATAAGTATGTCATCAATGAATACGATGACGAACTAATCCAAGTAAGGACGACACACCCTATTCATTAAATCCATACATACTGCGGGCGCATATGTCAATCCGAATGTCATCACTACAAAATCGTAGTGTCCGTAACGAGTTTGGAAGGCTGTCTTCAGAACATCCTCCTCTAACACTCGCAACTGGTGATACCCGGATCTCAGATCAATTTTTGAAAAGTAATTCGCCCCTTGCAGTTGGTCGAACAAATCGTCTATGCGAGGCAGAGGGTAACGATTTTTAACCATTAGCTTGTTGAGTTCCCTGTAGTCGTTGCACATACGGAACGATCCGTCTTTCTTCTTCACGAATAAGACTGGTGCTCCCCATGGCGAGAATCTTGGTCTAATAAAGCCCTTGCTGAGCAATTCGTTAAGTTGACCGAATAGTTCCTACATCTCAGCTGGTGCTAGACGATAGGGCGATTTGCATACTGGGGTAGCTCCTGGAACTTAATCGATTCTGAGCTTGACTTGTCATAGCGGAGGTAATCCTGGTAGTTCTTCTGGAAAGATGTCAGGAAAGTCGTGTACTATGGGGATGTTCTTCAGGTCCTTGGTTTCTTGGCTTGTATCAAAAACGTGTGCAAAGAATGCACGATATTACTTACGCAAGTACTTCTGAGCTTGAATACTTGAGATGATACGAAGGCTCATGATGGGTTTGTCGCCGTAGATAACAAGAGTTTTAATAGACGAAAGATTAAGGCGAACAACGTTTTCGTAACACATGATGTCGGCACGATGAAGACTCAACCAATCCATGCCGATAATGACGTCGAAGCTTTTAATTGAGACCGACATGAGGTTGATTGGAAAGGAATGGTTATCTAGAGTTAGAGTACATCCTATGTATATACTACTAGTGCTCTCAGTTTTCCCGTTAGCCAATTCTACATTGAACGGTTCTTTAAGTGTGCGTGCTTGTTGTTTAAGTAAGTGAGCAAATTTCTGGTTCACGAAACTCCTCTCCGCTCCACTATCAAACAATATGCATGCATAAGAGTTTTCAAGGAGAAACGTACCAGACACCACTGTAGGGTCAGCAACTGCTTCCTTGTGGCCTATAGCTAAAACTCTTCCCACTCAACCAACATTCCCTGCCTTAGGGCGGTTTCTTTTGTAGTGGCCCACCTCGCCACATCCATAGCAAGACTGGCCCATACCAGCACCAGGGACTTGGTTCATTGGCCTTTCTGGAGCTTTGCAGAAATGGACAGTGTGTCCCTTTCTATTGTAGTTAGAGCACTGCAATTCCTGGAAGGGTCCATTGTAGTGGAAGTTGCATTTTTTGCACTTCGGCAAGTTCCCAGCGTACTACTTTACCAGAGCAGCAGCAGTAGGTGCTATCGCGACATGAACCGCCACGACCTGCTGCTTTTTGGCAGCTTTTTGTTTCTTCTTGTCATCCCATAACTTCTGCTTGTTATTAGCGGCTTTGGAGGGTTTTGAGATGGCTAGGGTTGTTGTTGTTGACGGGGTACGGACCCCATGGTCAATGAGCCGTTGTGCCAATCGCTTGGCACCGTCGAAGGTAGTGGGGTTTAAAGATAGTACATTCCCTTGAAATGGAGGCACCAGCCCCCTGATATACCTCTCCACCTTCTTTGCTTCAGAAAGGACCATTCCCGGACATAGCGCTACCAGATCGCTGAATCTGGCAGTGTAGGAAACTATGTCGGAGCCCTTCACGGTTAGGCTCCAGAGCTCCTGCTCCCACTTTTGAACTTCGCCCCTCGGGTAATACTCTTCAATCATGAGCTCCTTAAGAGCTTCCCAGCCTATAGCATTTGCCACTACAAGAGATAGTGACTTGACATGGCTATTCCACCATGTCAGAGCTTGGTCCACGAAGGTGTAGGCAACAAATTTTATCTTGCTCCCTTGCAGATAGGAGCAGATCTCAAAGATTGACTCCGTCTTCTCGAACCATTACGAGAGAGCAATGATTCCTCCAGTTCCATTGAAGGCCCTGGGTTTGCAGCTGGTGAATTCTCTGTACGAACACTCTCTAGAGTGCATAGGAGCTTCGACAACAGTGGGAGGCACATGAGTTTCACTCCCACTAGTACCAGTGTTGGTGAATTGTGCGAAAGCTGCCTTAACAGCCGCATTTACCGCAGCTTGAATAGCTGCCAGATTGTATTGCGGAGGAGGCAGTGGAGGTGGTGGTGTTGAAGTTACCGGAGGATCACGTCTCGTGGATCGGCGCGGAGGCATCTTTTAACTGAAATTTTATAAAGATGATGATAATAGTAAGAATCAATTGTAAGTATAATGAGAGTGATCCATGGACTAAGTCGCCATAGCCCAACTATTAAATGAGTGTATGTTTGAAACAGAGACACAATAATGGAGTAGGGAAACGCAAGAGCAAAGATTTTCTAACGGAATAGATAACTTTCAATATTACTGGCATTAATGATGTAAATGAGTTCCGGAAAAATGACCTAACGGTAGGTCTTACATCAAACCATATAGGGAAAATGTTGACAGCTTAGAAGTCTAGATAGTGTACTTGAAAGACAGGAATATTTTACAGACAAGTACTTCATAGAGCACAGATAAGAAATGATATTCCTTAAACAAAAAGAAAAGATGAGTCAAACATCTTCTACCGGCAACGGGTATTCCTCGGGTGAACCCTCAGATCTGCCAGTTGACGTACTACCTACTGAAGATGCTGCTCATTAGCTCTTTGATGCACTCGAAGTTCTATGACTTCAGCTCGGGATGCAGCTAGTTGCTTCTGCAGAGCCTCATTGGCTCTTCTATTCCCTTCCATAGCCTCCTCGAGATGGCGAATGTGGACTGTGTTAACGCCCAAATTGGCGTTAATCTCCATGATTCGGTTGATGGCTGCTCGACCTTGCTTATCATTCCGAGCAATCCTGTGGTTAGATTGTAAAAACTTCGGTCCCCATTGTAGGGTAAAGGTTGACCCTGTTCATCACTCCAACGGTTCAAGTTTGTCGCCCACAAGGGTGTGGGGCATTGAAATGCTGGTCGGGGATTGAGATTTGGGACTTGAACCTATGGAGGTAGGTTGTTGACTTCTGGTTCGGAGTCGGAACCATCCGAAAAGCCTTCTGCGAGGTGATCATCCAAAGGGATTGGATGATCATCTTCTGGCTCGGCTTCATGCCATCCAGCATTGCCTTCATTTGGAAACTACAGGTCGCTAGGAGGATGGAATCCAACCATGATATCTACGCGAGAAAAAGGGGTATAAGAATCTTATATAAATAGACGTACTACTTAAGATAATTATAAGATGATCCTTACCAGTTACTTCAATAGTTGCATAGTGCTTACCAGTTATATGAACTCAAAATATGATAGACCTTCGAATAAGTGACCCTAACTCCAAATCCATAACCAAACAAGGAACATGAAGTAAAGCAAAGATCACAGATTCTAAGTCTATAACGCCTTAGTCAAATATAACCTTAGTGTATCCATTTAGCGACTATTGACCTACTAGTAAAGACCTTTTTATTTATCAAATAAGTAATTATAGTAACACAAAATACTCCTATAGTATTTTAGGTTCATGTTATGTTCTAATGTTATCATTGTAGTAGTGTTGGTAAGTTTTTAGACTTGTTGCCATATCACAACCATTCTCAGGCATATGCTAATCACTTGTCAGACTAACATAGTTGATCAAGCTATGTCATTCCCAGAACTGACCATACATCCCCAAGCCTACTTGTGACATTCAACAATCGTAATACTTTTGCTCTATCCTAGGCACACTGATTTTAGTATGAATGCAGGTATGTATACTTAGTTAAATATTTTATTATTTAAAAGTATTAACTCTTGGTCAGAGTATTTTAATCCCGTTGTGTTTATAGTTTGTATATCTTTTAAGGGTTGATACACTCGATTCACTATAAACAATGCTCTGATACCAATCTATCACACCCCAAAACCGAAACGGCGGAAACATTCTGGGGCGAAGGACGTCATGTACAATATCACAACAAAGCATAATAGTAAACAAGCAACAACATGATCCATTGCATTAATAATATAATTTAAGACAAGTGTGTTCTGTATAGTTTATAAGACTCCAAAAATATGAATCAAAATAAAAGATGAGTCTTGAATGTGCTCCATCTTCTCAAAAGCTGGCATCCTTACCTGTCTACTAATGACCTGAGAATACAAGTTATTTTGAAAGAGTTTATCAGCTTTAAAGCTGGTAAGTTCATAAATGTAGCCTTCTACCAAGGCATCAAATGTTTTGTATGCTTGTTCGTTGTGAAAGTGTGTATTTCTCCCAAATGTGACTATCATTAACAAAATATAGTTTTTACATTACCATTTATGTGAGAAGATCACAAAGTGAATGCATTGGGAAAATAATAAATTACTGTAGTGTTGTATTATAGTAACTACTGTTTTACTAACTACCTTACACCGATTGTTAATTAACGTATAATGTGATATACTTGTAACCATACTTCATCGACTTAGTAAAACACGATGCTCGAAGACGTTGAAATGGTATGAAATTCATCTCCCGTAAACCTGCAGGTCCCACTAGGGGTGCAAACGAGCCGAGCCGAGCCCGAGCCTGGCCAGGCTCGACTCGGGCTCGTTTTAGTTATAAGAGGCTCGAGCTCGAGCTCGGCTTGATTCGAGCTTTCTTTTACTGAGCTCAGCTCGAGCTCGTAAAGAGTTCTACAAGCTCGGCTCGGGCTCGAGCTCGACTCGTTTTTATCAGGCGTGCCTAAATAAGCTTAAGCTCCGCTCGATCTTGTTAAAAAGCTCGTTTACTAATACCCGAAATTCATAATTCCCCTATTATGTTTTTATTTTAATATATATATATATATATATATATATATATATATATATATATATATATATATATATATATAATATTATATAAAGGCTCGTTTAGGCTCGCGAGCCTAATCGAGCTTTGTGACATAGGCTTGAGCTCGAGCTCGTTTAATAAACAAGCTTCATATTAAGCTTGAGCTCGGCTCGGGCTCATTTAAAATCGGTTTCGAGTCGAGCTTTTAACGATCCGATCTCGAGTAGCTCGTGAGTAGCTTGGCTCGTTTGCACCCTAGGTCCCACTGTAGCTAGCAGCAAGGTGTAGGACGGCCAGTCCAGTATAGATCTATACACAAATTCACGCTCTCCCTCCAGGAGAATTTGGTTACAAAACGAGCCATAGCAGTGATGCCATGCCTCGAATTAGTGGCTCACATTTATGTTATAGTATCCTTGTATATGCATTGTATGTACTAGTGTAGGGTATGTTTTCTCTATCTACTATGTAGTATGTTCTTTTTTATAATATATAGAATGTATTGTTTCTGCTTATAGTATTCTCTATCTGTTTCTCTTTATAGTAAGTATTGTTTCTCATTATAGTATTCTCTATCTGTTTCTCTTTATAATAAGTGTTGTTTCTCATTATAATGTTCTTTATCTATTTCTCTTTATAGTAAGTACTGACTCATTTATGAGATGACTCTTTGTATCTTTCATTGTGCTAGAAATAGTGAGTAGTATACCGCTAGAAATAGTAAGTAGTATACCTCTAAACTATACCTATTATAGTTTACTAGAAATGTTGTTTGAATGACTTAGAAAGTTTATACACCTTTGCTACCCAAAGGTGTTAGAAAGAAGGTAAAAGCTTTTATATCTACCCATATATACATAATATATAACTAAGGGTCAAACGACACTCGGACAATCAACAGGGTACTCTATGTCCACAACCAAACAAGGAACAGGAAATAAAGTGAGTTATCAGTCCTAAGTCCTTCCAACCTTATTTATATAACTATATATGCACGTACATGGTTTTTTACAATCTATAAGTTTTAATAGAGTTGAAAAGGAAAGGTTTAGCATATAAAACAAGTTTGTTAAAGAGTTTAGCATGTAAAAGAGTTTGATAAACATTTTGAAGTAGTTTTATTGACAAAACAGTTAAAAGTATAGTAAATCCACCTGTTTGATAATTATTAATCACATGTGATTGATATAATAACTATAACGATTCAACTTGTATTCCCCCCATAAAAGCATTTAAAAGGTTGATTAAGGGGTATGAAATCACCTGTAGTGAGTGATGCGAATGAAAGATCGATATAGGATGCTAAGTGTCAAGTGAAGACTTGAGCACACATGGATCCTGTTTAACATATAATGACACATATATGCATCTAATTAGTGATTAAACAACATATTAAGCAAGTAAAGACACCCTAGGACATGGAAAACACTTTAATTCAAGTGCTAGAAGTACAAAGGGTTGCATCTAAAGGTTGTAGGGCCTCACATAGGAGTTTACGGCCCAATGGTAAGACCCCCATGAGTTTATGGCCCTTGGGTTTACGGACCAATGAGTTTACGGCCGTAAAATCATGGTATCTTGTACCATTTTCTTTGATAAGGTCCTATGTTTTTCCTAGAAGTGTTCTAGACTTGGTTCCAAGGCTTAGGAAGGAGTAGTGGCAACATTGCACCACTAATTAGGGTTTACGGCCAAGGGAGATTTCCTTGGCCGTAAACACCCTTTTGATCTTGATTTCCTGATGTTTTCAAGGTGTTTAACAAGTGATTCAAGTATATAACAAGCTAAGGGTAGTGTACTTACGTATTAGAAGCTTGCAAGGGTGACTAAGGTCCAAAAATACTAGTGTGTTCTTGGTGTTCGTGGTAAAATG
Organism: Lactuca serriola; assembly: GCF_051521515.1. Lineage (NCBI taxonomy): Eukaryota > Viridiplantae > Streptophyta > Magnoliopsida > Asterales > Asteraceae > Lactuca > Lactuca serriola. The sequence continues at coordinate 167,271,140 of NC_136412.1, forward strand.
AAGAACATTTGAGGATCTATCCAAAAGAAGAGATTTCATGGATGAAATCATGTATATTCACTAGATATGGAAGGATATCAAGTTGAAAATTGAAAGATTACTTACGTTTTTGAAGATTGAAAGCAAAAGTCTTATGATCCTTGGGAGAGAAATTCGATTTTAGGCTTGAAATGGTGAAAAGTGATTGAAAATGACTAAGGGCCTTATATATAGCATGGACTTTACGGCCACCATGAATTTACGGCCGTAAACTCAATGGTCTTGGCCATAAACTACTATTTTGAGGGTTTATGGCTTGCTTGATAGTTTACAACTCAATGGTCTTGAAAATGGAAAGATTACTTACATTTTTGAAGATTGAAAGCAAAAGTCTTATGATCCTTGGGAGAGAAATCCGATTAAGGCTTGAAATGGAGAGAAGTAATTGAAAATGACTAAGGGCCATAGATATAGCATGGAGTTTACAACCACTATGAGTTTACGGCCGTAAACTCAATGGTCTTGGCTGTAAACTCCTCTTTTGATGGTTTATGGCTTGCTTGATAGTTTACAACTTCAATTGGCACTTCCTTTGACTCATTCCTTTGGTGTACTAATCTCAGAATGCTCAAAAAGACTCTAAACAGTGCTAGAAGATAGCAGAACAAGTCCGAATTTGATTGAAGTGAGTGGTTTGTACAAGATAGAAATTTCGGGTTGTCACAGAAGCAGAGGTTAAGAAAGATGGAGAGAGGAAGAAAGGGAAAAACAACTAGCGAAAGGGAAAACAGAACTCGGAATCAGCTAAGAAACAACAAACGGTGATTGTCCATGCTGCAACTCAAGCTACCACCACACCACATCCTCCAACCCTATCCACGCCAAATGCTCCAAAGAAGTATTCAGGAAATCTCCCCAAGTGTAAAAAATGCAACTTCCACCATCATGTGGAATGCAAAGATATGATTTGCACTAGGTGTAACCGGAAAGGCCATACAACAAAGTATTGTAGGGCTCAGATTCAACAAAACCAGATGCCAAACAACAACAACAACAACAATAATAACAACAACAACAATGTTGGGTCCAGTTATAGCTGTTACGGATGTGGGAAAACTGGGCATTTCAGGCAGAATTGCCCCAACACAAACAATCAAGGGGCAGGAGTAGCAGGGAGAGTGCTGACAATGGGTCAGGGTGAAGCAGTGCAGGACCCAGCCATTGTCACGGGTACGTTCCTACTTAACAACTCGTATGCATGCATCTTATTTGATAGTGGGGCGGAGCGAAGTTTCGTTAGTAATAATATCAAATACTTGCAAAATCAACAACCCCAGAAGCTCAATGAAGCCTTCATGGTGGAAACGGCTAATGGGAAAACTGAAACAACCAAAGATATCTATATAGGATGTACGTTAACACTAAACAACCGCTCTTTCCAAATAAATTTGATGCCAGTAAATATTAGGAGTTTTGATGTTATCATCGGCATGGATTGGTTAACCCCCCATCATGCCGATATTATGTATCACGAGAAGGCCGTTCTCCTTCATCTTTCTAATCATGAAACCCTAATAATCTACGAAGATAAACCCGGCGCAAACCTTCGGCTTATCTTGTGTATCAAGGCACAAAAGTGTCTGCAAAAGGAGAACTACGCATTCCTTGCTTGTGTGGTGGATAAAACCAAAGAGGAAACAAACATTCAAAACATCCCAGTGGCATGTGACTTCCTGGATATGTTTCCAGAAGAAATTTCAGGAATACCCCTAGAATGACAAATTGAATTCCGAATCGACCTAGTGCCTGGAGCCATTCCAATCGCCAAATCACCCTATAGGTTGGCTCCTGCTGAAATGCAACAATTATCAAGCCAACTAAGTGAACTCTTGAATAAAGGATTCATAAGACCAAGCTTCTCTCTGTGGGGAGCTCCATTTCTTTTCGTTAAAAAGAAAGACAGACCCTTCAGGATGTGCATTGACTATAGGGAACTGAATAAGCTCACCATCAAAAACCAGTATCCACTTCCACGAATCGATTATCTATTTGACCAGCTTCAAGGGGCTAGTTACTTTTCGAAGATAGATCTGAGATCTGGTTATCATCAACTCAAGGTCTGAGATGAGGACATTCCTAAGACTGCTTTCCGAACCTGTTATGGTCATTACAAATTCCTCGTGATGCCCTTCGGTCTAACAAATGCCGCCGCTGCATTTATAGACCTTATGAATCGAGTCTGCTGGCCATTTCTTGAAAATTTCATGATTGTTTTCATCGATGATATCCTCGTATACTCTCGAAGAAATGAAGAGCATAGTCAACATCTCTGACAGATCTTAGAGACCCTTCGAGCTGAAAAGTTGTATGCGAAACTCTCCAAGTGTGAACCTTTTGGGCCATGTAGTGAGTCAGGAAGGGATACGTGTGGATCCCTCTAAGATCAAAGCAATCAAAAACTGGGAAATTCCGACAATGCCAACATAAATTCGCCAATTTTTGGGTCTTGCAGGCTACTACCAAAGATTCATTTAGAACTTTTCTAAGATAGCCAAACCCCTCACCACATTGACACAACAAGGCGTACCTTTCAACTGGACTGAGAAGCAAGAGATCGCCTTCCAAACCTTGAACCAAGAGCTCTGTAGTGCTCCAGTGCTATCCTTACCAGAGGGAATCGAAGACTTCATAGTTTACTATGATGCTTCGAATCAAGGCTTACGGTGGAGGACATCATGTACAAAATCATAACTGTCACACCCCCGAACCAGACGGCGGAAACGCCCGAGGGCTATTGTGACTCAATTGAATACCATCACAATGAATATAGATGAAACATAATATCATTCATCACCATGCATTGAAATATTACAACCGGTATTGTTTACATTTAGTACATTGCTTCAAAACATTACATTTCCAAAACGTAAATTGTTCGATAGTAATTAAACAAACAACATGACATCACTGGGTACATTTTTCCCTCGATTTACCTGTTACCTGAGAATACAAGTATTTTGGAAAAACGTCAACATATGAAATGTTGGTGAGTTCATAAGTAAGGTTTGAAAAGAAATGATTTGTATAATTTTGAAAACCACAGAAAATCCGATATTTTCTAAAAAGAAATGTTGTATATAGGAAAAAGTGTGAAGATCCGTAAGTATGTTTGTTGATTATTATGAATGTGAATAACTGTTAAACTTTGTATATATCACGTAGTTAAGAGCGTTGAATTTCCCAGGAAAATCCGATGTTTTCCCAATACATTAAATTACGTAGCTGAGTTAGTATTATTCCGATACGACGTTGTATTCGATAATTCCAGGTGACATTGGATTAATTACGGGTTGTGAGTCGTTATAATCACACATTAATGAAAATGACTAGTTTATAACTATACAAACGATCCCTTAGGCGTCGTCCGTACTACTCACTTAATCCAACCACCCTGACTTCTCATAGCCCCACAACCGAGGAGAAAAGAGGGTACGAAGCCCCCGTTATTTCCATGAGTCGTTCAAGGCTATCGTGAATGCAAAAGGCCCTTGACCCGAATCGCATTTGACTTCTTGACTTTGCTAGCAGTACCAAAGGACCCTTGGGGCCCAACAGCACAATAAAGCTATTGAAAGTCCTTTTACACGAAACTAGGTCATATAAGGCCCAATAACATGTAAGCTTGTTCCCTTCGGGCCTAAAGATCATGTCATTGGGCTAGCTAGGCCCAACAAGCATGATTTGAAACTTTTGAGCCCAAAGATGGTGTATTGACTTCTCGCAAATTCCTGCGTGTGTATTGAAGTATCATTGTTTATTGATTTTTGATTCGTTATTGATTCGAGACCGAATCAATTCGTTTAGTAACGATATTGGTGTTGAAAGTGTATTTATTATTACGTTTCGCCGATAGACGTAGTACTAGTATTTTTATCTTAAGGGATTTGTTGTTTTAAGAATTAGAGTTTATCTTTTTTATGCCCTTTCTTGGATAAAATTTACACTTTTAACCCTTTGTGTATAAAAGAATTTCCATTTTAGTCCTTAAACTATTTTTCTTGACACTTTAGTATCAAAACTTGTTGGAAAGACATTTTTAGCACAAATTTCCTTGATAAACAGCTTAAGTCCTTCAAAAGTGAAATTTTCTCGGTTGAAACCTCCATTTTCGCAACTTTTACAATTTTGGCCCAAAAAGGAAATTTTTTGCATCTTTGGTCCCTTTTTAATTTGAAAAGCATTTTTGACCCTTGAAATGGACTTGGTACACTAGAAATCCCCTGTTTTACAGAAATGTGCAGTTTCAGCCCCTCCAAATGAAAATTTTTGCAATTTAGGGCTTTATTGGGCCGAAAAGCCCATTTTGGCCCATTATGTTTAAAATTCATATTTTTAACCCCTCAAAAGTGTTGATATTCAGAAAATACACATTAGAAACTGTTTAGACTCATCTCAACCTTCAGAATTCATATATTGTCGTTTTGGGCCTATTAGTTTTGTATTTTTAGCATCTTGAGCCCAAAAATGGGTTTTAAGTCCAAAAATGTTCATATTAACCAACTTGGTTATTTTTCTAGACTTGATTAGTGTGAAATGTTATAAGTTATACTTATTTCATTCATCGTATTGTAGATCTCGATTTTTAGGTTCTTTTTGGCTAGTATAAACATCACAATCACATAAGATCATACATATAAGCATAAAAATCATACAAGGCATACATATACTCATAGATCTACACCTTTGCTTGTATTCTCCCCCACAAAACTTATAAAAACCAAAAAAGAGGGGGTACGAAGCTCACCTTTTGGTGTGGTTTCGGTTTTTGGAAGAAAATGAGAAGAAAATTCGGCCTTAGCAACCTTCCTTGGAGACCTCGAACTTAGAGGGTTTCTAAGAGAGTGATAATGATTTTTACATGGATTAGAAGGAGATTTTTGATAAAACAAAGAACCTAGATCATAGATCCAAACTTGATCTTACCTTAGATGAAGAGTTTGTGGAGATATCTTCTTGAAAGCTCATTAGATCTCGAAAATATGGAGGAGATATGAGGGAGTTTTCTTGAGAGAAAAATGAGTGACATGTGTGTGTGTGTGCTTGAAATCAGCCGAGAGCAAGAGAGAGAAGGAGAAAAGAGTGGCTAAGCTTGGAAGTATGTGAGTGCATGGATGTTTGAGTTCTCATGCATGGATGTCCCATGAATAATGGTGAGGTGTCACTCACAAAGTCAACTCCTCTTTCTCTTGGGCTTGGGCCGAGAATGGGGAGGGTGAGAGGAGGTTTTTGGGCTTTTTGCCCTTAAGCCCATGTTATAGTTAGGTTGAATGATTTTTGGCCCTATAAAAATAGAAATGTGATTTTTATGCTTTATTACGTTAGATTAGGTTAATTATGGTCCAATGAGGTCCATTAAGGTGTTTTATTTCATTCTAGGCCCAATATGGCCCAAAATGTTAAATTGAATGAAAGTGGGTCCAATTAGAGCCCACTTAAGAGTTCTAAGCCCAAGGTAGTCAAATTGGAAGCTTATTGGTCCATTGGGCCCAATAAGGAAGTCCTAGTCCATAATGGACTTAAACAAGAACTTCTAGGGTTTCCAATTGCTTAATGACTACATTGAAATGCTTGTATGAGGTGTTTGATTGAAATTCTGTTGTTATAGAGTATGCATCATACATGCTCTCATGTCTTTGATTCATAATTTGGCTTAAGTGTTGTAGTTACAAGGCACAAAAATTTCTAGTTGTGACATCATCCCCCCGTTAGAGGGAATTTCGTCCCGAAATTCTGTTTAAAAGCTAGATTTGAGAATGCTAGAATAGATGAGGGTACTTTTGCTTCATTTGGTCTTTGCGTTCCCACGTGAATTCTGGCGCACGCTTCGCGTTCCACCGTTTTTTCACGATCGGGATGCGACTTTGCTTAGTACGCTTCACCTCCGTGTCCATGATTTCGACTGGTTCTTCAATGAACATAAGATTCTCATTGATTTCAATCTCGTCAAGGGGAATGACGAGTGTTTCATCTGATAGGCACTTCTTTAGATTGGCGACATGGAACACGGGGTGTACACTGTTTAGCTCCACGGGTAGCTGCAGTTTGTACGCCACTGGACCTATTCGGGCAACGATCTCAAAAAGTCCAATGTATCGTAGGTTCAGTTTTCCCCGTTTTTCGAAACGAATGACTCCTTTCCAAGGTGAGACTTTTAACAGCACTCGATCCCCGACCTGAAACTATAAGGGCTTTCGCCATTTATCGGCGTAGCTCTTCTGTCGGTCGTGTGATGCTTGTAACCGAGCTCTGGTTTGAACTATCTTTTTCGTGGTTTCACGAATGATCTCCGGTCCCGTTAGTGCCTTGTTCGATGCTAGTGTCTTTGCTAGCTGGGTGTCGCCCACCACAGCCCAACACAACGGTGATCTACACTTACGTCCATATAGTGCTTTGAAAGGAGCGACTTTGATGCTCGAATGGTAACTGTTGTTATAAGAGAATTCAACTAAGGGTAAGTGGATGTCCCAAGACTTCCCAAAGTCTATCACACATGCGCGAAGCATGTCTTCGAGCGTCAGAATGGTTCGTTCGCTTTGACCGTCCGTTTGTGGGTGATAAGCGGTGCTCATGTCGAGATGGGTTCCAAGTGCTTTCTGAAGTGATTGCCAAAAACGTGAAGTGAATCTACTGTCTCTATCTGAGATGATAGACACTGGTATTCCATGAAGTTTCACGATTTCTCGAATGTATAAACGCATTAGTCTCTCCATCTTGTAGGATTCTTTTATTGGTAGGAAATGAGCGGATTTCGTCAGTCGATTGACTATTACCCATATGGTTTCTAGTCCATCTGACGTCTTAGGTAGTTTGGTCACAAAATCCATAGAAATCCCCTCCCATTTCCACTCGGGAATTACCAGTTGCTGTAATAATCCCGAAGGCTTCTGGTACTCCACCTTTACCTTGGCACAAGTAAGGCACTTACCGACATAGGTGGCAATTTCTGCCTTCATGTTAGGCCACCAATAGTGTTGTTTAATATCCAAATATATCTTGTCCGAGCTGGGATGGATGGAGTATCGCGTCTTGTGGGCTTCCTTGATGACTACCTCCCTAAATCCTCCGAGTTTAGGGACCCAAATACCGTTCATGAAATGGTATACTCCATCCTTTCTCACCTCTAGATTCTTTTACATTCCGCGTAATGCTTCGCTTGCTCTGTTTTCCATCTTCATGGCATCTGACTGGGCTACCCCGATCTGAGTGGTTAGGTGAGATTGGATGGTTATTGAGAGAGTTTTTGCACGTCGATTAGAGTACTCCTTCCGGCTCAATGCATCAGCTACTACATTGGCCTTTTCCGGGTGATACTTGATTTCACACTCGTAATCATTTAATAACTCCACCCATCTTCGTTGCCTCATATTAAGTTCTTTCTGATTCAAGATGTGCTGGATACTCTTGTGGTCTGTGAAAATGGTGCACTTTGTACCATAAAGGTAATGCCTCCAAATCTTCAGAGCAAAGACCACAGCTCCCAATTCTAGGTCATGGGTCGTATAATTCACTTCGTGCATCTTTAGTTGGCGGGATGCGTAAGCTATCACTCTTCCACGCTGCATGAGAATGCAACCTAAACCCTGATTTGACGCGTCACAGTAGACCACGAAATCTTCCGTTCCCTCTGGTAGAGATAGTAACGGGGCGCTGCAGAGCATCTGCTTCAGGGTTTGGAATGCAACTTCTTGTTTTTCCGTCCATTTGAATGGTACGCCCTTTTGTGTAAGCGAGGTAAGTGGGTTGGCGATCTTAGAGAAGTTTTGAATGAACCTCCTATAGTAGCCCGCCAGGCCTAAGAATTGACGAATTTCTGTGGGTGTTGTCGAACGGCCCATCCTTCAACGGCTTTGACCTTAGAGGGATCCACATGAATTCCATCTTGGCTAACAACATGACCTAGGAAGTTCACGCTACGGAGCCAGAACTCACACTTGGAGAGTTTTGCGTATAGCTTTTCCGTTCGTAGGGTTTCTAGGATTTGTCGGAGATGTTGGCCATGCTCTTCCTCGCTTCGGGAATAAACGAGAATGTCGTCTATGAAGACGATGACAAAGTTGTCGAGGAATGGTCGACAGATTCGGTTCATCAGATCCATAAATGTGGCAGGGGCATTTGTTAGACCGAAGGGCATTACGACAAATTCATAATGTCCGTAACGAGTTCGGAAAGCGGTTTTAGGAATATCCTCTTCCCGGACCTTGAGTTGATGGTATCCGGACCGTAGATCTATCTTAGAGAAGTAACTAGCTCCTTGGAGCTGGTCAAATAGATTGTCGATTCGTGGGAGTGGATAGCGATTTTTGACAGTGAGTTTATTTAACTCCCTGTAATCAATGCACATTCTAAAAGATCCATCCTTCTTTTTGACAAAGAGGACCGAAGCTCCCCATGGCGAGTAGCTAGGTCGGATGAATCCCTTGCCCAAGAGTTCGCTGAGTTGGCTGGACAATTCCTGCATTTCAGAAGGAACTAGCCGGTAGGGCGATTTAGCGAGAGGATTTGCTCCTGGAACGAGGTCAATTCGGAACTCAACTTGTCTCTATGGTGGTACTCCAGGAAGATCTTCAGGAAATACGTCTGGGAATTCACGTGCTACGGGAATGTCTTGAATGTTAACCTCTTCCTTGGTTTTATCCACTATGTGAGCCAGAAACGTCAAATCGTTCTTTCGTAGATGCTTCTGTGCCTGGATGCACGAGATGAGGCGAAGGTTCGTGCTAGGTTTATCTCCGTAAATAACTAGGGTTTCGTGATTGGGAAGGTGAAGGCGAACGGCCTTCTCGTGACACATAATTTCAGCATGGTGGGGGCTTAACCAGTCCATGCCAATAATCACATCAAAACTCCTAATGGAAACAGGCATTAAGTCTATTCGAAAGACGTGTTGATTTAAGGTTAGGGTACATCCGGTGTAGATTTCCCCAGTGGATTCGGTTTTCCCATTGGCCATTTCCACCGTAAAGGTTTCATTGAGCTTCTGGGGTTGTTGTTTTAATAAATGTTTCAACTTATTGCTCACAAAACTTCGGTCGGCTCCGGTGTCAAATAGGATGCATGCATAAGTGTGGTTTAGGGGAAACATACCGGTAACAACAGCGGGATCCTGAATCGCCTCCCCCTGACCCATGGTTAGCACCCTTCATGTTCCTCCATTTACGGGATTGTTGTTGTTAGGGCAATCTCGGCGGAAATGCCCAGTCCTCCCACACCCATAGCAGGTGTGGCTAGGCCCTGCATTGTTGCCGCCGGTGTTGATGTTGTTGCTGTTGCGGTTGTTTTTGTTGTTGTTGCTGTTTCCCTGTTGTTGATTCTGAGGAGGGTAAGTCCTGCAATACCTTGCCGTGTGCCCCTTCCGATTGCAACTTGTGCACTTCAGCTCCTTGCACTCTCTATTATGACGGAAACCGCACTTGTTGCACTTGGGAAGATTACCGGAATAAGGTCTAGGAGCATTCGAAGCAGCTGAGGCTGGAGCATGTGGTGTGGCCGGAACTTGTGCGGTGGGAGCATTAACTGCCACTGTCTGCTGCTTCTTAGAAGTCTCGGGGCCTTGACGCCCCTTCCTCTTGTTGTTCTTCCTCTTCTTGCCATCACCTTCCTTCTTGCCTTTAGCCTCCGCTGGCTTCTTACCTTTCTTGTTGTTGTGGTCATACAACTTCTTCGCCAATCTCTTAGCACTGTCGAAAGTTTCGGGATTTGCAGCTATGACGTTTCCTTGGATCGGGGAGGTTAGTCCCCAGATAAATCGCTCAATCTTCTTTCCTTCCGAGGTGATCATGCCCGGACATAACATAGATAGTTCACTAAATCTGGATATGTAGGCATCGATATCAGCATTCCGTACAGTGAGGTTCCACAGCTCTTGCTCCATTTTCTGAATCTCACCACGAGGGCAGTATTCGGCCATAAGCATTTCCTTCATTTCTGTCCATGGCATGGAATTGGCTACGGGGAGTGTCATGGCTTCCACGTGCCCGTTCCACCAAGTGAGCGCTTGGTCGACAAAAGTGCATGCAGCAAACTTTACTTTCATCTCTTTAGGGCAATCGCATATCTCGAACACCGATTCCACTTTCTCGATCCATCGTTTCAGGGTGATCACTCCTCTGGTGCCGTTAAAGGTTCGTGGTTTGGTGTTCGTGAAGTCCTTGTAGGTACAGGTTTTGGTGGGTCCTTGATTCATTCCATTATTCGAACTCTCGGCCCCTTCGGGTGGGGTTGGTCCAGGGTTTCCACGAGTAGGTCGGCGAGGCATCTTTCTGTCATGAAACGGAAAGATGTTGAGTGTTTGTGGGTTCTGTGAAGTTGTGATCCTACTGACTAGGTGCATGGTACGAACTTAAGTACTTCTACAAATTAGCATACAATCATGGATTCGCAACACATACCAATTTGTAATGTCATAATAAAACACATAAAAGTTCACTAATATCATCCGCATTTGATACATGAAAATTTTGCTCAAAGAGTATACATAAGTGCTATTAGTTCGGCAGCATGACGGCTTTATGAGTAGTGTAGTCACTTAAACATAGAGTCGGGGTACATAGCATAGATCCTAATGGCCTAGTCAGATAAGCCTATCCCTAACACTCCATGGTGCGTCCTATATAGTGGCAGGGTTATATGCCGAAGTGTTGAGCCAACAACTGAGCCATCTCAGTCATGTCTCCAATAACCTCATCCCTCTCATGCTCAGCTTGCACTGCACGTGCTTCCATGGCGTACATCTGTTGCTGCAGGGCGGCGATCTCAGCTTCAGGAGAGCGGTTCTCCCTTGGGGGGTTCACTGGTGGGGAGGGGTGGTCTGGTTGCGCCTCGTCTACAAACGACGTGGCGTGATCTTTGTCTGGGTCTTGTCCTTCCTCGATGTCATCATCGGTCTCCTTGAACTCGTAGTCAGTGTCTGTGTATTCGTCAGGTCCAACGTCGTGTGCTTCCTCTTGATTCCCTTCTGGTTCATCTTCAAGCATTCCATGAGCCCCTAGGACTTGATGAAACTAGATACCCTGCTGCTCTCTCTCCATGAAGACTGGGGGAAGGTATAAACTATCGTTACTCCTACAACTCTACAACTATGGTATAGACTAAACAGACGTTCTCTTTTTGGTGATAAAGGGGTATGTTTTTAGGTTCTCTAGCTATCACGATCTCCTCAGGACGTGTGGCAGTGATACCTTGGTAAGAATGTAGTTGATCAGGCTACATCCGTTCCTTGATACAACTAAGAACAATCCTGTATTAACCGAGATACTAGCATTATCTTGTTTGATTCGGTGTTAGGTTCTCGTTCCTAATACAAGAAAGGGTGTTTTATTGTTATGTTTTACTTGTTTTGTTCAGAGTTGTTTTAGTCCCTCTTTTGGTTTATAGTTGCATATTAATGTGTGGCTAGATATGCTAGTTCACTATAAACAGAGCTCTGATACCAACCTGTCACACCCCCGAACCAGACGACGGAAACGTCCGAGGGCTATTGTGACTCAATTGAATACCATCACAATGAATATACATGAAACATAACATCATTCATCACCATGCATTTAAATATTACAACCGGTATTGTTTACATTTAGTACATTGTTTCAAAACATTACATTTCCAAAACGTAAATTGTTCGATACTAATTAAACAAACAACATGACATCACTGGGTACATTTTTCCCTCGATTTACCTGTTACCTGAGAATACAAGTATTTTGGAAAAACGTCAACATATGAAATGTTGGTGAGTTCATAAGTAAGGTTTGAAAAGAAATGATTTGTATAATTTTGAAAACCACAGAAAATACGATATTTTCTAAAAAGAAATGTTGTATATAGGAAAAAGTGTGAAGATCCGTAAGTATGCTTGTTGATTATTATGAATGTGAATAATTGTTAAACTTTGTATATATCACGTAGTTAAGAGCGTTGAATTTCCCAGGAAAACCCGATGTTTTCCCAATACATTAAATTACGTAGCTGAGTTAGTATTATTCCGGTACGATGTTGTATTTGATAATTCCAGGTGACATTGGATTAATTATGGGTTGTGAGTCGTTATAATCACGCATTAATGAAAATGACTAGTTTACAACTATACAAATGATCCCTTAGGCGTCGTTCGTACTACTCACTTAATCCAACCACCCTGACTTCTCATAGCCACACAACCGAGGAGAAAAGAGGGTACGAAGCCCCCGTTATTTCCATGAGTCGTTCAAGGCTATCGTGAATGCGAAAGGCCCTTGGCCTGACTCGCATTTGACTTCTTGACTTTGATAGCAGTACCAAAGGACCCTTGGGGCCCAACATCACAATAAAGCTATTGAAAGTGCTTTTACACGAAACTAGGTCATATAAGGCCCAATAACATGTAAGCGCGTTCCCTTCGGGCCTAAAGATCATGTCATTGGGCTAGCTAGGCCCAACAAGCACGATTTGAAATGTTTGAGCCCAAAGATGGTGTATTGACTTCTCGCAAATTCCCGTGTGTATTGAAGTATCATTGTTTATTGATTTTTGATTCGTTATTGATTCGAGACCGAATCAATTCGTTTAGTAACGATATTGGTGTTGAAAGTGTATTTATTATTACGTTTCGCCGGTAGATGTAGTACTAGTATTTTTATCTTAAGGGATTTGTTGTTTTAAGAATTAGAGTTTATCTTTTTAAGCCCTTTTTTGGATAAAATTTACACTTTTAACCCTTTGTGTATAAAAGAATTTCCATTTTAGTCCTTAAACTATTTTTCTTGACACTTTAGTATCAAAACTTGTTGGAAAGACAATTTTAGCACAAATTTACTTGATAAACAGCTTAAGTCCTTCAAAAATGAATTTTTCTCGGTTGAAACCTCCATTTTCGCAACTTTTACAATTTTGGCACAAAAAGGAAAATTTTTGCATCTTTGGTCCCTTTTTAATTTGAAAAGAATTTTTGACCCTTGAAATGGACTTGGTACACTAGAAATCCCCTCTTTTACAGAAATGTGCAGTTTCAGCCCCTCCAAATCAAAAATTTCGCAATTTAGGGCTTTATTGGGCCGAAAAGCCCATTTTGGCCCATTATGTTTAAAATTCATATTTTTAACCCCTCAAAAGTGTTGATATTCAGAAAATACACATTAGAAACTGTTTAGACTCATCTCAACCTTCAGAATTCATATATTGTCGTTTTGGGCCAATTTCTTTTGTATTTTTAGCATCTTGAGCCCAAAAATGGGTTTTAAGTCCAAAAATGTTCATATTAACCAACTTGGTTATTTTTCGAGACTTGATTAGTGTGAAATGGTATAAGTTATACTTATTTCATTCATCATATTGTAGATCTCAATTTTTAGGTTCTTTTTGGCTAGTATTAACATCACAATCACATAAGATCATACATATAAGCATAAAAATCATACAAGGCATACATATACTCATAGATCTACACCTTTGCTTGTATTCTCCCCCACAAAACTTATAAAAACCGAAAAAGAGGGGGTATGAAGCTCACCTTTGGGTGTGGTTTCGGTTTTTGGAAGAAAATGAGAAGAAAATTCGGCCTTAGCAACCTTCCTTGGAGATCTCGAACTTAGAGGGTCTCTAAGAGAGTGATAATGATTTTTACATGGATTAGAAGGAGATTTTTGATAAAACAAAGAACCTAGATCATAGATCCAAACTTGATCTTACCTTAGATGAAGAGTTTGTGGAGATATCTTCTTGAAAGCTCCTTAGATCTCGAAAATATGGAGGAGATATGAGGGAGTTTTCTTGAGAGAAAAATGAGTGACATGTGTGTGTGTGTGTGCTTGAAATCAGCCGAGAGCAAGAGAGAGAGAAGGAGAAAAGAGTGGCTAAGCTTGGAAGTATGTGAGTGCATGGATGTTTGAGTTCTCATGCATGGATGTCCCATGAATAATGATGAGGTGTCACTCACAAAGTCAACTCCTCTTTCTCTTGGGCTTGGGCCGAGAATGGGGAGGGTGAGAGGAGGTTTTTGGGCTTTTTGCCCTTAAGCCCATGTTATAGTTAGGTTGAATGATTTTTGGCCCTATAAAAATAGAAATGTGATTTTTATGCTTTATTAGGTTAGATTAGGTTAATTATGGTCCAATGAGGTCCATTAAGATGTTTTATTTCATTCTAGGCCCAATATGGCCCAAAATGTTAAAATGAATGAAAGTGGGTACAGTTAGAGCCCATTTAAGAGGTCTAAGCCCAAGGTAGTCGAATTGGAAGCTTATTGGTCCATTGGGGCCAATAAGGAAGTCCTAGTCCATAATGGACTTAAACAAGAATTTCTAGGGTTTCCAATTGCTTAATGACTACATTGAAATGCTTGTATGAGGTGTTTGATTGAAATTCTGTTGTTATAGAGTATGCATCATACATGCTCTCATGTCTTTGATTCATAATTTGGCTTAAGTGTTGTAGTTACAAGGCACAAAAATTTCTAGTTGTGAGAATAACAATGCATAATAGTAAAAACAAGCAACGACATCCATTGCATTAATATAATAATTGTAATACAAGCGTGTTCTGTACAGTTTGATAGACACCAAAAGTATAATCAAAATAAAAGATGAGTCTTCTATGTGCTCCATCTTCTCAAAAGCTGCATCTGTACCTGTCTATTGATGACCTGAGAATACGAGTTATTTTGAAAACGGGTATCAACATAAAGCTGGTGAGTTCATCAGTATTTAGTGTCATTTCTTGTATAAAAGTGTTTACAATCATGTAATATAATAGCTGTTATCAATGTTTGAAAATAGTATAATCCCTAGAAATTCCTATATTTTCCAGTAAAAGTAGTCTTCGACCAAGACTCGGTTATTTGTAAGTATGATCCTTTGGGAGTGTAAAAGATTTCCCAATGAAACTATCAGTTATGTAAAATATAGTTTTAGACTTCATTTATGTAAAGTAAATGGGAAAAATAATGTTTTACCCCAGTAGTGTCCCTGCCGGCTGAATGTAATAAAATGCAGACTCTAGGTAGTATTAAAATGTATAATACCACTCGGGGAGTTTATTTTCCCTTTAATTCTTAATGTGTTAATTAAAGGTTCGAATGTGAACTCAGATGTAACCATGCTGATTGACGATTGAATAACTGATGACCCTCCAGGTCACACGTAGTATGGTGACATTTTCTCACCCCTGGGCCTAGACGGCTCGGACTGTAACTAGTAGTCGGGATGTGGGAGTGTCTGTCCCGTATAGTTCTATACACATAATGCCCGCTCTCCCTCCAGGAGACTCTGGTTACACAGTGATGCACAATGAAGTTTCGTATCGAGGAATAGTATGTCACATTCAGTTTTAGTACATTCTCTTTGTATTATAGTATAATGTACTTTTTGGTGTAATGTATGGAGAGTTCTCTTGTATAGTATATGGTATTCTCTATTATAGTATTTAACGTGTATAGACTCATAACAGTACCAACTATAGTAAGTGTCATGGTAATAATAGTAATGAGGGGTAATCCTTAACTATACCTATTATAGTAAAATAGAATGCTGGTTGCATGACTTTGATATACAAAGGTGTTTGAACTAAAGAGAAGACTTTTATATCCTACACTAATATATAAAATATATAATTAAGAATTTAATGAAATTCGGACAGATAGCAATATACCCTAGGTCCACAATCAAACAAGAACAGGAGGTAAGGTGAGCTATCAGTTGTAAGTCCTTCAAGTCTTATTTATATAAATATATTGGTGTAGGTATGGTTTAGAAATAAAGAAGTTTAAAAGAGTGTAGAACTAGTTTTTATAACTGTTTAACATGAAAACGAGTTTGATAAACATTTAAAGCAGTTTTGTTGGCAAAGCAGTTATAAGTATATAAATTCATTTTTGGTTGTAAGTCATAAATCACATGTGATTGATACTATAACTTATTGAATGAAACTTGTATTCCCCCCCCCCCCCCCCCCATAAAAACATTTAAAAGATCAATTAAGGGGTATGAACTCACCTATGGTGAGCGGATTTGATGGAAGTGCCAAGTAAGATGCTAGGTGTCAGGTGAGGACTTAACACACACACAGATCCTAATTTAACATATAATAAACATATATATATATATATATATATATATATATATATATATATATATAATTAGACATTTAATCGCAATTTGATCTAGTCAAGACACCTTAGGACATGGAAACACTTTGATTCAAGTGTTATAGGTACCAACGGGTTGCATCTAAAGGTTGTATGGCATGGTATTGGAGTTTATGGCCCAAGCACCACTCCTTATGGAGTTTACGGCCAATCACCACTTCCCCCAAGAGTTTACGGCCGTAAACTCATGGTACTAGGTGTCATTTGGTGATTTAAGGTCTTATAATTAAGGGTAAGCATTCTAGGGGTTAAGTCCAAGTCTTAGGAAAGCATTGGGGGCACAATAAGGACACTTTGTGGAGTTTACGGCTGAAGGGCCATTTCCTTGGGGGTTTACGGCCGTAAACTCTAGGAGGACTTGGTTTCCTTGATGTTTAAGGTCCCTACTTCAATGGTGGTGGATTCTAGGTTGAGTTTTGGGCATAAGGAAGGAAGAAATGACAACTTTGCACCCTTAAAGGGAGTTTACGACCCAAGAACATGCCTTGGCCGTAAACTATCATTCATCCTTGGATTCTTGATGTTTGTAAGCCCTAAACATGATAAACCTAGTGTACAATGAGTTAGGATAGGAATACTTACAATCTAGGAGCTTGAATGGTTGATTTTGGCTAAGAACACTAGTGTGTGTTCTTGGTGTTTTGAAGATCTAAGTAAAACAAAATAATGAATGGATGAAATGATGTAGAATCACTAGGTGTTATGTTATAACAACAAATCAAGATGAGAAACACTTACATTTTCTGGAGATCGGGTGAAGAACGAGATGATAGTTGAGAGAGTTTAGAGGGTGTTCTTGAGGTGGGAAGTGTGAAAAAGGGTTAGAAATGATCAAGGCTCACCTTTATAGGTGGGAATTCACGGCCTTAGTGAGTTTACGGCCGTAAACTCCATGTTTACAGCCATGAACTCCATCTAATGGAGTTGAAGGCATTGTTTTGGTGTTGGGGCTTTAGTGGTTGCTTTCTAACGCTTGTTTCTTAAGTGTACAAGGCTCGAAATACTCAAACGGACATTAAATTGTGATAACTGATGGCAGAAATGAACTTGACTTTCAATGAAGTGTTATACTGTGGAAATTATATATACGAAAAATTCGGGTTGTCACATCATCCCCCAGTTAAAGGGAATTCCGTCCCGAAATTAGAGTTCAAACAACTAAGCTATTACACAATAACTAAGCAAAAAGATGAGGATATTTAATTTTCATTTGATCCTCATGCTCCCAAGTGAACTCCGGTCCTCGCTTAGCGTTCCAGCGAACCTTTACAATTGGGATGCGGCTTTGTTTCGTTCGTTTGACTTCCCGATCCATAATTTCCACAGGTTCTCCATGAAGTTGAGGCCTTGTTGATCTCGATCTCGTCGAGTGGGATTACGAGAGTTTCATTGGATAGGCACTTTTTCAAGTTCGAGACGTGGAAGGTAGGATGTATGTTGCTGAGCTCGCGGGGTAGGTTTAGTTTGTAAGCTAAGGGGCCGATTCTAGCAAGAATCTCTAAAGGCCCTATGTATCTTGGATTCAACTTTCCACGCTTTACAAAGCGTATCCTGCCTTTCCAGGGCGAGACCTTCAAAAGGACTCAGTCTCCCACTTGGAACTCCAAGGGTTTTCTCCGTTTTTCTGTGTAGCTTTTCTGTCGATCTCTAGCGGCTTTTAATCGTTCACGAATCTGTACGATCTTCTCGGTCATTTCTCGAATGATCTCCGGACCTATGAGAGCGCTGTCAGGAACTCGTCCTTTAGCTAACTGAGTGTCACCCACCTCAGCCCAGCACAGAGGGGATTTGCACTTTCGGTCGTAGAGGGCTTCGAATGGAGCTACCTTGATGCTCGTGTGATAACTGTTGTAGGAAAACTCGAAAAGGGGTAAGTGGGTATCCTATGTCTTACCAAAGTCGATCACACAAGGCTCGCAGCATATCTTCCAAAGTTTGGATAGTTCTCTCACTTTGTCTGTCGGTCTGCGGATGGTAGGTTGTACTCATGTCTAGCCTCGTTCCTAAGGAGCTTTGTAATTACTGCCAGAACCTCGAAGTGAATCTGCTATATCTATCGAAGATAATGGATATAGGAACACCATGCAGTCGTACGATCTCCTTAATGTATGTTCTTGTGAGTTTCTCCATCTTTTCTGTTTCTTTGATTGGTAGGAAGTGTGCAGACTTGGTCAATCTGTCGATGATGACCCATATGGTATCAAGCCCACCCACTGTCTTGGGTAGCTTGGTTATGAAATCCATAGTGATCCGCTCCCATTTCCGATCGGGTATCTTCGGTTGCTGTAGTATACCTGATGGTTTCTGGTATTCGACCTTGACCTTGGCGCAAGTAAGGCATTTACTCACGAAGGTTGCAATTTCTGCTTTCATGTTAGGCCACCAATATGACTTTTTAAGATCTAGATACATCTTATCTGAACCTGGGTGAACGGAATATCGAGTGTTGTGGGCTTCCATCATGACCAAGTCTCTGAAGCCACCGTGTCACGGTGTCCAGATTCGGTCCATGAGATATAGGGCTCCGTCACCCTTGACCTCCAAGTTCTTATCCATTCCTCGCAGGGATTCTCCCGCCACATTTTCAGGTTTCAAGGCTTCGAGTTGAGCCTCTTTAATCTATGTGGGTAGATGCGAATGGATAGTCATTATTAATGACTTGCCTATTCGACCAGAATATTATTTCCGGCTTAGGGCGTCTGCTACTACATTGGCTTTACCCGGATGATAACGAATTTCGCATTCGTAGTCATTGAGTAGCTCGACCCACCATCGTTGTCTCATATTGAGCTCCTTCTGGTTGAATGTGTGTTGGAGGCTTTTGTGGTCGGTGTATATCGTGCTCTTCGTACCGTACATGTAGTGTCTCCAGATCTTTAAGGCAAACACAACCGCTCCTGATTCGAGGTCGTGTGTGGTGTAGTTGACCTTGTGTGTCTTCAGCTGTCTTGAGGTGTAGGCGATGACCTTACCACATTGCATCAGAACACAACCGAGCCCCTGATTGGACGCATCGCAGTATACCACAAAATCATTTGTCCCTTCGGGAAGGGATAGTATCGGTGTGGTGCATAAGGCTCGTTTTAGGGTTTGAAATGCCTTCTCTTGTTTCTCTCCCCAGTCAAAGGGCACGCCTTTCTGGGTTAATGTTGTAAGGGGTTTTGCGATCCGAGAGAGGTTCTGAATGAACCTGCGGTAGTAGCCAACGAGGCCTATAAATTGACGAATTTCTGTAGGCGTCTTCGGTGCTGACCAATTTTCAATAGCTTTAATCTTGGATGGTTCCACGTGGATTCCTTCTTCGCTAACCACGTATCCTAAGAATTCGACTCTTCGGATCCAAAATTCGCACTTAGAGAACTTCGCGTATAGCTTCTCCGATCGTAGGGTTTCCAGCACTTGTCATAGATGATCGCTATGCTCTTCCTTACTTTGAGAGTAGATGAGTATGTCATCAATGAAGACGATGACGAACTGATCCAAGTAAGGACAGCACACCCTATTCATTAAGTCCATGAATACCGCGGGTGCAATGGTC
Source organism: Lactuca serriola (assembly GCF_051521515.1). NCBI lineage: Eukaryota > Viridiplantae > Streptophyta > Magnoliopsida > Asterales > Asteraceae > Lactuca > Lactuca serriola. The sequence continues at coordinate 167,290,831 of NC_136412.1, forward strand.
ATTCCGAACGGCATGACTACGAACTCGTAGTTTCCGTAACGAGTTCGGAAGGCTATTTTTGGGACATCCTCCTCCAGCACTCACAACTGATGATACCCGTACTTCAGATCAATCTTGGAAAAGTAACTCGCCCCTTGCAGTTGGTCGAATAAATCGTCTATACGAGGGAGAGGGTAACGATTTTTGACCGTCAGTTTGTTGAGGTCTCTATAATCGATGCACATATGGAACAATCTGTCTTTCTTCTTTACGAACAAGACTGACACTCCCCAGGGTGAGAAGCTCAGTCTTATAAAGCCCCTGCTGAGCAGCTCGTTAAGTTGACCGGACAGTTCTTGCATCTCAGCAGGTGCTAGACGATAGGGCGACTTGGTTGCTGGGCTAGCTCCTGGAATTAAGTCGATCATGAACTCGACTGACGTTGGGGAGGTAAACCTGGTAGCTCTTCTGGAAAAACGTTGGAGAAGTCGCATACTACGGGGAAGTCTTTTAGATCTTTCGTTTTCTAGCTCGTGTCGACAACGTGTGCAAGGAATGCACGACCTTCTTTACGCAAGTACTTTTGGGCTTGAATACTCGAGATGTTGCGAAGACTCGTACTGGGTTTGTGTCCGTAGATTAACAGAGTTTTGTTATTTGCTAGATTTAGACGGATTTCTTTGTCGAAGCATAGGATATCGACACGATGGAGACTCAAACAGTCCATGCCACCATGACGTCGAAACTCTTGATTGCCACTAGTATAAGGTCGATTGGGAACGACTGATTATCTAGCGTGAGGGTAAAACCTATGTAGATCTCGATAGCACTCTCTGTCTTTCCGTTAGCCATTTCTACGACGGAGGTTTCTTCTAATGGTTGTGGGGATTGTTTAAGTAAGTGTTTAAAGTTTTGGTTTACGAAGCTTCTTTCTGCTCCACTGTCGAATAGGATACAAGCATAAGAGTTATCGAGAAGGAACGTACCCATGACTACTGTGGGGTCTGCTACTGCTTCATTGTGGCCAATAGAAAGTAGTCTTCCTGTTTCTCCCGCATTGCCAGCTTTCGGGCAGTTTCTTTTGAAGCTTGACTCACTCCAGTACTGGGAACTTGGTTGATCGGTTTAGGTTGAGACCTGCAAAACCGGGCAGTATGGCCCTTCCGGTCGCAGTTAGTGCAGTGCATTTCACGGCAAGGGCCGTGATGATAGAAAGAGCACATGGCGCACTTGGGTAGGTTTCCATCATATGTTTTGGTTGGTGCAGGGGCAGCAGGAGTAGTGACAGCATGGACAGCCACCGTCTGTTGGTTTTTAGAGAATGATTGAGTTGACTTGCCCTTCTTTCGGTCCCACCGTTTCCTCTTGTTGTCAGATGTCTTGGTCGGTGCAATGGCAACCATTGTTGTCGTGGATGGAGTGGAAAGAACTTCATGATCAATCAACCTTTGAGCCAATTCCTTGGCACTGTCAAAGGTCTTCGGGTGTGATGATAGAACGTTCCCTCGATATGGGGGCATTAAACCCCAGATGTATCGTTCAATTTTCTTGATTTCAGTAGGGATCATGTTAGGACACAGAGTTGCCAGGCCGCAAAACCTGGCTGTATAAGCCGCTATGTCGGTCCCTTTCATCCTGAGGTTCCAGAGTTCCTCCTCGAGTTTTTGAATTTCACCCCCAGGGCAGTACTCCCTTCTCAGAAGGTCCTTCAGTGTGTCCCAGCCCATGGCGTTGGCTGTTACCAAAGAGAGTGAATTGAAATGGCCATTCCACCATGTCAGGGCCCTTTCAATGAAGGTGGAAGCAGCGAACTTTATCTTGCTTTCATCGGGGCATGAGCACATTTCGAAGAAGGCTTTAGTTCTTTGGAACCACTGGGACAATGCAAGGATTCCTCCGGTCCCGTTGAAGAATGTTGGTTTGCAGTTCATGAAGTCCTTATAGGTACATCCCTGTGTCCGTTGGTGAACTTCACCATGTCTAGAGTTGCCGCCTATTCCAGCTCCACTTGCATCGCCAAAATTCATTTGATCCATAGCTGCTGTTACAGCGGCAGTTACGGCTGCTTGAAACATCACCGCATTGAACTGCGGAGGAGGTGGTGGTGGAGGTGGAGTTTGAGTTGCAAGTCTGCCTCTGTTCGGGCGCTTACGGGGAGGCATCTTTTGCTGAAAATTTATAAAGATGATGACAATAGTAAGAACCGATTGTAAACATGATGAGGGAGTTTCACGGACTAAACCACCATAGTCCAAATATCAGATAGAGTCATAGCAACAGAGTAGGAAATCACGAAAGTATAGACTTTCCCACGAAGTAGATAACTGCCAAAATTACTGGTATTAAAGATGTAAAATGAGTTCAGGAAAAATGACCTAACAGTAGGTCTTACATCAAACCATAAGGGAAAATGTTGGCAGCCTAGGAGCCTAGTTAGAGTACTTTCAGAGTTAGGAATGTTTACAGACAAGTGCTCTATCGAGCATAGAAAAGGAAAGGCTAGTCCTTAAACAAAAGAGAAAGATGAGTTGACATCTTCTACTGGCGATGGGTACCCATTGGGAGAACCCTAAGATCAGCCAGTTGGCGTACAACTTCTTGAAGATGTCGTTCATGAGCCCTCTGACACGCTCAGAGTTCCCTAACTTCGGCTCGGGATGCCGCTAGCTATTGCCGCAGAACCTCATTGCTCCTCCTTGTCCTATCCATGGCTTCTTCCAGTTGGCGGATACGAACAGTGTTAAGGTTAGAGTTGGCATCGATTTCCACAACTCTACCAATGGCTGCTTGACCTTGTTCAACGTTCCTAGCAATCCTACGGAGCATGATGGGCAAGACTCTGCCCGCTGAACCCCCTCGCTTATGTTGTAGAAGCTTCGGTCTCCGTTGAAAGGTAAAGGTTGTCCCTGTTCATCGCTCCATCGATTTAAGGTTGTTGCCCACATGGGGGTGGGACCCTGAAATGCTAGACGGGGGTTAGGGTTTGGAGCTACTGAGGGCAGGTTGTTGACTTCTGGTTCGGAGTCGGAGCTATCCGAAAAACCCTCTGCACGGTGATCATCCAAAGGGATTGGGTGATCATCTTCTGGCTCCTCATCAAGCCATCCTCCATTGCCTTGGTTTGGATAGTACGGATTGTCGGGAAGGTGGAAGCCAGCCATGTTATCTACGCGAGAAATGGGGAAAGAATAGTTGATAGACATTCTAATCTAAGATACTTATAAGATGATCGTTATGAGTTAGGCCAATACTTTCATAGTGCATACTGATTACATGCGACCGAGGCAGAATAGGCCGTCGAATAAATGACCCTGACTCTAAATCCACAACTACTCTTAGGCACATGCTAGTCACTCCTGGAGAAATGTAGTTGATCAGGCTACATCCACCCAGATTTGACAATATGTCTCTAAGCCCAATTGTGTTGTTCAACAATCTTAATACTTTTGTTCTGTTCTAGTATGATACTGACCCTTTGTATTTATGGATGTATATATATACCTAGTTAAATATTTTTGTATTTAAAAGTATATATTCTTGGTCAGAGTGTTTTAATCCCGATGTGTGTATAGTTCGTATATCTGTTATGGATTTATATACTTGATTCACTATAAACTATGCTCTGATACCAATCTGTCACACCCCAAAACCAAGAACGGCGGAATACGTTCTGGGGTAGAGGACGTCATGTACAGTATCATAACAACGCATAATAGTAAAAACAAGCAACAACATCCATTGCATTAATATAATAATTGTAATACAAGTGTGTTCTGTACAGTTTGATAGACACCAAAAGTATAATTAAAATAAAAGATGAGTCTTGTATGTGCTCCATCTTCTCAAAAGTTGCATCTGTACCTGTCTATTGATGACCTGAGAATACAAGTTATTTTGAAAATGAGTATCAGCATAAAGCTGGTGAGTTCATCAGTATTTAGTGTCATTGCTTGTATAAAAGTGTTTACAATCATGTAATATAATAGCTGTTAACAATGTTTGAAAATTGTATAATCCTTAGAAATTCCTATATTTTCCAGTAAAAGTAGTCTTCTACCAAGACTCGGTTATTTGTAAGTTTGATCCTTTGGGAGTGTAATAGTTTTCCCAATGAAACTATCAGTTATTTAAAATATAGTTTTAGACTTCATTTATGTAAAGTAAATGGGAAAAATAATGTTTTACCCCAGTAGTGTCCCTGCCGGCTGAATGTAATAAAATGCAAACTCCAGGTAGTATTAAAATGTATAATACCCCTCGGGGAGTTTATTTTTCCTTTAATTCTTAATATGTTAATTAAAGGTTCGAATGTGAACTCGTATGTAACCATGCTGATTGACGATCGAGTAACTGATGACCCTCCAGGTCACACGTAGTATGGTGACATTTTGTCACCCCTGGGCCTAGACGGCTCGGACTGTAGCTACCAGTCAAGATGTGGGAGTGTCTGTCCCGTATAGATCTATACACATAATTCACGCTCTCTCTCCAGGAGACTCTGGTTACACGGTGATGGCACAGCGAAGTGTCGTATCGAGGAATAGTATGTCACATTCTGTTTTAGTATATTCTCTTTGTATTATAGTATAATGTACTTTTTGTTGAAATGTATGGAGTGTTCTCTTGTATAGTATATAGTATTCTCTAGTATAGTATTTAACGTGTATAGACTCATAACAGTACCAACTATAGCAAGTGTAATGGTAATAATAGTAATGAGCGGTAATCCTTAACTATACCCATTATAGTTAAATAGAATACTAGTTGCATGACTTTGATACACAAAGGTGTTTGAACTGAAGAGAAGAATTTTATATCCTACACTAATATATAAAATATATAATTAAGAATTCAACGACAGTCAGACAGATAGCAATATACCCTAAGTCCACAATCAAACAAGAATAGGAGGTAAGGTGAGCTATCAGTTGTAAGTCCTTCAAGTCTTATTTATATAAATATATTGGTGTAGGTATGGTTTAGAAATAAAGAAGTTTAAAAGAGTGTGGAACTAGTTTTTATAACAGTTTAACATGAAAACGAGTTTGATAAACATTTAAAGCAGTTTTGTTGGCAAAGCAGTTATAAGTATAGAAATTCCTTTTTGGTTGTAAGTCATAAATCACATGTGATTGATACTATAACTTATTGAATGCAACTTGTATCCCCCCATAAAAACATTTAAAAACATTTAAAAGATCAATTAAGGGGTATGAACTCACCTATAGTGAGCGGATTTGATGGAAGTGCCAAGTAAGATGCTAGGTGTCGGGTGAGGACTTGAACACACACACGGATCCTAATTTAACATATAATAAACATATATGTATCTAATTAGACATTTAACCACAATTTGATCAAGTCAAGCACCTTAGGACATGGAAACACTTTGATTCAAGTGTTATAGGTACCCACGGGTTGCATCTAAGGGTTGTATGGCATGGTATTGGAGTTTATAGCCCAAGGACCACTCCTTATGGAGTTTACGGCCCATGACCACTTCCCCCATGAGTTTATGGCCGTAAACTCATGGTACTAGGTGTCATTTGGTGATTTAAGGTCTTATAGTTAAGGGTAAGCATTCTAGGTGATAAGTCCAAGCCTTAGGAAAGCATTGGGAGCACATTAAGGAAACTTTGTGGAGTTTACGGCCTAAGGACCATTTCCTTGGGGGTTTACGGCCGTATATTCTAGGAGGAATTGGTTTCCTTGATGTTTAAGGTCTCTACTTCAATGGTGGTTGATTCTAGGTTGAGTTTTGGGCAAAAGGAAGGAAGAAATGGCAACTTTGCACCCTTAAAGGGAGTTTACGGCCCAAGAACATGCCTTGGCTGTAAACTCTCATTCATCCTTGGATTCTTGATGTTTGTAAGCCCTAAACATGATAAACCTAGTGTACAATGAGTTAGGATAGGAATACTTACGATCTAGGAGCTTGAATGGTTGATTTTGGCCAAGAACACTAGTGTGTGTTCTTGGTGTTTTGAAGATCTAAGTAAAACACATTAATGAATGGATGAAATGATGTAGAATCACTAGGTGTTATGTTATAACAACAAATCAAGATGAGAAACACTTACATTTTCGGGAGATCGGGTGAACACCGAGAAGATAGTTGAGAGAGTTTAGAGGGTGTTCTTGAGGTGGGAAGTGTGAAAAGGGGTTAGAAATGATCAAGGCTCGCCTTTATAGGTGGGAATTCACGGCCTTAGTGAGTTTACGACCGTAAACTCCCTGTTTACGGCCATAAACTCCATCTCATGGAGTTTAAGTCATTATTTTGGTGTTGGGGCTTTAGTGGTTGCTTTCTAATGCTTGTTCCTTAAGTGTACAAGGCTCGGAATACTCAAACGGACATTAAATTGTGATAAATGATGGCATAATTGAATTTGACTTTCACTGAAGTGTTAGACTGTGGAAGTTATATATACAAAAAATTCGGGTTGTCATATTATGCAACACGGGAAGGTAATCGCATATGCATCCAAACAACTGAAAACACATGAGGTAAATTAAACCACGCATGATCTCGAACTGGGGGCGGTGGTCTTCGCCTTGAAAATTTGGAGGCACTACCTATATGGTACCAAGTGCACCATCTTTACAGGCCACAAGAGTCTCCAACACATTCTAAATCAAAAGGAACTAAACATGAGGAAGCAAAGATGGGTTGAGCTATTAAATGATTATGAGTGTGAGATCGAATACCATCCACGCAAGGCTAACGTGGTAGCCGATGCCCTGAGCCGAAAGGAGTATTCAAGTCCTCGTGTGAAGACTATCAATCACCATCAAATCTCATCTAGCCTCACAGATCAAGGAAGCCCAATTGGACACATTAAAGCCGGAGAATGTCGCTAGTGAATCACTACGTGGAATGGAGAGGAAGCTCAAAGTTAAAGATGACGGAACTCACTACTTCATGAGTAGAATCTAGGTTCCCAAAATTAGGGGATTCAGAGAGGTAATCATGCATGAAGCCCACAAGACGCGATATTCTATTCATCCGGGGTCATATAAAATGTATTTGGATATCAAGCAACATTATTGGTGGCCTAATATGAAGGTAGAGACAACCACTTTCGTGGGCAAGTGTCTTACTTGTGCCAAAGTGAAAGTGGAATACCAAAAGCCCTCGAGACTATTGCAATAACCAGTGATACTCGAGTGGAAATGGGAAAGGATTACTGTGGATTTTGTGACAAAATTGCCAAAGACACCAGATGGATTGGATGCTATATGGGTAATCGTCGATAGATTAACAAAATCCGCTCATTTCCTTCCAATAAAAGAATCCTGCAAGATGGAAAAGCTGACCCGAATCTACATCAAGGAGGTCGTGAGACTCCATGGAGTGCCAGTATCTACTAGCTCGGATCGAGATAGCAGATTCACTTCTAGATTCTAGCAATCTCTTCAGAAGGCAATCAGAACACAGCTAGATATGAGCATTGCCTACCACCCACAGACGGATGGTCAGAGTAAGCGCACCATCCAGACACTCGAGAATATGCTCCAAGCTTGCGTGATTTACTTTGGCAAGTCATGGGATACCCACTTGCCTTTAATCGAATTATCCTACAACAATAGTTACCACACGAGCATCAAGGTTGCTCCCTTCGAGGCTCTCTATGGTCGTAAATGTAGATCGCCTTTGTGCTGGGCCAAGGTGGGTGACACCTAGCTACCAAAAGGGTAATCGCCAGCCAACGCTCTTACAGGACCCAAAATCATCCATGAAACGACCGAAAAGATAATCCAAATCAAAGCTCGAATTCAAGCATCGCGAGACTGACATAAGAGTTATGCTGACAAGCGGCGAAAGCCATTAGAATTTCAAGTCGGGGATCACGTGTTATTAAAGGTCTCTCCATGGAAGGGTATGATTCGCTTTGGTAAATGAGGAAAACTGAACCCGCGATGCATTGGACCGTTCAAGATTCTTGCCCGGATTGGTCCATTGGCTTACAAGCTGCAGCTACCTGCCGAACTAAGCAACGTACACCCAATGTTTCACGTCTCGAATCTGAAAAAGTGTTTACAAGATGAAACCCTTGTCGTTCCTTTGGAAGAGATTGAAATAAACGAGAATCTCCTATTCATCGAAGAACCAGTCGAGATTTTGGATAGGGAAGTGAAGCGTACAAAGCAAAGTCGCATTCCGATTGTGAAGGTTCGATGGAACGCTAAACGTGGACCGGAATTCATGTGGGAACGTGAAGACCAAATGAAGCAAAAGTACCCTCACTTATTCCTTCCTTCACAAACCTAGTTTTCAAAAGAATTTCGGGACGAAATTCCCTTTAACGGGGGGATGATGTCACAACTAGCATTTTTGCTAGGAAAATCTATTCTTGTGTAATCATTCAACTATTGTAAAACATATACTCTAAGTAAATATCACTCAGTGCACATTTAAATTCACCTCTCATGTTCAACAAAGAGTCTGAAAACCCTAAGATTCCCGGTTTAAGTCCATATTGGACTAGGACTTCCTTATTGGGCCTAATGGACCAATGAGCTTCCAATTTAACTATTTTGGGCTTAGGACCCTTAAATGGGCACTAATTGGACCCACTTCCATAAAAATTAGCAATTTGGGCAATTTTGGATCCAAAATAAATTGGTTTATCCTTAATGGGCCTTATTGGGCCATTAATGAATTAATTTGCCCTAACGGGCCATAAACACCCTTTCTTCTTTAAAAATGGGTCGTGAACCATTTAATGAGCCCATTGGGCCGAAAAGCAATTATTTAGGCCTCATAATTTCGAGTAAAGACAAGTAAAGGCCTAAACTAATCCACCCTTTCTCTTAGCCCAAAATTCTCGGCCCAAGATGGGTAGATGAATGATGAGAGATGAAAGATGATATGAGTAAACATTGGCAACTATAGACTTAGTGCCTAACAAATAACATCGGCAGCTATGGACTTAGTTCCTATTGAATAAACTTTGGTAGCTATGGACTTAGTACCTGTTAGATAAATGTTGGTAGCTATAGATTTAATACCTATTAGATAAACACTGGTAGCTATGGATTTAGTACCCGATGAGTGAACTTTAGTGTAACACCCCGATTCTAAGGTATTGTTTAAATAAGATTTATTGGGTTAAAGCTCTACTCAACGAGTTGGTTCTCCTACTCGTCGAGTAGCAGCGGGATGGGATCGCGTGTTAAGTGACCTACTCGACGAGTCATTATCGGGACTCGGCGAGTACAAGCTGGCATATGAAACCCTAAATCCTGGGGTTTGCACCCCTATTTAAAGGAGCCTCAGCCTCCTTTGGGCCTCTTTATAGTTCTAAAGATTCCTGGAGAGCCCTTATACATGTGTGTGTGTCATTGTGTGTGTTTGAATCTTAAAAAGAGAATCTTTGGAGGGAGAAGGCTTGGAGGAGAAGGAGATAGGAGCAAGTAGAGTGTGGGAATCAATACTTATCTCAATTATCATATTCTAGAGGTACCCAAATCGCCATTTTCCTTGTAGAGATCTTTTATTGGTTGAGTTTTAGGGTTTTGTGTGGAATAATAAGTTGATAAGATGAGCTATGGGCTAGATCTGAAGTTGTAACTTCGGATCTGGAGCCTCCATGGATTCTAGAAGCATAAAGTTACAGTTTTGGTCATGATTGAGGTCCCTCTTAAGCATGAAGGTCCATTAAGCACTTAAATAGGCATGATTGAGGATCCTCCTTGGATTCTAGAAGCATAAAGTTACAGTTTTGGTCATGATTTGGAGCCGCTGCATGGCTCAAAATAGGTCTGTATGAAAAAAGAACTGAATGGACTTGGCGAGTCGCAAGGTTGACTCGGCGAGTCACATGAAGATGGCTATGAACTCGACGAGTTGGATGAACAACTCGGTGAGTCCGATGAAGGTTGCCATAAGACTCGACGAGTTGAAGAACAACTCTGCGAGTCGGATGAGTTTTATCCAGGATATGTTTGCATGTATAACCTTCGAGTTGCAAGAAGGAAACTCGACAGGTGACCTTAAGGTTTGATCGAGAATCGGAGGAACTCGACGAGTCACGTTGATGGCTCGGCGAGTTGGATTGTCCTTCAAGGAACTCGACGAGTAGCTGAGGGTACTCGGCGAGTTGAGGTCAACATGGAATGTTGACTTTGACTGAGGACTTTGACTTTGATCAGGGGTTGACTAGTGGGTTATGGAGTACCTTATAAGGATAAGGACTTATGAGTATATTGTACTATGATCATAGGTGGTGGAGCCTGTGTCAAGTGATCCGAGAGTTGGAGTTTACCTTCCGAGTCGACATCTTCGAGGTGAGTTATCCTCACTATATCGATAGGGTCTACGACACCAAGGCCGACCCTTTAGTTGTTATTAGTATGGTATGCTACATGTGATTATGATCTGTTTGATCGGAATCAAGGTAGAGAGTATGCTATGCTTTTATGATCCGTAGGGATTGGTATGCTAGTAACCTGCTAGGTCGGTGCTCTAGTTACGAGAGGATTCTATGATTGATGATCAGTGACATAGATATCCTTGATGTTTGTATATGCCAGTATATGATAGTTATGCGCACATGGTTATTTGCTTGTTGGTTGGGTGGAGGCGGTCCTGCTTTGTGCTGTAGGCCAACATACCCTATGAGCGGTCCGGGGAGACTGGAGGCCCACGTGGTGGACCAGTCATGTCGAAGGCTCGGGATAGATCCAAACAGACTGTAGGCCCAGCAGGGCGGTCCAGTCAGGCCGATGGCCCCGTATGCATGCTGATTGATTGATTGTTACTGATATGGTATTGTCAGTGTGGTATTCGTATTTTGGGGGTAGCTCACTAAGCCCTCGGGCTTACAGTTTTCAGTTTATTGTTTCAGGTACTTCAAGAGATCATGGAAAGGCGAAGGCATGACCGTACCGCTCCTCATCCTTATGTTATGATTTTGGGACACTCTGATGGATATTGATTAGAAAACATTTTTGTAAACAATGTTATTTGATTTTTATTTATGATTGAAAAAGTTTAAATTTGGCGTAAAATTTATGGATTTTACAAGTTGGTATCAGAGCCTTGGTTTGAGTGAATTGGAGGAACACTCGTGTGAATCCAGTCTCAAATCAAGGAGATTTTCGGAAGTAAGTTTTAAAATGGTTTTCAAAATAAGGATGGAGGATGCAGAGGGTACGATCAGTCGGAGCCTGTAAGTAAACCCCAAAATACCATACAGTTATTTGATATTCTCATATGTTAGAACAGCATGCTAGTGCTAGGCTAGAGATCTTCAGGAATTGCATGATAGATTTGCCTGATTATATGATACCTATTAGCCTAGGGTTTCTTGTATATGGAATTGACATCATAACTGTAGATGTTTAGTGTATGCATCACGGCTATGTATAGTCAAGATCTTATAGCTTGAGAATGTCTTATTCGACCTTAGGGTAGGATTGGATATTCGAAAGTCTATCGGGTTTAGCGTTATGTGCGGTTAGCATACACTAGTCCTGCAGGGGCTAATGGAAGTTTCATGGATGCGTGAGTTGTGTGGAGCCGTGGGATCAGTTGTGAGATAGGCGATGTCCCCTAGTAGTGAGGGTTGAGCGCATATTATGTTGAGTATAGTATTAGGGCATTGTGGTGACACTTGAGACAAATATGGGTAGGTGTGGAAGGTAGTATGGGCCCATATTACTGGAAGCACATCACCCATACGCATAGCAAGGAAGTCACAACCACTAGCGTTTGAGGGTATTGGTCTCCCGACATTATATTGTTTATCTGACATATTGAGTATATTGCAGTATTGTGGTGACGAGACATTTTGCTGATGGATCTGGGTCGGGATCTGGGTCAGGATCGAGGACGGGAGACAGAGGGTCGGAGGTACCAATTGCACCTGAGCCCGTGGTACAGATAGAGACTAAGGAGTTGGATGCCAGGATCTGGGAGATTCTGCACGATGAGGTCGATGCGGCTTTCCTAGCGCAGCTAACAGAGATGTTTGGGTCGATCAAGACCGCGATGGTTGAGTATTTTGATGAGGGATATGTAGCTCTGGTAGAGACAGTAGCTGCTGCAGCCACTTCGGCTGTAACTGCGGCAGGGGTTGGAGGAGGACCCAGCAGGGCTTTCCAATACCGGGACTTCGATAATACGAAGCCCCTGATATTTGATGGTACACAGGATGCGATCAGGGCTATGCGGTGGTTGTTTGACGTGGAGGGCTGTTTCTTCATGTGATCATGTCCTACTGACCAGAAGATCAGGTGTGTTAAGCTCGGAGCAAAGGATTGGTGGAGATTGACGACAGGTTCATATTCTGATGATCAGCGGGCTGCTATTACTTGGGACCAGTTCCGGTATATGTTTCGCACCCGCTACGTTCCGCGCATGGAACGGGAGCAGCTTCCTTAGGAGTTTTTGACATTGAGATAGGATGGGGAGTCTGTGATGGAGATTACCCGGATGTTCATTGAGAGGGCTATGTTTTGCCCGGAGTTTGCGTCAGAGCAATCTCAGATGACTCATTATCTGAGTATGCTCAAGACAGATATACGGAAGTTTGTGGCTACACAGCGTTGTGATACCCTCCTGGATCTTCAGGAAGCCACGAGGCGGCGTGAGTTGGACATCGAGTTACAGCTGAAGGAGCAGCGCCAGGCACAGACACAGTCTTAGCCGGCGCCTAAGCGGTCTAAGACCGCTAATACATGGTATGGGGGTCAGCAGAGCCGCACTTGTGGAAAGTGTGGCAGGCTTCATTCGGGAGTTTGTAGAGCAGGAGGTGGGTGCCACAAATGTGACAAAGAGGGGCACTATGCCAGGGACTGCCATCAGTCCGCCCCTCCCGCAGATATGAGGATTTGTTACCATTGTCATCAGGTTGGTCATGTGAAGCCCAACTGTCCGCAGCTTGGCACCAAGCCGGTGCAGGGTTCCGCGCTAGCTACTATGAGGATTGGAGATGGGAGGCCAGTCAAGGTGGAGCCTCCGAAGGCTCAGGGTCGTGCCTTCCAGCTCACGGCCGAGGAGGCCAAGGCAGCACCGGATGTGGTTGCTGGTATGTATCTATTCTCTATCTCAGTTATCGTATTTTGGTTATGCTTATTGGTTGTACCTATGATTAGGTACGTTTCTAGTGAATTCTTTGCCTGCTTTGGTTTTATTTGACTCAGGGGCGTGTCGGTCATTCGTATCTCAGACTTTCAGTAGAGGGTTTAGTGTGCCGATAGATGATCTTTAGTGTATATTGCGAGTTTCGATCACCAACGAGCACGGGGTTTCTACTTCTTCAGTCTACTAGGGATGCGAGCTGGAGATTTTCGGGGTGTCCTTCCCAATAGATTTGATCCCTATCCCCATGGGGGATGTATGCGTGACTGTAGGGATGGATTGGCTTAGCCGTTTTGGTGCCATGATCGACTGTGAGGGACAACGGGTGGTGGTTCGAACCTCAATTGGGGGAGAACTTGTAGTATATGGTGAGGGTACCAGTTTGGGATCAGGGTTTTGCTCGGCAGCCAAGGCTCGACAATATATTCAGCACAGGTGTGCTGGTTATTTGGCGTATGTGGCAGATACGTGGGATAGGGAGCAACTCTCAGTTTCCGAGGTCCCGGTAGTTAGGGAGTTTGCTGATGTGTTTCCGGAGGAGTTACCCGGAGTGCCTCCGGAGAGGTAGGTTGAGTTCAGGATTGATCTAGTGCCAGGTGCGGCCCCTATCGCCAAGGCACCGTACCGTTTGGCACCGCCTGAGATGTAGGAGCTATCATCTCAGTTGCAGGAGCTGCTGGGTAAGCAGTTTATTCGTCCGAGTAGTTCGCCCTGGGGAGCACCGATCCTTTTTGTAAGAAAGACGGACGGTTTACACGGGATGTGCATTGACTATAGGGAGCTGAACAAGTTAACGGTGAAGAACCGTTATCTGCTTCCGAGGATAGACGATCTTTTCAATCAGCTGCAGGTGCATCTTGGTTTTCCAAGATTGATTTGAGATCAGGATATCACCAGGTCAGGGTGAGAGAGGAAGACGTAGAGAAGACCGTGTTTCAGACTCATTATGGTCATTACGATTTCGTGGTGGTGCCGTTTGGGCTCACTAACGCGCCAGCAGTGTTCATGGATCTGAAGAACCGAGTCTGCAGACCGATGCTCGATCGCTCGGTCATTGAGTTTATAAATGATATCATAGTGTTTTCCATGACCCGAGAGCAGCATGAGGATCATCTCAGGGAGCTGCTGGAGGTTCTGAGGCGAGAACGGCTGTATGCCAAGTTCTCGAAATGCGAGTTTTGGTTACGAGAGGTCCAGTTCCTCGTACATCTCGTTAACCAGGAGGGGATTTTGGTCGATTCGGCCAAGGTGGAGGCGGTTATGTAGTGGAAGATTCCGAAATCTCCCTCATACATCAGGAGTTTCTTGGGTTTAGCAGGGTATTATCAGAGATTCATTCTTGATTTCTCCAAGATTGTCGTGCCTCTCACTCGTCTAATGAGGAAGGGGGTGGATTTCCGGTGGGGCCCTGAGCAGCAGAGGGCATTTGAGACCCTTCAGCGATGTTTATGCGAGGTGCCGGTGTTAACACTCCCCGAGGGAGTTGAGGATTTTGTGGTATTTTGTGATGCATCCATCATAGGCTTGGGAACAGTCCTCATGTAGAGGGGACGAGTGATAGCCTATGCGTTGAGGCATTTGAAGCCGCATGAGACAAGATACCCCACACACGACCTTGAGTTGGGAGCGATGGTCTTCGCTCTCGAGATTTGGAGGCACTATCTGTATAGGGTCCGTTGCACTATATACACGAATCACAAGAGTTTAAGACACATCATGGATCAGCCGAACCTGAACATGAGGCAGCGCATGTGGCTGGATGTGGTCAAGGACTATGATTGCGAGATCCTTTACCATCCTGGTAAAGCAAACGTGGTTGCGGATGCTCTAAGCCGCAAGTCAGCTGGGTCCTCTACCCCAGCCAGGTGTATGAGGATAGCGGTGCATTCCCCGCTGGTGGGTTTGGTTAGGGATGCTCAGATTGAGGGTATGAGACCAGAGAACTAGAAGTTGGAGAGGATTAAGGGACAAACCACCCAGTTTGTTCAGGATAGCCGCGGATTGTTGACCCGTTACGGTCGAGTTTGGGTTCCGATGTTCAGAGGGTTTTGGCATACAGTGATGGAGGAGGCCCATAATTCTTGTTTTTCTATTCACCCGGGAGCCACCAAGATGTACCATGATTTGAGTTCAAGTTATTGGCGGCCTAGCATGAAGCGAGATATCGCTTGGCTTGTTGAGAGGTGCTTGACCTGTAGGATGGTTAAAGCCGAGTATCAAAGCCGAGTATCAGAGGCCGCATGGTAAGCTGCAGCCTCTGGAGATTTCCATGTGGAAATGGGAACATATCGCGATGTATTTCATCACGAAGTTGCCAAAGACGGCAAAGGGGTTTGATGTTATATGGTTCATCGTGGATCGATTGACCAAAAGTGCCCATTTCCTAGCCATACGGGAGAGTTCGTCGGTAGAGAAGTTGGCCGACCTGTACGTCTGTTAGATTGTCTCTTGCCATGGGTCCCAGTTTCCATTGTTTCCGATCGGGATGTTAGATTTACTTCCCGTTTTTGGCAGAAGTTCCACGAGGATTTGGGTATGGGACTGCATTTTAGTACGGCGTTCCATCCACAGACTAATGGGCAAAGTGAGCGGACCATTCAGACCCACGAGGATATCTTGAGGGTGTGCATCATTGATTTCGGTGGGAGTTGGGATTCCCACCTACTGCTTGCAGAGTTTGCCTACAACAACAGCTATCATTTCAGTATTGGCGCCCCGCCTATCGAGCTGTTGTATGGGCGGAAGTGTAGGACCCCAGTCTGCTGGGGCGAGGTTGGGCACAGGGTGATAGGTCGAACAGAGGTAGTTCTGCAAACTACCAAGATGATACAGTAGATTAGACAGTAACTGCAAACCGCTCAGAGTCGGCAGAAAAGTTATGCCGACTGACGCCGATCTAAGCTGGAATTTTAGGTGGGTGACATGGTTCTCCTGAAGGTCTCACCCTGGAAGGGTGTGATCCGATTCTGGAAGAGGGGAAAATTGGGTCCCCGTTACATTGGGCCGTTCAGGATTGTTGCTAGGGTTGGCAGGGTGGCTTATAGGCTAGAGCTTCCGGAAGAGCTTAGCCGGATCCACATCACATTTCATGTTTCGCAATTGCGAAAATGCATTATGGACCAGGAGGCAGTAGTATCGTTGGATGACATTTAGGTCGATGAGCGCCTGAACTATGTGGAGAGGCCTATGGCTAGTTTGGAAAGGAAGAAGAAGATTCTGCAGAATAAGGAAATACCTTTAGTAAAGGTACATTGGGAACATCTGAGGGGATCCGAGTGGACATGGGAGCCGGAGGCAGAGATGCGCGAGCATTACTCAACATTGTTTACTCCAACGGACTTCGAGGGTGAAGTCTAGTTCAAGTGGGGGAGAGTTGTAATGCCCCGATTCTCAGGTATTGTTTAAATAAGATTAATTGGGTTAAAGCTCTACTCGACGAGTTGGTTGACCTACTCGTCGAGTAGCAGCAGGATAGGATCACGTGTTAAGCGACCTACTTGACAAGTCCATATTGGGACTCGGCGAGTAGGAGCTAGCAGATGAAACCCTAAATCTCGGGGTTTGCACCCCTATTTAAAGGAGCCTCAGCCTCATTTGGGCCTCTTTACAGTTCTAGAGAGTCCTGGAGAGCCCTTATATGTGTGTGTGTGTGTGTGCCATTGTGTGTGTTTGAAGCTTGAAAAGAGAATCTTTGGAGGGAGAAGGCTTGGAGGAAAAGGAGATTGGATCAAGTAGAGTATGGGAATCAATACTTATCTCAGTTATCATCTTCTATAGGTACCCAAATCGCCATTTTCCTTGTAGATCTCTTTTATTGGTTGAGTTTTAGGGTTTTGTGTGGAATAATAAGTTGATAAGATGAGCTATGGGCTAGATCTGAAGTTGTAACTTTGTATCTGGACCCTCCTTGGATTCTAGAAGCATAAAGTTACATTTTTGGTCATGATTGAGGTCCCTCTTGAGCATGAAGGTCCATTAAGAACTTAAAATAGGCATTCAGAGCCTTTAAAGCCATGCATGCACGTAAAGTTTGCAACTTTACGTGATAAGCATGCCCTAGAAGCTTGGATCTGTGATTTGGAGCCACTGCATGGCTCAAAATAGGTCTGTATGAAAAAAGGACTGAATGAACTCGACGAGTCGCAAGGTTGACTCAGCGAGTCACATGAAGATGGTCGTGAACTCGACGAGTTAGATGAACAACTCGGCGAGTCCGATGAAGGTTGCCATAAGACTCGACGAGTTGAAGAACAACTCTACAAGTCGGATGAGTTTTATCCAGGATATGTTTGCATGTATATTCGTCGAGTTGCAAGGAGGAAACTCGACGGGTGTCTTAAGGTTTGATCGAGAATCGGAGGAACTCGACGAGTCACCCTGATGGCTCAGCGATTTGGAATGTCCTTCAAGGAACTCGGTGAGTAGCCGAGGGTACTCGGCGAGTTGAGGTCAACATCGAATGTTGACCTTGACTGAGGACTTTGACTTTCATCAGGGGTTGACTAGTGGGTTATGGAGTACCTTATAAGGATAAGGACTTATGAGTATATTGTACTATGATCATAGTTGGTGGAGCATGTGTCAAGTGATCCGAGAGTTGGAGTTTACCTTCCGAGTCGACATCTGCGAGGTGAGTTATCCTCACTATATCGATAGGGTCTACAACACCAAGGCCGACCCTTTAGTTGTTACTAGTATGGTATGCTACATGTGATTATGATCTGTTTGATCGGAATCAGGGTAGACAGTATGCTATGCTTTTATGATCCGTAGGGATTGGTATGCTAGTGACCTGCTAGGTCGGTGCTCTAGTTACAAGAGGATTCTATGATTGATGATCAGTGACATAGATATGCTTGATGCTTGTATATGCCAGTATATGATAGTTATGCGCACATGGTTATTTGCTTGTTGGTTGGGTGGAGGCGGTCCTGCTTTGTGCTGTAGGCCAACATACCCTATGAGCGGTCCGGGGAGACTGTAGGCCCACGTGGCGGACCATTCATGCCGAAGGCTCGGGATAGATCCAAACAGACTGTAGGCCCAACAGGGCGGTCCAGTCAGGCCGATGGCCCCGTATGCATGTTGATTGATTGATTGTTACTGATATGGTATTGTCAGTGTGGTATTCTTATTTTAGGGGTAGCTCACTAAGCCATCGGGCTTACAGTTTTCAGTTTATTGTTTCAGGTACTTCAGGAGATCATGGAAAGGCGAAGGCATGACCGTACCACTCCTCATCCTTATGTTATGATTTTGGGACACTCTGATGGATATTGATTAGAAAACATTTTTGTAAACAATGTTATTTGATTTTTATTTATGATTGAAAAAGTTTAAATTTGGCGTAAAATTTATGGATTTTACAAGTTGGTATCAGAGCCTTGGTTTGAGTGAATTGGAGGAACACTCGCGTGAATCTAGTTTCAAATCAAGGAGATTTTCAGAAGTAAGTTTTAAAATGGTTTTCAAAATAAGGATGGAGGATGCAGAGGGTACGATCAGTCGGAGCCTGTAAGTAAACCCCAAAATACCATACAGTTATTTGATATTCTGATATGTTAGAACAACATGCTAGTGCTAGGCTAGAGATCTTCAGGAATTGCATGATAGATTTGCCTGATTATATGATACCTATTAGCCTAGGGTTTCTTGTATATGGAATTGACATCATAACTGTAGATGTTTAGTGTATGCATCACGGCTATGTATAGTCAAGATCTTATAGACTGAGAATGTCTGATTCGACCTTAGGGTAGGATTGGATATTCGAAAGTCTATCGGGTTTAGCGTTATGTGCGGTTAGCATACACTAGCGCTGCAGGGGCTGATGGAAGTTTCATGGATGCGTGAGTTGTGTGGAGCCGTGGGATCAGTTGTGAGATAGGCGATGTCCCCTAGTAGTGAGGGTTACTGATATGGTATTGTCAGTGTGGTATTGGTATTTTGGGGGTAGCTCACTAAGCCCTCGGGCTTACAGTTTTCAGTTTATTGTTTCAAGAACTTCAGGAGATCATGGAAATGCGAAGGCATGATCGTACCGCTCCTCATCCTTATGTTTTGATTTTGGGACAATCTGATGGATATTGATTTGAAAAAATTTTTGTGAACAATGCTATTTGATTTTTATTTATGATTGAAAAAGTTTCAATTTGGCGTAAATTTTATGGACATTACATTTAGCAGCTATGGAATTAGTGCTTTACAAATGAGCATTGACAGCTATGGACTTATTGCCTATCATATGAACCCTGGAAATGATGGACTTCAGAATGAACGAATGCAGGATAGATGACTCTTAGGGTTGATCATTAGGAATAAAAAGATAATGGGGATGGGTAATTGGGTTAATTGTTTGACGATTAGACATAATAATTATATTATTGTGGGTTGAAAACCCTATGTACTCACCAGGTTTCCCAACTTGATGCACTCAAGCTTATTTGTATCACATGTGTCGATATGAAGTTACATTACATTGAGAGATTAAAGAGATGTAGATAACTAGTGTAAATGAATGTAAGTTCTACTTATGCTTATGTTTCTGTATAGACAATGACATCCCAAATGTTTTAAAATGAATAAAAAAAATACATTTCTTCGGAAATGCTTTGATAACGTATTTATCATGTTTTACTAGGAACAAATTCCGCAACATTTTTTTATCAAAAGAAGTACTCAGATTTTTTTATAAAGCATAAACAAAATCGGTCTTTTCTGGCCATGAAAATGGGGATGTCACAGTGTGTCTAATATATTTTAGGTACTACACTTGAATAGACACAAGCAGTAGCTTATTTAGGGAAGATGCCTAACTTGCTTTTATTTTCTTAATAATTTGTGATGCTTTATGCTATCGTTTGATCGGATCTATGTTCTGTTGCCGACCGGATGTGGAAATTTTATGTGTTCAGATTTCTAAACGTTTAATTACAATATTAGAACTGACATTTAATTTTTCGAGGTAATAAGGAGGAATACGCGTCTAAACCTTCCTCTGTCTTTATTCTCGTCTCGATACACAAAACGACTACTCTGTTGTGCAGAACCTCATGGTGAAGACTCGTAGTGAATTGAGTAAATGGAGGAAATGAGAAGACTTACAATATTGAATAGTACTTATCAGAAGATATCGTAAGAGTGATAT
The DNA here is from genome assembly GCF_051521515.1 of Lactuca serriola. NCBI lineage: Eukaryota > Viridiplantae > Streptophyta > Magnoliopsida > Asterales > Asteraceae > Lactuca > Lactuca serriola. Next base: position 167,311,044 of record NC_136412.1, read on the forward strand.
CTTGCCTTTAGAATGCGTCTAATAAATAGCATGTCTAGTACAGGAGAATTACACTTTCATTAGTAGAAAGAAAGATTTTTTGTTTAATCCATGAAGTTATCCCATCATCTGACATGTCATCACCAACCGAGTTGAAGTAGAATTGATGATTGAAGATACGCATGGAAGAAGTACTAGTAGAGTCTAGGGTAAATTATATGATTGTTTGGACACATTTGTATGTGTTAAAATTGTTTTTATGATAATGACTTGGAGAACTGCGAGGCAATACTTGGGACGAGTATGAGTAGGTGTGAATGGTAGTAGAGGCCTGTACTACCGGAAGCACAGGACTCACACTTGGATCAGGGAAAGTGACAAGGTTACCAACAAGCTACTAGTTGATTCCGTTTTATTCAAGTATGTCGTTACCATTGTTTCGGTAATGATTAAGAAGATGATTGTTGTTTCGACCCTAATGGTCATATCAAATTGAGTCCGACTAAGATGAGTATGTTACGTGGTTCAGAGAACCAAGTTCGATGTATCATCTAACTTAAGCCAGAAGATTGAAGTGAAAGATAATCGAAGCGGTCAATAGAAGTATCACGTTAGTTAAAGAAGTTGGTAGCTAGAAATGCTACATGTTAAAATGTGATTATATCACATTAGAACATGAAGGAAAGTACATTCCATTCCGGAATTTGACTCTAAGAGACCTGAGTCTGAGCGTTGCAACATACGATGAGAGTTCATTAGAACGCGACCTATCGGTCTATCGTGGAAATCAAATAAACTTATCTTAAGTTTGTTAAAAAGAAGAAGGAGTCTCTGATAAAGAGGGAGTTTTTGACATAAAGATCATGATTGAAAGTGTAAAAAGACATAGAGAACGGGTGCAAGATCAAGCACCGCTTGCAGTCAAGAAGACCAGGAGTTAGATAAGCATTCGAAGAAACATAGAAGTTATGATTATTACCTAGGATGAAGAGATAACATATGGAGTCATTATACAGCCATGTTTCGTTGATGATTCTGGGACGTAATCATCCTAAGGGGGAGATAATTGGAACGCCCGCACATTCGGGCTAGTTAATTTAGAGACAAGAAACACAAAAAATGAGTTATTGATGGAATATTATATATAAGGATTAATCTTAACCAAGAAGTAGTATATGTTACAAGGGCTCCGTACATATAAAGAACGCCGAAATCCGGGTTATAACGAAGAAGTTATGGCCCGTCGAAGTTTTATAGCAAAACGGGCACGACACCGGGAGACGTAAATAATGTATTTACGATAGAGGACTTTTTGACCTTAGTGATCTAAACAAAAGTTGTAGTATACGTTAAAACAAGAGCATGTATAAAAAGAACGCGCAAATCTAACTTCGTGTGAGGAAGTTATGAATTTTCTAAGATTTGGCACAACAGTGCACGACCCGAAACTTGAATTTTAGATCGAGCGGTTTTTGGCCTACATGACCTAAATGAGATTTGAAGATCTCATTAATAGGAATTCAACCATAAAATGAAAGACAAAAACGGAATCCGTACGAAAGAGTTACAAATTTTTCGCGGTCATTTAACATTATAATATCCTCCTACTGTTAAACTTAAGATCATTCGAGAATTAGCCGACGGAGTCAACGAAAGTTGTAGATATTTTTTTATCTACGCGTGGACATAAAGAACATCAAAAACGGAGCTCGTATGTGAAAGTTATGGATTTTAGAAGTCGGAAGTGTGCTGTGCGAAAATGGGTTACGTAGCACAATCTTGGCCATTGCTTTCTCCCCAAGTCTTGCCACCAGATGGTGACATGTGGCACCAAGTTCAGCCATATTTCACCCTATAAATAGAACCTCTCCCACCGTCATTTTCTTCACACCTTTCCCATTCTTTCTTCTCTCTACACTCTCTCTAAAACTCCCAAAAAAAACTCCCCTGGCGCTAGAAGAAAGCCCCGGGGTGCTCGACCGCTCTGAGAAGAAGAGCTCTCGGCTCGAAAGTCCTGCCCCTGTAGAGCTCGACTTCTAGCCAAATCCCCTCGTAGGTAAGATACGCCTACCTAATTTTTAATATAGATTTTATTTAAATATAGTAATGTTATAAGGACCTTATAATAATTACTTGAGCTATTATTATGGGTTATATAAGTGTCGTTACAATATCTTTTTAACTACTCGCGGTATGGGGAATCTTGTTTAATGGGCTGTATAGGGTCGTTGGATTTCAGAAGTGCTATATGCCAGAATGGTCCTGCCCTCCGGTGTTTTATGTCTGGCCTTGTTAGTACATAGTGGTTGGAAAATATTGTTTAAACGCTTATATAATAATAATAATGCTAAGACTAATAATTAGTCACGGTAAATATTAGACTAAAATTTAGCGATAATAATGCAAGGTTTCGTCGAAGGAAAATAGAATCGTTAAAAGTGAAGCGTTGCCCGAGTTTGGAATCATCACTTTAGCAAGTGAGTGCATAGTTACTTTGATCTTACACACAGATATGAAATAATTTATATAAATTACGTGTTATGCGTGCATATTATCTGTATACTTGTTATCTATGCTGGATGTACAATTTTATACTTTTTTTAAATAATTTAAACTGTATATGTATATTATATCTACGAATATGTTGGGTAAAACATGGGTAGATGAATGATGAGAGATGAAAGATGATATGAGAGAACATTGGCAACTATAGACTTAGTGCCTAACAAATAACATCGGCAACTATGGATTTAGTGCCTATTGAATAAAATTTTGTAGCTATGGACTTAGTACCTGTTAGATAAACGTTTGTAGCTATGGATTTAGTACCTATTAGATAAACACCGGTAGCTATGGATTTAGTACCCGACGAATGAACTTTAGCAGCTATGGAATTAGTGCTTTACGAACGAGCATTGGCAGCTATCGACTTAGTGCTTGTCATATGAACCCTGGAAGCGATGGATTTCGGGATGAATGAATGCGGGATAGATGACTCTTAGGGTAGACCCTAAAGAATAACGAAGATAATAGGGATGGGCAATTTGGTTAATTGTTTGATGATTAAACATAATAATTATATTATTGTGGGTTGAAAACCCTATGTACTCACCAGGTTTCCCAACTTGACCCACTCAAGCTTATTTGTATCACAGGTGTCGATATGAAGTTACATTACACTAAGAGATTAAAAAGATGTAGATCACTAGTGTCAATGAATGTAAGTTCTATTTATGCTTATGTTTCGGTATTGACAATGACATCCCAAATGTTTTAAAATGAATAAAAAAATACATTTCTTCAGAAATGCTTTGATAACGTATTTATCATGTTTTACTGGGAACAAATTCTGCAACATTTTCTATCAAAAGAAGTAATCTGATTTTTTTTATAAAACATAAACAAAATCGGTCTTTTCTGGCCGCAAAAATAGGGATGTCACATCCTCTCACCCTCTATTTTCTTAATCTCTCGGCCGAAGGCAAGCACATACACACACAACATCAAACTCTCTCAAACACTCACAAGAACACTCCTTCCTTTCCTCTAAAATTTTCGAAGATCTAGGGTTGTTCAAGAAGATTTCCACCAAAAGTCATCATTTTCTTGGTAAGTCCTTACATATCCAAGTTATATAACTTCCTTCTCATGATAGATCAGTCCTTCTAAGCAAATGTTTGCTGATCATACTCGTAGAAACCTCCTAAGCTCGAGATCCACTCAAGGAAGCTTGCTAGGACCAAAAATCTCTTCATCTCTTCTTCAAAACCGAAACATCAAGCAAAGGTGAGTTCATACCCCATTGTTTTCGATTTTTACATGATTTTTGGGGGGAGAATACAAGTAAAATGTGTAGATCTATGTGTTATATGCATGCCTTGTGTGATTTCTTAGTTTATTTTGTAAAAATGTGTTAGATCTTAACAAATCTCGACATATTAACTAACATTGAGTAAAAATCCATGAACTAAGACACCTTATACATCATATTTTCAAGTTTAAAATGTTTATATGTTTAAGATATAAAAATTTAAAGCAAAAACCTTTTAAGGGTCAAAATTGTCAAGCAAACAAAAGACAAGGGCAAAACATGACATTTGCAGTTTTTAAAGGACCAAACTGGTCCTACTTGTATAAAAAGGGATTTTTATGATAAAAATGCTTTCCAAAGGGCCAAAAATGTAAAATTTAGCTTATTGGGCTTAGTATTTGGGCCTCACGGTTTTGGGCCCAAATTTGCGAAAAAATGGAAGTTTTGGGATTAAAAATATTATTAGACCAAAGTTTGAGTCATAAATGTAATTAAACCAAATTTAGGGGTGAAAATAACATTTATTTCTAAATTGGACCAAAAATGTAACTTTTATAAAAATTGGGCCGAAAGTGTCATTTTTACAAACAAGGGGCTGAAAATGAAATTTTCTGCGGAACTCGGCCATAAATGTCAAAATATAAAATTTTGGACTAGATCCGTAAATTTATAAACATTCGGGGCGAAATTACAACTTTTTATAAATCATGGACTAAAGTGTTATTTTTACAAAACTTTGGGCCTTAATTGAAAATTTGAGACTTATTGGCCAAGAATGTCGTTTTTACAAAAAGATGACTTTTTATATTCAATTCGGTAAACATCGAGCTAAAACAACCAACGAAATAATAACGAATGGATGAAATACATCGATAACAATTTTTATTGGGCCTAATATTCACATTACATGGCCAATGGGCCTTAAGGGCCCATTCAAGTGTATATTGAGCCCAATATTTTCCATGACATGTTTATTGGGCCTTATGACCCAATTACATGTTAATTTGGGCCTGGGCTATGGGTCACATGTTTGTTGGGCCTTGGTGGTCCACTTACATGCCTATTGGTCCTAAATTACCCTCTTACATGCTATTGGACCTTTGTGGTCCATTTACATGCTAATTGGGCTTGGACTAAAATTCACATGTTAGCAGATCGTAGCTATACCTTTACATAATTATTTAACTTCGTATACTTATATACATACCTTTGGATTTGAAAACCTAAAACATTCACGTAAACATTAAACATGGTATGAAAATGAGAATCTAGTGAGACATGTCGGTTGGCACCTCTGAGTGTACAATCGTAGCCTGTGGTGATAACCAGAGTTTCCCGGAGGGAGAGCGAGAGTTTGTGTATAGATCTATATGGGGTGACCCCCACGCCTTAGCTGTTCTCTACAGCCAAACTAGGCCAGTTTAGGGCGACAAAACCTTGAGCAAATACCGACATTTGGAAAATGCCAAGACATGAAACCTAGTCATTATCATGCATGGTTATAACGGCTCATATAGAGATCCAATACCAATTTAACATATGGAAGATTAACCCTTCTATTGTGTTAATACGAAACAACTTAATTAATGATACAAGAACCTCGACATTGTTATAAATCAAAAAATATCGGATTTTATGGGGAAATACTATTATTCATTTATCACTTACTTACAATACAAATAAATTTAAACTGCCATCATATATGTTACTGCTATGAAATTCACGTATGCATTTATACTTGACTCTCACATCATTTTCAGACATTTTACAGAAAATATGGGATTTTCTGGGTTTTTACAAAAGTTGCAAATACTTTTATTCAAACATACTTATGAACTCACCAACACTATATATGTTGACCGGTTTCAAAATAACTTGTATTCTCATGTAATCGTTAAGCAGAAAGATTTTCAATTGTGTATGGATTTATTTTGTGTGACATCACCTATCATACTATTAATACTTGGAGTTTATGTAATCTTTAACAATGTACTTGATGTGAACAATGCCGGTTGTAATATGTAATGTTGGTGATGAATGTGTTATGTTTCATGTATATTCATTATGATGATAATTCAATTGTTAGTCACATGAGCCCCCAGAAGTTTCCACTGTCTGGTTCGGGGGTGTGAAATATTTGGGTTCATGTTCTTCAATGGGTCCTTCTACCAAGATTTGAGCTTCGGGCAGTTCATAAGTTATTTTTTCCAACACATTTTCTGTTCTGAAAAAGTGTGCAAACTCAATGTCGGACCTGCAAAATTCTGCAATGTTGTCTTCAAGAAGTTGATGGCAACACTGTAAGCTCTGATGCTTGAATGATTAGTTTGGCAATCTCGGAGGTGAGCAACAATTGTGAGAATGTCATTGGGGTTGATTGAGAGAAAGTCAGCATCCGTGAGAGTGAGAGTTGCTTCTTTATTCTGAGAGACGTAATATTTGTACAACATACAGTTAAAATCAAATTTACTCTAAACCTTGTTTCTGAAACCAACGATCTTTATGATCCGCTTTCAAGACCACACTTCTTTTTGAGGACGTGCGTTAACGGAGTAGAAAGTTCTAAATCTCTCATGCTCTGTCTTGATGATTATTTGTGCATCATCACTCGGATGAAGAGGAGTGTATTTGATGTATAATTTTCCATATGGAGAGATTAGAAGATCAATTTGGTCGAAATCCTGAGTTGGAAGATCATAGTACATGTAGGGCACAAAGTCAATGTCATGAATAACTCCTTCTCGGAAGAGAGGAGATATGCCCAACATCAGATTCAGATTGTCTTTCAGTGCTTGAATCCTGATGCTTTCTTCCAATGCTTGATCTATCTGTTCTAGAGACCAACCCTCAGACTTTCTGAACATCCTTACTGGGCTGTCAGGTTCAATAGCAATTTTCTTTCCTTTGACTTGAGGTAGTTCATTTAGATCAACGATTATTTGTTGAACTGTGTCAGAGAGGATGAATTCTAGTGGAGGAGTAACCAGGGGCTATTCAGGGAGATCATATGGTTTCCAAGTTGGAGAATCTTCATCGATTGAAACTATTCTCGGAGCAGGGATTGGTGGAAGCATGGATTATGTTGCTCGGTAGGCATCAACAGTTATTTTCGTTTTGAGCTTCGCCATTTCATGACTTTTCTTGAGCACATCTGCCATGGATGATGGCCAAGAGACAGCAGACCAAATCCTATTTTATTCTTCCGAGAGAACCTTCATTGGTTGTTCCTATTGTATTAGGTGTCTAATCCCATAACTATAATTGGTATGTACTTGACCCGAGAGGAGCATGGTCCATTTAGGTTGCATATCACCATGACAATTTGATAGGATGGACTTTTGAGAAGAGGTTATTTATGATTTGAAAATATATTATAAGTTCTAATATATTAATATGAAATCATATGATCTAATTAGTATTGATCAAGAGTTAATTTGAAACTAATTATGTGATCAAAAGAGACTAATTAAATATATGGGGATTGATTTGGTAAATCAATGATTCTTATAGTGTGGGCAAATTGTTATTTAGGATGGGCTAAACCAATATGGTAGTCCATGGATAGTCAATGGAGGTTTAATGTGACAACCCGGAATTTTTATTCGTACAAACTCTAAAGTCAATCACTTCAATTAAAAGCCAATCACATTTTTAATAATTGTTAGCCAATTTAAAAGTCCGTTTGAGTGTTATAACTATTTATTCTTCAAACGAACGAAAGAAAGGAAGTACCGTCTTGGGCCTTGAAGTAGCAAACCCACCCAATGCACCCTAATAAAGGTTTCACGGCCAAAATTTTAAAGTTTGGGCCGTAAACTCTTGTGTGGCCGTGAACTCATGCCTTAGGCATGAGTTTACTCTTCAAACTCCTCATTTCTTACTTCCACCCTCAAGTTTACTCCCCGTTCTATCTCAACTATCATCTCGTTCTTCGCCCGATCTTCCAAAAACGTAAGTGTTTCTCGACTTGATTTGTTGTGATTCCCTATCACCTAGTTTTTATACATCATTTCATCCATTCATTATTGCATTTCAACTAGATCTTCAAGTGTTCTTCAAAACACCAAGAACACACACTAGTGTTCTTGGACCTTAAACACCCAATCGAGCATCTATCTTGTAAGTACACTTGCCCTAGCCTCTTGTGTGCTTAGTATGATCTTAATAACACTTGAAAATCATCAAGAATCATAAGAACAAAGGAGCTTACGGCCAAGGATGTTCTTGGTCCATAAACCCCTCTTAAGGTGGCTAAATGGACCCTAGTTCCTTCCTAAGCCTTGGATGCCAACCTTGATCCTTCCTAGATGTGTTTAAGACCTTAAACAACAATCAAAACAAGTCCCCATAAGATTTTACAGCCGTGAACACCTAAGGAAGTGGTCCTTAGGCCGTGAACTCTACAAGGCAGTGTTAGTGTGCTCCTAATGCTTTCCTATGGCTTGGACTTGATCATCGGATGCTCAATCATGACTTTTAAGACCTCAAAACACAATTTGGCACTTATTACCATGATTTTACGGCAATAAACTCATAGGGAAATGGTCATGGGCCGTAAACACCATAAGGAGTGGTCCTTGGGCCATAAACTCCAATGTCATGCCATACAACCCTTAGATGTAACCCTTTGGTACCTATAGCACTTGATTTAAAGTGTTTCCATGTCCTAGGGTGTCTTAACTTGATTAATTAGTTGTTAAGTGTCTAATTAGATACATATATGTTTATTATATGTTAACTAGGATCATTGTGTGTGTTCAAGTCTTCACTTGACACCTAGCACCTTGTCCGACACTTCCATCCGATCCACTCACTACAGGTGAGTTCATACCCCTTAATTATCCTTTTCAATGATTTTAAATGTTTATAAATGCTTTTATGGGGGGGATACAAGTTGAATCATGCTAGTTATTACATCAATCACATGTAATTAACAACTAGCATACAAATGGATTTATTACACTTTTAGCTGTTTACTCAGGATACTACTTCCAAATGACTTACTAAAACGTTTTTACATGTTAAAGCTCTTTATCAAACTGTCTTACATATTGTATGTTTCCTTTCAAACTCTATTACAATTGTGTTTCAAACAAAGGTTTTATTGTACTTAACACTGTTCTTAACAAACAAACTGCTTTCAAATCATTTTATAAACTGACATCAAGTCATCATTTCTTAGTTATTAAACTTTTTCAAAGGTTTTACAAAACTCCTTTTATACTTTTATATTGTCAAATGCATGCCTATATATGTATAGTTATATAAGTAATGTTTAAAGGACGTAGGACGGCTAGCTTGCTTTATTTCCTTTTCCTCATTGGGATGTGGCCTTAGGGCATCGGTTATTCGTTCGAATGTCGTCTAAATATTAGTTATATATCAAGTATACATATATAGACATAAAAGTTACTCAAGTCGGTTTGGTACCTTTGGTTAGCAAAGGCATACTTCGGTTATACACGTACATTACTAGTAGCTATAATAGGCATAGTTAGGAGATACCACATACTATTCCAAGTACAAGGGATCATACAAGAGTCAGTTCATTCATGAGTGCATACTAATACAATACTTACTATATGAAGAGATACAATTACAGAAATACAATTACAAGAATATTAATACATTACATACTATATGAAGAGATACAATACACGATAACAGAACATACATAATAAGGTGTTATAACATGGGACAAGTACAGGATCTAACTATACCAATGAATCACTAACGCATTGTTGTAAACAAAATTTGATAGTTATATTGGGTATACATGATCATATAATCATAATGTGGATGTTCACCGCTTGTAATCATTGCAGGGGTCCCATTTGGTTCCCAGAATCTTTTGACAAGGAGAGCGTTTAGTATGGGATCTAGCCATCATATTATACCTTAATACTCATTTTAAGGAAATTAGTACAATAGTAGTCACTTATTACAAATACTACAGTACTTACACATTACATACGAGAAATACAAAAAAGGATACAATTCCAGTTATTATATTATTTTCCTTATTACCTTTACTTTGTGCCATATTCACATAATCGATGAGGTATATTAGATTTGAATAATAATAGTTGTACAATTGAAGAACCTTCACTTATGTAGAGGTTCAAAGTTTCAAAATAGTAGGGTCTTGGTAGAAGGTTACTTTCAAAACAGTTGAGTCTTGGTAGAAGACTACTTTTTATACTAGTAGGAAATATAAGATTTTCTAGGGTTTTCAAACGTTCACAATTACTTACAAACATTTTCATACTTATACAAAATTTCCTTCAAACAATTACAAGTCTTTTCTTTATAGTTTTACAAATCAAAGACACATAAATACTTATGAATTCACCAGCTTTATTGCTGATATTCGCTTTCAAAATAACTTGTATTCTCAGGTCATAAATAGACAGGTATGACGACCAGGTTTTGTGAAGACGGAGCAGTCAAGACTCGTCTTATATTTTGATTATTCATTATGTTGTTTTATACTTTGAAAGAACACACTTGTAATTAAAATTTTACTATTAATGCAATGGATGATGTTGTTGCTTGTTTACTACTTTGCATTGTTGTGATACTTTACATGACGTCCTCCGCCCTAGAACGTTTCCGTTGTTCTCGGTTTTGGGGTGTGACATTTAACCCATGGATCCTAGGTAATATGAAGAGTCATGGGCATTAGGGTTTACATGGTGCTAACCCTAATCTTGCCACACTATATAAGAATCCCCTTAGCATCCAAAATTGTGCACTAGATGTTCTAAGAGTTCATGAGCCGATTTGAGTATAAGAATATCCTCTCAAAAGTCATCCTTTGTCCAAAGGCGTGTTGTTATTCCATTTGAGGTGCAACACTTAGGGCACTAAGTTCTTAAGGTCAAACACAACAAGTTCTACAAACCACAACCAAGAGGTAACTTCGTAACTCAATTTTATGTTGTTTATATCATTTTGTATGATAGGTGTAGGCTTAATGCTTTGGAAACAACATTGCATGTATAATTAGAGAAAACATAGATCCAAAGCATTTAGGGTTGTATGTGCACCATAGGATGTTGTAGTATACTAAAACCCATTAGTTGTATCAGAGACTATGAATGTTTTCTATTATACTTGATGTTTTATTGGTTTTCAAAGTGAAAAAATTGAATTTTCTGCCTTCTGCCCAGTGAACTCGCTGAGTTCACTGGATGACTCGCCAAGTTCATTGGATGACTCGCCGAGTCCCCTCATAAAATGGCCAACTCGACGAGTCTAGTTCATGTACTCGCCGAGTTGGTGCTCCAGTGGGCAGATTTTCGATGTTTGGCTATAAATTGGATTAGGATCATTACCCCAAACTGTTTTTGAACCATGAAATGTGTTTTTTTTCATAAGGTAATGATCATGCTTGTCCAATTAAAAGATAATTTTCATAGTTTCAAGATTTTTATTAGTTTATATGATAGACTAATTTCTTGTAAATAGTTGATGTGAAATATCTTAACTTATGAGTTTAATCTAGATCATAGAAAAATGATTTGATTATTGTGTTAATTGAAATATTTGATCTAAATGCCTTTTATAAATTCCATAACTTGTCATCAAGTTATGGAAAATGAAAAGTTTTTCATAAATGTTTTTTTTTTGAACTCGATAACTTGTCCTCAAGTTATGGAATTTCAAGAGTCTCATTTTAAAAGTCATCTTAAATTGTTTTAAGGTCTTCCATAACTTGTCCTCAAGTTATGGAGCTTGAAAAAAAATTTCTATAAAAACCTCATTAAACTCATAAGTTAAAGAAATGAAAAGTTTTGACAACTCTCAAAATTTGCCCTCAGGTTTTGGAATTTGTAAAGTCTCACCTTTGAATACTTTAGTTCCAAACCCTAGAGTTTTAAAATTTAAAATTCTACCCTTATACTTTGTATTATTATAAGTTTAATAAGTATATATATATATATATATATATATATATATATATATACATATATATATATATATATATATATATATATATATATATATATATAAGACAAGTTAATCTTACCGTTAATAGGCCTCGTTCACGAAGCCGGTCTATAGGAGGGTGTAAGGTTACTGCCTATAAAATGATAGTTTAATGGGTGTCCACTCTCACCCGCCGCTTCCTTGATTGGTGGAGGGTCGTTAGCCGAACAGGTAGGATAGGACATTAATTCTCATTATAAGTATAATGATAATAATAAAGTAACTAAATTTTTATTAAATTTCCAATCTTAGTTACTTAGGGAAATGTGAATTTGGTGCGAACCCATGAAATTGCACTTTACACCTTGTTAAGTCGTTAGTAGTGCGTGTGTGGTTAACCGACACACTAATTTGGGACTGACAGTGCGTGGCAAAGGGTAGCTTGATGTTAATCATAGATCAATGGATCATATGTGGTTAACCGGCACATTGATTAGGTGGTTGTAACATTAAGTGTACCAAGCTAATTTGCATGGTTATTCACACATTGTTTGTGATCCTCGGCATCCCAGTCACAAACTTGAAGGGTACAATCGAGATTTATACATGCCATTGAAAAAAAATTCAATGAATCTCAAAGGATCTAGGAATTTCAATCCATTTCAAATTTAATAATGGATTTCGTTTTTCATGGTGGAAATTGGAAAATCGTCATTTACCTACCTTTAAATATTTTACAATTGGATTACGGCATCCCACTTCCAAATTATAAAATATTGTGTTGGGTCCTAGCCTTAATATTTAATTTGGGTGTTATATTAAAGACTTGAATCAACTAACTTGAATTTCTTCCTTGTATATGTCTCATACAGACAACTATGGTCTTCTCAAATCTTTTGGAAAAAGCTTTCCACATGAAGATGATATTCCACAATATCATACTACACTTCCTCCACCTCCTCCAGTAATTCTCCCTGACCCACAAGTTCGAAGACTTGAAAAGTTCAAGGTCACTCAAGTCTTATTGGCAAGTAAACACCAAGATGGAAGGTTTGTGTGTACTCATTTCTTGTAGATGAAGTTACATATTGACATGCTGAGAGTATTGGGTGTCGTTATCTCAAGGAAGTTGGCTGGTGACTGGGTTCTTCAATCGCTTCCCGAGTCATATAACGAGTTCATTAAAGACTACTATGTGACAGACCACAACATGACCCTTATTGATCTTACCTATCTGCTTGTTGCTACTGAATTAGCAATGATTTGGTGCACTGGTAAAGCAAATTTTATTAGAAAATCTACTCCCCAAACTTCCATGGACACTGACAATGGTAACATTGGAAGTCCAGAAAAGATTTCTCTTCCCAATGGAAAGGGATCAGCCATAGTCAAGTCATTTGACCAAATGGTAAAGAGAAAGGCTAAGTCTGAGATAGTCATGTGCACCATTCCCAAAGAGTCCATTTCCAAGAGAAGGGGCACTGGTTGCGAAGCTACCATATTTACCTAAAGGATTGCAAGGATGTAAAGTCAATTTTTTTACTCTACTTTCGGTAAGTCCATTGTCTAACTCTATTAAGTTCCTTTTTGTAGATTCTTAATACATGATGTAATGCAATTACATTTTGATGTTTTGTAGAATCAAATGAAGCTTAAAAGAAGAGTAGGCTGAGTCTGATCACGAAGAAATGGATTTCGATTGCATGGTTCGATGATCAAATTCTTAAGCTGCTGCTTAAGAGTTATGATAGATTGCTTAGAAATATTTAAAAACATAATTTTCACTTGTAATTGCATTCTAAGGAAAAGTTTTTCTGCATTTTATAAGTAAATAAAATTTTGTTTTTTATTTTATTATATCTCCTAGCAATGACATTTGTAAAAATTGATGTTTGTATGTTTCTATGTTAGCAATATGAATTTGATTCCTTTGTTTGTGATAGTGTCGAGAATTTACCAAATAAGGAAAGATTCTCATTACCCAAGTTTCAATTGGATAGGAACTTGGAATCATGCAACTTGTATTGTGTGATGAATGAGGATTTTCATCTTTGGGAAATTAAGACTGATTCCTTGTTCACATGTATATGTGAGTCAAGTGAAGGACTAGGGGATTGAGTACACTGGTTGTGTGTTGGTCAGGTCCACCACAGAGAACGTTAAGACTATTTATCATGATTTACTAAAGTTAGACCTGCCAATTCGTGTATTCGTGTCATGAAAACGTGTCAGCCACGAATTTAACATGATACGATTACACGATGAGAAATAAGCTTTATCTTAATTTTTAAGATGTATTCGTGTCGTGTCGTGTCTCTCACATATTCGTGTCTTCGTGTCTTAAATTTCCAGGTCTAACTAAAGTTTAGTAAACATGGTTATGCTTACAAGATTAAGTATAATTATGAATGATCGGAAAAGTTTCAATGTATGGCAGAATGAATGAGAAGAATCAAATTAGGCAAAAAGATAGAATTTTCTCCAATCTGAAAAGATGGGAGAGTACTTGAGTATTGTGTTTTATGATCATCTTAATGACTATGAAAACCATATAACATTTGATCCATAAAGGACATCTTAGTGCATTTGTATTGCTAAGAAGAGGAATCGTGAATTGTTGAAATAGTTAAATCTAGAAGATGAGTCATACTTCAAAAACAAGTCTTAGAGTCATACTCCAAGCTTATGCCTTGAGTGAAACTAAATTAAGAAGGTTTATAACACTCATCAAATGTAGAGTAACTTGTTTCTTACTCTTGTACATTTGAAACTGGTAAGTTGTGATGTTTTGGATAAAACAAAGACCAACTAAGACCAATTGTGTGAATTGTTTGTCTTGATAAGAATCCACACTAACTCTTGAATATTTGTTTGTCAAGTGATGTTTATTGACAAAGTGAATCTTATATGTCAATAGGTTAGTGGGAGTCTTGAAGATCTTGAAATTTTCAAGAACTAATCAAGAGTAAACCTATTGTTAATCACTAGCACACGACTTGAGGTTTGTAACCTATCGTGCTGACATATTCTTGTTTCGTTGCCAATTCCAGTTAAAGTTGACAATGTATGCGAGTTCTCAATTGTTTGCGTAACAACTTGGAAGCAATGGTAGGCCCTTGTGCTGTCAAGTGGCAAGAAATTAAGACTGAACAAGTCCAGTCCATAAGGGTTTGGATTTGTCACTAACCATGTCTTGTGATTATGGTTATGAAAAATTCACATGGATAGGAACACATATACCATAAAATCTAAGTGTCATAAGGTTTCTCTCCAATTCATAAAAATGATTGTGAGGAAACGCTTTCACTAAGTAGATTTTAAGGAGATAGCAATTGTGTTATTTGCATTCTCAAATTTGATTATGATTACGACATCCCTCTTCATAGTTTGAATTGTGAGCAATGGCAAAGGTCTAAACATTTGAGACTTATTGCTGTAAGTTTTAAAATGGCTTAGACACACATGTGAGATATCTAAGGAAAGGTGTATGAGTTTGAGAAGCCTAGATAAACTATTATCAAAGCATCTCATATCAGAAATCTGAACTTTGTAAAGGAAGTCAACGAGTATTTATTTCTAGAAGTACAGCTGATTTCTGAATACATGTCAAAGCTATTGGGAGCATAAGTATTATGCAAGTAAGATAATAATTATGATACTAGTGGGAGCATAACTATTGTGGAAAGTGTTGCAAGTTAGCAATGTTAATTATAGAAAAACAATAGGTTTCAAATCGCAAAGTTGCAGGGTTTGAAAAGTTGTTTTGCTATAATTAAGGGAGAGGAAATTATACTTCATTTCAAAATCTAAAAGTTTAGATTTAGGTTTTAATCAAATTTAGTCAAATATATATGAATATTATGTTGGAATGGTTCAACATAAGGAAATTCTATATATGGAAATGTTAATTGCGTTCTCAAAATTTGATTATGATTACAACATCCCTCTTCATAATCAAAATTATGAGAACATGGCAAATAGAAATATTGTAGCAAAAGACTGGTCTAGTATCATGTCTTTATGAATCGTTTCTAATATGCTTCGAGTATAGGATCGATTACATATGCTATAATATTCATCCGTTTTAAATTTTCCAAATGCCTAGGGCATTAAGATGGAAAAAGGAATAGAACCGAGTATGACTAAGTGGTTAAACACTGTTAAGGACAATCTAAGGTTCGCCAAAGATTGGTTGCTTATGGATAGTTGTAAGTATATTTTGAATTTTGGAAGGACCATATTGACATACTCTGAGAAGAGGTAACTCTTGTTCAGAAGTGATAGTCAAAATGGGAATATGGAAATGTTTCCATAAGAGCAAGTTATTGTTTAAATCTGTGTAAGATTAGGAAACTTAACGCAAGAAGGATGTTCAAAGGAATGTACTTTGAATTTGAGACTTCATTTCCATGGAATTTCTCTCTATTGGAATTCTTTGTAATGTCTGTTGCTAAGTCTCTATAACTTTTGTGCATAGTCATTACAAGATGATCATTGCATATAAGTTTAGAATCTAATAGATTATAGTAAATGGCAAGAATTTGATATTCTTACATTTACGGAAAGAAATTGGAATTGTGAAATGAGCATCATTGAAATGTTGTCAATTGATCTATTTCACAAAGCAAGGATTAGGGCCGGTCCAAAGGTTTCTTATGCCCCGGGTGAAAAAGATTATAATGCTCCTTGGCCAATGTTTGTATAGTAAAAGTCAAACAAGTTAATATGCCATATAAATTTCTAAAGCAAAACACTCAGGTGGAGTTTGCTTGAATACATAATAATTGGAATGTATTCCATTAAAAATCATGTTCAGTTCAAAAATAATTCAGGAATTGAATCAACTTAAAACTCCTAAAAAAACCTACCACCAAGTGAAATTAACTTACCATCCACCAAGTAGGGGAATTGAATTCCATTACTTATTTATTTATACTAAAATACCATTATAAACTCTAGATTTATTTGAGTTTTTTTATCTCTCTCAAGCTCTTTCACTAAATCAGCTCCTTCTTCACGTTTCTAATCGGATGTTGTACTTCATCTCCTCTTCGGCAACCGACTATTTACGGTTTAGACAAGAAAAAAATGATATGGATCAATGATGGAGTCATGCTTAGCAGAGGATGAAATATGTATTAAAAGCTTTTCATATTTTTTTTAACCAAACATGACACATAACTTTAATTTTATTAAACTCCAAATAGATTGAAATCCATTCTTTTTGATGAAATTCATTTCCTTTCAAAACACTACATGAACCAAACGCTCCCTCAGGCTTCTGTTACAGAGCTTATAATCATACAAATTCACCAGATTTGGTTCAGATCATATATTTGACTGATTCTTTAAGTTTTTGACTAAAATATCTATTAAAATATATGCAAGGATTAAACAAAGCTTGACATAGAAGAAAAAAACCTGAAAGAAGTTCCCATTTCCTTCTCGTTTGCTGATCAGAACTATTTAACAACTAATCTTCAATAAGTTACCGGTTCCTTCTTGGTTGCTCATCGAAACTGTTGACTCAACAATGAACTCATGTCAGTTATCTTTATGAGTTCAAACCCATCATCAAGTGAGAAATATCAGTATAACAACAATACTTTATAACGAACTCTGATCATATGCAACAAACAAAAACTCTAGTTAAAAACAAACATTCTACAAATAAATACCAAGAGAGAACCCTAACTGTTTATGATGTTCATATACAACAAAACAACATTTTTTTGTAACTACAAGAAAATTAAGGAAAAACTTAAATGCATATACCATTAACAAATATGCAACAACATTTCAACGGCATTAACACATAAAGAATATAAAAAAATCAATACTTTTGTCAATTACACAATAAATTTTATACATTGCTACCTACTAACGGAAAATGTTTACTCAAAAGTCCAAATATCAAAGGTATAGTGTTAGTATAATGAACTTCAGAGATTAAGAAGTGCATTGATCAAACTGATAAAATACTAATATAAGGTTTCACTGAACTAACAGTTCTAAAATCAAATTGATAGCAATTAAAGTATAAGATTAAGAGAAAAAATAGTACAGGGGTGGTGAACGAGGTATCTGGTGATTGAAAGAGAGTCGCAAAGCTTCCCCTTTTCAGGAAAAGCTTCCCCTTTACAGGTATGGCTTCACTTTTTCAGAGAATATCATTCCTTTTTATACCTATTTTAATCGACAGCCATTCGGGTTGCCTAAGTGACATCGTTCTCCTTCGTCTCCTTCATCTTAACTCATTAGTAATAAGAAAACTAGGGAAAATTAGAGAAAAATGATGCCCCCTATAACCAGAAATACTCAAATACCTCATTCTCCCAGCCTCCCCGTAGCTCTCAGTCTCTTCGTCTTCTTCATAAGTCATGCGTTTTTTAGCAGATCAAAAATTGCCACCAATTTGAGATATACCTACAAGATTTAAACGTAATCTGATGCCCTATGTTGTATTGCTGGCCTGGGCAACGGCCCAACTCGCCCTACCTTTGGGCCGACCCTGGTAAGGATCATAGATAGACATAGTGTGCATGCTTGGAGCATAGGACAACTATTGTTTTAATTCAAGTATTAATTTGATTATATGAAACATTATACAATGAATAATGAGTAATCAATATGGCACTCAAAAGTTTTGGGGCCATATAGGATGAGTATTATTCTTGTGTTTCACTTTGCATGTTTTGTCTTTCCGAATAACTAGGTTATTCAAACCATCCACAGTCGATCATAATTTGTAAGTAGGTATTGAGGCAAGACTGTCATGAATGGGTCTGTAGTTGTCTAGGTATTTTATACATAGCTACAGTGTTCATGAGTACTCCTGGAATAAGATTCGAGTATTGGATTCAACCCATGCTCATCTGAATCACTTCATGGATTTTATCACGAGTGATTGTGAGATGATAATATCTTATATTCTTGAAATGGAGACATGTGAGTTGTATTTGGAAGTCAGTTGCACATTGACCAATGTAAACGCACCAGTAACTTGGTGTTATAAAAGATAATGTTGTGTGTAGTTTGATGAGTAAGTGCAAGAAAGAATTTGGGTTAAAGTTTATCCATCCCTTTTACCCCATGTGGATAAAAGTGATATCTTTGGGCTTCTCGATGATTTAGTGATGACAAACCTAAGTACTTGGCTAAGCCTGGACTTTTTTTGATTTGTTCAATTAGTCAGTAATCATAAATCGGAAATTTGGAAACAACAGATGGATAGTGAGAATGATTATAATCCATGTCTCAGTCCATATGGTATCTAGAATGGAGTAATATATGATCCCTTATCTAATAATGGACGCATCATTGACTGGGTCAGAGTTCGATAGCGACTTTTAAGAGCTATGATTGCTAGTCAGGTTGTGGATCTGCACTTGAAATAGTAGTCATTAGACTTATCCAAGTGGAAGACTGTTGGATTAGGTGTCTAAGCCTATAACTATAATTGGTATGTACTTGACCCGAGAGTAGCATGGTCCATTTGGGTTTCATATCACCAGGACAATTTGATAGGATGGACTTTTGAGAAGAGGTTATTTATGATTTGTTAATATATTATAAGTTCTAATATATTAATATGAAATCATATGATTTAATTAGTATTGATCAATAATTAACTTGGAATTAATTTTGTGATCCAAAAGAGACTAATTAAATATATGGGGATTGATTTGGTAAATCAATGATTCTTATAATGTGGGCCAATTGTTATTTAGGATGGGCTAAACCAATATGGTAGTCCATGGATAGTCCATGGAGGTTTAATCCATGGATCCTAGGTAATATGAATAGTCATGGGCATTAGGGTTTACATGGTGCTAACCCTAATCTTGCCACACTATATAAGAAACCCCTTAGCATCCAAAATCATGCACTAGATGTTCTAAGAGTTCATGAACCGATTTGAGTATAAGAATATTCTCTCACAAGCCATCCTTTGTCCAAAGGTGTGTTGTGATTCCATTCGAGGTGTAACACTTTGGGCGCTAAGTTATTAAGGCCAAACACAACAAGTTCTGCAAGCCACAACCAAGAGGTAACTCCATAACTCAATTTTATGTTGTTTATATCATTTTGTATGATATTTGTATGCTTAATGATATTGAAACAATATTGCATGTATAATTAGAGAAAACATAGATCCAAAGCATTTAGGGTTGTATATGCACCATAGGATGTTGTAGTATACTAAAATCCATCAGTTCCCTGATAGCTTGAAGTCGTAGAACAACATTTTTAACTAGGTATTCATCTTCTTCATCACCTTTCTCAAGAGATTCAATGATTTCAACCTCAAGAGAGTCATCATCATTCGATTCATCTCGTCGTAAAAATTCCGAGACGGACTTCCATTGGATTGTTCTTCCTCTATGACTTGCTCCTTCTCCCACTCTTGCATCGGAAGGCCCAAAATCTGATGCATGTCCGGTATTGGTTTGGAAATCAGTTAAGCGTTTGAAGACTCTCCGAAAGCTCATGTTTATCTGTTTGGAGAAAGAGTCGTAGGTTTCGATGGTAGGGGCTTGAGCTTTGAGATGGTCAAACAGTGAGCTGAAAATCGAGAACATTTCGCCAAACTTGTTGTTCGGAACATCAACAATGTTCCAACATGCTCGAAGTAGCTTGATAAGGACATATTGCATAATCAGATTCAGCTCGTCGTTCTTTCGAATCACCTTCTCCAGCCTTTGGATTTTCTTTTCTTGATGAAAATGGTTTTTTTATTTAGTTCATTGGTTGCATTGGTCCTCATGAATCTTGAGCATATTAGTAGTGGTGGAGATATGGTGATCAAGGTTGTCATTGTATTTCTTTTCGACTTCCTCCAAAGTACGCTTCAATCGGAGAAAAATGAGTCGGTCAAGTTGATTTGCTCTATCGAGTTCTGAGGGGACATCATCTTTGATCATGGAGAGAGATTTAAGAATGAGTTCAAGTTTAGAGTCGAGGTTAGTGACCTTTTGATGCTTTAAGTCCAGTTAAGCTACAAACTTGTCGAGTGAATCAACCTTGGAGACAACATTAGCACCATTGTTTAAAAAAAATTAATAATGGTTTTATGTTTTGAGAAGTAGGTAGAGAAAACCATTGAAACATCATATACTATAAATCCCAAAGCAATGATGAAAGTAAGCTTCTCACCCCATCTTATACTTTGAACTTTTTTTTCTTGTATTTGTATTTTATATTCATGTGAAACCAGGGAATCAGAAAAAATGTTATCTAAATGGTTGTAAAAAAATAAAATGGTATGATTAGTGTATAAAATAGTTAAGTGACTTAATTGATTAAATGGTGAAAGTACCAAGTACTTACATAAAATCGATCGATCCAAAATTCAATTTCCGGGTTGTGCACTACTATACTAAACCTTAGAAAAATCATAACTTCCTCATACGCAGTCGGATTTGGACGTTATTTTTATGCATGCTCTTGGTTTAACGTATACTATGAATTTTGTTTAGATCGCTAAGGCTAAAAAGTATTTTATCACAAACTCACTTTTTACATCACACAACGTCGTATCGGTTTTGTCGCGAAACTTCGACACGTCTGAACTTCTTCGTTATAACTCAGAATTTTAGCATTCTTTATATGTATAGAATCCTTGTGACATATACTATAACTTGGATAAGATTATTTATTATAAATAATCTTCTATCAAAAATTCATTTTTGACGCTTATTGTCTCCAAATTGACTAGTCCGAATCTGAGGGCGTTACAGAAAACGATATATGTGGTCCCCTCGATGATTTGATGTCGACATCTAAAGCGCTTGACCAAGCCTGGACAGAATTGATGTGTTCATTTGGTAGTCTAATTTCAGTCGTCATAAATCAGAAATCGTGGAACAAATATTGGACAGAGAGATTGATTATAATCCATGCCTCATGTCCATATGATATCTTGTAGAATGGAGGAATATATGATAACTTATCTTAATACACATTATTGACCAGGTCAAAGTTCGACAGTGTCTTTAAGAGCTACAATTTGCTAATCAATTTTTGAAGTTATACTGGCAACTATAGTTATTAGACTTATCCAAGTAGGATACTGTTGGATTAGGTGTCTAAGCCCATAACTATAATTGGTATATACTTAAATTGATAGAAGCACAGTCCTTTTGGGTTGCCTTCATACTAGCAACTAGACAGGATGGCCTATTGAGGAAGAGGAATAATTTATTATTTGATTAATAAATTGAAATTAATGATTTAGTAATGTATTATGGAAATAATATATTAATTAGAAATCATATTATTTAATTAATAGTTAATCAGAAATTAATTGGAACTAATGTTGGGATTAATTGAATTAAATAAAAGTGCAGGGGTTGTTTGGCAATTTATTGGTAGCTGAGGAAAGAATCTCTAGAACCCTCCTAAAGAGGCTTGGACGAAATCTTCTAGGAAACCCCTAAAATTTTCGTCCAAGGGCTTATGGATAGAAGGTTTAGGGCTTGCTAGGTCCTTAAGCAAAGCAATTAGGTTTTCCTACTTCTAACCTTAGCTTTGGCTCTAAGTCACCTCACTATATAAACGCATATACCCTTGTTAATTTTCGGCCACTAGAAACCCTAGAGAAGTATAGCCGGAAATTGAAGTGTAATGCATGGTTCATGGTATGCATTTAACTCTTTAATGTAATTATTTTGAAAGAGTAACTCGACGAGTTGGTGGCCCTAACTCGTCGAGTAGAGGACAGATTATATGTGGGGTTTAAGCCACCTACTCAATGAGTCAAGAGCCCTTGACTCGGCAGGTAGATTGGACAGAGTGAAACCCTAATTTCGGGGTATGTTTCCATTTTGATATCTTGTTATTTGTTGATTATGTGGTATTGTAAATTTGTTCGCTTTTTCGAATGATTCATAGTATGATTGGGTATCTTAGTAGTTAGGAGTTGTAGTTGGTTAGCGTTTAGGAGGATTCTTGGTCGAAAGACAAGGTGTATGATCTCGTTGCTTGGAATAGCAATTGCGTTGCGAGAAGTGTTCAGTTGAGATTTGAATTTCCTTGGAGTCCAGGATGTGCGATATCGGGAGAGTGACCTGTGGAGGTTGCTCACTTCGGAAGGATTTAGTTCTGGGAGAAAAGGGGGAACTTTATCAAGTAAGGTCGATCGAGTTATGCCGGTTTGTCAGCAGAAGTTAGTAGTTGGCACACTAAGTGGGGAGAATTGGACATTCTCCAGTAAAACAGCAAGTATCCAGGGTAGGTTAGTTGCTTAGATTTATCAGTGTTATTAGCCGAGAGTGTGGCATGATTGGAGCAAGTGATGGACAAGTGGGGCAGAGAACAGACCATGGTTTCATGTAAGGTAGTTGGTCGATGTGAGGCCTGGGTTTAGGCCATGGAAAGGATTCCGGGAACGGAACTGGAGTTCGGAACCCCAAGAGGGCTAGAACAGACTGCATAGGAGAGATTCCCGGGAAGGATGATTCAGGGTGACGTGCGGCAGTTAAGAACGGTCCAGACAGGCTGAAGGCCCAGGAGGGCGGTCCAGACATGATGAAGGTTCTAAGAGTGGTCCAGATAGGCTGAAGGCCTGGAAAGGCAGTCCAGTCATGCTGAAGACTCTGTATGTGTTAGTGGATCTGTATGCGGAGAATGAGCGGTTATGTCGCCATGAAATGGTAATCGATATGTTTTGGCCCCAAGTATTGATCATGATGATGGAGTTGGCTGGATGTCGTGCGTGGGCCTTGTTAGTTATGTGATTGGATTCAGAGTATATGGGATTTCGAGAATAGCAGTTGCTCTACATGGATTGTGTAGAGTGGAGTTTAGCACAGTGGCCCTTACAGGCGTGATAAGGGTTGTTGAGTAGATTTCCTGGAAAGGAAATGTATGTAGCTCCGGGAAGGAGTGTAAGTCATATGAAAGGAAAGCAGTAGTGTAAATGGATGATCAAAAGTACTTCATTTATTGATAGTAAGCACTGAGATTTTACAAGATGTATGGGAGCACATACGGGTTGGATGCCCGTTGAGGTTGTGGAATGGTTAGCATGGATGTTGAGTCAGAGGAGCTTGGAAGTGACGCAAGGGTAGATCCTTGGATTCCGAATTATGGTTGTGGTCATGATTTATGTATGTAGTAGTGTTCCATCTTAAGGATGGCCGGACCATCGTAGGCGTGCCTGGTTTTCCAGCCTGAGGCTGATTGGACCAGGTACGATGTGTATGAACGTTATAGCTGGGTGTTTAGGAGGGTTGCTCAAAAGATGTGAAATGTTCCATCATCTCAACGTGGTAAGGGATTTGATCCAGGGAGGAAACGGGATGAGTTTCCATCGGTGCAAGTTAAGAGAAGTGGCGCCAGATGGGCGAGAGATAGCGGGATAATACTGGTTCAAGACCCGGTGGTTTAGAATGGTATCCAGTTTTCACAGGTGGTGAATGAATGCGTAAAGAAGAAGTAAGGTAGTGTCTTCTGGTGGCACTTAGTTGATGAGTGTTGTTATCATAGAAAGGAAGTCGGTGGCTGGCTTGAAGTGGTTATCAGGACCCTGCAAGGGAATAGATGGATTTTAGGGATTCGATAGTAGTGTTTGAAGGAATCTGGGATGGTTGAGATCAGTGTATGCATTGTGGGAGTATCGTCCGGAAGTTTGTGTTGCCGCAGGCTTCGAGGACGAAGCCTAATTTAAGTGGGGGAGAATTGTAACCTCCCGAATTTCAGAAATATGATTTAAGGGTTTAAAGTGTAATTTCGAAGAAGGGACTCGACAAGTAGGTATGCTTACTCGCCGAGTCAGAGCGGGTTTGGGTCGCGAATTAAGTGATCAACTCGCCGAGTCAAAAGCTGGACTCGACGAGTTGGTGCTGGAATGAGAAAACCCTAATCTTAGGGTTTGCACCTTATTTAAAGGACTTTATGTCCTTCTCCCAGCCTCCTATTCCTCCAGAGAGTTCCAGACAACCCTAATTTCGTGTGAGACTTCATTGTTGAGGAGATTGGAGCTTGGAAGAGGAATTTGGTGGAAGGAGCTTGAGAAATTAGAAGCTAACATCAAAGGGTTTGTATAGATCCGGGATCTACATCAGTTTGGGTACATCTCAGAGGTAAGGAGCCATTATCTTAAGTTATTTCCTTTTTGGTTCATCCTTGGTGGTTGTTTTGGGAGTTCCTTAGGTTGTTGAGACCTATTTCGAGTTTGGAGTTTAGATCTGAGGTTGCTACTCCAGATATAGGCTTGTGATGGTCCATAATGTCATAAAGTTCCTATTTAAGAGTTGTTGGTGAAACTCCTTAGTCCTTAACCTTGGCCATAGTGTGTCTTGGGCCTATATCTCCTTGGTTTCATGTAAAGTTTGCCACTTTATGTGAGGGTTAGACTGTAGGAGAATGGATCTATGGTTTGGAGCCCCTGCATGGCTTGAAAAGCCTCTGAATGGATTGAGAACCGGAGAGACTCGACGAGTCACATGGGTGTACTCGACGACTTGTATGAACATGTGCATGGACTCGGCGAGTTCGAAGAACAACTCGGCGAGTCTGTTGAAGATTGCCTTGGACTCGGCGAGTCTGTTCTTGGACTCGGCGAGTCAGGACGCAGAACCCCAACCACTTTTGGTTAAAGCCTTGGATTAAGGGAGTCGGTTGGCGACTCAATGAGTTGGATAGGAGGCGACTCATAGATCGTTGGACTCGGCGAGTCTTGGGGCGACTCGGCGAGTTAGGTTGTGCTATGAGAGTTTTCTGGGTATGGGAACTTGTCAAGTCGACGGGTTGACTCGGCGAGTAGAGTCAACCAGGAAGGCTGACTTTGACTGAGGACTTTGACTTTGACTAAGAGTTGACTAGTTTGACTTCCAAGGGTACTTTGGTAATATTGGTATTTATTGAATTGGTTCTTTGGTAGTGTTCTGTGGTGAAGATCGTGTCGGTGGTCGGAGCAGCTTGGTCTTATCTTTTCAGTCGGAAATTGCAGGTGAGTTATCCTCACTATACTAAGGGGTCTAAGGCACCAAGGTCGGCCCATTTGATATGTTACTTGAGCTGTGTTAGATGTTGAGTATGTTTTCGTGTTGCATGCTAGTGGTTATGCATGTTAGGTAGTTCTGTAGGACTACCTGTGTTGTTATATGATTATTGCATGCTCGATTCTTGTCATTTATGTGTTTGTTACATGGTATGGGTTGAGGTTGTACTGCTTCGTGCGGTAGCCAACAAACCCTAGGAGCATTCCAGTTACGGGCTACGGGAGACTCGTACTGTGGGCTCGGGAGCATTCCAGTTACGGGCTAAGGGAGACTCGTACTGTAGGCTCAGGGTATCACAGTCTGTAAGGCTGTGGACCCGTTATGTGTTGTTCTATTCAGTTTGTTATGATATGTTATTGTTGACATGGTTATGTGGAATGTATGTGTATTGGTATTTTGGGGGTAACTCACTAAGCTTTTGGGCTTACAGTTTAGTGTTTTGTTTCAGGTACTTCAGGAGGTCGTGGGAAGGCGAAGGCGTGATCGTATCGCTTCTCATGTTTTATGATTTATATGATATGGTTCTAGGGACTACTTTGATGTTTAAACTATTTTGAAAACAAATGTATGAACTTAATGGTTTTTGAATGAATTAAAATGTTAAAATCTTGCTCAAATTTTATGGTCGTTACACAGGTAGAACTCGACAAGTCTGTAAAGGGACTCGACGAGTTGACTCGGTTGATCACAACTCTGAGTATTATAGGAACTCGTCGAGTCAGGAGGTACCTCGACGAGTTGAGTCGATTGGGAGTTGAACTTGACTTTGACTTTGACCGGGACGTTGATGTTGACTTTGACTAGGGGTAAAATGGTCATTTTACCCTAATAAGGATTATCAGATTTTGATTAAATGTTATTGTGAAATTGATAGTCGGGGAGTCGTTGGAACAGTCGTCGAGGATTCCTCACATGAGATTTCACAGCTAGCATATGAGGTGAGTTTCCGCCAGTAGGAACGGGTCTAAGGCACCAAGGCCGGCCCGTTTAGTTAGTAGTAGTTCCGGACTACGGTCCGATGCCGGGCGGGGCCCGATGTTGGTTTATATGCTTTTCCGGATTTCGATCCAATGTCGGGGCAGTCCCAAGGAATGTTTGTATGCTTGATGTCTTTGTGATTCTTGTATGTGTTTGTACTTGTATGTTTCCAGACTTCGGTCCAATGTCGGGGAAGTCCTGAGGAATGTTAGTATGTTTTCGAACTACAGTCCGATTGTGGGCGGGGCCCGAGGAATGTTTAAATGTTAATGATATATGCTTAGGTTATTGATATGTGTATTTTTTATATATATTTTTATGCACTTTATCTTAATATTTTGGCCTTATTTATTCTCTTTTAGAACTAAAAAGTACTCATAATGCTTTGAATTATGTTTTGCAGCTATTCGTTGTCGATAAAGCACAAAAGAAAAGACTGAAGCGGAAATCAGGCTTAGAAGCTAAAAGTAATTAAGAATGTTGGAGCAATAAGTACGCCCAGCGTAAATAGAAATTACGCCCCGCGTAATGGCTGGCCTCGGATAAGTTCAATCGCGTAGTAATCCTTAGTACGCCCAGCGTAATCCGACTTACGCCCAGCGTACGTAAGTCGGCTACAAAGGTTATAAAAGTCGATTTTCAGCTAACCAGGAGGGGGGATTCGACTACCAACTTAATTTAGTCGATATTAAACTTTTGTTAAGCCGTTTTGAGGGTCTAGAAGGCGGCCGGAAGTCCGTTAAGCTAACGGGAGCGGAGACCGGAAGGATTGGAGAGCGGATACATGTCGGTAATCATATGGGTTGCTAACGTGACCATGTTTAGCATTCCATTGTGGTACTTTTATGTATTCAGTTTCTGATTTGGGTGTAAAAACCTTTTACTTTGTGTTTATGATTGAATGAAGCTTTGATTATTAGACTAATTGCTATATTGAATTGTTTATTTATGTTTAATTTATCTTGCCAAGCTTGTTAAAAGATCCTTACGTATTAATGATGATTATTTGTTGTTAATTGTTAAGTGAATTGAGTTGTGTGAACACCTGCTTGATTGCTTGTCTCTTATGATTTTGATG
Organism: Lactuca serriola; assembly: GCF_051521515.1. Taxonomy (NCBI): domain Eukaryota; kingdom Viridiplantae; phylum Streptophyta; class Magnoliopsida; order Asterales; family Asteraceae; genus Lactuca; species Lactuca serriola. The sequence goes on from NC_136412.1 coordinate 167,338,828, forward strand.
GCCATCGAGATTATAATTCTAGGAATAACGAATGTGAAACTAGGATTAACTTGGGAATAAGTAAGTTAATGTGTGAGCCTTGTTTGATGACCATCAACAAGAGGTTAATTAAATGACTAATTTGATTAACTATATTTACAAGTCTTGCTTGATACGAACTGAACACAAGGAAGCATGTTAGTTTAATCAACTGATCACTGTTTGAATTGACTTGTTTGCTAAAGGATTAGTTATAGTGAATGTGAATCTAATCATTTTAGGAATCGGTGAACATGAATAAATGAATTTGTGTATGCAATTATCTATGTTTTTAAGGTGTAATTTATCTAAACCAAAGTACCTGAAGAGATTTGCTTTCCTGTTAGTTTATCGAGAGTTGTTAATTGTTAGTTTGAGATTTATTAAACCATTTTCTTTATTATTTTTGTGTGACCTGTAACCTATAATCAAATATATTAAATCAATCCACCGTTCCCTGTGATCGACACCCGACTTACCTAAGCTATACTGTAATCTGACTAGGTACACTGCCTATAAGTGCATAGATAGTCTAAGTTTGTTAGGTTATAAATATTAAAATTACTGGGTACTTTTGTGCACATCAAGTTTTTGGCGCCGTTTCTGGGGAGCGGCTTTCAATTAATTTAGTTTATTTGATTATTCGTTATTTGTTTTTAGTTAGTTTATTTGATTATTCGTTAATTAGTTTTTATTTTTAGTTTGATTTTCGATGATATCATTTCACTTGTCGGGAAGGTTCTTGTTGTTATTTGCAGGAATTTGGGATTGCACACATTGCTTGACTTTACTTTTTGCATGGGTTTCGAGGATGAAAGCGATTAGGGAATTCTTGACCTATTTAGCCTACTACTTTGTTGATTTGTCTAACTCAATCCATGAGGCGTAGTATAGCAAGGCGTATTGTGGTGGTTAAGTGGAAGATCGAGCTCTTGCTGTTCTTGACTAGTTAAGTCACTTCTTGTTCCGCTTTTAGTTAAAGGTGCAAGGAAAACAAAGGAAATATTCTAACGGGTCCCGAAAGTGGGTATTTTCGCAAACCAATTCTTGCATGCAAAGGTTTTTAATCAACCATTGTCGTTTGATCTTGACAAAGATAAGTGATTGTGACGTCTCATTATTTTTTATTTCACTCATCGGAAAGTCATTTGCTGAAGAAATTAAAAAGAAAATAAAATAATTAAGTTGTAAGTCCCTTAATTAAATAATTAAAAGAAAAGGAATTTAAATTAAAGAAAAAGGGAAATTTTCATTACACCCAACGTAAGTTTGATTACGCCAAGCGTAATTAACAACTGATCGCGTATAGATTTTCATGGAGCTAGGGTTACACCCAACGTAACATTGTTTTACGCCCTGCGTAATTCAACGACCAGGTATATCTCTTGACCCTTTGACTTCATTGTTATTCTTTCAACCATTCCTTCCTTTGCACAAGAACTGTGACGACAACTCTCTCCAAGAATCTCGATTTTGCTTCTTTTCTTGTCAAATTCGACACACAAGTAAGTTTTTAGGTTACTCAATGTTATGCATTTGTCTTTCAATCGATGGAATAAGTTGCAAAATGCCTTTGTTAGAAATCTAGGGTTTATGGGGTTCTTGAATTAGGGCCGATTTCGCAAAGATAAGTTCTGATTACCACTTGAATAGACCGATTTCTATCAATTAACTAAACCCTAGGACCTAATTTGGTCTTAATCCCGTTCCACACCCATCGATTGAAGCCCGGGGATGTAGGCCAAGCGTAAGTCCTGTAAATTGCGATTGACTGTTCTATGCAGTTTCTCTATTAAGGATTTGCTAACTTGGAATAGACAAGGAAATTATAGGGGATTGATTCTTAAATGAGTTCCTGATTTTTTTTTTCTGCCTTTGGACCACGAAGCTAATATGTCCCATATGTTAGCTTATTCTGTTTATTACTTACAGATTGGTTAATTTGAAAAATTGAGATATGGGTTATGACTTTAGCACAAGCAAAGGGACTGGAACACAGACTTGTGCACCTGGATGTACGCCCAGCGTACAGACCATGTCCAGCTCCAATTTTTTTGGTTTAAAAATTTGTTAATGCTGCTATATGTTGTTTGGTTTTGTGTTTGTTTGTGCAGATTATGCCCCGAAGGACGCAAAGGACCAACCCACCCGAGGATGTGACAGATCACCGTTTCTTACAGTTTCCGGAAACGATGAACGATGCAACCCGGGCACGTTATGTCACCAACTTGAGCTTGCTTCTCACTAAGGAGATCGATATAGCACCATCATTCGATTGGGAATTGGCTACCAGGACTGGACTTGCTGCATTGATCCAGGAAATTTTGCACTCAGACGCGAGTGGTGTGGATTTGTTTGTGTGTCAGGGATGGGCACGTTTGTTCAGGATCCAGGAGCCTGTTTATCGGGAATTTTTGCTGGAGTTCTACGGTACAGTTTCCTATGATCCTAGGAAGGCACCCGATGACAGGACAGCCTTTGCCTTCAGACTGGGGGGAGTGAGCCGGGAATGCAGCGTCATAGAGCTTGCGACTCGAGTGGGTATTTACACAGCCGATGAGACGAGGAGTGTCCACTTCCCGACATTCCTTGCTGATTGTCTCACGGACGGCCAGAAGACTATAACGAGAACACTTTTTGGGCTGAGATTACGGGAGGAGTTTATACACCATCTACCCCACGAGGGGGGATGATTCGGTCTACTACATACCGAATGTTGCACCGGTTGATTTCTATGTCTCTCACGCATCACAAGAATAGTGAGAGAGTGCCTTCGACGTACTTGTATTTCCTATGGGCACTTGTTACTCCAGGGAGGCACCTGAACCTTCCAGTTGCTTTAGCTGCATATTTGGGACGGAGGGCCAGGGGACTTCGGGGGGATAGCCCGATTTGCGGAGGGCATTTTATCACGCGGTTAGCTCGATCATATCAGTTGCTAACACGTGAGATCACGAGATCGATGGTGTTTCACGACATGAGGCCGATGAGTCTTCGTTGTTAGAGTCGATGCGTGTATTAGAGCGGGGTGGAGATGGTGTCTTGAGGGTACGAGCTGATGATGTGGCGGATGAGGAGGGTGCCACCGAGCCACAGCCGAGACGGGTCCAGCGGCATAGACTTGTTCCTCGGGGAGCTCAGCAGGGACCTGATCCGGAGATTGATATGCGCTACCTAGCTCAGGGCATTGACCGTCTTGACATGAGAGTCCAGAACCTTAGCGAGTATGTTGCACATGTGGACAATCAACAGCAGTGGTATGGGGATGCGTTGAACGCATTCTTTGCCCACCAGGGGTTTCAGTACTCGGTTCCCTATCCACCACCATTCCAGCCACGACATGATGGGGCCGGTACTTCTGGGACACAATAGCATGATGATGGAGATGATGAGTGATCCTTTTTATTTTTATTTTTGTGTTTTTGTGTTATTTTTAGTTTAGTTTAGTATTTTTATTTGGTATGTAATTAAACTTTAATTTAGTTTGTTTTACTTTTTTTTTCCATGTTGATGCTCTCTGGTTGTTTAGATTTCTGCAGAATTTTCGCCCTTAGAAAGCTGGCAGTGAGTTCAGCAGCTAGGTCCGACTGTTGCTAGAGAGAGCCGTGTGAGAGTTGAAGAATATAGTCAAGACCCACAATTTGTCATAAGTGTGGGGTGCATATTTATTTCGTGAGCGATCGTTTTGAAGACTAGCATTTTTACGATGTTTTGACTCTTATGATGTGGATGAGCTGTTCCCACACCATAGAGTTTTATTTCGACGCGAGGAATGAGTATCATCTCGGCTGCCATGACATGGTTGACACTTTCCTATGTTGTGGGGGGTTTTTCATCGCGAGAGAAGAGATGCCATTCTTGACGACATGACGTGGTCGACATTTTCCCATGTCATGGTTACTACATTTTTGAAGACGGCGGTCTTGATTTTATTTTTCGGCAAATCCTGAAGCAGCAGTTCCAGTTTTCAGTCTTTCAGTAATATTTGAAGCAACTTGTAGCAGCCTCATTCGATCTCGCCACAACTACCCAGGGGAGTCTGTTCCTTTTTCTCCCTTTTTATGTTCTTAATTCGTTTTAGCATACAATGAGGGCATTGTATGAAATAAGTGTGGGGTAGGGGGTCGGTAAAAGTAAATTAAAATTAAAATAAAAAAAATAAAATAATAGTTAGGAAATTGCTAGATTTAGGAAATTTAAAATTTTAAAAACTTGAAATAATAGTTTAATTTAGAAAAATCAAGTGATAATTTAAAATTTTTGCTAATATTGTATGAAATGATCCGATGAGAACTCAAATGTTTAGTTGAGCCAATATACGTTATAGTGCATTTGTGGCCTCCCTTATTTTAGTGAAATCATGGAACAAAAACATAACCCCGCTTGGTTTGAGGGATGCAATATGTTTAGCAGCCTAAACCTGAAATGTATCCAGGAAAATTATTATCATTAACCAATAAAGGTTGAGGTTGAGCGCCTCTGCTTAAGCATGTAGGTTTTGAGTGAAAAAAAAAAGTGAGGTACATGTAAAAAAGAGAGAGAGATAGAATTACGAGTAAAGTTTGAAGAATTTTGGAGCAAATAAAGTGAAGATCAAAAGATCAAAATTCTAAAGAAATCCAAAAAGTTGAAGATACCAGAAATCAAATCAACAAGGGTGGTGAATTCAAAGAAATTAAAGATCAAATGTCAAAGAATTGAAGAATTCCAAAAGAGCTCCATAGTGGTATCGAAAAGTTGTAATTCTAGATTATGTATGCTTAGGTTGCTCAACTAAAAATACCTTGAGGTTAGGAGGTTTTATGCGGATGGATTCGGAGGGTTGCATAAAATGAGCATTGTTCGAAAAAAGTGGGCAAGTGTTTATGAAGATTGTGAGTATTTAAAGTAGGGGGGTACTTTAGGAAAATTTTAGACACAAAAGCATGCATTGCAGTCTTGACATAATGGCTGAGTTTCAAATGGATTGTTTAATGCGATATTGGTAAAATAAAACAAAAATTTGCTTGGGGGCAAGCAAAGGCTAAGTGTGGGGTATTTTGATATGTGTATTTTTAATATATATTTTTATGCACTTTATCTTAATATTTTGGTCTTATTTATTCTCTTTTAGAACTAAAAAGTACTCATAATGCTTTGAATTATGTTTTGCAGCTATTCGTTGTCGATAAAGCACAAAAGAAAAGACTGAAGCGGAAACCGGGCTTAGAAGCTAAAAGTAATTAAGAATGTTGGAGCAACAAGTACGCCTAACGTAAATAGCACTTATTCCCTGCGTAAATTAAGGGTACGCCCCGCGTAATGGCTGGCCTCGGATAAGTTCAATCGCGTAGTAATCCTTAGTACGCCCAGCGTAATCCGACTTACGCCCAACGTACGTAAGTCGGCTACAAAGGTTATAAAAGTCGATTTTTAGCTAACCAGGAGGGGGATTCGACTACCAACTTAATTTAGTCGATATTAAACTTTTGTTAAGCCGTTTTGAGGGTCTAGAAGGCGGCCGGAAGGCCGTTAAGCTAACGGGAGCGGAGACCGGAAGGATTGGAGAGCGAATACATGTCGGTAATCATATGGGTTGCTAACGTGACCATGTTTAGCATTCCATTGTGGTACTTTTCTATATTCAGTTTCTGATTTGGGTGTAAAAACCTTTTACTTTGTGTTTATGATTGAATGAAGCTTTGATTATTAGACTAATTGCTATACTGAATTGTTTATTTACGTTTAATTTATCTTGCCAAGCTTGTTAAAAGATCCTTACGTATTAATGATGATTATTTGTTGTTAATTGTTAAGTGAATTGAGTTGTGTGAACACCTGCTTGATTGCTTGTCTCTTATGATTTTGATGACCATCGAGATTATAAGTCTAGGAATAACGAATGTGAAACTAGGATTAACTTGGGAATAAGTAATTTAATGTGTGAGCCTTGTTTGATGACCATCAACAAGAGGTTAATTGAATGAGTAATTTGATTAACTATATTTACAAGTCTTGCTTGATACGAACTGAACACTAGGAAGCATGTTAGTTTAATCAACTGATCACTGTTTGAATTGACTTGTTTGCTAAAGGATTAGTTATAGTGAACGCGAATCTAATCATTTTAGGAATCGGTGAACATGAATAAATGAATTTGTGTATGCAATTATCTATGTTTTTAAGGTGTAATTTATCTAAACCAAAGTACCTGAAGAGATTTGCTTTCCTGTTAGTTTATCGAGAGTTGTTAATTGTTAGTTTGAGATTTATTAAACCATTTTCTTTATTATTTTTGTGTGACCTGTAACCTATAATCAAATATATTAAATCTATCCACCGTTCCCTGTGATCGACACCCGACTTACCTAAGCTATACTGTAATCTGACTAGGTACACTGCCTATAAGTGCATAGATAGTCTAAGTTTGTTAGGTTATAAATATTAAAATTAGTGGGTACTTTTGTGCACATCAGTTATGTATATTACTTGATTGTGTTCACATGTATTTTGAAATGTGCTTGATGTCGGTCAAGGCCAGATGCCAAAGGGTTCGATGTCAGGCGGGACTTGATGCCAGGAATGTCGATGTCGAGCCTGACTCGATATAGCAGGGGCGGGGCCCAAGATATGTTCATATGATAAGTGTATGGTATGTGGTAGTTGGGGAGACTCTCTAAGCTTCGTGCTTACGATTTTCAATTTTTGTTTCAGATACTTCCACTAGCAAGGGGAAGAGCTCGGGATGACTGCATGGCACACACCACTAGTTTTAGCAGGGGGGGGGGGGATTCACTATGATATTTGACATATGATTTTGATGCACTTATAGATGATATGGGATTTTTGAGATACACGAATTATGACATTTTGATACTCGTGGTTTTGTTATTATGATGTTTGACAAATATGGTTTTTCTTAAATGATTTAAAATGAAAATTTTGGACCGTATTTTTGGGATTTTTCATGAAGCCTCCTCCTCCTCTCATATCTCATCCTCTTGCTAAGTGTGTTTGTGATTCAATAGAGGTATTACACTTGTGATACTTGCTCTCAAGCTTCAAGATCTTCAAGGTTATTGGATTGTTATTACTACATAACAATCAAAGGTATGTATCACGACTCTTTATTACGTGAATTTCGATTATTTATCATAGATCTAGGGTTTGTATCATGTTGTTCATATTGTATGTTCAAATACAGAATACATAGATCTTATTATGGTTGCAAGCACACATAGGATTGTATATTATGCTCAAAATCCATCAATAAGTAATTTAAATAGGGTGCAAACCCTAAAAATTAGGGTTTACCCCTGACTTTAGTATGCCAACATATGCATGGGTACACCCAACATACGTTGGGGATCACCTGATATGAAAGGAGTATGACGTGTGTACCAAATGTACCCCCATCATACTCACAAATCCTCCACCACCTTTTCACTTGAATTAAAAATAAAACGAATCATTAATCCATATCTGGAGACTCGGGTGCTACACTGATCTTGTTGATTCTACGATTACATCTTTTGAAGAATAGCGATGCGAGTTTTGTTTATATGCCCAAGGAGACAATACCACAAAGTTTTATTTAAGTCCGACTTCGTTTTCTTATTCGGTAAGTTGTACATTGGATTGTCCTTTTGATATGAAACATTTAAGTCAGTTTCATATATTCCATTTTCGGACAAGTCTCAAAATAGAATAAATTATCTCTAAACATGGATATGTTGTCAGAATAAAAGTCAAACTTATAACAAAAACCTTGTTCATACAAATGAAAAGTAGAGGTAATACTCCTAGTTATACTAGGTACATAACAACAATTTTTCAAAATAAGATTAAGACCATTTGGAAGCAAAAGATGATATTTCCCTATAGCTTTGACATCTACTCGAGTTCTATTGCCCACATGAAGTTCCATATCACCATCTCTAAGTTCTCTAACATTCCTTAGTCCCTGCAAATCATTTCAGTACCACTTCCAATATCGAATACCCAAGAATTAGTATGTAATGCATATAACTCAATTACATATATATCTAAGGTTCCAACCTGGTTGTCCTTGTTTTTCTTAACTTCCTTTAGGTACTTGGGACAATTGTGTTTCCAATGTCCCTTTTCATTGCAATTAAAACAATCTAAGTCAACAACAGGTTTGGGCTTAGGAGAAGGGTTGGTAGCAGGAGGCTTCCCTTGACTCTTTCCCTTGCCCATGCCTTTCTTTGTAGCTTTATATTTCCCCTTACCGGTAACATTACCAGTTTTCTTCTTGTATATTTGACCTTTGTGGATCATCAGCACTTTATTCCCTGATTTCTTGATATTTTCCTCAACATTTTTGAGCATTGAATGAAGCTCATTTATACTCCTCTCTTAGTTATTAGTAGTGAAGTTCAACACAAATTGGTTGAATGTCTTTGTCAATAAGGCTAAGATCACATCGGTTGCTAGCTTAACCCCAAATGGGAATTCGAGGCATGCAAGTTGCTCAGTGTAAGCTTTCATTTTGAGCATATGTCCACTTATAGAAGAACCTCGACAATTTTGAAGCCAATGAATGCATTCAAGGTCTTAAACCTTTCTTTCTTAGCCTAAACTTGAAGCACGACTCTCAATTGTTCAATCACGTCAAATGCTTCATGGAACTCAAAAAGTTTTGTGAGGCTCAGGATTCATTGTTGCAAGCATGATACAAGCCACTTTAGTCGAATCATTTACATGTTTCTCCTAAGCACCTTTCAGTGGCATGGCAGCATTGGTTGGGAGCTCTTCTGGAATAGGTTCATCAAGGACATAGTCCTTTTTCTCAAGTTAGAGGACAATCCTGAGTTGTCTAAAACAATCAAGAAATTTGGGTCCGGTTAGTTTTTCTTTTTCAAGGATGGATCGGATGGTGAGTGATGAGGTGGTTATAGTTAGGGTAGTCATCTACAAAATAGTAAGATTCCTTTTAATATCTTTAATATAATTTATTTAAAAAAATTAATTACCCTTCATATTAAGATTAAAAAGCTAAGATCCACATCACACAAAATAACTTGAGGCGGTGACCCACTACACATGTGATTTTGTTGATCGGTAGGTTCCGATAACCAAGTACAACTCTTATGTAATTCTTAGAATTAATGGGATACAAAAAAAATTATTTGCTTTTAAGGGCATGTTCATCCCATCTATGCCTCAAGACTCTTAAGCTTAGGTGACCTTTATCACATAAGAACTAGATCAAATCATCGATTTAAAAAACTTGTGAATTATACTTTATAAATTGTTAGGTGACCTTTATCCCAAAAATAAATATAAAACATATTGGTCATTTTTGACAATCCAAATAGATAAGGTGACCCAAAATCCACAAGAATTTCACGAAAATGCTCTAAGTGATTTTTAAGTGGATTGCATAGATTTGAAGTTTGGAATAAGGGATTTTATAAATGTTTTATTATTATAACATTATAAAATATTTCATATCATGAATATTTCATGCATAAAATACTCCATGATACATTTTATAAAGTTCCAAATTTATGAAGTTGAATTAAAATCTTGACAAAATTGCAAAAATGGTCTCTGTGTTTGTCAAAAATATGTGGTTCTGGTCCAAAAATGTTTGGTGGTGTATAAGTGGTCCAATTTTGGATACCTTGTGTAGTTTTAGTCCTTATGGTTGATATTCGTTTGTGGTTTTGGTCCATACCTGACCAGAGATGACGAATTTGCCCCTATAATATAGTTTTTTGAATTTCTTTTAATTAAAAACTAAAAAATATCCCATCCCCACCCCCACCGAATGCATCATTGCCATCTTTCTTTCTTTCTTTCTTTCTTTATTTCTCTATCTCTCCCCCCCCCCCTCTCTCTCTCTTTCTCTATCACTACCATCCATGACCAACTTGACTAACACCACTGTGCACCACCACCACCTTCAATCAACTCCATACCAGAGTCGCCGGAAACATCAGACACCGTCGATCTATTCTTTAAAGTCATCTATCTGTGGATTCATACACCAGGGAAGGAGCGAGAGGTGATAAACCCTTCGGTTCGAAGTCATCTTCTTTAAATTTGTTGGTTTCCGGGATATATTTTCGTAACCTATCTCCGACGGTGGCTTCAAATCCTAACCCTATCATTCGTTGTTGAACCCTAACCCTAACAGTCCTCGTTAACTCTAGCTTTGATGAAGGCTTTAACATACAAAAACGATGGAGAAGACAAACAAAAACAATGGAAAGTGGTGAGGTCGTGGCTAATTGAGTTGTTGAGCAGATCAGAGTTGATATGTGAGGGAAATAAGGGAGAAAGGACGAAGATGGAAGCAGATGACGAGGATTACATAAGTTCGTGAAATTAACAGTCTAGTTGATGAAGACGGTGTTCGTAGAGTATGACAAGGACTACACGGACGATGCTAATTGTGAGGTACCAGATGAAGTCTGTCGAGTATGTTTTTTTTGGCGAGAATGACCACCGCCAAGCAGATGAGGGTTTCGCCGGTTGCAGAAAAGGTAGTGGTGGACAGTGGTCGGAGGTTCTGGTGAGTGGCTTTTCTTCTGTGGGCCATACCTTTTCACTAGAGGGACGTGTTATGGCAGGTGGAAGAGTAGGGCGGAGGGAGGTGGTGAGTGTAAAGAAAAGTTGAAGGGTTAGGAGATAAATTAAATATCATAACATGAAGGGTTAGGAGATAAAAGGTTGAGGGGTGGGACCCAAATTTTTATTAATAAATTAAATATCATAACAATTATAAAAAATTAAAAAATTAAATATAAATGCATAAATGTCATTTTAAGTGTGCAATGACCAAAATCACTAAAAATATCCGAAACTGTACCACTTTTGCATCACAAAACATTTTTGGACCAAAACCACATAATTCAACAAGCACATAAACCATTTTTGCAATTTTGTCTTAAATCTTACATTCATTTTTACCGGTTAAAAATAATACTTTTAATTCAAAGTTATAACGTTAGGAACCGGTTTCTAACATTTTAATAAAACTTATTTTTATTATAGAGTCATGGAGTTCAAATTACGTTTAAAAAATACTTTAAACCTTTCTTTTAATATTTAAAATTTTGTTTATTTAAGAGTTCTAAAATTAAAACTCTTTGTAAAAAACTCAATTTTTTATATCTTATGTTGGAAACTTTTTATTTAAAATTCTAAATCCTAACTTGATGTTCTTTTTGTCAAAATGTTTGTTAGCATGGAAAACATATTTTCATATATACAATATTTTATAGTAACTAAAAATAAACATCGCAAACATGCATTATAAATGTATAAACAAAAGCATTTTCTAGTAATAATTATTGTAAGCCATCACAAAAATTATGAACTGATTTTATAAAAAAACTTATTAGAACACTTCAAGATCTTCAAGAGATAATTTTCTTGATAAATTCTTCATTGCTCCATATTGTTACATTATATATATATATATATATATATATATATATATATATGTGTGTGTGTGTGTGTGTGTGTGTGTTTAGGTTATGTGGAAACCAAAAAACCCTAAAAAAATCATAAAAATGCATAGAAAAAATACTTAGAGATCACACACACACACACAAAAACTAGTCTAAACTAATTTATTACACATAAAATGAACAGATGAAAAATACTAATCTATCTATTACATCATCATATGAATAAATAAATAACAATCACAATTGTCCTAATGACGTGTTTATACACAACATTAAACATATATATTAACAAATAATTCTTTGTTTTTTCTAAGACAACTTTTATATAACCAAAATACATGGAAAAATGGTTATATAAAAAATAAAACACATTTAAACTACAATTTACCAAAGAAAACAAATATAGACATTTTTTTAGACAAAAAGAAATCCATGGTTGTTTTCCAAAAACCAAAGATTATCAAACACAAAAATTCATTCTAACGTATAAAAGATGGCTCTGTGATGAGTTTTGATACATAAAATAGAGCGATTTAATTTATTTTTTTTACAAAAACGAGCAACGAAAGCTTTTAAAAATAACTAGTTTGTTTTAGAGAATTTTACAACAAACCTATCAAGGATCCTTTTACATAGATTAGAATGATATAAACATAACCATAAGATGTTTTAGAATGACAACATTTAGAACCTTTGAGCTCACTAGGTTTTGGGGTGTTGAAGTAGATGACAAGATCAAAGAGTATGATCTTCTCTAGAAGTATCCACCACCAAGAGTAAGACACTTTGAATACTAGTTCCTTATTGTATTCTTGAGTATCTTAAGTCTTTAAGCACTTAATATCAGTAAGCACTGAAAGAGACAAGTCAAGGAGGCTTTAAATACCAAAAACCACTTCAAAAGAAAGAAAGTATTTTGTGTAGAAAAACCTATGGTTTTAGAGAGATGGAATGGCCAAAAAAAACTAGTTTTTATCATGCATAAGACTCTCTTATGTATCCTCATGCATAAATATTAATAAGTACCAACTTGATTAAGGTGTGACCCTATAGGATCGTATGTTATTGGCAATATCATTCGATAATGATTATTGATCATATAAACCCAACACCTTCAACATATTATTAATTTTTTCTCTTATAATATATTACTATCCATAGCTAGTTACACATAGATAAACCACATACCATTTGATTTAGAAGAACATTATTTATATTTTTAACGAGAAAATTGCCACACACTTTACCAATTATTAAATATTTCTGGTAATCGGTGAATTTATTGCGACAAATTAGCCTATGTCACAACTTCTATAAAAAATGTGTATTAAAATTTATGGGTGACTCACCGATAAATTATGTGTGTTAATGTGTTATACTCATATACATTGGAGTAATAAAATATATTGTATTAATATCTGAATCATTTGTTCTCTTTATTTGGTTTTATTACTGTTATCTAACGGTCACTTTTCAAATAAAACAAGAATATGACCGTTTGTGTAACGATCTAATAACCCAAATATTTATAGTAACATATTCTATATCAAACACTCACTTCTCTATTTCATTCTCATACACCCCCCCCCCCCCCATTCTTCTTCTACTCATTCTCTTTCTCTATTATGCCGTTGTCTTCAATACATACTCCCATCACCTTCTAATCCTTTATAGTTCTTAACAATCTTCTAGTACGTTCTAGTAGTTTCGGTTCTCATAGATGTTCCTTTATTGATGTTTATGTTATTTAAAACAACTTTTTTAGCAACCATATTTTATGGTTTCATCCAACCCCCATATCTATAAGCGTATCTATGCTTTTCTAAGTTTGTTTGAATTCCGTTTCTCAAAAGAAAAAACATCAAGTATTTGATCGCCTTAAGTTTAGATCTTTGTAAAGTTTTTTCAATTGAACGACAAAATCTTACATGGAGTTGGGCTCAGAAAGTCTCTAAAGAAATTAGTGAGTATGACATTCACCGTAAAACAATTCCAGAAATTGAAAATTGTATGACTTCGGTCTTCATGTATATACTCCTTAGTTGTTGCCTTTCTACTTACAAAAGAAATTGGAAATCTAACCTTAGATTCACGAGATTTGGCTAGATGGGCAGTTAGAAATTCGAGATTTATCCAATAGAAACTCTCGAAAGTTCTCAAGTGACTTCTTTATGTTTTAACTAAAGCGCTTGGTCATAGGCGTGTATGACCCATTTCGTAGGGTTGCTTGGGATTGATGCTTGGGATTAGAGAAAAGGATTGAAAGCATTTTGTAGATCCTTATTGATGGTAGACCCTCGATTGAGTTTCTCCTCAGTTGCTTCCACATTAAACTGATGTTTCAACTTGGTAAACTTTGACATTACTCGTCAGTCATCAACAAACATGTCGTTGTCGGATGCCCTAAAGTGAAGTGGAGATGGGGATGTGGAAGGAATTAGTTTCAGAAGATTCTTGGATAACCTATGTTTACACATAATCTACAACTGTATTGTTATAAAATGCTATTACAACATTATACTTTCCTCATCTTTATTCGGACGTTAAAAATATGTATGGTTATATAATGATATCCTTGAAAATTCAATCACTAAAAAGTAATGACTAGATGTTAAAAATGTTACAAATAATTAATATACAAAAAACAATTATAAAAATTGAGAAAATTAAATGTAAAGGCATAAATGTCATTTTAAGTGTGCAACGACCAAAATCACTAAAAAGATCCGAAACTGGACCACTTTTGCATCACAAAACATTTTTGGACCAAAACCACATAATTCAACAAGCACATGGACGATTTTTCAATTTTGTCTTAAATCTTACATTCATTTTTATCGGTTGATAATTATACTTTTAATTCGAAGTTATAACGTTAGGAACCGGTTTTTAACATTTTAATAAAACTTATTTTTATTATAGAGACATGGAGTTAAAATTAAGTTTAAAAAATATTTTAAACCTTTTTTTAATATTTAAAATTTTTTTATTGAAGAGTTCTAAAATTAAAAATCTTTATAAAAAAACTCAATCTTTTACATCTTATGTTGGAAACTTTTTATTTAAAATTCTAAATACTAACTTGATTTTATTTTTGTCAAAATTTTTATTAGCATGGAAAACATATTTTTCATATATACAATATTTTATAGTAACTAAAAATAAACATCACAAACATGCATTATAAACGTATAAACAAAACCATTTTCTAGTAATAATTATTGTAAGCCATCACAAAAATTATTAACTGATTTTCTAAAAAACTTATTAGGACACTTTAAGATCTTCAAGAGATAATTTTCTTGATAAATTCTTCATTTCTCCATATTGTTACATTATATATATATATATATATATATATATATATATATATATATATATATATATATATATATATATATATATATATATAGGTTTACGTCCTATGGAAAACAAAAAACCCTAAAAAAAATCCTAAAAATCATAAAAATGCATAGAAAAAATACTTAGAGATCACACACACAAACTAGTCTAAACTAATTTGTTACACATAAAATGAACAGATGAAAAATACTAATCTATCTATTACATCATCATATGAATAAATTAGTAAAAATCACACATGTCGTAATGTCGTGTTTATACACAACATTAAACATATATATTAACAAACAATTCTTTGTTTTTTTTAAGTCAACTTTTATATAACTAAAATACATGGAAAATGGTTATATAAAAAATAAAACACATTTAAACTACATTTTACCAAAGAAAACAAATATAGACATTTCTTTAGACAAAAAGAAATCCATGGTTGTTTTCCAAAAACCAAATATTATCAAACACAAAAATTCATTATAAGGTATAAAAGATGGCTCTAATACCAGTGATGAGTTTTGATACATAAAATAGAGCGTTTTAAATTTTTTTTTACAAAAACGAGCAACGAAAGCTTTTAAAAATAACTAGTTTGTTTTAGAGAATTTTACAACAAACCTATGAAGGATCCTTTTACATAGATTAGAATGATATAAACATAACCATAAGATGTTTTAGAATGACAACCTTTAGAACCTTTGAGCTCACTAGGTTTTGGGGTGTTGAAGTAGATGACAAGATCAAAGAGTATGATCTTCTCTAGAAGTATCCACCACCAAGAGTAAGACACTTTGAATACTAGTTCCTTATTGTATTCTTGAGTATCTTAAGTCTTTAAGCACTTAATATCAGTAAGCACTGAAAGAGATAAGTCAAGGAGGCATTAAATACCAAAAACCACTTCAAAAGAAAGAAAGTATTTTGGGTAGAAAAAGCTATGGTTTTAGGGAGATGGAATGGCCAAAAAAAACTAGTTTTTATCATGCATAAGACTCTCTTATGTATCCTCATGCATAAGTACTAATAAGTACCAACTTGATTAAGGTGTGACTCTATAGGATCGTATGTTATTTGCAATATCATTCGATAATCATTATTGATCAGATAAACCCAACACCTTCAACAAATTATTAATTTTTTCTCTTATAATATGCTACTATCCCTAGCTAATTACACATAGATAAACAACATACCATTTGAATATTTGATTTAGAAGAACATTATTACATTTTTAACGAGAAAATTGCCACACACTTGAACAATAATTATATTTTGCCGGTAATCGGTGAATTTATTGCGACAAATTAGCCTATGTCACAACTTCTATAAAAAAATGTGTATTAAAATTTATGGGTGACTCGCCGATAAATTATGTGTATTAATGTGTTATACTCATATACATTGGAGTAATAAAATATATTGTATTAATAGCTGAATCATTTGTTCTCTTTATTTGGTCTTATTACCGTTATCTAACGGTCACTTTTCAAATAGAACAAGAATATGACCGTTTGTGTAACGATCTAATAACCCAAATATTTATAGTAACATATTCTATATCAAACACTCACTTTTCTATTTCATTCTCATACACCCCCCCCCCCTTCTTCTCATTCTCTTTCTCTATTATGTCGTTGTCTTCAATACATACTCCCATCACCTTCTAATCCTTTATAGTTCTTAACAATCTTCTAGTACGTTCTAGTAGTTTCGGTTCTCATAGATGTTCCTTTATTGATGTTTATGTTATTTAAAACAACTTATTTAGCAACCATATTTTGTTGTTTCATCCAACCCCCATATCTATAAGCGTATCTATGCTTTTCTAAGTTTATTTGAATTTCGTTTCTCAAAAGAAAAACAAATCATGTACTTGATCGCCTTAAGTTTAGATCTTTGTAAAGTTTTTTCAATTGAACGACAAAATCTTACATGGACTTGGGCTCAGAAAGTCTCTAAAGAAATTAGTGAGTATGACGTTCACTGTAAAACAATTCCAGAAATTGAAAAATGTATGACTGCGGACTTCAAGTTTATACTCCTTAGTTGTTGCCTTTCTGCTTACAAAAGAAGTGGGAAATCTGACCTTAGATTCACGAGATTTGGCTAGATGGGCAGTTAGAAATTTGAGATTTATCCAACATAAACTCTCGAAAGTTCTCAAGTGACTTCTTTATGTTTTAACTAAAGCGCTTGGTCATAGGCGTGTATGACCCATTTGGTAGGGTTGCTTGGGATTAGAGAAAAGGATTGAAAGCATTTTGTAGATCCCTATTGATGGTAGACCCTCGATTGATTTTCTCCTCAGTTGCTTCCATGTTAAACTGATGATTCAACTTGGTAAACTTTGACATTACTCGTCAGTCATCAACAAACATGTCGTTGTTGGATGGCCTAAAGTGAAGTGGAGATGGGATATGGAAGGAATTAGTTTCAGAAGATTCTTGGATAACCTATGTTTACACATAATATACAACTGTATTGTTATAAAATGCTATTACAACATTGTACTTTCACATCTTTATTCGGAAGTTAAAAATTTTTATGGTTATAGAATGATATACTTGAAAATTCAATTACGAAAAAGTAATGACTAGATGTTAAAAATGTTACAAATAATTAATATACAAAAAACAATTATAAAAATTGAAAAAATTAAATGTAAAGGCATAAATGTCATTTTATGTGTGCATGGACCAGAATCACTAAAAAGATCCGAAACTGGACCACTTTTGCATCACAAAACATTTTTGGACCAAAACCACATAATTCAACAAGCACATGGACCATTTTTGCAATTTTGTCTTAAATCTTACATTTATTTTTACAGGTTAAAAATAACACTTTTAATTCGAAGTTACGTTAGGAACCGGTTTTTAACATTTTAATAAAACTTATTTTTATTATAGAGTCATGGAGTTAAAATTAAGTTTAAAAAATATTTTAAACCTTTTTTAATATTTAAAATTTTGTTTATTTAAGAGTTCTAAAATTAAAACTCTTTGTAAAAAATCAATTTTTTACATCTCATGTTGGTAACTTTTTATTTAAAATTCTAAATCCTAACTTGATTTTATTTTTGTCAAAATTTTTATTAGCATGGAAAACATATTTTCATATATACAATATTTTATAGTAACTAAAAATAAACATCACAAACATGCATTATAAATGTATAAACAAAACCATTTTCCAGTAATAATTATTGTAAGCCATCACAAAAATTATTAACTGATTTTCTAAAAAACTTATATATATATATATATATATATATATATATATATATATATATATATATATATATATAGGTTTAGGTTCTATGGAAAACAAAAAACCCTAAAAAAAAATCATAAAAATGCATAGAAAAAATACTTAGAGATCACACACACACACACAAACTAGTCTAAACTAATTTATTACACATAAAATGAACAGATGAAAAATACTAATCTATCTATTACATCATCATATGAATAAATAAGTAAAAATCACAAATGTCCTAATGGCGTGTTTATACACAACATTAAACATATATATTAACAAACAATTCTTTGTTTTTTGTAAGACAATTTTTATATAACCAAAATACATGGAAAAATGGTTATATAAAAAATAAAACACATTTAAACTACAATTTACCAAAGAAAACAAATATAGACATTTCTTTTGACAAAAAGAAATCCATGGTTGTTTTCCAAAAACCAAAGATTATCAAACACAAAAATTCATTCTAACATATAAAAGATGGCTCTGATACCAGTGATGAGTTTTGATACATAAAATAGAGCGTTTTATTTTTTTTTTACAAAAACGAGCAACAAAAGCTTTTAAAAATAACTAGTTTGTTTTAGAGAATTTTACAACAAACCTATCAAGGATCCTTTTACATAGATTAGAATGATATAAACATAACCATAAGATGTTTTAGAATGACAACCTTTAGAACCTTTGAGCTCACTAGGTTTTGGGGTGTTGAAGTAGATGACAAGATCAAAGAGTATGATCTTCTCTAGAAGTAACCACCACCAAGAGTAAGACACTTTGAATACTAGTTCCTTATTGTATTCTTGAATATCTTAAGTCTTTAAGAACTTAATATCAGTAAGCACTGAAAGAGATAAGTCAAGGAGGCTTTAAATACCAAAAACCACTTCAAAAGAAAGAAAGTATTTTGTGTAGAAAAACCTATGGTTTTAGAGAGATGGAATGGCCAAAAAAAACTAGTTTTTATCATGCATAAGACTCTCTTATGTATCCTCATGCATAAATATTAATAAGTACCAACTTGATTTAGGTGTGACCCTATAGGATCGTATGTTATTGGCAATATCATTCGATAATGATTATCAAGTTAAAAAACACAAGTAATCAAACTATCTCTTTGATTAATAGGAAATTTGCTCAAAACCTATATTGTGTTTTTGTACAAACCATAACTCGGTATCTATACATATATATACTCCTAAACTACCGACTTGTAGAATAAGATTTCAATTAGGAAGCTCTAAATCGACTTGTTTATGAATTCCTAAAAACTAGGTTGCTATTACTTGGTCTCCAAGTCCTACTCGACTTACGATTCCAACAATCACCCCCGAAAGTTCTAAGTTCTTCTAGAGAATTCTTTGACCCCGATCAAGCTCCGCATTTCCTTGAACTTGACTCCAGCTAATGGTTTTGTAAGAATATCTGCCCTTTGTTCTTCACCGGGAATGTACTCCACCTCCACTTGTTCCCTTTCGACACAATTAAGAATGAAGTGAAACCTCGTGTGAATGTGTTTACTTCTTCCATGAAAAACAGGATTCTTTGTTAGTTTGATAGCCAACTTGTTATCAACTCTAAGAATCACTTTCTCTTGCGCTTTGTTCATGATTTCTCCAAGAAAATCTTGAAGCCATATTGCTTGACATGCACTCATTGTGGCTGCCATGAACTCTGCCTCGCAAGATGATAAAGCAACGATATCTTGATTTGGAGAACACCATGTAATTGGAGATGACCCGTAGTAGAAAATGTGACCGGTTGTACTTCTTCCGTCATCCGGGTCAATATTGGGACTACTATCACTATAACCAATAAGTCGCCTTTGTCCCATCCTCTCGTACTTAATTATGTATCTTGTTGTTCCTTGTAAGTACCTTAGAATGTGTTTGATTGCACCACCATGTGATTCTCTTGGACTTTGCATATATCGGCTAACAACTCCAACCACATATGCCATATCGGGTCTTGTTTTCAAGAGATATCTAAGACATCCTACCACTTTTCGATATTGCATTGGGTTGATTTCGGGTTCATCTTCGGCCTTCGACAATTTATTTCCTGGTTCCATTAGTATGTGGGTCGGATTGCAATCATGTAAACCGACTTCTTTTAAAATGCATTGAGCATATGCTTCTTGGTTTATAGTAATCCCCGATTCTTCTTGCTTAACTTCAATGCCAAGGTAATAAGTCAATCTTCCAAGATCTGACATCTCAAAGTTCTTGGACATCTCTAATTTGAACCTCTTGATCATGCTCAAATTTGTACCTGTGACAAATAAATCATCAAAATAAATTGCTAAAATTAGCAAGTTAGATCCTTCACATTTCCGGTACACCGATGGTTCTTTCATGCACTTTTGAAATTTCATATTCTTCAAAATCCCATCAAGCTTCGTGTTCCATGCTCGAGGTGCTTGTCTTAGACCATATAGTGCTTTTGTAAGGCGATATACTTTATGCTCATTGCCTTTCTTTATATAGCCTTCCGGTTGTGACACATAATCAGTTTCTTTTAATTCTCCATGTAAGAATGTTGTTTTTACATCTAAGTGGTGAAGCTCCCACCCATGAGTAGCTGCTAAGGCTATAAGAAACCGAATGGTTTCAATTCGAGCTACCTGGGCAAATACTTCTTGAAAATCAATACCAGGTTGTTGCACGTAACCTTTAGCAACCAACCTTGCAGTGTATTTATTAATGGTGCCATCTGCATTTTTCTTCAATTTGAACACCCACTTGAGTACAATTGCCTTCACCCCCATAGGTTTGTTCACAAGAGTCCAAGTATTATTTTTGTTTATTGAATTGATTTCCGCATCCATGGCCTTGACCCACTCTGGTTCTTTCTTTGCTTCTTCAACAGATACCAGCTCGTCATTAGTTGTAAGAAGAAGTTCTTCGAGATTATCAAGGTCAAGCTCATAATCTTGAAATCGTCTTGGAGGTACTCTTGCTCTCGAGGGTCTTTGACTTGTAGCTGCTTGTTGAACATTATTATTTACTGGACTTGGTTGTTGATTATCTTGTACTTCCCTTTCATCTCCAATCTCATGATCCGATTGAATTGGATCATTATTTACATCGTTTCCTTGGTTGGTGCTCGCATCGTCTCTTGGATAGTCCCATGATATTATGAATGAGCCCGGTTCTTCATTGTTGGTTTCTGCTTCTTTAGCCCAATCCCACCCTTTGGTTTCATCAAAAATAACGTCTCGACTCACGATTATTTTTTGTGTTACCGGGTTAAACAACCGATAAGCTTTCGTACCCGGTTCGGAACCAACATGCACTAGTGGTCTTGATCTTGCATCCAACTTCTTTAGATTAACTGATTCAACTTTTGCATGTGCTAGACACCCAAATATACGAACATTTTCTAAATTCGGTTTTCTTTTATACAGCTTTTCGTATGGAGTTGTATCACCAAGGACTCTTGTGTTAATGCGATTGATTAGACTTGTGGAGTGATTTACCGCTTCTCCCCATAAGTAGTTTGGAACATGCATTGTCTTCATTATACTTTGTGTCATGTCCATTAGTGTTCGGTTTCTTCGTTCCATAATTCCATTTTGTTGTGGAGAGTATGGGGCGGTAAGGTGGCGTTTTGACTCCGTTTTGTTCACAAAAGGAATTGAACTCGAGAGAAGTAAACTCACCTCCTCGATCACTTCTAAAGACTTTCAAAGGCTTTCCAATTTCATTCTCTACCAAAGCTTTGAATTTTTTGAAGTGTGTAAATGCCTCACTCTTTTCTTTTATGAGATAAATCCACATAAATCGTGAAAAATCATCAATTAGTGTAAAAATAAACCGATTTTGACCCTTAGTTGCCGGCGTGGTCGGACCGCATAAATCACCATAAACAAGCTCCAATGGTTGTTTTGCTTTGTATGTCGTCATAGTCGGGAATGACTTTCTTGTTTGCTTGCCGACCAAACATGATTCACATAATTGATTCTCATGATCAAATTGAGGTAACCCTTTGACTAAACCTTTCTTGGACATCTTTTTCATTGACTCGAAATTGATGTGCCCAAGTCTTGCATGCCATCACCACGCATCTTCACTTAGTCTTGAATGAAGGCAAATAGGAACTCCAATTTGTAATTTTATTTTATAAAGGCGGTTTGGAGTTCTTTGTACTTTCATTAATAAGCAATTATCGGCATCGTGCATGGTCAAATAGTTATCTTTCATTCGAATATCACACCCCGGCTTCGGTTGCTTGTCTGAGACTTATAATGTTGTTCTTGAGATCCGGTATGTAGTAAATCTCCGTCATCAGCCTTTGTTGACCCTTCTTACCTTGGAAAAGTATAGCACCTTTTCCCTTGATTTTTACACACGAATTATCTCCGAATTTAACCCTCCCGGTTATACCTTCATCAAGCTCGGAGAAAAATGACCGGTTTCCCGTCATGTGATTGCTCGCCCCATTATCCAAATACCACACATCATTGTCTTGTGAGTCATATCGATACGGTATCACCTTCTCTTTATTCAAAAACACGGTCTTGTGTAAAAATACGGCCTCGTCGGCATCGTCATATTCCGCAAAATTACTTTCTTCTAATTTTTTAATTCGGTTCGGGCATTGAGACGCGAAGTGGCATGGTTTATCGCACTGATAACAAATGATTTTGGATCGTTCCTTTTTTGTTTTATTATTATTGGAATTGGCCTTTCTATTGGACTGGTGATTTTTAGACCCAATGTTATTGTTGGGCCTACCTCCTTGGGCCTGTTTTGGATTAGACCCAGATCCACTTGACATATTAGACCCACAGGATCCGGATCCGGATTCACTTGACATGTTACACCCGTGTGCTTTTTTCCCAGTCGTACCAGTTCTGTGATTATCTATTGCTTTCCCCATTCTTCTCCAGTTTCGATTCCCACCGTCAACGAACAGCGCCTTCACCCTCTCCTCGTATGCTTTCAACCGCCCAACCACATCTTCGAAGCCCACCGTCTTCATATCAAGAACTTGCTCAAGGGAGGCCACGATGTGGATGAATTTTCTTGGCAGTGACTTCAAGAACTTTTTCACCATCTTTGTTTCTTCAATTGTTTCCCCAAGGGCTGCCGATTATGATGAAATTCCGGATAGTTTTCCAGCGAAGCTATCAATTGATTCTGTCTCTGTCATCCTCAGCCTGTCGAAGTCAGCGTTTAGGGTTTGAAGACGGGCCTGCTTTACTTGATCAGCCCCAATGTATCGAGCCTTGATTGCGTCCCAAAGCGCCTTCGAAGACTCGACTTCTCCGATTTGCATGATTAACGATTCTGGGATCGCCTGATATAATAATCCCATTGCTAGGTAATCCTTCTCATCGTTTTTCTCTGTTTCTGGGTCGATAATACTCCATGCTTTAAGAATTTTTAGAACAACCTTCATACGCAGGGACCAAACTGTGTAATTTGTGGAATTGAGCATGGGACATTTAACTGAAGTCGATCCAGTTTCCTTCATAGTCACCGGAGCAGATCCTCCCTCGCCCCCTGCATCAGCCATGTTGACCTCGCTTGTCAACAGTTAAAGAATTTGATCTCACAGCTTCTTGACTCAAGCTCTGATACCAATTCAAGTTAAAAAAACACAAGTAATCAAACTATCTCTTTGATTAATAGGAAAATTGCTCAAAACCTATATTGCGTTTTTGTACAA
This sequence comes from Lactuca serriola, assembly GCF_051521515.1. Lineage (NCBI taxonomy): Eukaryota > Viridiplantae > Streptophyta > Magnoliopsida > Asterales > Asteraceae > Lactuca > Lactuca serriola. The sequence continues at coordinate 167,362,563 of NC_136412.1, forward strand.
ACCATAACTCGGTATCCATACATATATATACTCCTAAACTACCGACTTGTAGAATAAGATTTCAATTAGGAAACTCTAAACCGACTTGTTTATGAATTCCTAAGAACTAGGTTGCTATTACTTGGTCTCCAAGTCCTACTCGACTTAAGATTCCAACAGATTATTGATCATATAAACCCAACACCTTCAACAAATTATTAATTTTTTCTCTTATAATATGCTACTATCCATAGCTAATTACACATAGATAAACCACATACCATTTGAATATTTGATTTAGAAGAACATTATTTATATTTTTAACGAGAAAATTGCCACACACTTTAACAATTATTATATATTGCCGGTAATCGGTGAATTTATTGCGACAAATTAGCCTATGTCACAACTTCTATAAAAAATGTGTATTAAAATTTATGGGTGACTCGCTGATAAATTATGTGTATTAATGTGTTATACTCATATACATTGGAGTAATAAAATATATTGTATTAATAGCTGAATCATTTGTTCTCTTTATTTGGTCTTATTACCGTTATCTAACGATCACTTTTCAAATAGAACAAGAATATGACCGTTTGTGTAACGATCTAATAACCCAAATATTTATAGTAACATATTCTATATCAAACACTCACCTTTCTATTTCATTCTCATACACCCCCCCCCCTTCTTCTCATTCTCTTTCTCTATTATGTCGTTGTCTTCAATACATACTCCCATCACCTTCTAATCCTTTATAGTTCTTAACAATCTTCTAGTACGTTCTAGTAGTTTCGGTTCTCATAGATGTTCCTTTATTGATGTTTATGTTATTTAAAACAACTTATTTAGCAACCATATTTTGTTGTTTCATCCAACCCCCACATCTATAAGCGTATCTATGCTTTTCTAAGTTTATTTGAATTCCGTTTCTCAAAAGAAAAACAAATCATGTACTTGATCACCTTAAGTTTAGACCTTTGTAAAGTTTTTTCAATTGAACGATAAAATCTTACATGGAGTTGGGCTCAGAAAGTCTCTAAAGAAAGTAGTGAGTATGACATTCACCGTAAAACAATTCCAGAATTTGAAAACTGTATGACTTCGGTCTTCATGTATATACTCCTTAGTTGTTGCCTTTCTACTTACAAAAGAAATTGGAAATCTAACCTTAGATTCACGAGATTTAGCTAGATGGGCAGTTAGAAATTCGAGATTTATCCAATAGAAACTCTCGAAAGTTCTCAAGTGACTTCTTTATGTTTTAACTAGAGCGCTTGGTCATAGGCGTGTATGACCCATTTGGTAGGGTTGCTTGGGATTGATGCTTGGGATTTGAGAAAAGGATTGAAAGCACTTTGTAGATCCTTATTGATGGTAGACCCTCGATTGAGTTTCTCCTCAGTTGCTTCCACGTTAAATTGATGTTTCAACTTGGTAAACTTTGACATTACTCGTCAGTCATCAACAAACATGTCGTTGTCGGATGCCCTAAAGCGAAGTGGAGATGGGGATGTCGAAGGAATTAGTTTCAGAAGATTCTTGGATAACCTATGTTTATACATAATATACAACTGTATTGTTATAAAATGCTATTACAACATTATACTTTCCACATCTTTATTCAGACGTTAAAAATATGTATGGTTATAGAATGATATACTTGAAAATTCAATTACGAAAAAGTAATGGCTAGATGTTAAAAATGTTACAAATAATTAATATACAAAAAACAATTATAAAAATTGAAAAAATTAAATGTAAAGGCATATATGTCATTTTAAGTGTGCAAGGACCAAAATTACTAAAAAGATCCGAAACTGGACCACTTTTGCGTCACAAAACATTTTTAGACCAAAACCACATAATTCAACAAGCACATGGACCATTTTTGCAATTTTGTCTTAAATCTTACATTCATTTTTACCGGTTAAAAATAATACTTTGAATTAGAAGTTATAACGTTAGGAACCGGTTTTTAACATTTTAATAGAACTTATTTTTATTATAGAGTCATGGAGTTCAAATTAAGTTTAAAAAATATTTTAAACTTTTTTTTAATATTTAAAATTTTGTTTATTTTAGAGTTTTAAAATTAAAACTCTTTGTAAAAAACTCAATTTTTTACATCTTATATTGGTAACTTTTTATTTAAAATTCTAAATCCTAACTTGATGTTATTTTTGTCAAAATGTTTATTAGCATGGAAAACATATTTTCATATATACAATATTTTATAGTAACTAAAAATAAACATCACAAACATGCATTATAAATATATAAACAAAACCATTTTCTTGTAATAATTATTATAAGTCATCACAAAAATTATTAACTGATTTTCTAAAAAAACTTATTAGGACACTTCAAGATCTTCAAGAGATAATTTTCTTGATAAATTCTTCATTGCTCCATATTGTTACATTATATATATATATATATATATATATATATATATATATATATATATATATATATATATATATATATATATAGGTTTAGGTTCTATGGAAAACAAAAAACCCTAAAAAAAATCATAAAAATCATAAAAAAGCATAGAAAAAATACTTAGAGATCACACACACACACACACACACACACAAACTAGTCTAAACTAATTTATTACACATAAAATGAACAGATGAAAAATACTAATCTATCTATTACATCATCATATGAATAAATAAGTAAAAATCACAAATGTCCTAATGGCGTGTTTATACACAACATTAAACATATATATTAACAAACAATTCTTTGTTTTTTGTAAGACAATTTTTATATAACCAAAATACATGGAAAAATGGTTATATAAAAAATAAAACACATTTGAACTACAATTTACCAAAGAAAACAAATATAGACATTTCTTTAGACAAAAAGAAATCCATGATTGTTTTCCAAAAACCAAAGATTTTCAAACACAAAAATTCATTCTAACGTATAAAAGATTGCTCTGACACCAGTGATGAGTTTTGATACATAAAATAGAGTGTTTTAATTTTTTTTGTTTTTTTTACAAAAACGAGCAACGAAAGCTTTTAAAAATAACTAGTTTGTTTTAGAGAATTTTACAACAAACCTATCAAGGATCCTTTTACATAGATTAGAATGATACAAACATAACCATAAGATGTTTTAGAATGACAACCTTTTGAACCTTTGAGCTCACTAGGTTTTGGTGTGACAACCCAAAATTTTTTGTTAGTTTTAACGTCAAAATTAAGTACGTCAAAAATTAGCCAAATTTATCCCAAAATATTTTTCACTGGATTTAAACCCGTTGGAATATTTTAAATAATATTCGTCAAGCAAACCAAAATTAAGGACGTATAATTTTAATATTTGTCGTGTTTAACGGTGGTCGTGAAAAAAAATTATAAAAAAAAAAACCTTGTTCGCCGTTGGTGTCAGGTGAACCCCAACCAGGCCATAAACTCCACCCTATATAAGGGTTGAGTGGGTTTCCTTCCCACCTTTTTCCCACCTTAGACACTTTCTCTCTACTTTCTCTCTCTACAAATCGGGTTTTGGTCAAAAATCGCCCCTTCGAGCTCCAAATGGGTAAGTTAACCTTCCTAGCTTGTTGTTTATCTTATCTAGCTTGCAAATTCGTGGCTTAAACATCCAAAAACCCCCAAGAACAAGATTTTATGGTCTTGGGAGCATCCCAAAACCGTAAACACCTTGAAAGAGGGTTTTGGTGCCCAAAAACCCCTCCAAACCACTTCTAATGCTTAGCAATGACTTAGAGGCTTGCATGAAAGGACTTAGAACACCAAAATCGTAGCAAATGGGGAGTAAACATGATTTTACGGTCTTAGAACATTCATAGACCGTAAACCCATCTTCAAGGACCATAAACACCTTTTAAGGTGTTAAACTACCCCTTAAACACCTCCAAGAGCTTCTATGAACTTCCTTGAGTGCATAGAACCTTATATTCCTTCTTGTGATGCACCAAAGCATACACAAGTGAGTGACACTTGAGTTTACGGCCCAAGAAGGTTCTTGGACCGTAAACACCCTTTCTTAGACCATAAACACCCCCAAAGGGTGTTAATGTGCCCCTAACACTTTGTATGGCTTGGAATTGGACCTAGAACTTTGTATGCTTAACCTACAACCACCAAAACACATGATTCATGGACTAACATGAGTTTACTGCCATAAACTCATGTGTTTAAGGTAGTAAACTCCCCAAGAACATCTTCATAGACCGTAAACACCTTTCCAAAGTGTTTAAGTGCCTTTAACACCTTCCTATGCTCATATAAGTGACTAGAACCTTGCATGCATGAGTTAGAACCACCAAACAACAAAAGAAATGGACTAACATGAGTTTAATGCCGTAAACTCATGTGTTTACAGCCGTAAACTCCTCAAGGAGTGGTCAATGGACCGTAAACTCCCTATTGTGTCAACCATATGTGATTAATAACCTGCATGCACAAGGATTTATTACACTTTCAGTTGTTTTACCAAGTATAATACTATAGATGGTTTTCCAAAACGTCTTTACTTGTTTAAATCTTTTCTCAAATTATATCTCGTGCTGTATGTTTTACTTCTAAACCAGTTACGGCAGTGTTTTAAACAAAGGTTTTCTTTACTTGTATTGTTTTATCAAAACTCATTATGAAAGGTTTTCAAAGGATTTCCAAAGGTCTTGAAGTTTATTTTACAAAAGGATATCAAGTCACAATTTTCTTAAGTGTAAAGGTTTTCCAAAGTTTTCATCAAAGTTTTCATCCATGCTTCTATGCTTCTACTTCGTTAAGTGCTTCTACTTCGTTAAATGCTTCTACTTCGTTAAATGATTCTACTTCGTTAAGTGCTTCCACTTCGTTAAATGCATGCCTGTACTTGTATAGTTATATAAATAATGTTTAAAGGACTTAGGAAGGCTAGTTCGCCCTATTTCCTTTTCCTCGTTGGGATGTGGTCTGGTGGGTATCGGATATCCGTCCGAATGTCGTTTAAACATTAATTATATATCATGTATACCGGTATAGACATAAAGATTTACATTTGCCAGTTCATTTCCCTTGGGTAGCAAGGGTATCCTTCCATTCATCACTCGTAGATCAGAGACACTAGTAACTATTATAAGAATAGTTAGGAACCTCTATTTACTCTTTCTAGTACGAGAATTTCACAAGAGTTAGTTCATACGCGGGTCTATATCATTTCTTCAGCGCCTCTAACAGAATTCAGAATTCGAGATGCATCTTCAAGACACGGATCTCCCCGTTGTCATGTTGGTAACCAGAGTCCCTTGTAGGGAGAACGAGCATTGTGTGTATAGATCTATATGGGACTGACACTCCCGCACCCTGACTGCTAGCTACAGTCCACGACCTACAAAGCCAAGGGGTGACAAATGTCACATTTATTCCGACGCTTGTAGGGCGTCAAGTACTCTAGTTTCAATCAGTATGGTTACGGGTATCTCCATGTTTACCTTATAATTCATGGCCTTAAGGTAATGAGAATCTAACATTGTATTCTTGAAACAACCCACTTAGGACTTTCCCTTTGTTTTAGACCTTGCTAGCTGTATCTTTCATTTGATATTGTCTGGGGTCTGTGTTTCTCTGTTTTAGACCTTGCTAGCTGTATCTTACATTTGATATTGTCTGGGGTCTATGTTTCTTTGTTTTAGACCTTGCTAGCCGTATCGTGCATTTGATACCGTCTGGGGTCTATGTTTCCTTTTGTTAGACTGAGCCAGGCATATCATTCATTCAATACTCTCCTGGAGTCTATGATTTCTTTTGGCTTAGTCAGCAGTACTTTCTGCTGAGGCATATGTTATTTTCCCTAATGTTTCTGATATGTGCATAATTAGTTAATTATTTAGCATACATTTTTATTCATTTTTAACTAATTATGTGAATAATATGGACAAAAGGTACTTAATATTGTTTAAATTTTGTTTTCAGTCCAAAAGACATGCTTGGGAGTGAAAGGGAGCAAGGGAAAGCAATTGAAGACCAAAGAGTGAAGATTGAGGGACAAAAGCTCATCTAATCGGCGAGTACACGAGTCTACTCGGCGAGTCCAGCTGAATATTGCAGAAGATAGCCACGACTCCTGATTTAATACGGAAAACAACGAGTCTACTTGGCGAGTTGGGTCTGCTACTCGCCGAGTACACCCTGTTTTGAGATATCTATAAAAACCAAGCCTTTATCTGATGGGACTACTTTTCTGGCAATTTTTGAGGATCCTTCTGCGATTGAGAACCCTAGAAGACGCTGAGGAATTCTAATCTTCAACCTTTTGAAGAATTGAAGCAACTAGGTTAATCATTCCAATTAGCTTTAGGATCTGAGTATGTCTAATCTAGTTAAACTTGCTTTTGTGTTTGATTTTACTTCAATTATGAGCTAATTATGTTTTTGTTTCTGTTTGGGGAATACCAAGGAACTCCTATGGTTTAATTCTTAGCTTTTGATTAATTGTTTATTGGTGATCTATTAAATTAAGTTTGTTAAAGAACCTTATGCATTAATCACAATTATTTTCTGTTAATTGGAAGACAATTAAGCTGCATGAACATCTCTTAGTTGTTAACCTCATATGTCTATGTGAACACTAAATCATATGCTTAGGATTAATGATTATGAAACTAAGATTAATAAGACAATAATTAGATTAATGTGTGAGCTTGTTTGAGAAACCATCAAACAAGAGGTTAATTGAACCACTAAATTGATTAACCACTACAAATCTTATTTAATCCAAATTGTTAATCTAGGGAATTAATTAGTTTAAACACTTGATCACTGCTTGAATTAATTGATTGTCTAAGGGTTAGGAGTAATGAACATGAACCTAACTACTATAATTGGTAGCCAATAACAATTAATCTATCATAAATACAAAATAACCATAGGAGTGAATTGGTTGAACCTAAATAGAAACATCTTTATCAAATTTGGTGAATTAGTTGTTTTCTTTAGTTGATTAGTTAATTAGGTGTGCATAAGTTTCTAGTCTTGTAAAACTAGAAGAAAAACCTTTTACTTTCATTAATTATTTTAGTTAAAATTAGTTATTAGTTTAATTTTCCATTCCCTGAGTTCGATACCTTACTTACTAAACTATACCACTAAAAGACAGGTTCACTGCCTTTGTGTGCTAAATTTATTAATAAAAAGTAGGGATAAAACAAGTGCATTTTACACACATCAAGTTTTTGGCGCCGTTGCCGGGGAACGGTTCTAAAATTAGCATTAAGTTCTAGTTTAATCGATCCTTTGTGTGAGATTTATCTTGCACCAAGTTATTTAAAAAGTAATTCAGTAAGTAGAATTAGTTTCAATAAAATTCCGTTTTTAGAATTAGCATTAAATTTTTTTGGTTTTTCCCTTGAACTCGCCGAGTGCATTCGGGCAGACTCGGCGAATACATCGCTATTTCAGCTTTAATTTTTATTTCGTTTTTTGTTCTTTTTATGCGTTTTTTGTTTTGTTTACAGTTGTTTCATGACCCGAGGATCTGATACACCTCTGGTCCCTCCTTTAGAAGACCCGGAATCTGCACTAAGAAGGGGCAAAGGCAAAACCGTTGGAGAATCCACCTCTTCAAAGAACTCACCACTCAAAAACTTAAAGTCCGTTTTCAGCAAGAAGAGGAGCAACAAAACAGGAGCCCCCAGTGCCTCATTGACAATTGAAGACCCAATTCAAGAAGATATCAAGTACGAGACCGAGGAAGAAGAAGAACCCACATACGAGCACGACTCCGGATTGGAAGACGATTTAGCTATCACTATGGCTAATATAGATGAAATCCCTATGGGGGAATGGAAGAAGAGGATGCGCGATGACACCAGGCTGGGACTTGTGCAGCCCGCAATTCCCACGACCGCTACTTTCGAATTAAAAGGCCATAGTCTCGCTCAACTCAAGGAAATTCCTTTTTACGGGAAGGATCACGAAGACGCCTAGAAGCACTTGGATAAAGTAAATGATGTGGCCGACTACTTCAATGTACCGAATGTTCCGCGCGAGACCCAGCTTCTTCGCATGCTTCCAGTCACGTTTAAAGGGGCTGCAAAAGATTGGCTAAAGTCACTTCCTCCCGGATCGGTCACCACATGGGCCAAAATGAAAGAAGAATTCATAGACCATTTTTGCCCGCCTTCCAAAATAGCCAAGCTAAAGAAATCCATTGCCAACTTCGAGCAACAACCCGGAGAATCTCTTTATGAAGCTTGGGAAAGGTACAAGAGCTTGCTTAGAAATTGTCCACACCATGACCTTAATAGCCAACAAGAGGTCTCCATTTTCTATGATGGAGTCAATGTAACGACAAGGCAATTGCTCGATTCCCAAGGCCCGCTCACGAAGAAGGCGCCCCCGGTAATTAAGGAGTTAATCGAAGAATTCTCTAAGCACTCTAGAGAATACCACAATCCAAGAAACGAAGTAAGTCGGGGAGTAGTGAACTCGGCAAATGATAGCATGGCGGAGGTGATAGCTAAGCTTGATAGTCTTGATATAAGAATGACAAAAATGGATCAAACAATCCATGCTATTAGGGTGGGATGTGAAAATTGTAGAGGGCCCCATCTCACAAAGGATTGTGATTTGGATGAGAATGGAAATAAGAAAGCTCAAGTCTTCTATTCAAGTGGCGATCGATACAATGAAAATTGGCGAAAACCTAAGAAGGAGTGGCTCCCATACGAAGAGTATAAGAAGGCTAAGGAGGAAAAATACAAGCAGAAGGAGAGGGGACTATATCAAAAGGAAGAACCGGTAGAAAAGAAACCCGATTTAGAAGAATTATTCACTAGATTCATAGCCACATCCGAAAAGAGACACAATGATCACGATGTTGCAATACACAAGACCAGAAATATGCTAAGGAATCAACAGGCATCCATTCTCAACATTGAGAAACAACTGGGACAGCTTGCGCATCAAGTGAATGACAGAAGACCGGGTCAACTTCCAAGTAACACCGAACCCAATCCAAGAATGGAGAATGTTAGTACAATAACCTCTAGCAAGGAAGAAATATTCACAGATGCACTGAGAATCTCCAAGAGGAAGGCGGAAAAGGTAGAAGAAGCGGCTCCAAAAAAACCCGATCCAACTCGCCGAGTCGCTCCATTGGACTCGACGAGTCCAAGCGTAAATGACAAAACTGTCAGAACTTTAAAGCCATATAATCCTCCTCTGCCATACCCAATCAAAGCCATGCCTGCGGAAAAAGTTGAAGCATATAGAACCTTCATGAGGCATGTTAAAGCCCTACAAGTTAATGTGCCATTTGTGGAAACGATGCTCCAGACACCCAAATACTTCAACTTGCTAAATGGTCTTTTTGTTGCTAGGAAAGATTTGGCTGAAGTCGCGGAGATACTATTGAGTGAGCTACCCGAAAAGAAGGGCGATCCGGGGAATATTATAATTCCGTGCCAGTTTGGTAATGAAGTTGTCACTCAAGCATTGACCGACTCGGGAGCAAGCATCAATCTGATGCCTTTCTCTTTCTTTAAGAGGTTGAATTTACCGAAGCCAAGACCGGTAAATATGAAGATCCATTTGGCAGACAAGACAATAATTCACCCACAAGGCGTTTGTGAGGATCTCCTTATTAAAGTCGACAAGTTTATATTTCCGGTAGACTTTGTGGTTGTTGATATGGAATAAGACCCCGAAATTCCAATTATTTTGGGGAGGTCATTTCTAAACACCGCTTGTGCTTTAATTGATGTATGTGAGTCTACATTAACGTTGAGGGTGGGTGACGAGTCCGTAATATTTAAATCTATACCAGAAGCCAAGCAAGAAGAGGAAAGACAAGAAAATATCTCACTTATCCATTTGGATGACGAGATATTACAAAAAGAACTTGCACTTTTGCAAAAAGAAGATCCAAGCAAGTTTATGCTACATTCTGGAGAGGATGGAGATGTTAACAAGGACTTGGAGGAGTTAGAAAAGCTATTGGAAGTAGCCGACTCAGAAAACACCCAAGAAATGATGGAATATGATACGACTCGCCGAGTCACTTTACTGGACTCGACGAGTCCAGTCGAATTTGATAACAACTTGGACGATTTAGATCTGCTTGTTTCTAGTTCTCTGCATATTCTGGATTTGGATATTTTTCATGATTCTTTAGAAGAACAAACAGCAGGAGGAGAAATGGAAACGGAAGTTCAACACGCCAATGTAGCATGTCTTGATGCAATCCCGCTTGAAGATGGGGTGAGCACATAAAAAGAGGAGGAGGCAAAGGAAAGGAAGGTGGAAGCTGATCAACCATTCATTACCAAACCTAGAGCACAAACTTTCACAAAATACGAAGTAATTAAGTTTAAAGAAAAGGAGGTGAAAGAGAAGGTGAAAAAGAATGGGGTGAGGAAGAAGAAGAGAAAAAGGGAAGCCCAAGCAGCTGAGGATGATGCTGTGAAAAAGAAGAGAGATGAATTAAAAAGGGCTTATAAAAAGAAAATTCACGCTTACAAGACAAAGTACAAACCACAAAAGATTAGGCGTGCATTCCCAATACTGGAAGATGACGAGACGTAGATGGGAAGGAGTCCAGCTAACGACTCCTTAAAAAGAAGCACTTGGCGGGAGGCAACCCGTTATTTAGAGTTTGCTTTCTTTTACCTTTTTAGTTTTATTTGGATTTTTTTTAGAATTTTAATCTTCCAATTCGTCGGACATGTCTGCTTGAGAGTGTGCATGGGCTAAGTGTGGGGTGAAATGATTTTTTTAAATAAATGACAAAATTTTGGAAATTTTGAATTGTTTGGAAGAGACTCGCTGAGTCTGACCATGACTCGACGAGTCCATATAGATTTCAGAAAAAATGGCATCGCGACCAGACTCGCCGAGTCTGACCTGATTCGACGAGTCGATATTATTCACAGAAAAAAAAATAATAATAATTACTTTTACAACCGGTAACTAGGGTTTTAACCCTAATGAATCAGTTTCTTTTTCACAACAAACTCACCGTGCGCCTCTCTCCAACCTTTTCTCTCAAGCATTCAAGTGTTCTTCCATTGTTCTTCAAATTTCTCAAGTTTCATCACAAAAGAAATAATGTTCAACATGGGGCAAAGTTCTACTGGACACCAAGGGAACTTTCCTTGGTTGAATTTCCCACAAATTGAGTCCGCTTCAATGATGCGGAAGTGGAAGAAGAAGTTGGCCGACATAAGGAAGAAAGAGATTTACGTGCCCAATAGGATAGATTGGGATTGGTTGCAAAATGTACGCTATGAAGAGGAGTTAGCTCCTTATCTTTTAAAGGAGTTTACCCACGAAGGAGAAACGATGATTTGTGAGGGGTGGAGCCGGGTCTTTCAAATTCAAGAGTCGGTGTATTCAGAGCTATGCCTAGAGTTCTTCTCCACGGTATCTTTCACGGGGGGAGTGGATTGTTATCACCCAACAAGTTTTAGTTTCTGCCTTGGGGGTGAATTTCATCAATGTTCTGTGCTCGACCTTGCCTGTCGATTGGGAATTTATGACCAGCCCTTGGTCTCAACAGCTATCTTTCGGGCCTTTTTGGAGCAATCCCACATGGTGTTTCCCGATGGAGTGACGAGCACGGGTTGGTGGAACATGATTGGCAACAAAGTTTATATCCCGAAATCGGCACAAGAGGGGAGCATTCGATCGCCTACACACCACCTTATTCATTGTCTCATTTCATCCACTATTAACCAAAGGAAGGATGATGACAAGGTTTCTAACCTTGATGTCTTCTATTTATGGAGCATTATCACACCCGACATTTTTTGCAATATTCCTTGGTGTTTGGCTTCATATCTATCGGAGGGTGCGGTCAAGGATCGCAAAACTTCTCGAATTAATGGTGGTATGTTTGTCACCCGGCTATCCAACTCGTTTGGGTTGATGACCCGTGGTGCATGGAACTTTATGACGATGATTCCTACACCTCCATTCAATCCAATTCTTTTCCGGCGGGCCAGGATTATTGAAGACTATGGTGGTGGTCATTATGCTATTCCGCATGATGATCCGGTAGTTGGTCCCGAAGCACCGGGAAGGAGGGTCCGATCGAGGAGGGAGCGGGATGTGGAGGATGAGCCGCCAGTGATTCCGGTTGATAATGAAGAAGTACCAATGGATTGGTACAATGTGGAGATGTGGCAGTTACAAGATCAAATGGCGCGGGGCATCAATTTTAGTAATCAATCACATATCCGGCTTTTCGACCACTTCAACATTCCGCATATCGATGGTGGTAACTTTCTGTATATTCCATCGTGGGAAGAGGTGATTAGTGCAAGAAGGAGTGGTGCGGGAGGAAGTGGAGCAGCGCCGGATCATGATGAGGAGGAGGATTAATTTCTTTGCGTTTTTATTAAACAATTTTCAATTTTTATTGTTTGTTTTAATTGGTTTTTTTGAATGTGTTAAGACTTTTTACTGTTTTGCTTAATGTGTGATTGCCTTGATTATTTTTCAGAATTGAATTAGGAATGCTTGCATAGGAGGGTTAGAGTTATAGAGTCAAGAGGATTATAAGAGTGATAGAGAGTCAAGAAAAGGAAGCATTAGAGTCAAAGTATCGAGTCCGATCCTTAGGGACATGAGCGAGTGAGGAAAAAGTGAGGAAAAATGTTGAAGATTTATTGGAAGCTAGAACAAATGCAAAATGTTATTTTTTCGTCCAGTGGTCTACTCGTCGAGTGCAATAAACTGACTCGACGAGTCGCCATGTAATCTCACATATTCGAAGATGTCCGCGATGCTACTCGACGAGTCTAGTATATACTCGATGAGTCGTTCAGTTTGATACCAAAAGGGCTGCTGATTTGATGCTGATAAGAGTACCACTTGACCATTTATTCTTTCCATATTGATTCTTGAAGATCTTACACTGTTTTTCCCCGTATTTGGAGCGACCCACATGAGACTTGACACCCAAGACATGGATGAGTTGTTCCCATGTCTAAAATCAATTGAAGTTGGAGCTATAATGAAAGTGATCAACCTATCGACTGCTATCCCAGGGGAGTTTGTTCCTATTCCCTCTTTATTCTCTTTTTATGTTTTTATCATGCATAATATGCAATGAGGGCATTGCATAAAATAAGTGTGGGGTAGGGGGTTAGTCACATATTAGAAAATTTAGAATCTTAATTTAGGCTAATTTTGAAAAATTGTTGCATACCAAAAATATTACTTAGGGATTTAAATTAGAAAATTTTGGTAAAAGCAAATTAGGATTCCATATTAGAATTGTGTTGATGATTGCATGAAGACCCAAATGTTTAGTTGAGCCTATATACGTTCTAGTGCATTTGTGGCTTCCTTATTCCAGTGAAATCATGAGACAAAAACACGACCCCGCTCAGCCCGAGGGATGCAATATGTTTAGCAGCCTAAACCTGAAATGTATCCAGGAAGATTGTTATCGTTAGTCAATAAAGGTTGAGATTGAGCACCCCTGCTTAAGCATGTAGGGATTTGAGTGAAAAAAAAAGTGAGGTACATGTAAAAAAAAGATAATTACAAGAAAAGTTGAAGAATTTTGGAGCAAATAAAGTGAAGATCAAAAGATCGAAATTCCAAGAAATTTAAAAAAGTTGAAGATACCAAAAATCAAACAATAAAGGTGGTGAATTCAGAGAGATCAAAGATCAAATTATCAAGGAAGTAAAGAATTCAAGAGAGCTCCATAGTGGTATCGTAAAGTTGTAATTCTAGATTATGTATGCTTGGGTTGCTCAATTAAAAATACCTTGAGGGTAAGAGGTTTTATGCGGATGGATTCGGAGGGTTGCATAAAATGAGCATAGTTCGGGGTGAGTGGGCGAATGTTTATGAGGATTGTGAGTATTTGGAGTATGGGGGTCCTTAGGAAAAATTTTAGACACAAATGTATGCGTTGCGGTCTTGGCATAGTGGCTGGGTTCGATTGGAGTTGTTATATGTGATTCTGATATGTTTAAAATTTAGTTTTGCTTGGGGGCAAGCAAAAGTCAAGTGTGGGGTATTTTGATATGTGCATAATTAGTTAATTATTTAGCATACATTTTTATTCATTCTTAACTAATTATGTGAATAATATGGACAAAAGGTACTTAATATTGTTTAAATTTTGTTTTCAGTCCAAAAGACATGCTTGGGAGTGAAAGGGAGCAAGGGAAAGCAATTGAAGACCAAAGAGTGGAGATTGAGGGACAAAAGCTCATCTACTCAGCGAGTACATGAGTCTACTCGGCAATTCCAGCTAAATATTCCAGAAGATAGCCACGACTCCTGATTTAAGACGGATAACAATGAGTCTACTCGGCGAGTTGGGTTTGCTACTCGCCGAGTACACCCTGTTTTGAGATATCTATAAAAACCAAGCCTTTATCCGATGGGACTACTTTTCTGGCAATTTTTGAAGATCCTTCTGCGATTGAGAACCCTGAAAGATGCTGAGGAATTCTAATCTTCAAGCTTTTGAAGAATTGAAGAAACTAGGTTAATCATTCCACTTAGCTTTAGGATTTGAGTATGTCTAATCTAGTTAAACTTGCTTTTGTGTTTGATTTTACTGCAATTATGAGCTAATTATGTTTTTGTTTCTGTTTGGGGAATACCAAGGAACTCCTATGGTTTAATTCTTAGCTTTTGATTAATTGTTTATTGGTGATCTATTAAATTAAGTTTGTTAAAGAACCTTATGCATTAATCACAATTATTTTCTGTTAATTGGAAGACAATTAAGCTGCATGAACATCTCTTAGTTGTTAACCTCATATGTCTATGTGAACACTAAATCATATGCTTAGGATTAATGATTATGAAACTAAGATTAATAAGACAATAATTAGATTAATGTGTGAGCTTGTTTGAGAAACCATCAAACAAGAGGTTAATTGAACCACTAAATTGATTAACCACTACAAATCTTATTTAATCCAAATTGTTAATCTAGGGAATTAATTAGTTTAAACACTTGATCACTGCTTGAATTAATTGATTGTCTAAGGGTTAGGAGTAATGAACATGAACCTAACTACTATAATTGGTAGCCAATAACAATTAATCTATCATAAATACAAAATAACCATAGGAGTGAATTGGTTGAACCTAAATAGAAACATCTTTATCAAATTTGGTGAATTAGTTGTTTTCTTTAGTTGATTAGTTAATTAGGTGTGCATAAGTTTCTAGTCTTGTAAAACTAGAAGAAAAACCTTTTACTTTCATTAATTATTTTAGTTAAAATTAGTTATTAGTTTAATTTTCCGTTCCCTGAGTTCGATACCTTACTTACTAAACTATACCACTAAAAGACAGGTTCACTGCCTTTGTGTGCTAAATTTATTAATAAAAAGTAGGGATAAAACAAGTGTATTTTACACACATCAGTTTCTAATAGTGATATTCTCCTACTTTTTTAAAGTCAAATACCATATTTTGGGTAATGATAGTAATTCAGGGAAAGTACTTTTTAAAACATAACACTGTCGAGTCTTGGTAGAAGACTGCTTTTAATTAGAAAATATAGGATTTCTGGAAAGGACGCTAATACACCGTAGATTCTAAACTACTACTTTTTATAAAGTTATTTTGAATAAAATGCTTACTTATACAAATGACACTAAATACTTATGAACTCATCAGCATTTATAAAAATGTTGATACTCGCTTTCAAAATAACTTGTATTTGTTGGAATAGTGTCTATGGCTGCAACTATATTAGGCAAGTATCTGACCCGGTTGTGCATGGTCCTTTTGGGTTGCCTTCACCATAGCAACTTGACAGGATGATTTATAATGAGAGAAGAAATATTATTAATATATTATGAGGATAATATAAGGAATAATAATATTGTTATTTGATTAATATTAGTCATAAATTAATTAGGAATTAATTTGGTGACTTAAAGAGATTAATTAAATAGAAGGGCATAAACTGTCAATTGTATGATAGTTGTACTTTGGGCTATAATCTCTTAAGGATAAGGGGTGGACGAATTTAGGGTTTAGGAGAGCCTAGAATTTGTCCAAGGGCTTATCATAAAGGGATTGGATTGCTTAGGGCTTAAGTTATCCAATTAGGGTTTAAGGGTGAAACCCTAGGAGCCTTACTAGTATAAATGGACCCTAAGGGCTAACGAAAATCGGCACTCTTGTCTCTAAAGAAACCCTGGCCGATTTCTTCCTCCTCTCTCCTCTCTCTATAATCATCCTCTTGCTAGTTGGTGTTTGTAAGCCATTAGAGGAGTGACATTTGTGACTCTAAAGCTCCAAGGACAAGAAGATTCAAGCAATTGATTCAAGGTAATCATTCAAATCTGATTTCTTATGTTATTATACTAGAATTATCATTAGAAGTCTTGGATTCAATGCATGTTCAATTAGAGAAACCTAGATCCAAGCATTAGGGTTTGTATGTGCACATAGGAATGTTCATATGGCTAAAACCCATCAGTGGTATCAAAGACTTGATTGGTTTCTATTGAATTGATGCATTGGTTGCTTGTTTGTTGCTTGCAAAATTCGAATTTTTTCATTCTGCCTGATGAACTCGGCGAGTTCGAGTGTCAGAAAGAGCTAATTTCGGGATTTCTTGTTGTTTATCTTTTGGATACTTACCTTAATCTTAATGGGTCAATATAAATCTGATTTTAAGATATATTTGAGTATATTCTTGACCTAATTGAAGATATTTATCAATTAATTGAATATTAATTTCCTTATGTGATAATTGGTTAATTATTTTAATTAAATTGGTAAATTGTTTTGCAAGAAATAATTAAATAAATCAAATATGGATAATTATGTTATTAAATGTTAATTTGGATTATTTGTTATTTCATCCCCTATGTTTTGAAAAGTTTAAAACTTGCCTCAAGTTTTGAAATGTATGTTTTGTGATTAAAAGTTTAATTCAGACAATTTAACTTTCAAACCCTAGAATTTTACAAGTTTAAAATATTACAAGATTAATATGCATATATGTATAATTAAAAATGCTAGTCTTACCATTAGTAGGCCTCATTCACGAAGCCGGTCTATAAGGTGGGTATAAGGTTGCGGCCTATAAAATGGCGCTTAATGGGTGAACACTCACACCCACCGCTTGCTTGATCGGTGGAGGGTCGTTAGCCGAACGGGTAGGATAGGGCAACCTCATCTCCTCATTAAAAGTATAATATAAAATACAAAGTAACTACATGTTTTTCAAAAAAAATCCCAATCCTAGTTACTTTAGGAAAAGTGAATTGATGCAATCCCATGAAATTACACTTTGCACCCTTGCTAAGAAGTTAGTGGAGCGTGTGTGGTTTACCGGTACACTAATTGGTTCTAAGCAAAGGTGGAAAAGGGTGATTCATTGTTTATCACAGTTCGATGGAGCGTGTGTGGTTTACCGGTACATCGAATAGGTGATTGTTACAATGAAGGCACCATGTGAATTTGCATGGTAATTCACACCCACTTTGTGATCCTCAGTATCCCAGCCACAAACGAGAGGGGCATATCGAGATTTAAACATGCCATTGAAAAGTTCAATGAATCTCATCGAAACCTAGGAATTCTCAATACATTTAGAACTTAAAGTTATGTTTTCATGGTGGAGAATTAGTGAATCGTCATTCACTTACCTTCAAATTGTTTGCATGTTAGATTACGGCATCCCTTTTCTAATATGTAAATATTGTTGTTGGATCCTAGCCCTAATTTTTCCTTATTGGGTGATAATTAGGGATTCAAATTCTAATCTATCTTTGACCTTTCTATTTGTAGATGTCGAACACGGACAACGCTGCTGCTAGCTCGTTCACATTGATGAGCCTTTGCCAAAAGGTGACTTCGATGGGACGAACTTTAGCGAATGGATAAGATACATTCGCATGATTGGTCGCTACGAGGACAAGGAGTATGTCCTCGATGAGAAGCTCGAGAAGATCAACCCAGAAATCGCTACTCCGGCTGAAATGACTGCTTTTGAGACTCATGAACGTGATGCGACAAAGGTTCATTGCATCATGATAGCCACAGTGAACGCCGAATTCCAAAAGTCCTACGAGGACATGTATCCGTACAAAATGCACCAAGACTTGTTGGAGAGATACCAGCAAAACGCGAGGCAGGAACGTTATGAGATCTTCACTAACATGATCTCCGCTAAAATGGGTCATGGAGAATCTCTAACAGTGCACCTGCAAAAGATGCAAAGGTATGTGGATCGTCTTCGCAAGTTGAATGTTGACTTTGGGGAAGACTTGGCTACCGACATGGTGCTTCACTCCTTGCCTTTGTGTTACAATCAATTTAGGATGACCTACCACATGAACAAAGAGGAGGTCACTCTAAGTAAGCTCCAAGGTCTCCTTAGGGTTGCTGAGAGCAACCTCAAGGACAAGTCTGTTGCACCAACTCCCAATCCACCAGTTGCTCCTGTTTTAGCAATTGAGCAAGGTAGGGGTAAGAAGAGGAAGGCTCCGTCTAAGAGCCACCGCAAGGGAAAGACCCGAGATGGTTCCTCTTCTAGTGGGACCAAAGTTGATCCCGCTAAGCCTAACCCTAACCCAAAGGAGGCAGAGTGCCACCATTGCCACAAAATAGGGCATTGGAAGAGAAGCTGCCCAGACTACCTGCAAGCCATCGGGGAAGGAAAGATCAAGCCGTCTTTCGCAGGTATATACACAATTAAATCTAATGATTCATCTCATGCTATTTCTTGGGTCCTCGATACCGGGTGTGGTTACCACATTTGTTCTGAATTGCAGGGACTAAGAAGAAATAGGGATGTTGAGCATGGAAGAATAAATCTAATCATGGGGAACAGAAGATCGTCGCCTGTGACCAAGATTGGAGTGTATTCTCTAGTTCTTAGGAATGGTTTATGTTTACATTTGAAAAATTGTTGCTATTCGCTAGAAATGGCAAGAAACATCATTTCATTTCATGGTTTGTTTAGACAAGGATTTAGATTTTCTTTTAATAATGAGAATGGTTCTATTTATGCTTATCTAAATGGTGTCTTATATTTTGAAGCAATACCATGTAATGAAATTTATGAAATTGTTATGATTGTAGATAACCTAGGAAATGATGTTTTATGCATGGATTCTTCCAATAGTATGGATAGAGCATCCTTGTGGCATTGTCGTCTTGGACATGTCAACAAGAAGCGCATAGCCCAACTCCAAAAGGATGGAGTGTTGGAGTCATTCGACCTTATGGAAGATGACACACGCGAGTCTTGTTTACTTGGAAAGATGACCAAGTCACCCTTCACTAGCACATGTGAAAGGGGTGAGGGTCTATTGGACCTCATACATACCGATGTATGTGGACCGTTTAGATCAACCACAAAGGATGGGAACCGCTTCTATGTGACTTTTACCGATGACTATAGTAGATATGGGTATATCTACTTAATCAAGCAAAAGTCAGAAACGTTTGAAAAGTTCAAAGAGTTCAAGAATGAAGTGGAGAATCAATTGGGCAGGAAAATCAAGATGCTTCGATCCGATCGAGGAGGAGAGTACCTAAGTCTTGAATTCCACGACTATCTCAAGGAGTGTGGAATAGTTTCACAATTGACACCACCTAGGACACCGCAGTTGAATGGTGTGGCAGAAAGGCGTAATCGAACCTTGTTAGACATGGTCTGCTCTATGATGAGTCATGCTTCACGACCTATCTCATTATGGGGTATGCCTTAGAGACTGCCACCCATATCCTTAACCGAGTCCCTACTAAGAAGGTTTCCAAAACACCTCACGAAATGTGGACAGGGAAAGCTCCCTCGTTAGCACATATCAAGGTTTGGGGTTGCGAGGCTTTCGTAAGACGAGATACTCACGAAAAGCTCGAACCTCGTAGTGAGCGATGTATTTTCATCGGCTACCCGTAGAAATCCTTTGGATATCTCTTCTATAGACCGAAGGACAACGTTGTCTTCGTTGCGAGGAGAGGAGTTTTCCAAGAGCGAGAACTCATAAGCCAAGGAGACAGTGGGAGGAAAATCGAGCTTGAAGAGATTCAAGAGTCGATTGATGAAGGAACCTCTACCGCTGGCGCTCAACCCGAGGAGGAAACTCCGGTTGAACCGATTGACGAGTCATTACCTCTTAGACGTTCCGAAAGAGTTAGAGTTCAACCCCAGATTTATGGTTTTCATATTACTACTGAAGGGGACACGTATATTAGTGATGGTACACTAATAAATCTAGATGAACCTAATAGCTATAAGGAAGCCATGGCAGGCCCGGAGTCTGCAAAATGGAAAGAGGCAATGGACAGTGAGATCCAATCCATGTATGACAACTAAGTTTGGAATTTGGTTGATAATGTGCCCGGACGTAAGACCGTTGGGTGCAAATGGATCTTCAAGAAGAATACCGACGTGGATGGAAACGTACACACATATAAGGCATGATTCGTTGCGAAGGGCTTTACTCAAACTCCCGGAGTTGACTATGATGAGACCTTCTCACCAGTTGCGAAGATAAAATCTATTAGAGTGATGCTAGCTATTGCCGCATTTCATGATTATAAGATTTGGCAAATGGATGTCAAGACCGCTTTCCTTAATGGGAAGTTGGCTGAGGATGTTTACATGCCTCAGCCAGAGGGTTTTGTTGATCTGAAGCATCCGAATAGAGTGTGTAAGCTTGAAAAGTCCATTTATGGACTTAAGCAAGCATCTCGCAGATGGAATCTTTGCTTCGATGAGAAAGTCAATGAGTTTGGATTTGTACGAAGCGAAGATGAATCATGTGTATATTTCAAAGCCAGTGGGAGTATAGTAAGCTTCCTCGTTTTGTATGTCGACGACATACTACTCATAGGAAACAACGTCCCGACTCTGCAGGAGGTTAAGTCCTGGCTCGGGAAGTGCTTCACTATGAAGGACCTCGGAGAGGCTTCCTATATTCTGGGAATAAGGATAGTGAGAGAACGAAGTAAGAAACTAATAGGACTTAGTCAGAACACTTACTTAGATAAAGTACTAAAACGTTTTAGTATGGAAAACTCCAAGAAGGGAGAATTATCGATACAAAGTAATGCCAATTTGAGTAAGTCTCAAAGTCCGAGTACCGAAGCTGAAATAGTAGAAATGATCCGAGTTCCATACGCTTCCGCAGTTGGCTCAATCATGTACGCTATGACTTGTACTCGCCCTGATGTAGCCTTTTCTTTGAGCATGGTTAGCAGATATCAAGGGAACCCTGGCAGAGCCCATTGGATTGCGGTCAAGAATATCCTTAAGTACCTTCGGAGGACGAAGGAATGGTTTTTAGTCCTCGGAGGGAGTGATGACTTGAAGGTGCGAGGGTATAGTGACGCCAGCTTTCAGACCGACAGGGACAACTACAGTTCGCAATCGGGCTGGGTCTTTACCCTGAATGGAGGAGCAGTAACTTGGAAAAGTTCCAATCAAGAAACCGTAGCTGATTCAACGTGCGAATCAGAGTGCAATGCAGTGAGAGAAGCGTCGAAGGAGGCAATATGGTTGAAGAACTTCATCGGAGATCTTGGAGTTGTGCCTGCCATAAAGGAGCCCATGGAAATTTTCTGTGATAATGAAGGAGCGGTTGCCTTGACCAAGGAACCGAGGGATCATGGTAGATCTAGACATATCGACAGAAACTATCACTTTATTAGACATCGAGTACAAGAAGGACGACTCGTGGTTAATAGGATATCATCAGAAGATAACCCAGCAGATCCGCTTACGAAGGGACTGAGCAGGGTTAAGCACTTGCAGCATGCTAGGAGTATTGGGCTGAAGGATGATATTAGCATAGATTAGATAGTATTAGAAACGTGTAATAGATAAATGTAATTAACATTTGATGATTAAATAAAGGAGTATTATTTATGAGTAATGTTACTGTCTTATGTTAATTGTTTAGCTATTGTTTCACTTTGCATGTTTTGACTTCCAGAATAATTGAGTTTATCAAGAATAATCGAATTATTCAAATTGTCCACAATCGTTCATATGTTGGAAGTAGGTATGAATAAAGATTGTCATGAATTGGTGTGTAGATTGTCTAAATGGTACTAAACATAGCAAAAGTTTGCTGCAACGTTCATGAGTGCTTATGAACTAGTTTTGAGCATTGGAACAAACCCTCGCTTGCTGGAATCACCTTATGGAATATGATAAAAAGGGTGATCGCAAGACGATAATATCATATGGTCTTAAAACCTAGATATATGGTTTGTTATTTTTTTATTGGTTGTACATTGATAATGCGAAACCGCATCAGAAACTTGATGTTATAAAATGCATTGTTGTGTATAGTTGATTAATGAATAAGTAAATACATATAAGTTGAAGTTTATCTGTTACTTTTATCCTAAGAGGGTAAAAGTGATATCTCGGCCGCTCGATGATTTGATTTGACTTATGTGTCGGGCCCGGTTAGAACTGAATTGATGTGTTCGATTAAGTCCTATGTAGAATACATCTGAGATCGAGAAACCAATTGCTGGACAAATTGGTTCCATAGAATTGTCAACATGATATCTAAACAGAGGACTGTACGATCCCTTATCTAAAGGACAGGATTGATAAGATCAGAGTTTGACAGCGTCGTTGAGAGCTACGATTGCTAATCGGATTATACTTGTATATAGTTACTAGACTTATCCAAGTGGGAGACTGTTGGAATAGTGTCTAAGGCTGCAACTATATTAGGCAAGTATCTGACCCGGTTGTGCATGGTCCTTTTGGGTTGCCTTCACCATAGCAACTTGACAGGATGATTTATAATGAGAGAAGAAATATTATTAATATATTATGAGGATAATATAAGGAATAATAATATTGTTATTTGATTAATATAAGTCATAAATTAATTAGGAATTAATTTTGTGACTTAAAGAGATTAATTAAATAGAAGGGCATAAACTGTCAATTGTATGATAGTTGTACTTTGGGCTATAATCACTTAAGGATAAGGGGCGGACGAATTTAGGGTTTAGAAGAGCCTAGAATTCGTCCAAGGGCTTATCATAAAGGGATTGGATTGCTTAGGGCTTAAGCTATCCAATTAGGGTTTAAGGGTGAAACCCTAGGAGCCTTACTAGTATAAATAGACCCTAAGGGCTAAGGAAAATCGGCACTCTTGTCTCTAAAGAAACCCTGACCGATTTCTTCCTCCTCTCTCCTCTCTCTATAATCATCCTCTTGCTAGTTGGTGTTTGTAAGCCATTAGAGGAGTGACACTTGTGACTCTAAAGCTCCAAGGACAAGAAGATTCAAGCAATTGATTCAAGGTAATCATTCAAATCTGATTTCTTATGTTATTATACTAGAATTATCATTAGAAGTCTTGGATTCAATGCATGTTCAATTAGAGAAACCTAGATCCAAGCATTAGAGTTTGTATGTGCACATAGGAATGTTCATATGGCTAAAACCCATCAGTATTCTCAGGTAAGCAATAGACAGGTACATCCCATGAGCTTTTGTGAAGCCAGCCTAGAACCGAGCTGCATCTATACTAGTTACTGTATTACTTTGATGTCTCTATAAAATGTAACTTATGTAAAACTATTACTATTAATGCAATGGTTGTTGTACTTTGATTACTATACTGAATATGTTGTGATACTTGACATGACGTCATCCACCCCAGAACGTTTCCGCCGTTCCGGTTTTCGGGTGTCACATATGGGGTGTTGAAGTAGATGACAAGATCAAAGAGTATGATCTTTTCTAGAAGTATACACCACCAAGAGTAAGACACTTTGAATACTAGTTCCTTATTTTATTCTTGAGTATCTTAAGTCTTTAAGCACTCAATATCTGTAAGCACTGAAAGAGATAAGTCAAGGAGGCTTTAAATACTGAAAACCACTTCAAAAGAGAGAAAGTATTTTGTGTAGAAAACCCTATGGTTTTAGAGAGATGGAATGCCCAAAAAAATAGTTTTTATCATGCATAAGACTCTCTTATGTATCCTCATGCATAAATATTAATAAGTACGAACTTGATTAAGGTGTGACCCTATACGATCGTATGTTATTGGCAATATCATTCGATAATGATTATTGATCATATAAACTCAACATCTTTAACATATTATTAAAATTTTCTCTTATAATATATTACTATCCATAGCTAATTACACATAGATAAACCACATACCATTTGAATATTTGATTTAGAGAACATTATTTATATTTTTAACGAGAAAATTGCCATACACTTTAACAATTATTATATTTTTCCGGTAATCGGCGAGTTTTTTGCGACAAATTAGCCTATGTCACAACTTCTATAAAAATGTGTATTAAAATTTATGGGTGACTCGCCGATAAATTATTTGTGTTAATGTTTTATACTCATATACATTGGAGTAATAAAGTATATTGTATTAATAGCTTAATCATTTGTTCTCTTTATTTGGTTTTATTACCATTATCTAACGGTCACTTTTCAAATAGAACAAGAATATGACCGTTTGTGTAACGATCTAATAACCCAAATATTTATAGTAACATATTCTATATCAAACACTCACTTCTCTATTTCATTCTCATACACCCCCCCCCCCCATTCTTCTTCTACTCATTCTCTTTCTCTATTATGCCGTTGTCTTCAATACATACTCCCATCACCTTCTAATCCTTTATAGTTCTTAACAATCTTCTAGTACGTTCTAGTAGTTTCGGTTCTCATAGATGTTCCTTTATTGATGTTTATGTTATTTAAAACAACTTGTTTAGCAACCATATTTTATGGTTTCATCCAACCCCCATATCTATAAGCGTATCTATGCTTTTCTCAGTTTATTTGAATTCCGTTTCTCAAAAGAAAAAAAAATCATGTATTTGATCGCCTTAAGTTTAGATCTTTGTAAAGTTTTTTCAATTGAACGACAAAATCTTACATGGACTTGGGCTCAGAAAGTCTCTAAAGAAATTAGTGAGTATGACATTCACCGTAAAACAATTCCAGAATTTGAAAACTGTATGACTTCAGTCTTCATGTATATATTCATTAGTTGTTGCCTTTCTGGTTACAAAAGAAGTGGGAAATCTGACCTTAGATTCACGAGATTTGGCTAGATGGGCAGTTAGAAATTCGAGATTTATCCAATAGAAACTCTCGAAAGTTCTCAAGCGACTTCTTTATGTTTTAACTAAAGCGCTTGGTCATATGCGTGTATGACCCATTTTGTAGGGTTGCTTGGGATTAGAGAAAAGGAATGAAAGCATTTTGTAGATCCCTATTGATGGTAGACCCTCGATTGAGTTTCTCCTCAGTTGCTTCCATGTTAAACTGATGTTTCAACTTGGTAAACTTTGACATCACTCGTCAGTCATCAACAAACATGTCGTTGTCGGATGGCCTAAAGTGAAGTGGAGATGGGGATATGGAAGGAATTAGTTTCAGAAGATTCTTGGATAACCTATGTTTACACACAATATACAACTGTATTGTTATAAAATGCTATTACAACATTGTACTTCCCACATCTTTATTCGGACGTTAAAAATATGTATGGTTATAGAATTATATACTTGAAAATTCAATTACGAAAAAGTAATGACTAGATGTTAAAAATGTTACAAATAATTAATATACAAAAAACAATTATAAAAATTGAAAAAATTAAATGTAAAGGCATAAATGTCATTTTAAGTGTGCAAGGACCAAAATCACTAAAAAGATCCCAAACTGGACCACTTTTGCATCACAAAACATTTTTGGACCAAAACCACATAATTCAACAAGCACATGGACCATTTTTGCAATTTTGTCTTAAATCTTACATTCATTTTTACCGGTTAAAAATAATACTTTGAATTCGAAGTTATAATGTTAGGAACCGGTTTTTAACATTTTAATAAAACTTATTTTTATTATAGAGTCATGGAGTTAAAATTAAGTTTAAAAAATAATTTAAACCTTTTTTTAATATTTAAAATTTTGTTTATTTAAGAGTTTTAAAATTAAAACTCTTTGTAAAAAACTCAATTTTTTACATCTTATGTTGGTAACTTTTTATTTAAAATTCTAAATCCTAACTTGATGTTATTTTTGTCAAAATGTTTATTAGCATGGAAAACATATTTTCATATATACAATATTTTATAGTAACTAAAAATAAACATCACAAACATGCATTATAAATGTATAAACAAAACCATTTTCTAGTAATAATTATTGTAAGCCATCACAAAAATTATTAACTGATTTTCTAAAAAACTTATTAGGACACTTCAAGATCTTCAAGAGATAATTTTCTTGATAAATTCTTCATTGCTCCATATTGTTACATTATATATATATATATATATATATATATATATATATATATATATATATATATATATATATATATATATATAGGTTTAGGTTCTATGGAAAACAAAAAACCCTAAAAAAAATCCTAAAAATCATAAAAATGCATAGAAAAATACTTAGATCACACACACACACAAACTAGTCTAAACTAATTTATTACACATAAAATGAAGAATTGAAAAATACTAATCTATCAATTACATCATCATATGAATAAATAAGTAAAAATCACAAATGTCCTAATGACGTGTTTATACACAACATTAAACATATATATATATATATATATATATATATATATATATATATATATATATATATATATATATATATATATATATATATATTAACAAACAATTCATTGTTTCTTGTAAGACAATTTTTATATAACCAAAATACATGGAAAAATGGTTATATAAAAAATAAAACACATTTAAACTACAATTTACCAAAGAAAACAAATATAGACATTTCTTTAGACAAAAAGAAATCCATGGTTGTTTTCCAAAAACCAAAGATTATCAAACACAAAAATTCATTCTAACGTATACAAGATGGCTCTGATACCAGATGAGTTTTGATACATAACATAGAGCGTTTTAATTTTTAATTTTTTTTTTTTTACAAAAATGAGCAACAAAAGCTTTTAAAAATAACTAGTTTGTTTTAGAGAATTTTACAAAAAACCTATCAAGGATCCTTTTACATAGATTAGAATGATATAAACATAACCATAAGATGTTCAGAATGACAACCTTTAGAACATTTGAGCTCACTAGGTTTTGGGGTGTTGAAGTAGATGACAAGATCAAAGAGTATGATCTTCTCTAGAAGTATCCACCACCAAGAGTAAGACACTTTAAATACTAGTTCCTTATTTTATTCTTGAGTATCTTAAGTCTTTAAGCACTTAATATCTATAAGCACTAAAAGAGATAAGTCAAGGAGGCTTTAAATACCGAAAACCACTTCAAAAGAGAGAAAGTATTTTGTGTAGAAAAACCTATGGTTTTAAAGAGATGGAATGGCCAAAAAAACTAGTTTTTATCATGCATGAGACTCTCTTATGTATCCTCATGCATAAATATTAATAAGTACCAACTTGATTAAGGTGTGATCCTATAGGATCGTATGTTATTGGCAATATCATTCGATAATGATTATTGATCATATAAACCCAACACCTTCAACATATTATTAATTTTTTCTCTTATAATATATTACTATCCATAGCTAATTACACATAGATAAACCACATACCATTTGAATATTTGATTTAGAAGAACATTATTTATATTTTTAACAAGAAAATTGTCATACACTTTAACAATTATTATATTTTGCCGGTAATCGGCGAATTTTTTGCGACAAATTAGCCTATGTCACAACTTCTATAAAAAAATGTGTATTAAAATTTATGGGTGACTCGCCGATAAATTATGTGTGTTAATGTTTTATACTCATATACATTGGAGTAATAAAGTATATTGTATTAATAGCTTAATCATTTGTTCTCTTTATTTGGTTTTATAATCGTTATCTAACGGTCACTTTTCAAATAGAACAAGAATATGACCGTTTGTGTAACGATCTAATAACCCAAATATTTATAGTAACATATTCTATATCAAACACTCACTTCTCTATTTCATTCTCATACACCCCCCCCCCCCCCCCATTCTTCTTCTACTCATTCTCTTTCTCTATTATGCCGTTGTCTTCAATACATACTCACATCACCTTCTAATCCTTTATAGTTCTTAACAATCTTCTAGTACGTTCTAGTAGTTTCGGTTCTCATAGATGTTCCTTTATTGATGTTTATGTTATTTAAAACAACTTGTTTAGCAACCATATTTTATGGTTTCATCCAACCCCCATATCTATAAGTGTATCTATGCTTTTCTCAGTTTATTTGAATTCCGTTTCTCAAAAGAAAAAAAGTCATGCATTTGATCGCCTTAAGTTTAGATCTTTGTAAAGTTTTTTCAATTTAACGACAAAATCTTACATAGACTTGGGCTCAGAAAGTCTCTAAAGAAATTAGTGAGTATGACATTCACCGTAAAACAATTCCACAATTTGAAAACTGTATGACTTCGGTCTTCATGTATATACTCCTTAGTTGTTGCCTTTCTGCTTACAAAAGAAGTGGGAAATCTGACCTTAGATTCACGAGATTTGGCTAGATGGGCAGTTAGAAATTCGAGATTTATCCAATAGAAACTCTCGAAAGTTCTCAAATGACTTCTGTATGTTTTAACTAAAGCGCTTGGTCATAAGCGTGTATGACCCATTTGGTAGGGTTGCTTGGGATTGATGCTTGGGATTAGAGAAAAGGAATGAAAGCATTTTGTAGATCTGTATTGATGGTAGACCCTCGATTGAGTTTCTCCTCAGTTGCTTCCATGCTAAACTGATGTTTCAACTTGGTAAACTTTGACATTACTCGTCAGACATCAACAAACATGTCGTTGTCGGATGGCCTAAAGTGAAGTGGAGATGGGGATATGGAAAGAATTAGTTTCAGAAGATTCTTGGATAACCTATGCTTACATATAATATACAACTGTATTGTTATAAAATGCTATTACAACATTGTACTTTCCACATATTTATTCGGGCGTTAAAAATATGTATGGTTATAGAATGATATACTTGAAAATTCAATTACGAAAAAGTAATGACTAGATGTTAAAAATGTTACAAATAATTAATATACAAGAAACACAAAAGCTTAATATTTTAATAACTAAATGGTTTGTTTTTCTAATTTTCCTTTTACTTATGGTATCCTTTGTTTTGGTTTTGTTTCTACTTTGTATTCTTTGTTTCATCGTTAAATGTACTCAAGATAAGGACATTGATATATGTTTTTTAAGAAACAAATATTTAGTTCTAATGTAATATTAGGATAAATTATATTAAATGTATAGCATCCTTTATTTTTCGATTGACTCTTCTTAATCCCGCTACATATAAGCTATATTAAAAATACTTTATGCTATATTTGTCGAATATATATATATATATATATATATATATATATATATATATATATATATATATATATATATATATATATATATATATATATATACACACACGGTGTGAGACCCATGTATTACATGGGTTTAATTAAATAAATAAATATAAAATTTTAACAATTTGAAAAGTTTGAATTTATAAGAAAAATGAGAAAAATTTGAATTATTAAAATTAATTAGACTTTAATGTATTAAATACATTACATATATAAACTTTTTCTAATAAATACTTTACATATATATTATCTTACACATTAAATGTGGAATTTTAATTTAAGAAAATGAAAAATACAATAAAATGACAAGTGGAAAATAGAAAATTTAAAAATTCTAGAAAATGTCATGTGTCCAAATGAATGAGAAGAGGACATGTGGCAAAAAAACCTTCATTTATTATAGTGTATATATATATATATATATATATATATATATATATATATATATATATATATATATATATATATATATATATAGGTTCAGGTTCATTTGAGACCATTCTAATTTTGTGAGACCGTGAGACCAAATCTAAAAATAATTTTAAAATGCAAAATAAATGGAAAAATCCAAAAATTCTTTTTTTAAATATTATTTTCGAAACTTGAGTTAACTAAAAAAAATAAAAAAAAATAAAAAAAAATTCCGTTTTTTTTTTTGAAAAATAAGTGTAATATTCTAAATAGAATATTACACTGACATATTCTAAAAAATAATTTTAAAATGCAGAATAAATGGAAAAATCTAAAAATTCTTTTTTTAAATATTATTTTCGGAACTTGAATTAACTAAAAAAAATAAAAAAAAATTCCGTTTTTTTTGAAAAATACGTGAAATATTCTAAATAGAATATTACACTATACATATTCTAAAAATAATTTTAAAATGCAAAATAAATGGAAAAATCAAAAAATTCTTTTTTTAAATATTATTTTCGGAACTTGAATTAACTAAAAAAAATAAATAAAAAAAAATGCGTCTCACGGTCTCACAAAATATAGGTGGTCTCAAATAAACCTAACCCTATATATATATATATATATATATATATATATATATATATATATATATATATATATATATATATATATATATATATATATATATATATATATATATATATATATATATGACCACGTTGCAAGAACTAAGGAAGTTTTTTTTCTTTTCATTATTCATGTTTTGCAATTTATTGTTCTCTTGTTTGTTTTTTTCATGATGTGTCTATTTTGTTTTTAGTTTTCTCTTTCTTTTGGGGAAGACCTAATTAAACTTTTAATCATTGTTCTATAAAAAAAATCTTTTTGTCCTTTTGGTCCCTATTTCACTATTTCATAACTTTTATAGTACCAGGTGTCTACGTTGACATCTCAGTGGGATTTATGAAAATAATCGCTTTGTTCTTGTTCACTCAATTTTTCTATATCTTATTCCAAGAAACCCTAAAACCAAACAAATTCACGACTCACTTACGATAATCAAATCCCAAAAAAATCAAAATCAAAATCACAATCGAATATATGTTTTGCTTGATATTCTTCCTTTTCATGATTCAGTTATTTCCTTTTAGTTTTCCCTTTATTTTCTCTTTATTTTGGTAAATGTAGGTTGGTCATGTGATGGTTGTAGACACCACAAGAATACACTGATTTCCGACACTTGCAAATGCTGACACAACAATCCTATAATTATTTTTGACTCACAAAGCCCATCACAATTTGTGCCTGGCACATATATAACACCTGAGCATAACCTACCATCAACCTTAAGATTCCGATAAAGACAACAAACCAAACCCGAAACACAATTCCTAAAACATCTCTCAAGTGCCTGGAAGAACTTGCCCCACATCCAACGAATTCTTATATGAAGAAGTTAAAACAATGGGACATCACTAAAGAAGCCATGTTGGCCAAGGCTTGGGTCAATCTTTAGAAGTCCCGAAAACAAAGAATCAACAACGTTATGAGCATGTGGTTACACAATATTTTACTTGGGCTTCACTATCTATTACACAAAGCTACCATCATTTATTGTGATAATGTTAGTGTGATTTATTTAGTAGAAATCCAGTTTAATATCAATGTACAACATAATGAAATGGACATTTAATTTGTACAAAAAAGTTGCAAAAGGCTAGGTACATGTTCTATCTCAATATAGAATTGTTAATATCTTCACCAGAGGCCTTCCTCGGGGTGTTTTGACAATTTTTGGGGATAGTCTTTGCATTCATCAACCCCCATTTTCAGTTATGGGGGACTATTAAACTAGTATTACTGTTAATTAGTTTAAACTATAGTCAATCTATTCTATCCTTATAGATATGTACTAATTGTGTATATAAAATCATGTTGTAGATCAAATAACATCATTGAATTATCAATTCTATTAAGGATGACATAAATTGATGTATTGGTTTTGTATAATCTTCGAATTCATGATATTCAATGTGCAATTGGAACCATATGGCCGATTACATGAAAGAAATATGCCGAAATAAAAACCAAATAGCATATATGGCAGTCATTTAGGATCAAAACTCCACAGGTTAAAAAACTTAAAGTCAAAATGAAACAAAATCATAGACCAACTTAGTCTTGGAAATATAAATTCCGTTTTTGATATATTTGAAAACCAAATAAAAAGATTTCATCATTCATACGAATAGGAGGAAGAAATTGAATAAAAATTATGATTGTGTTCCCATCGAGGTTATTTGGAAGACCTTTGAAGCTAGATGTATCCCTAACAATTTGTGATATGTATTGTCGATCTACAACTTGTGTTCAGACCCTAGTCGGACACACATAATCATTTCTCGCTAAAATCAAGAGGGTTCAGCCTTAGCCCCATATATATTCGCATTGATCTTGGACAAGATGTTTCATGAGATTTAAGTGGAAGTGCCTTGGTGTATGATTTTTTCTGATGACACTATATTGGTGTCAGAGTCTAGGATTTGGACACTTGGAAGGAAACATTACAGAAAGGGCTACAAATCAACCTTACTTAAACAGAGTATCTTCGGTGCAATTTCAGTTGGGGAGCCAAATTAAGAAGGCGTAGATATAAGTATAGGGGAACACGCTTTCTCCAAAGGGGAACACGCTTTCTCCAAAGGGGAGCTCAAGTATTTGGGATCTACAATGCATAAGGAAGAGGTATGGAGGTAGAAACTACCCATCACATAAAGGCGGATGAGTTAAAGTGGAGAGCAAAAACCAGAGTCTTATGTGATTAAAACGTCTTGTTAAAGGCGGATGGCTTAAAGTGGAGAGCAACAACCAGAGTCTTGTGTGATTAAAAGGTCTTGTTAAAGGAGGATGGGTTAAAGTGGAGAGCAACAACTAGAGTCTTGTGTGATTAAAAGGTCTTGTTAAAGGCGGATGGGTTAAAGTAGAGAGCAACAACCAGAGTCTTGTGTGATTAAAAGGTCTTGTTAAAGGTGAATGGGTTAAAGTGGAGAGCAACAACCAGAGTCTTGTGTGATTAAAAGGCGGATGGGTTAAAGTGGAGAGC
Source organism: Lactuca serriola (assembly GCF_051521515.1). Lineage (NCBI taxonomy): Eukaryota > Viridiplantae > Streptophyta > Magnoliopsida > Asterales > Asteraceae > Lactuca > Lactuca serriola. Next base: position 167,395,406 of record NC_136412.1, read on the forward strand.
AACAACCAGAGTCTTGTGTGATTAAAAGGTCTTGTTAAAGGCGGATGGGTTAAAGTGGAGAACAACAACCAGAGTCTTGTGTGATTAAAAGGTCTTGTTAAAGGCGGATGGGACTAGAGTCTTGTGTGATTAAAAGGTCTTGTTAAAGGCGGATGGGTTAAAGTGGAGAGCAACAACCAGAGTCTTGTGTGATTAAAAGGTCTTGTTAAAGGCGGATGGGTTAAAGTGGAGAGCAACAACCAGAGTCTTGTGTGATTAAAAGGTCTTGTTAAAGGCGGATGGGTTAAAGTGGAGAGCAACAACCAGAGTCTTGTGTGATTAAAAGGTCTTGTTAAAGGCGGATGGGTTAAAGTGGAGAGCAACAACCAGAGTCTTGTGTGATTAAAAGGTCTTGTTAAAGGCCGATGGGTTAAAGTGGAGAGCAACAACCAGAGTCTTGTGTGATTAAAAGGTCTTGTTAAAGGCGGATGAGTTAAAGTGGAGAGCAACAACCAAAGTCTTGTGTGATTAAAAGGTCTTGTTAAAGGCGGATGGGTTAAAGTGGAGAGCAACAACTAGAGTCTTGTGTGATTAAAAGGTCTTGTTAAAGACGAATGGGTTAAAGTGGAGAGCAACAACCAAAGTCTTGTGTGATTAAAAGGTCTTGTTAAAGGCGGATGGGTTAAAGTGGAAAGAAACAACCAGAGTCTTGTGTGATTAAAAGGTCTTGTTAAAGGCGAATGGGTTAAAGTGGAGAGCAACAACCAGAGTCTTGTGTGATTAAAAGGTCTTGTTAAAGGCGGATGGGTTAAAGTGGAGAGCAACAACTAGAGTCTTGTGTGATTAAAAGGTCTTGTTAAAGGCGGATGGGACCAGAGTCTTGTGTGATTAAAAGGTCTTGTTAAAGGCGGATGGGTTAAAGTGGAGAGCAACAACCAGAGTCTTGTGTGATTAAAAGGTCTTGTTAAAGGTGAATGGGTTAAAGTGGAGAGCAACAACCAGAGTCTTGTGTGATTAAAAGGTCTTGTTAAAGGCGGATGGGTTAAAGTGGAGAGCAACAACCAGAGTCTTGTGTGATTAAAAGGTCTTGTTAAAAGCGGATGGGACCAGAGTCTTGTATGATTAAAAGGTCTTGTTAAAGGCGGATGGGTTAAAGTGGAGAGCAACAACCAGAGTCTTGTGTGATTAAAAGGTCTTGTTAAAGGTGAATGGGTTAAAGTGGAGAGCAACAACCAGAGTCTTGTGTGATTAAAAGGTCTTGTTAAAGACGGATGGGTTAAAGTGGAGAGCAACAACCGGAGTCTTGTGTGATTAAAAGGTTGTTAAAACTAATAGAAAAATTTTATAAGGTAGCTTATTACGTTTAATATGATTTATGGATATGAATATTGGTCGAGCAAAGACCACAAGAGAAAGATGACACTAATAGAAATGAGGATGTTGAGATGGACTTGCAGTAGATTTCAATGATGCTATGGGTAGTGGTAGGAATTGAATTCTGTCATTGACATAAAACAAGAAAGAAACTACAGGGAAAAAAAAAAGGCAATAAAAATGGTATTTTAATCATTCAACATAACTTATATAAATGAAGCTAACACCTCACAGAACATTTACAAAGTATCAACCAATATTTTTAATTCATATATGATCTGATCTAATCATCTTCATCAATATCTCGTAGAAGAGCCCCTCTTACCTTTGATCTGCCATTTGTAAATTTATAACTTGTCAATATACAATAACGCTATAGTATGCAAGAAATAATATGCGAATGATAAATCATTTTATTTATGTATCTAAAAATATGTGTGAAAGTACACTAACCACTTTCTCTATAAATTAAAATTTTATATATGCGATCTTAACATCACAAACCTGCGATGAGCTGGCACCACACGTTTAGAAGCTTTCATGGGGCTTGGATTCTGATTAATTTGTACATCTGTCAACAAAAATAATAAATTATATAATACTTATCAATATAATATAATATAATATAATATAATATAATACATTTGTTTATATTTATTGATAACATGTTAAAATGGTTTAAAAGTCAACCAAAGTATACTCAAGTCTTGACAACCTACTAGCATATATATTAACTATCTATCAGGAGGGTATTTATGTCTTTTGCACACACAGGAGATGGAGAGCAAGTCCATGTCATATCTTTTTGGATGGGAAAAAAGCTGCATCTTTTGTCCCATTGATATAACTCTGAGTCTAATGCATATCAAACACAGTACAACATGTTACGTGGGCCCAAGTAGAAAACACACACACACACACACACACACCTGACACGCCATTGGGATTGGTAGCAGATAAAGTATCTGAGGTTAATTTGTCATGAGATATGTGCCTTTTTGGATAATGTGGATCAAGTTGTTTCTGAAAATGTTTACTCTTTTCCTGTTAAGTCACATGGAAATGGAAAATACCAAAAGAATGACTTAATACAGAAATAGTGAATTGGGAAATAAAACTAAGATGATTATTAAATAATATCAGAAAAAAAGAGAGAGATGATTTATATACCTGTTCAGCTGAAAGCTTCTTTGTCAACTGGCAACGACCCTCTTGCTCTAAAAATAAAATACAGAGTTTTTACATTTTTTATATAAAAAATGAAAGAGGGTAAATTTTTAGAAAGAAAGGACTTAATGGGGAAAGTCTCATTTCCCTCGTCTTTTGCATTAAGTTAAAAAGATACATTCATATTATATTTTATATATATATATATATATATATATATATATATATATATATATATATATATATATATATATAACTTATCAGATTAAGTCATATCCCTGTTAGTGTTAGGTCAACAAGAAACAGCATCCAAGTGTTGTGTGTGTGGATAAATGATATGTAAAGTCCTTAAATTGAGTTTGTATTAATTACCATATTTTTGGCTTTTTGCAGTATTTTTAGAATTCAAGAAAAAAACAGATCATTTCTCCACTAACATTTTATTATCTCCATCTTGCACCATAGCACAATCTCACAAAATACTTTAAAATAAAACCCCATGATTTTAAAATAAAAACAAATATTTATAAAAGTTGGACGCTATTATAAAAAAAAAAAAAAAAGCTTTTTCTTGCATTTAACACCATAGTACAGCAGGTTAAAGACAAGAAAAAGCAATGTACTTCAACTTATTTGTGTATTAATATTATAGCATCTTACTTTAAATTCATTCTATTACAACATTGAACTTTTACTTTGAAAAATATATCCAATTATAGCAATGAGAGTTGTTTTGTATTTGGATCACATTGCCATAACTGGAAAGCTTTTTCAAAGTACAATAATATAATATGAAGAAATGAAAGTAAGATGCCATAGTAAACAAATCCATGAAGCACATTGCAATTTCTTGCATTGAACTAAATAGTGAAACAAAATTTCTGAAAAACAATACACTTTATATAAACAAAGAATTGAGAAAAAAAATCACCTTGAATTAGCAACTTTTGATTTTTTTGATGTGCTTTGTAGAGATCAAGTGAAAGAATGGCCATGGTCTCATTTGCAGCAGTATCAACACACTTAAGCAAAGAAATGGAGATTCGGGGCATTCCTTTTGACTTTTGAGCAATAAGTCTAGCAGATTCAGGTCCTAAAAATTAGAAATTAAAAGCACATTGAAACATGATAAGATAAGGTTCCACATCTTTAAAACCATCAAATCTTGTTGTATTGCATTTGACATGCACTGGACTGGGACTATGACCAAAATGGTGTCTTTGTGTAAAAAGACGTGAATGCCCTCATCATCAAAAAGAGAGAGGAAGACAGAACAAGTTGTACTGTGTTTGGCATGCACTAATGTCAATGAGACAAATTGCTAATTTTTGTCCCATCCAAAATCATGGAACAAAGTTTCAAATTTTATAATGGATTTTCAAAAAATGACAATATAAAGGGAATAGAGAAAGCATGAAAGAATAAAGTTAAATAAAAGAAAGGTAAGGATCCAGGAAATTAGTAATTCGTAATTACCATCTGATTTTGATTTTCCCTCCAAAACAAGCTTCACATCCCCAAACTTTATGGAATTAACAAGGTATTCCAGAAACTCAGACCAAGAACCTCCAATCCCAATGTCATCCCTCTGTGTATAGAATCAAGGATTAATAAAAACTAGTTTGGATTTTGGATATATAATCACTTCATGTTATTATTATGATTAGTCATTCATTACTAATAATTAGTTTATTGATAAGGACTACTGATTAGGGTTAGTTTAGGAAAGCTTGAGTATAAATAAGCTATTAGGGTTACAAAGGAAGCAGAAATTGAGTTTAGAACCCTAGGAGACCACCTACTTATCGAATTTAGGTTTTATGTATAGCTAACTAAAGGTAGAGAAGACAATCAGAACAATTGTAACCTGTAACCTTAGAACCATAGGATAAATATTCAATATACGAATTCATAGGACAGAAATTTATACTGTTATGATGGAGGGGCAAACACAAATGCAATATAACTTAAAGTTTAAAGCCTTGCAAATTATTGTTTCGATTTATGTAAATTGATGTGCTGAATATCATATATCTTTAGGAATTGGGATCTAATTAGCGAGACAAAAAGAAAATAGATAGTATATGATGTAGGATATAAGGCTAACCATATCATCGAGCTGCTCAATTGATCGAACTGCCGAAAAAGTACTTGAGAAAAAATCGGTGGCATGAAATGTGAGGTGAGAAGAGTCCGGCGCATGAACTTGGAACAAAAATGGACGGGGCGTCGACGTCGTCGCTGGCCATTCTACCTTCGGCTCGCCGAATAAGGGTTCGAAATCTTCTACTTCCATTTTAAAACAGATTGAAAGTTTCAACAAATATAAACGATAGCTTTAAAAGTTATGAAACTTGAATACAGGTGTTAGGGTTTAAGAACATCTCCAACTTCAATTCTTTTTAAACTAAAATCGAATAAAAATATTGAAATAGTTTCATCTTCAACTCTATCAATTTTCAAAGGGCTCTTAATTTTTTAAGAAATGTTTGCTTATATCTTAAGTTCATTTTTAGACAAAATTGCAAAAATGGTCCTTATGGTTTTTTATTTTATGTGGTTATGGTCCAAACGTTTGAAAAGTTGCAGATTTGGTCCTTTTCAACAAGTTTTATTGTGGTTTTGGTCCCTCGTCCGTTAAATTTAACCGGTTGGCTGTTAACTTTTTTAAAATGACAATTTTACCCTCAGAGACCTTTTCACAGTTTTGTCTTTTACCATACCATAAGGACCATTTTTGCATACATTATTTTTTATTTTATTGAAGTATTATATATTAATATATATTATTTTTAATATATAATATTATTTATTAATAAACATTGTTTTATTGAATTATTAATTTATTATAGTTTTTTTTGGAACGGCTATAAATGATTTTTTTTTAAATTTTTTTTGTTGGGGTAATTCTTTTTATTGAGTTATTATATATCAATACATATAGTTTTTTAATATACAATATTTGTATCATAATAAATATTATATTATTGGATTATTAATTTCTTTTAGTTAATATTTTTAATTTTTTTTAATTATTTTTATTGGATTATTTCTTTTAATTTATTATTTTCTTCATATACTAAATATTGTTTTATTGGATTATTAATTTATTTTAGTTAATTATTTTTTAAAAAAATTATCGAAGTAATTATTTTTTATTGAATTATTATATATCAATACATATAGTTTTTAATATATAATATTTATATTATAATAAACATTATCTTATCGGATTATTATTATCTTTTAGTTAATTTTTTTTAATTTATTTTTTTAAACTATTTTTTGTTGGATTATTACTTTTAATTTATTATTTTCTTCATATACTAAATATTATTTTATCGGATTATAATAGTAGTTCTTGTTAATTTTATTGGTTCCACCACAAAGTCATGGGATACACAAAATCGTGGTCTCTCATCATCGAAATCGTTTGGATCGTTGTCAAACACTTTCATTTCATCTAGCTTATAATGAGAAACCTTTGGGAAAATACCACCACCACCACTTATAAATTTTATCGAGGTTTGTTGCACATTATATGAGATATGAAGGATTCCAGTGGATTATGAAAGAGGTTATCGCAGGTGGCTACCAACAACGCTGGGTGGAATAGGGTATAGTATCTATTGAACCTCCGATGAAGGTGTTTGGAGGTGATCTTGCTAATTTTTGACGATGATAATCGACACTTTTACGTATTTCAGCGACTTTGTGGTGAAACTAATAAATTTAAAACCAATTAATAATATACATTCAAAATAAAATAATAATCCGATAAGATTATATTTATTATATTAAAAAAATAATAAATTAAAAGTAATATTTCAATAAATTAATAATTCAAAAAAAAATTACAAAAATTAATAATCCAATAATGTATTATTTATTATGATATAAATATTATATATTAAAAATAATATTTGTTGATATATAATAATCTAATAAAAAAAATTGCTCCAACAAAAAGAAATTATAAAAAGAGTCAACTAAAAGAAATTTATAGTCCAATAAAATACTGTTTTGTAATATGTAATAATCCCATAATATAATATTTATTATGATATAAATATTATATATTAAAAACTATATGTACAGATACATAATAATTCAATAAAAAAGAATTACTTCGACAAAAAAATTATAAAAAAAATAATTAGCTAAAATAAACTAACCATCCAATAAAACAACATTTAGTATATGAAGAAAATAATAAATTAAACGTAATAATACAATAAAAATGTTTAAAATTTATAAAAATTAACTAAAAAAATTAATAATCCAATAATATAATATTTATTACGATATAAATATTATATATTAAAAACTATATGTATTGATATATAATAATTTAATAAAAAAGAATTACTCCAACAATTTTAAAAAAAAAATCAACTAAAATAAATTAATAATCCAATAAAATAATATTTATTAATATATAATATTATATATTAAAAATAATATCTATTAATATATAATACTTTATTAAAATAAAAAATAATATATGCAAAAATGGTCCTTATAGTATAGTAAAAGACAAAACTGTGAAAATGGTCCCTGGGGGTAAAATTATCATTTTAAGGAACTTAACGGACGAGGGACCAAAACCACAACAAAACTTGTTGAAAAGGACCAAATCTGCAACTTTTCAAACGTTTGGAGCATAACCACATAAAATGAGAAACCACAGGGACCAGTTTTGCAGTTTTGTCTCATTTTTATGTCCTTAAAATCCGCATATTTGGTCAACAATTGTCATAATTACCCTTTTTCCGATTTTATTCTTCTATAGCATTTGGGGATGTTTGGTTGTAGGATTTGAGTGTGTTTGGTTTGCTTACATTTTTTTCTTCCATCACACTCTTCTCTCAATCTCTCCCTATTCTATCTATCTTATTTCGTTGGTAAACCAAGTTTAAAAGGGAAGGTTGCCACCTCCGTTCCAGCCACTTTTAGCAACCCCTCCACCTTCTTCTTTCTTCATTAATTGTCACTCAAACACCCCTTTCCTCTTGCTCGATTTTTATTGTTGCTGGAGAGTAGAGACCAAAAGCAACTCCACCTGTGAGCTTCCTACCGAGAGAAAATGAGCTAGAAACTCATCGGCTGTCATCTCCTACTTACCACCGTTCTAGTCCCTCATTCGATTGTTGAGCAAACCCACAAGCACCCCTGAAGATCGTCGCTTCCCTCTTCCCCTTTCTTTCGTGTTTCTATCGGATCAAAAAAGAAGAAGCAACGAGGAGCTTCCGAAGCAACCCCTCTCACCACCGTTAACCAACCGTCATCTTCGCTCCTTCTTGCTTCCGTTCTTTTTCTTCTTCTTCGAAGCAGGCGAGCACCGGAGGTGCTTTCCCGATCCACCTCGCCACTACTTCTTTTTCCCCAAGATTGTTGGCCGCCGATGACAAGAGAAGGACCACGAAGAGTCGCCAGAAGTTGTCGACCAACTTGGTGGATAACATGTTGCATTTTTTTCTTGAAGGTCGTGAGTTCGTTTCGACATCCCTAATGCCAAACATCCCCTAACATGTGTCGATCTGTAACCAAACATCCCCTGACATGTGTCGATCTGTAACCAAACATCCCCCAATGGCATAGAAAATCGAAAGAGGGCAATTACAACAAATTTTTGCTCAAATGTGCGATTTTTGTGGACATAAAAATGGGCTTAGGATATAAGCGAGCATTTCTTGAAAACTTGATGGTTTTTATGGCATTAACCCATTTTCATACAGCTTTTTATGAAATATATATATATATATATATATATATATATATATATATATATATATTTAGCATACATATTTTCATGATCATTTATATAAATTTTTTCTTTAATTTGCATAGTACTTTTAACATATTTTTTTGTTTTTACAAGTTAGACACTTTTTTAATGGAAAATTTATATGGACATGCCCTCAACCATCTCCACTTTCATTTTATATAACTTCTTCCTAATTTTTTTTTAAAATATTGGTATAAATGTAACATCCATAAAATTTACGCAAAATTTAAACTTTTTAATCCTAAATAAAACCAACAATCAATTGTGTACAAAAATGATTTCAATTCATTATCCATCAGAGTGTCCCAAAACCATAACATAAGGATGAGGAGCGGTACGGTCACGCGTTCGCCTTGCCATGATCTCCTGAAGTACCTGAAACAATAAACTTAAAATTGTAAGCCTGATGGCTTAGTGAGTTACCCCCAAAATACCAACACCACACTGACACAAGCATATCAATAATAATCAATCAATTAACATGTATACTGGGCCATTGGCCTGACTGGACCGCCCTTTTGGGCCTACAATCTATCTGGATCTATCCCAAGCCTTCGGCATGACTGGTCTGCCACGTGGGCCTACAGTCTCCCCGGACCGCTCATAAGGTATGTTGGCCTTCAGCACCAAGCAGGACCGCCTTAACCCAACCAACAAGCAAATAACCATGTGCGTATAACTATCATATACTTCATATACAAACATCAAGCATATCTATCTCACTGATCATTAATCATAGAATTCTCTCGTAACTAGAACACCGACCTAGCAGGTCACTAACATACCAATCCCTACAGATCATAAAAGCATAACATACTGTCTACTCTGATTCCAATCAAGCAGATCATAATCACATGTAGCATACCATAACAATAACAACTAAAGGGTCGGCCTTGGTGCCGTAGACCCTATCGATATAGTGAGGATAACTCACCTCGCAGATGTCGACTAGGAAGGTAAACTCCAACTCTTGGATCACGCGACACAGGCTCCACCACCTATGATCATAGTATAATATAATCATAAGTCCTTAACCTTATAAGGTACTCCATAACCCACTAGTCAACCCCTCATCAAAGTCAACGTCCTCAGTCAAGGTCAACAGTCCATGTTGACCTCAACTCGCCGAGTACCCTCGGCTACTCGCCGAGTACCCTCGGCTACTCGCCGAGTCCCTTGAAGCACATTCCAACTCACCAAGTCATCGGGGTGACTCATCGAGTTCCTTCGATTCTCGATCACACCTTAAGGCCACCCGTCGAGTTTCCTCCTTGTAACTCGACGGATATACACACAAACATATCCTGGATAAAACTCATCCGACTCGCCGAGTTGTTCTTCAACTTGTCGAGTCTTATGGCAATCTTCATCGGACTTGCCGAGTCGTTCATCCAACTTGTCGAGTTCACGGCCATCTTCATGTGACTTGCCAAGTCAACCTTGCGACTCGCCGAGTCCATTCAGTCCTTTTTCCATACAGACCTATTTTGAGCCATGCAGCGGCTCCAAATCACAGATCCAAGCTTCTAGGGCATACTTATCATGTAAAGTTTCAAACTTTACGTGTATGCATGGCTTTAAAGGATCTAAATGCCAAATCTAAGCTCTTAATAGGGCTTCATGCTCAAGAGGGACCTTAATCATGACCAAAACTGTAACTTTATGCTTCTAGAATCCAAGGAAGGTCCAGATCTGAAGTTACAACTTCAGATCTAGCCCATAGCTCATCTTATCAACTTTATGTGCCACAAGAGACCTAAAACTCAACCAATAGAAGAGGTTTACAAGGAGAATGACGATTTGAGTACCTCTGGAAGATGATAATCGATATAGTGTTTGATTCCCACACTTTACTTGCTCCAAACTCCTTCTCCTCCAAGCCTTCTACCTCCAAAGATTCTCTTTTCAAGCTTCAAACACACACAAAGGTTTTCAATACAATTATTATCAGAGTCTTCCCAGAATCACATCATAAAATATAATCATGAGGAGCGGTACGATCACGCCTTTGCCTTGCCACGGTCTCCTGAAGAACCTAAAAAACATTAAACCACAACTGTAAGCCCGAAAGCTTAGTGAGATACCCCCAAAATACCAACCACATATACCATACATGCATAACATGCCATATCATATACGATCACAGAACAGCCATGCACTTCGGGTCTACTGTGTGACTGGTCCGCCGCACCGGCCAACAATCCACCTGGTCCACCCTCCGAGTCTAGCCATATACATCGAGTCTACAGTGTGATTGGTCCACCCGGTCCGGGCCTTCAATCCACCTGGTCCACTCTCTGAGTCTACAGTATGACTGGTCCGCCCGCACCGGGCCTTCAGTCGACCTGGTCCACTCTCCGAGCCTCGGCACGTCTGGTCCGCCCTCTTGGGGCCTACAGCTTATCCGGACCGCTCGCTGGGCCTTCGGGACAACCGGTCCGCCCTGGGTATCTTGGTGTACAGCACAAAGCAGGACCCGCCTCAACCCAACCCCAGTCCAACAACCATGTGCACATAAACATACAATCATATAACAATTCACAGTCAACAAGCCGATCTAACAGATCACATAACATATCATCATCCTAACCAGGATACCGACCTAACCGGTCACCAGCATAGCATCACCCTACATAACAGGATACCGACCTTAACCAGGTCTCTAACATATACCATCCTAACTACCAGGATGCAAACATATCAAAGCCATATCATACAACAAATACTCGGATCTCAATCCGATAAAGGGCCGGCCTTGGTGCCTTAGACCCTGTTGATATAGTGAGGATAACTCACCTTGCCACTGCCGAAACTCTGAACTAAAGAAGCAGATTCTCGAATCACCGACTCACCGAAAATTACGAACTAGCCAACATAGCAAAATAATCATTAGGCTAAGCACAACACCCTTTCAAGGGTAAATTGACCAATTTACCCTTAACTCAATCCGGCCCAACATTGGATAAGCTCTCAAGCCCACTGATGGCCCAAAGACCAAAAGTCTGAAGCAAAGCCCACTATTGGCCCAATTTACTAAATTGGGCCCACCTCACCAAATGGGCCTAGACCCATGGTCCATAACAACTAATGGGTCCACAATACTCCATCCATAATGTCCAGTCACGGCCCAAAATCCAACAGCCCAATAACAGCCCAATCCCTAAGGCCCAAAATGAAAAACCCAACAGAGGGAGTACGCTGGGCGTACCCTCCTTGGTACGCGGGGCGTACACGCTGATTCGCAATTGGGGATTGGGGCACTGACCCGCTACGCGGGGCGTACTCCTCTGTTACGCGGGGCGTAACTTCGCTGCTCATTAAGTCCACATAACTTCTTAATGGCTTAATCTGTTAAGCCCAAACTTCAGATCCTTAGGCCAAATATGCCTAAGATTCATAAAGTCTCAAACTTTATCACTTGGGACGTCCATAAAGCTCTTAATCCAAGGTCTTAATCCATTAAGACCTACTTATCTCACCCATGGAACAACCACAACCCTTGGGACCTCATTTTTCTCACTCAAGACCTCTCCAAAGGTCTGAAAGGACAGATAAACTCGACCAACTCAAAACATGCATCAAGATGAGGACTTTTAGGACAAGAATGATGTCAAAACTTCACAACACTTAGATCTATGCAATATAAATGACAAGCAAGAAGCTTTATACCTCAGATAGGCTCCAAAGGATGATATCTTTCCAGATCTATAAGCTCCAGCCACTCAAATCCTTTTTTGACAACTTCCTCTTTCTTCTTCTAGCCTCTCCTTTGCCAAAATAAGCTTTCCAAGGCCAAACACACCTAACAATGGAGATGGAACGGCTATCAAGGGTTTATGAGGTTAAGAGAGAGCTTATGGAGGCTAGGGTATGAACTAACATGTTCCTTATATAGTGGTTGACCCTAATTTTAGGGTTTTAGAACTCTGAGAGTACGCTGGGCGTACCTCTAGTACGCTGGGCGTACTCAACCTTGCACCCGCATCCAATTACGCACTTACGTTGGGCGTACTCGGCGTGTCCCAAATTTTCATATTTGGCCTTCTTTTCCCACTTTCCCATAAAAGGACCAAAATACTCTTCCTCTTAAATCCCGGGGACTCATAAATAAGTACTTTTAGGAACGGGGCGTTACAGTATGGCAATCTTGGAGAAATCACGAATGAATCTCCGATAATACCCTGCTAAACCCAAGAAACTCCTGATGTCCGAGGGAGATTCGGAGTCTCCCATTGCATAACTAGGCCTGTCAATCGTGTTGTGTTCGGGTTGGCGTGTCGCGGGTTGGCGGGTTGGCGGTCAAAATATGTCAATCCAAACACGACCCATTTAAATATACAGGTCACGAGTTGGCGGGTCACGAGTTGGCGGGTTTGGAACATAAACCCGTATATGACCCGCCAACCCATTTATTTATACAGGTTCACAGGTTGGCGGGTTCGTGGGTCAGATTTGGGTTCGTGGGTCCAAATTTTAGACATTTAAGTCTTAAACATCCAAATGAAAATTAAAAACATTTATAGAAAGATGTTACAGACTTAGCCTTAGAGGTTACGACTTACGACCTTAGACCATCCACCACGAGTCAAAATTTCAAAATAGTCAAATGGTCTATGAATCAATGGTATATATTATATAATACTTATTAAATATTAATACTTGATATATAAATACATTTAAAAATCAAATATTTTTTTTATTGAGTATATAAACGGGTTGGTGGGTCAACCCGTTTATTTTTTGAGAAACCCATATATGACCCGTTTAATAAACGGGTTGGCGGGTTGAAAAACTCAACCCAAACCCATTTATTTTGTGTCGTGTTGCGGGTCGTGTCGAGAATTGCCAGCCCTATGCATAACTACCTCCACCTTGGCCAGATCGACCAAAATCCCCTCCTGGTTAACAAGATGTCCGAGGAACTGGACCTCTCGCAACCAAAACTCACACTTCGAGAACTTGGCATATAGTCGTTCTCGCCTCAGAACCTCCAGCAGCTCCCTGATATGGTCCTCATGCTGCTCTCGGGTCTTAGAATACACCAAGATATCATCTATAAACACAATGACCGAGCGATCGAGCATCGGTCTGCAGACTCGGTTCATCAGATCCATGAACACCGCTAGCACGTTGGTGAGCCCAAACGGTATCACCACGAACTCGTAATGACCATAACGAGTCCGAAACGCGGTCTTCTCCATGTCTTCCTCTCTCACGCTAACCTGGTGATATCTTGATCTCAAATCAATCTTGCAAAAACCAAGATGCACCCTGCAGCTGATCGAAAAGATCATCTATCTTCAGGAGCGGATAACAGTTCTTCACCGTTAACTTGTTCAGCTCCCTATAGTCAATGCACATCTTGTGCGAACCGCCCTTCTTCCCGACGAAAAGGATCGGTGCTCCCCAGGGTGAACTAATCGGACAAATAAACTGCTTACCCAACAGCTCCTGCATTTTAGGCGGTGCAAAATGGTACGACGCCTTGGCGATAGGGGCTGCACCTGGCACTAGATCAATCCTGAACTCAACCTGCCTCTCCATAGGCACCCCAGGTAACTCTTCCGGAAACACATCAACAAACTCTCTAACTATCGGGACATCTGAAACTGAGAGTTGCTCTCTAACCCGCGTATCTACCACGTATGCCAAATAACCGGCACACCCGTGCTGAATATACCGTCGAGCCCTGGCTGCCGAACAAAACCATGATCCCAACCTGGTGCCCTCACCATATACTAGAAGTTCTCCCCCACTTGGGGTTCGAACCACCGCCCGCTGTCCCTCACAGTCGATCATGGCGCCAAAACGGATAAGCCAATCCATCCCTACAATCACGCATACATCCCCCATGGGGATAGGAATCAAATCTATCGGGAAGGACACCCCGGAAATCTCCAACTCGCATCCCCGGTAGACCGAAGAAGCAGAGACCCCGTGCTCGTTCGCGATCGAAACTCGCAAGGGGCACTCAAGATCATCCATCGGCACACTAAACCCTCTATTGAAAGTCTGAGATACGAATGACCGACTCGCTTCTGAGTCAAAAAAAACCAAAGCAGGAAAAGAAGTCACTAAAAACGTACCTAATCACAGGTACAACCCACAAGCATAACACAAATACAATAATTGAGAAAGAGAATAGAAACGTACCAGCAACCACATTCGGTGCTGCCTTGGCCTCCTCAGCCGTGAGCTGGAAGGCGCGACACTGAGCCTTCGGAGGCTCCACCTTGACCGACCTTCCATCCCCAGTCCTCACAGTAGCTGGCACGGAACCCCGCGCCGACTTGGCGGCGAGCTGCGGACAGTTGGTCTTCACATGACCAACCTGATGACAATGGTAACAAATCCTCATATCTGTGGGAGGGGCGGATCGACGACAGTCCCTGGCATAGTGCCCCTCCTTGCCACATTTATGGCACCCACCTCTTGCTCTACAAACTCCCGAATGTACCCGGCCACACTTTCCACAAGTGCGACTCTACTGACCCCCAGATCGTGTATCAGCGGTCTTATACCATTTAGGCGCCGACTGAGACTGTGCCGGTGCCTGACACTGCTCCTTCAGCTGCAACTCTATCTCCAACTCACGCCGCCTTGCGGCTTTCTGAAGATCCAGGAGGGTATCACAACGCCGTGTAGCCACAAACTGTTGTATATCCGTCTTGAGCATACTCAGATAACGAGTCATTTGACACTGCTCTGACGCAAACTCCGGGAAAAACATAGCCCTCTCAGTGAACATTCGGGTAATCTCCATCACAGACTCCTCATCCTGTCTCAATGTCAAAAAATCCTGAGCAAGCCGCTCCCGTTCCACGCGCGGAACGTAGTGGGTGCGAAACATATCCCGGAACTGCTCCCAAGTAATAGCAGCCCGCTGATCATCAGAATATGAAACCGTCATCAATCTCCACCAGTCCTTTGCCTCGAGCCTAAGCAGGTTCAGAGCACATCTGACCTTCTGGTCAGTAGGAATTGAGCACGTGAAGAAATAGCCCTCCACATCAGACAACCACCTCTAAGCCCTGATCGCATCCTGTGTACCATCAAATGTCGGGGGCTTCGTATTATCGAAGTCCCGGTACTGGAAAGCCCTGTCGGCTCCTCCTCCAACCCGTGTCGCGGTTACAACCAAAGTGGATGCTGTCTCTGCCAGAGCTGCATATCGCTCATCAAAATACTCAACCATCGTGGTCTTGATCGACCCAAACATCTCTAGTAGCTACGCTCGGAAAGCCGCAGCGACCTCATTGTGTAGAATCTCCCAGATCCTGGCATCCAACTCCTCAGTCCCAATCTGAACCACGGGCTCAGTGCTAGCACTGACATGCTGTTCTAACATATCAGAATATCAAATAACTGTATGGTATTTTGGGGTTTACTTACAGGCTCCGGCTGATCGTACCCTCTACATCCTCCATCCTTATTTTGAAAACCATTTTAAAACTTACTTTCCGAAAATCTCCTTGATTTGAGACTGGATTCACACGAGTGTTCCTCCAATTCACTCAAACCAAGGCTCTGATACCAACTTGTAACATCCATAAAATTTACGCCAAATTTAAACTTTTTAATCATAAATAAAACCAACAAACAATTGTTTACAAAAATGTTTTCAATTCATTATCCATCAGAGTGTCCCAAAACCATAACATAAGGATGAGGAGCGGTACAGTCACGCCTTCGCCTTGCCATGATCTCCTGAAGTACCTGAAACAATAAACTGAAAATTGTAAGCCCGAGGGCTTAGTGAACTACCCCCAAAATACCAACACCACACTGACAAAAGTATATCAGTAACAATCAATCAATTAACATGCATACTGGGCCATCGGCCTGACTAGACCGCCCTTCAGGGCCTACAGTCTGTCTGGATCTATCTTGAGCCTTCGGCATTACTGGTCCGCCACGTGGGCCTACAGTCGTCCCGGACCGCTCATAGGGTATGTTGGCCCTCAGCACCAAGCAGGACCGCCTTAACCCAACCAACAAGCAAATAACCATGTGCGTATAACTATCATATACTGCATATACAAACATCAAGCATATCTATCTCACTGATCATCAATCATAGAATTCTCTCGTAACTAGAACACCGACCTAGCAGGTCACTAACATACCAATCCCTACGGATCATAAAAGCATAACATACTGTCTACTCTGATTCCAATCAAGCAGACCATAATCACAAGTAGCATACCATAACAATAACAACTAAATGGTCGGCCTTGGTGCCGTAGACCCTATTGATATAGTGAGGATAACTCACCTCGCAGATGTCAACTAGGAAGGTAAACTCCAAATCTTGGATCACGCGACACAGGCTCCACCACCTATGATCATAGTACAATATAATCATAAGTCCTTAACCTTATAAGGTACTCCATAACCCACTAGTCAACCCCTCATCAAAGTCAAAGTCCTCAGTCAAGGTCAACAGTCCATGTTGACCTCAACTCGCCGAGTACCCTCGGCTACTCGCCGAGTCCCTTGAAGCACATTCCAACTCGCTAAGTCATCGGGGTGACTCGTCGAGTTCCTTCGATTCTCGATCACACCTTAAGGCCACCCGTCGAGTTTCCTCCTTGTAACTTGACGGATATACACACAAACATATCCTGGATAAAACTCATCCGACTCGCCGAGTTGTTCTTCAACTCGTCGAGTCTTATGGCAATCTTCATCGGACTCGCCGAGTCGTTCATCCAACTCGTTGAGTTCATGGCCATCTTCATGTGACTTGCCAAGTCAACCTTGTGACTCGCCGAGTCCATTCAGTCCTTTTTCCATACAGACCTATTTTGAGCCATGCAGCGGCTCCAAATCACAGATCCAAGCTTCTAGGGCATGCTTATCATGTAAAGCTGCAAACTTTACGTGCATGCATGGCTTTAAAGGCTCTAAATGCCAAATCTAAGATCTTAATGGGGCTTCATGCTCAAGAGGGTCCTCAATCACGACCAAAACTGTAACTTTATGCATCTAGAATCCAAGGAAGGTCCAGATCTGAAGTTACAACTTCAGATCTAGCCCATAGCTCATCTTATCAACTTTATGTTCCACAAGAGACCCTAAAACTCAACCAATAGAAGAGGTTTACAAGGAGGATGACGATTTGAGTACCTCTGGAAGATGATAACCAAGATAGTGTTTGATTCTCACACTCTACTTGCTCCAAACTCCTTCTCCTCCAAGCCTTCTCCCTCCAAAGATTTTCTTTTCAAGCTTCAAACACACACAAAGGCACACATACAGACACACGAATAAGGGCTCTTTAGAACTGTAAAGAGGTCCAAGGGAGGCTAAGGTCCCTTTTAAATAGGGGTGCAAACCTCGAGATTTAGGGTTTCATCTACCAACTCCTACTCGCCGAGTCCCAATATGGACTCGTCGAGTAGGTCACTTAACACGCGATCCCACCCCGCTGCTAATCGATGAGTAGGTCAACCAACTCGTCGAGTAGAGCTTAACCCAATAAATCTTATTTAAATAATACCTGAGAATCGGGGGCATTAGAATAAAACTTTTTTTTATGATTGAATAGCTTTTATTAGAGTAAATTACAAGAATCGTCCGTTGTATAGGTACCAAAAGACACCTTTAGTCTATATTTTGACCGTCTCTTACAACGTAAAAAGTTACATGCTTCGTCTCTCATTAGTTTAAATTTAAACACTTCGTCCCTTGCGATACATGAAATGACTATGGTGACCTTTTAAATTTCCGTTTTATTTATTTTGACAAATATGATTATTATTAATTACTAAAAAGTATTTTAATTATTTACATACTCTCTCTCTCTCTCTCTCTCTCTCTCTCTCTCTCTCTCTCTCTTGTTGAAGAACACTTCACTGTCACCACCACCAAAAATATGCAAAACCACCACTAGTAACCCATCTTTATCGTCGCTACTGACCACCACCTCATTTCTTTCTCTTCCTTGTCGTCTTCTCAACTCCAACAACCATCAGGTATGGCCTTTCACCTCCGATAACCTCCATCACACAAAATCAAATTATTTTTGGATTAGTGTCTAAGTCCGTAACTATATTTGGTATTTACTTGACCCAGTTGTGAATGGTTCTTTTGGGTTGCCTTCACCAAAGCAACTTGATATGATGATTTATGAAGAGAGAGGTTATTGTCGTTTATATAATAATAATATATTAAAAGAGAAATCATATAGTTTAATTAATATTAGACAACAATTAATTAAAAATTAATTCTGTGGCTAAAAGAGATTAATTAAATAAAGAGGACTAGAACTGTCAATTGTGTGATAGTTGAGTTTTTGGGCTGAGAATCCTTATGGACTAAGGCATGGACGAAATTAACATGAAGTCTATCTTGAATTCGTCCAAGGAGGCCTTATTCCAGAAGGTTCCTTGGACTGCTTAAGGCCTAAGCTGTCCATTAGCGTTTTGACTGAAACCCGAGCAGTACAAGTATAAATAGACCCCTAGGCCATCATTTTTCGGCCACTGGAAACCCTAGAAAATTTCATAGCCGAAATTGTACCTCCTCCCCTCTCTCCAATATCATCCTTTTGCTTGTGGTGTTTGTAAGACATTAGAGGAGTGACATTTGTGACTATAAGCTCCAAGAAAAGAAGATTCAATCCATTCTTGAAGAGGTAATCATCTTGATATGATCTTATATGATAATTTTGAAATATGTATGCTAGATCTAGGGTTCATAAGTCTTGGATGAATTACATGTGCAATTGAGAAACCTAGATCCAAGCTTTAGGGTTTGCATGAGTACATAGGATGTTCTTTTGTATAAAACCCAACAGTGGTATCAGATCCTTGATTGGTTCTATTGTATTGATGCCTTGTATGTTCATCCTGCTGAAAATGGTTTTTCTGCCCTCTGCCCTGTTGGGGTGAAAAGTTTTCTATATATGACTTTGTAAATGGTTTGACTTTTGTAGACCCACTTACATGTGGTACATTAGCCTTATGACTTATGAGTTAGTAAGAGTGAGAGAGACATGCAATCACCTCTATATAAGGTGGGTTCATACCACTTGTAGAGGTGTGCTTGAGATATGTAAAAGTTGAGTGTGTAAGTGTGTGTTATTTATGTAGACTAGATCTATGTCCCTTTTTGTAACACCATACATAATTAATACATCTCTTGAACACCCAAATCACCATGTTCATTGTGCAATCTTTAATTCCACATGCCAAACCATTTTCTTTTGTCTCTACAATTGGTATCAGAGCGGGTCTTCAATGATCAAAGTGATTTTTGAAGAACAATTCTCGGTTTGGCAACTTTTATCACAATTGAAGCAATTTTTGGTGAGTCTCTCTCTATGATCTCTCTTAATTTCATTAAATTCATGCATTGCGTTCTTGATTTTTGATCATTTTGATTCATTGGATCTAATTCGTTTCAAATCTCATTGTTGATCCAATTATTTTTCATTGATCAAGCCCAAAAATCTGGATTAAAATCATTTTGATTCATTTTAATTCATTCACAAGCACAAATCATAACAAAAATCCGATATTACAAGTAATTGTCGATTTGAGCCCAACATTTGAGGTATTATTGTTCATGTCCGATTTCTTTGAGTCCAAAGTAAGATTATCTACTGTGCATGAAGCCCAAAATATTTTTTAATCGAAATCTAAACAATTCGTTCATTCTTGTTCTTCACTCGCTTCCAGTTATTATATTCTCGATTGTTCTTGATAGCGTTCATACGAATGAGATTTTATCTTGTAGTTCTTAACAATCGATGAGTTTTCCTTTATCTTGTGAATCGATTGTTTTTGATTTGTTTCAATATAAAATCGATTATGATCAAGAGATCTATAACAGATTCAATTACAAGTCAAACGAACTTCAGATAGTCAAAATTAGATTTTAGATTGAAGTTCAGTGAATTGGCTTTCGAAATTGTATAAGGAGTTTTCGACTAGAAATTCATTTAGTCAAAATTGGTTAGTTAACTAAAAACGATATTGAAATCGAATTATTTTGAAAAGTCAAATCTTCATATAAAGTCAAAATTTGATATTTCGGTTATAAAGGATATGATTTTGGGTTTCGATTGAAGAATTCTTTGAAGAAATTGAGATCGATTTTGGTTGTTGTTGGTATGTTGATCTGGAATAAGTTTGTGATGTCGATTTTGAAGTTATCGATTCGATCTTGACGGGTTGTGACTGTAAAGTGACAGTTGATGAGTTTGAATCGATAGTTTGATGAAGATGAGATTTGGTTTTGGAATCTTTTTGGTAATGATGATTTCGAAGCTGTTAATACCGATTTAGATATTTGATTTTTGGAGAATCTGAGTTAATTATTCAATAAGATCATGGGCATTCAATGTAGTTGCTTGAAGGGAGGTTGTGAATTTGTTTTGGGTTAATGTACGAAAAACGAAGATGTGTTTGGGTTATGATCGAAGATTTTAATTTTTTTGATGTTTCGAAGACTAATGAATTCAATTTTGAAGGAAGTCTAAATCGTATTTTGACTTGATGAATCAGTCGAAATTGATTTCGTACGAAGGGTGCATTTGGGTTTATTAAACAAAGGATGCAGTTGAATTTCATACGAAGGGGTAGAGAGGATTTTGTACGAAAGGTTGAATTTTCATGTGAATTGATAAAGAAAAACGAATTTTTGTAAATGGCCCTTGAAATTTTGACAATTTGGCATTTTTTCCAAACCCTTCTAATGATTGGTAAAAATTTCGTATGATTGGCTATGCTTCCTATGAATTGAAGAAGAAAAGCAAAAGTTTCGAAAACAATCCCTGAACCTTCGAATATTTGGCAATTCGAAAACTAACCGGAGTTTCGGATATTTGACACTTTTCACACAACTTTGAAAATTGTTTGAAGGTTCGTATGGTTAGGGTACTCTTCGTATGATTGGGAAGACAAAAGGGCAGATTCCTCGAAAATAGTCCCTGAGGTTTCGAATGTTTGGCAGTTCGCACTCAAATTCGAAAAAGGTTTGTTTTCGCTGAAAAGTGAAGAAAATGCATTTCAGGCCCTGCAGTTTGTGCAAATTGACGCTTTCTACCCAGATTTGGAAAAGGGGGAGAGTTTTGCATATTTTGCTGTTTTGGGCGCACCGGGTCACTCCAGAATTTTGAAATTGACAATTTCTACCCATTTTGAGAAATTTTGTCAAAGGCGGTCTGTGAACGAAGCTAAAAATTCAATATTTTTTGGGTTTTCCGGATTGAAGCACAAAGTTTATGCCATATGTTAAGGGGGAGTTTTGACACGTAAAATTCCGAATAGAGCACGCTCTCTTTCTTGAAGGTTTTATAATCACATTTCGATTATAAAAGGGGGAGAAATTTATATGGAAATTCGAACATGGATTTTTCATATTACGCGGATTTGAAGACCGAAGTGACTAATAAGTTTTAAAGCTTACGAAATGATGCAATTGGAAGTTTGGAAATGATTTATTTTTGAAATGGCTTTGGTTTTATTGAACATTTTTGGGGTGTGTTTTTATGCTCAACTTTTGGTGATCGATTTGGAGTTTGAGAAGCCGTGATCATTCGTTGATGCTCGGTTTGTATGGTCTCACATCCTAGAGCCCAAATTAAAGAATCATGGAAGAATTAAAGATTGGAGTTTGTTTTGACATGGGTCACCTTTGCGGCTCGGATCGCGTAGTTGCTCGATTTTGGAAGATTTGAAGTGGGTCATCCATTCCTAACTTTGAGGGGGGGGGGGGGGGAATATTGGGGTACAAAGTTTTCCATGTATGAGTTTGTAAATGGTTTGACTTTTGTAGACCCACTTGCATGTGGTGCATTAGCCTTATGACTTACGAGTTAGTGAGAGTGAGAGAGAGACATGTAAACACCTCTATATAAGGTGGGTTCATACCACTTGTAGAGATGTGCTTGAGAGATGTGAAAGTTGAGTGTATAAGTGTGTGTTATTTATGTAGACTAGATCTATGTCCCTTTTTGTAACACCATACATAATCAATACATCTTTTGAACACCCAAATCACCATGTTCATTGTGCAATCATTAATTCCGCATGCCAAACCATGTTCTTTTGTCGCTACATCCCCAACCAGATCGGTGAGTCACTTGCTGAACTCGGGGAGTCAGGCCGAGGGATACTCGGGATCTCTTGCTGTTTTGCTGGAGGATAATTACCAAAACGGTTTTTGACTAATAAAATCCGAATTTTATTTTTATTATGTGATTATCCTTACCAAAAAATAGACAATTATCAATTAATTGAATAATAAATTCCTTATATGATAAAATTTGATTATTTGAATTATTTGATGAATTATATTGCAAGTAATTGAATTGGGTCAAATTTAGATAATCACAAATTATTTGATTAATTGAATTATTTGTAATTTGATCTAGATAGTTTTGAAAAGTTTCAAAACTTGCCCTCAAGTTTTGGAATTTAAAATTTTTTGATTAAAAGTTTAATTTTGAAATATTGAAATTCTAAACCCTAATGTTTTGAAAACTTCAAAACTTGCCCTCAAGTTTTGGAATTTAAAATTTTGATTAAAAAGTTTCATTTTGAAATATTAAATTCTAAAAACCCTAGTTTTTGAAAAGTTCAAATTACACAATTATGGTTTTATTAAATTAATCAAGTGTATAATTAAAAGAGAGTTAATAAATCCATAACAATTTGGTTTACATTTAATTAAATTAAAAGTATACTTTATTAAATTAGACCACCTAGTATTTTAAAAGTATAAAATACACCCTTATATTATA
Source organism: Lactuca serriola (assembly GCF_051521515.1). NCBI lineage: Eukaryota > Viridiplantae > Streptophyta > Magnoliopsida > Asterales > Asteraceae > Lactuca > Lactuca serriola. The sequence continues at coordinate 167,418,466 of NC_136412.1, forward strand.
TATAAAGTCAAAAGTCTAATATTATATATGTATGAGTAAAGAGTCAGTCTTACCGTTAGTAGGTCTCATTCACGAAGCTGGTCTATAAGGGGTGTTTAAGGAAATTGCCTATAAAATGACGATTGAATGTGTATCCACTCTTACCCACCGCACTCTTAACTAGTGGAGGGTCGTTAGCCGAACGGGTAGGATAAGACACAACCTTCCATTATAAGTATAATGAAATACGAAGTAACTGAACACTTTTATAAGTTCCCAAATCTTAGTTACTTTAGGAAAAATGTGGAATTGGTGCTAATCCATGAAATTGCACATTACACCCTTATTGGTCGATTAGTGGAGCGTGTATGGTTAACCGACACACAAATATGGGACCAATGAAGGATGGAAATGGGTAGCTTGATGTTTATCATAGATCAATGGAGCCTGTGTGGTTAACCGACACATTGATTAGGTGATTCGTGACATCGAGAGTACCGACCTAATTTGCATGGTTATCCACAACTTGTTTGTGATCCTCGACATCCCAGCCACAAATGTATAGCACACTCGAGATTTAAACATGCCATTGAAAATTTCAATGAATCTCAAAGGATCTAGGAGTTTCAATTCATTTAAAACTTAAATTTCCTTTTTTGTTTTTCATGGTGGAAATTGGTAAATCGTCATTTACCTACCTTCAAATGTTCTGCAATTTGGATTACGCCATCCCTCTTCCATGTTGTAGAATATTGTGTTGGGTCCTAGCCTTAATATCTCATTTGGGTGTTTTATTAAGGACTCAATCAACTAACTTAAACTTTCTCCCGTTTTGTAGATGTCAAAGTCTGACAACTATGGTCTTCCTGAATCCGTTGGAAAAAGTTTTTCGCTTGAAGATGATGTTCCACGATTAGATTGTGGAAATGGAAATCATTCTTCACTTCCTCCACCTCCTCCAATAATTCTCCCTGACCCACGTGTTCAAAGACTTGAAAAGTTCAAAGTCACTCAAGCCCTATTGGCGAAAAGACACGAAGATGGAAAGTCGGTATGCGCTCATGTCTTGGATATGATGTTGCATATTGATAGACTGGGTATGTTGGGTGTCGATGTCTCGAGGAAGTTGGCTGTTGACTTGGTTCTTCAGTCACTTCCCGAATCATATGGTAAGTTCGTTAGAGAGTACTATATGATGGACCACGACATGACCCTCATTGATTTGACTTATTTGCTTATTTTTGCTGAATCGACAATGATTTGGTGCACTGGTCAAGAAAATTTGTCTGGTGAATCAATATGCCAACCTTCTATGGGTAATGACAACATTGGAAGTCCAAAAAAGTTTTCTCTACGTAAGAGAAAGGTTGAGTCTGAGATAGTCCCGTGTACCATTCCAGAAGAATCCATATGTTTGTACTACCAAAAGAGGGGGCATTGATTATGAAGCTGCCCTGACTACCTGAGAGATCGAAGAGGTGAGAGAGCCAAAATGCATGGCCCTACTTCAGGTAAAATCCACTAACTAACTCTATAAGTTCCTATTTTTTTATTCTTAATACATGATGTGATAAGATTACATTTTGATGCTTTGTAGGATCGAAGAAATGGATTTCGATCGCATGTTGAATCTGATCATGAAGAAATGGATTTCGATCGCATAGATTCGAAGATCATATTTTTGAGCTGTTACTCTAGAGTTAGGATAGATTGCAAAGGAATATTTACATAGTTTTCGTTTGTAATCATGTTGTAAGGACAAGATTTTTCTGCAATAAAATAAAGTTTGATTTTGTCTTATTTATGTTTGCTTGAAATGGATTGTATGAAACATTGATGTTTGCATGTTTCTATTATTAGCAATGATGCATGTGATTCTATATTATATTTGTGGTAATGTCAAGAATTTACCAAATAAGGAATGATTCTCATCGCCCAAGTTTCAATTGGACAGAAACTTGGAATCATACAACTTGGTTTGTGTGATGAATGAGAAACTTCATATTTGGGAAATTTAAGATTAATTCATTGACAAAGAGTCAAGTGAAGGACTAGGAGAGTTGGTACACCATGTTGTGCACTGGTCAAGTCCACCACAAAGAACAATAAGATTATTCATCATGATTTACTAAAAGTCTAATAAATATGGTTATGCTTACAAGATTAAGTATAATTCTGAATCATTGAAAAGTTTCAATAAATGACAAAATGAATAAGAAGAATGAAATAGGTACAAAGATAAAAGTTTCTCTAATCTGAAAAGATGGGAAAGTACTTTAGTATCATGTTTTATGAAATTCTTATTGATTATGAAACCGCATCACAATTGATCCTCTAAGGACACCTTAATGCACTACTATGGCTAAGAAGAGGAATCGGAAATTGTTGAAATGGTTAAATCAAAAGGATAAGTCATACTTCGTTCCAAAATCAAGTCTTAGAGTCATACTCCTAGATTGTGACTTGAGTGACACATCTTAAGAAGTTTTAACACATCATCAAGTGTGAAGTAGAAAAATTGTTTTTCTTACTCTTGCACGTTTGATATTGGTAAATTGTGATGTTTTGGATAAGACAAAGACCAACTAATACCAATTGTGGACAGTTGGAAGGATAGTAATGGATGGACCATATTGACATTATTATGAATAGATAAGACTCTATTTAGAATGAGTTGTCATATGGAAAATATGGAAATGTTTCCATATTGGGAGTTGGACGTTAAGAATTTATGTCTAGATTAGAAACTTTTATGCAAAAAGGATGTTCAAAGGAATGTACTTTGAATGTGAGACTTCGCATCTATGAAATTGTCTTGTAACAATCTCAAATAGAGAAATTTGTAATCTCATTGGCAAAGTTTTGGTGACTTTGGCTCTATGACATTACAAAAGGGATCATTGCATAAAATGTTAGAATTTAACATATACTAGTAGTGGCGAGAACTTTGTGATCTTACACTAACGATAAGGATTAGGGATTATGAAATGAGCATCATTGGAAATGTTTTCAATTGATCTATTTCACAAAGTAAGGACCATAGGTAAGCATAGTGTGCATGCTTGGAGCATGGGACAACTGTTGTTATAATTCAAGTAATAAGTTGATTACCCGAAACATTATACAATGAATAATGAGTAATCAATATGGTGATTAAATAAAGGAGTTTTATTTATACTCAAAAGTTTGGGGCCATATAGGATTAGTATTATTCTTGTGTTTCACTTTACATGTTTTGACTTCCCGAATAATAAGATTATTCAAACCATCAACAGTCGATCATACTTTGGAAGTGGGTATGAAAGAAGATTGTCATGAGTCCGTTTGTAGATTGTATAAAGTGTTTAGACATAACACAAGTTTGTTGCAGAGTTCATGAGTGCTGCTAAAAGATTAGAGTATTGGATAAAACCCACGCTCACTTGGATCACTTCATGGATTTTATCACGAGTGATTGGTGAGATGATAATATCTTATATTCTTGAAACCGAGATGTGTGAGTTGTATTCTGCAAGTCGGTTGCACATTGATAATATGTAAACGCACCAGTAACTTGGTGTTATAAAACATATTGTTGTGTGTGATTTGATGAGTAGGTACAAGCGAGCATTTGAGTCGAAGTTTATCCGTTCCTTTTACCCAAAGTGGGATAAAAGCGATATCTGTAGGCCCCTCGATGATTTTGTGATGACATTCTAAGCGCTTGGCCAAGCCAGGCCTTAGTTGATGTGTTCAATTGTAGTCTGTTGTCAGTCATCATAAATCGGAAACCAGGAAACAACACATGAACAGAGAGTATGATTTAAATCCATGTATCGGTTCATATGATATCTAGAATGGAGGAATATATGATCCCTTATCTAAAGGATAGGTTTCTGATAAGATCAGAGTTCGACAACGTCTTTTTAGAGCTACGATTGCTAATCAGATTATACTTGCATTATAGTTACTAGACTTATCCAAGTGGGAGCCTGTTGGATTAGTGTCTAAGCCCGTAACTATATTTGGTATGTACTTGACCCGGTTGTGCATGGTCCTTTTGGGTTGCATTCACCAAAGCAACTTGATAGGATGATTTGTTAAGAGAGAGGTTATTATGGTTTATATAAGAATAATGTATTAAAAGAGAAATCATATAGTTTAATTAATATTAGACAAGAATTAATTAAGAATTAATTCTGTGGCTAAAAGAGATTAATTAAATAAAGGGGACTAGAATTGTCAATAGTGTGATAGTTGAGTTTTTGGGCTGAGAATCCTTATGGACTAAGGCATGGACGAAATTAAGATGAAGCCCATATTGAATTCATCCAAGGAGGCCTTATTCTAGAAGGTTCCTTAGACTGCTTAAGGCCTTAGCTGTCCATTAGGGTTTTGATTGAAACCCTAGCAGCACAAGTATAAATAGACCCCTAGGCATCAGTTTTCAGCCACTGGAAACCCTAGAAGAGTTCATAGTCGAAATTGTGCCTCCTCCCCTCTCTCCAATATCATCCTCTTGCTTGTGGTGTTTGTAAGCCATATAGGAGTGCCATTTGTGACTCTAAGCTCTAAGAGAAGAAGATTCAAAGCATTCTTGAAGAGGTAATCATCTAGATCTGATCTTATATGATAATTTCGAAATATGTATGCTAGGTCTGGGGTTCATAAGTCTTGGATGAATTGCATGACAATAGAGAAACGTAGATCCAAGCTTTAGGGTTTGCATGGGCACATAGGATGTTCTTTTGTATAAAACCCAACAATTATACCATCAAAAACCAAAATGAAGCTGAAAGAAAAATCCAAAAATCAAATTCAAAACTTTAGTTACGTGCAAAATCCCACATCAAAAGAACAAATCATAACACCAAATTTTAAGGTACACACCAAAAAAAATACCTATATGCAAAATTGAAAATTTTAAGCCCTGGTGCTTCCCTATTTGAGAGATAACAAAATCACAACCGGAAGTTTAGCAAAATCAAAAAGTGGTTTTGTAAACCTTAAACCCTACTGTGAACCATGATCTTCTCGGAGGTTGCAAGTATGTGGGTGGTAGTTCTGAGTTGCAGAGAAAGACACTTAAAAGGTATTTTTCCTGGGTGTATTTCACATAAAGTAAGGAAGAACAAGGTGGTGGTACCCTGGAATCTCCACACACACATCTTTGATTTTACACACAAACGACAACCAGTAGATCGGGAAAACCTAGGTGAAGTTAGAGCCAGGGAAGGCGACGTTAGTGTAGGGCGGAGACGATAGGCTCATAACTACCTACAAAGAGGAAAAGGAAAAAGTGTTCAGACCATGGACGTCTGGTGGGTTTTATATGTTAGAAAAATCTTATTTTGGAGGAAAAGCATAAATCCTAAGTTCATGTGCGCCCTAAAGGGTCTATGTTCTCACTATTATTTACAAACAACTATTGAATATCAAGAACCCTATAACTACAATGTTATTTTCGAAATTAACTAAAGGATTACTAGAAAATACTTATCTTATGTTTATTGTAGTAAATAAACAAAGATTCCTTATTGATCTATCTTTAGAAAGTGAGCACCAGAAGTCTCGTGCCTCTAATGAATCGCACCCAAACCCTAGCAAGTTGGAGGATAAAGAGGAGATAGGAGAAGAGGAAGGATTTTTGTTTCTACCTCTTGAAGAAGGGATGGACGAACTTGTGAACCCTTAGGAGGGTTTATATAAGGTATAGGGAGGCTAAGGATAAGCCACTTTCCTTAGATAAGTTTTATCCCTTTTGTTTTCCCCTTAGGGCATCCAAGTTTCCTTAGAGACCAAGAAAGATTTATAAACCATCTAGAGACCCTATAACCAACTAGAATTTCTTACCCCTCCTAGGGAGGTTCTAGAATTGGTCAATATTCAACTTTTGGACATCGTCACCTTTAGTCCTTCTACTTTTAATTAATCCAATTAATCCCAAAATTAATTCCAATTAATTTCTGATTAATTCTTAATTAAATAATACTATTTCAAATTAATATACTATTCTCATAATATATTAATAAATTATTTATTTTGATTTATAATTAATTTATTAACTATATAATAAATTAATAAATCAGTCTCTTTCTCCAAAAAACAATCCATTCTATTACTAGGTTTGAGGGAAACCCAAAAGGACTTTGCTAATAATTTAAGTTTATACTAATTTAGTTATTAGCTTAGAAACCTAATCCAACAGTCTCCCGCTTGGATAAGTCTAAAACTAAATTATAGCTATAACTTATAAATTAAACATCAAATGGTGCTTTCTAAAGCATCTGCCAAACTCTGATCTAATCAGATATTTGTCATTTAGATAAGTGATCAAATATTCCTCTGCTCTTCTAGATATCATATGGATATGAGACATGGATTGAAATCAAAGTCCAAAATTCTGTTTCTCGATTTTCCAATTTATGACGACTGAATCCAGACTACTAATTGAACACATCAATTTCGTCCGAGCTTGGCCAAGCACTACTGATGTCGACAACAAATCATCAAGGGGCCCAAAGATATCTCTTTTCCCGTTACGACAAAAGGAATAAATAAATTTTGACTCATATGCTTGCATCTTTTACTCACCAAATCATGCATGACACTACATTTTATTACATTACATTATTGATGCGTTTATGTAACACCAATGCACAACTAACTTGTAAATTACAACTTATATATCTCCATTTCAAGAATACAAGACATTATCGTCTTAGAATTACTCATGATAAAATCCATGAAGTCATTCTCTGAGAGTGGGTTTATCCAATACTCAAAATCTCCATTTTCTAAGTACTCATGAATTTTGTAGCAACCGTTGCAATGCCTAATCTCCATAGACAATCTACAATTCAATTCATGACAACCTTAATTCACTACTTACTTCCAAAAGTATGAGCGATTGTGGAGCTTCGAATAATCAAATTATTCAGGAAGTAAAACATGAAAGTGAAACACAATAATAAACTATTTAACAATGGTCTCAACCCTATTAAGTATAAATAATCTCTATTACTTAATCACCATAATAATTACGAATTTTTTTATTGTATAATGTTTCGAGCAATCAACTAACCACTTGAATTAGATAACATCAGTTATGCCATGTTATGAATAAGCATATTATGTCTCTCTATGGTCGTTCCTTTATGAACATATCGATTAGCCACTATTCCAATGATGCTCATTTCAAAATTCCATATTATTGTCATTGTATAAAATGTATTGGAATTCCAACCTTACATGAGTTGGCCTTCTGTGATGTCAAGGCTTCAAAGTCATAGAGACTATGCCGACAATATTACAGAATGTTCCATTGGAACTTTGTTACTAGAAACAATTCCATGATAATGAAGGTTCAAATTCAAGGTACATTCCTTAAACACTTCTCTTGCATCGAAGATTCCAACTCAAATATAGATTTAATAATCACCCCTATTATGGAAACATTTCTATATTGTAACGCCCGCAGATGCGGGCTAGTCAATTTAGAGACAATGAGTGTCAAAATGAGTTTTTGATGGAATATTATTTAGAGGGATTAATCTTAACCAAGTTTTATTATATCTTACAAGGGTTCCATACATATAAAGAACGCTGAAATCCGAGTTATAACGAAGAAGTTATGACCTGTCGAAGTTTTACGGCAAAACCGGCATGACACCGGGAGACGTAAATAGTGAACTTAAGATAGAGGACTTTTTAGCCTTGTTGATCTAAATGAAAGTTATAGAATATGTTAAACCGAGAGTGTCCATAAAAAGAACACCCAAATCTAACTTCGTATGAGGAAGTTATGAATTTTCTAAGATTTGGCATAACAATGTACGACCTGAAACTCCAATTTTAGTTCGAGCGGTTTTTGGCCTACGCGACCTAAATGAGAGTTGAAGATCTAATTAATAGGAACTAAATGATAAAACGACAGATGATAACGAAGTCCGTATGAAGGAGTTACAGATTTTTTGCGGTCATTTAGCAGTATAATCTCCTCTTACTGTTAAATTTAATATCGTTCGAGAATTAGCCGACGGAGTCAAAATGAAAGTTTTAGATTGTGTTTTTACCTACACGTGGGTATAAAGAATGTCAAAAAAGAGCTCATATACGAGAGTTATGATTTTTCTATGTCGGGAGGGTGTTGTGCGAGTTTGGGTGACGTGGTGCGATCACAGTCGTTGCTTTCTCCCCAAGAAAAGCCATCAGATGATGACACATGGCACTGACTCGGTGAGTCAGTGACCCAACTCGGCGAGTCCAGCTGCCTGGCAGCCTATAAATAGAGGTGTCAGGTTCCCTCATTCTTTACACCATTCTAACCTCTTTTCTCTCTCTAGAACCTCTCTCTAGCCTCTAAAACCCCCTTAAAGCCTAGGTAAACCCTCTAGCACCCGAAGGAAGCCCCGGAAAACCCGAAGGCTCTGAGAAAAAGAGCTTTTCGGTTCGGAAATGCTGCTCCAGCGAAGCCCGGTTTTGAGAAAAACCCATTGTAAGTGAGCTACACCTACTATACTTTAAATATAGCATATATATAAATATAATATCGTTATTATGAACCTATAAATAAGATTTATCAGTGATTCAAATTCGTTATACTTATTGATCTACTTACGGGAATGATGTCTAGGCTGTGATTTAGTGAGGTATTTAAAGTGGGATTTCTAAACAGTATACTTCGTATACCAAATAGACCCTACCTCCGATATGATCCTACATGGTTGTTCCTTACTTGATAGATCACTAGTTGTAAAACCCGTATATTATACGGATTAATTAAAACATAATGTTAAATAGGAGCAATTAAATGAAAATTTTATTTGAATTTGAAATATGAAATAAGTGAAAATTATGAAAAAAAACAAGCAAAAAATAAATTAATTAAAATTATATGTTTAATTGTTAGACCCGTGTACTAAACGAGTTTTTATAATAAAATGTTAAATACAAAGGTTTAAAGTGTAAACTTATTTGAAATTGAAATTGAAATTTCAAATTTCAAATTTGAAATTAATAGTTATTATAGTATGTTTAATTTATGGAAACTAAATTAATGATATAATCAAAATGAATATGAATAATGAAGTAATTGACAAGTGGAAAATAAATATATTTCAAAATTTTGACAAAATGACATGTGGCCAATTAAATGAGAGAATGACAAGTGGCAATAACATTTTCATTTATTAAGGTAAGATGAAGTAGACTTTGAGTTAATGATGAATCTAGACTAATAATTAGTCGCAATGAATATTAGACTAAAATCTAGTGCTAATGATGATGGGTTTTGGTCCTAAGAACATCCTATGTGCTCATACAAACCCTAATGCTTGGATCTAGGTTTCTCTATTGTACATGCAAGTTATCCAAGACTATAAACCCTAATTCTATCATTCAAGTAATCATATTGATCATGAGAATAGGTTTATAATATTACCTTGATTGTTATGTAGCAATAACAATCCCAAATCTCCTTGTATTGACTTTGGAAGGCTTAGAGTCACAAGTGTCACTCCTCTAATGGTTCACAAACACCATAAGCAAGAGGATGAAGAGGAGAGAGGATGGAGGCTACCAAAACCGTGTGAAAACCCTAACAAGAAGCTTAGCCACGTTTTTGGTCCTTAAGGGATCTATATATAGTGAGGCAATTAGGGTTATCTAACATGGAAACCCTAATTTGGATGCTTAAGTCCTAAGCAACCCATGGAGCCCTTTCCATAAGGCCTTGGACGATTTCATATGGGCTTCCCCCATAGAATTCGTCCACCTTATAATAAAAGGCAATCCATGGCCCAAATTGCAATGATCTTATAATTACAATTCCAGTCCCTTAAGTTTAATTAATCTCCTTTAGTCACAAAACTAATTACCAATTAATTATTGACTAATATTAATTAAACAATATGATTTCTCCTTTAATATATTATTCACATAATATATTAATAAATCATATTTAATCCTTTTTCTCCATAATTCATCCTATCAAGTTGCTTTGGTGAAGGCAACCCAAAAGGACCATGCATCATCGGGTCAAGTACATACCAAAATAGTTATGTACTTAGACACTAATCCAACAGTCTCCCACTTGGATAAGTCTAATAACTATTCTACGTATGACTTCAGATCCTGATCTGCAATCGTAGCTTTCCAAAGCCGCTGTCAACTCTGATCCTATCAGATACGCGTGTCCTTAGATAAGGGATCATATATTCCTCCATTCTAGATATCATATGAGATATGATTTCAAATCATTCTCTTTGTACTATATCTCGATTCCCGATTTATGACGACTGACTAATTGAACAAATCAAATTAGCCCTAGCCCGGCCGAGCATTTATGTTTGTCATCACTAAATCATCGAGGGGCCCAAAGATATCGCTTTTATCCTACTTTGGATAAAAGGAACGGATAAACTTTGATACAATGCTTGCTTGCACTCACTCACCAAATCACACACAACAATATGTTTTATATCACCAAGTTAGTAGTGCGTTTACATATTATCAATGTGCAACCGATTTGCAAGATACAACTCACACATCTCGGTTTCAAGAATATAAGATGTTATTGTCTCACCAATCACTCATGATACAATTTCATGGAGTGATCCAAGTGAGCGTGGGTTTATTCCAATGCTCAAATCATATTCATAAGCACTCATGAACGTTGCAGCAAACCTTTGCTATGTCTAATACGCTCTAGACAATCTACAAACCAATTCATGACAGTCTTCATTCATACTTACTTCCAACGTATGACTAACTGTGGTCCGTTTGAATAATTCGATTATTCTTAATAAACTCAATTATTCTGGAAGTCAAAACATGCAAAGTGAAACACAAGAATAATACTAATCCTATATGGCCTCAAACCTTTGAGTATAAATAAAACTCCTTTTATTTATCACCATATCGATTACTCATTATTTTTCGCTTCAGGTAATCAACTTCTTACTTGAATTATTACACTTGTCCCATGCTCCTAGCATGCACACAATGTTTACCTATGGTTCTTACTTTGTGAAATAGATCACATTGAACACATTTCCAATCATTCTCATTTCACAACTCCAAATCCTTTTCATAAGTGTAAGAATATCAAAATCTTGCCACTTATAGAATATGCTAGATTCTAACATTTTATGAAACGATCCATTTGTAATATCACTGCACCAAAGTCACAAAGACTATTGCCAATGAAATTACAAAGTCCTCTATCGGAGATTGTTACAAGACAATTCCTTAGATATGATGTCTCTCACTCAAAGTACATTCCTTTGAACATACTTTTGCACAAAAGTCTCTAATCTAGACATAGATTTTCAATATTCAATTTCCAATATGGACATGCTTCCATATTTTCCATATGACAACTCATTCTTAATAGAATCTTATCTATTCGTAATGATGTCTATATGGTCCATCCAATATGGAAACATTTCCATAATTTCCATATGACAACTCATTCTTAATAGAATCTTTTCTATTCATAATAATGTCGATATGGTCCATCCAATACCATGCTTCCAACTACTCACAAGCGACCAATCCTCGTCAAACTTTGGATTGTCCTTTGATAGTTGTTTAATTATTTTAGTCAAAACCAATTCTAGTCCATTTTCCCTCTAAATGCGCTTGACATTTGGAAAATTTTAGAATGGTCAAACATTAAAGCATTTGCAATCGATCCTATACCCGAAGCGTATGGGACACGACGCATAATGTTTTATCTGCTATGTTCTCAAAATTCGAATTGTGAAGAGGAATGCCATAATCATAATCGAAATTTTAAGAACACACTACATACCCTTGACTAAATTTATTAACATTCCACAACCTAAGCCTTTAGAATTGAAATGAAGCATAATATTCTCTCCCTTAATTATAGTAAAACAACTATTCCATCCTTACAACTTTGCAGAGAATGACTCTTGTTTTCTATAATTAATATTGCCAACTTGCAATACTTTCCTTAATAATCATACAATCATAACTTTTATGCTCCCACTATCATGATGAGTATTATAAACATAACACTTATGCTCCCACTAGCTTTGACATGTATTCATAAACAACTTAACTTTCAGAAAAACAATGCTTATTGAATTTCTTAAGTTCATGTTTCTAATACTTTGTGCTTTGATAATCTTTTATCAAGGCTTCTTGAACTTATACAAATTTGCCTTAGATAGTTCATATGTGTGTGTAAACAATTGCCAAACCTCACAATTCAAATTATGGAAAGGGATACCGTAACCATAATCGAATTCGAGAATGCAATTTTACAATCACTATCTTCTTAAAATCTTTCTTAGTGAAAGCATTTCCTCACAATCATTTTCGTGAAGGAGGAAATCTTATGACACTTAGATTTAAACGGTGTATTTGTTCCTATCCATGTGAATTTGTTAAAACCAAAGTTTACGACAAATTCAAACTCATATGGATCGAACTTTCTTAATCTTGATTTCTTGTCTTATGGTAGCACAGCTGCCCACCATGTCTTCCAAGTAGTTAAGCAGCTCACCTTTTCTTATCAATGTACTCTTCATTGATCAAGGTCCTTGCCTTTTATGCATTCAAATGAGAACTCATAGGACTCACATGCATAATTAACTCGATTGAATTGGCACAGAAACAAAATAATGTCAACACGATAGGTTGTAAACCTCAACTCGTGTGCTAGTGATGATCGATAAGGTTTATTTTATTTGTTATTGAAACCTTTCAAGACCATTAAGACTCCCACTAACTCCTTGACATATAAGATTCTCTTGTCAAAACATTTCTTGACTAACAAATATTCAAGAGTTAGTGTAGCTTTTATCAAAACTCTTCATAAATTGGTCCTAGTTGGTCTTTGTTTTATCCAAGACATCACAACTTACCTCATTTGATGAATGTTACAAACCTTTTTAATACTTTTCACTCAATGTCAGAATCTTAACTTGAAGACTTGTTATTGGAACGAAGTATGATTGACTTCTTGATTTAACCATTTCTTCAATCCTTGATTCCGCTTCTTAAACATACAATTGTACTAAGAATCACTTAGAGGATCAATTGAGATATGGTTCTTAATCATTAAGACCTATCATAAAGCATAAAAGCTACTCTCCCTTCATCTTAGAATGGAGAAACTTTTATCTTTCTGCCTACTTGATTCTTCTTATTCGTTTTGCTATTGATTTAAACTTTTTCAATCAATTTTGAATTACACTTAATCTTATAAGTATAATCATATTTACTAAACTTTTAGTAAAACATGACGAATATATTTGTTACTCTTATGGTGGACTTGATCAACATGCAACTTGTGTGTTCGATCTCATAGTCCTTCACTTGACACTTTGTCAATGAATTAGTCTAATTTCCAAATGTGAAATTTCTCATTTATCATGCAACCAAGTTTCATGATTCCAAGTTTCTGTCCAATTGAAACTTGGGCGATGAGAAACTCTCCCTATTTGGTAAATTTTCGACTTTCCATAAATAACATAATAAGAAGCAAATCCATTATTGCTAATATTCAAACATCAATTTTTCATATATGCCATTGCAAGGATAAATAAATAATCAAAATTTATTTTATTGCGGAAAATTTGTCCTTACAATGCAATTCATTGAAAAACTATGCTAATACATCTTTCTTAGCAATCTAATTCTAACTCTAAGTAGTAGCTCAAGAATCTAATCTTTGAGAAATGCGATCAAAATCCATTCCTTCACGGTTAGATTCTGCTCACTTCTTCCCTTAAGCTTCCTTTCTTTTCTTCGATCCTATAAAACATCAATTGTAATCTTATCACATTATGTATTAAGGATCTAGAATAAAAGCTTAAAAGAGTTAGTTAATGGATTTTACCTATATTAGAGCCATATGTTTCGACTCTCCTATCTCTTAGATCTCTTAGGTAAATGGGGCAGCTTCGTCTCCAATGCCCCTTCTCTTGGCAATAAAAGCAAATTGACTCTTTTGGAACATGACATGGAACTACTTCAGACATTGCCTTTCTCTTATGATCAAACTTTTCGATCATAGCATGTCTTTCATTGCCATTGTCTATATCCATAGAGGTCTTAAAGGTAGATTCACCAATCAACTTTGCTTTTCCATTGCGCCAAACCAATGCTGATTCAGCAGCAATAAGCATATAGGTGATATCTATAAGGGTCACGTCGGGGTTCATCATATAGTACTCTCTTACGAACTCATTATATGAGTTAGGAAGTGACTGAAGAACCCAATCAACAACCATCTCCTTGTAGACAACGGATCCCAACATTCTTAACCTATCAATGTGTGACTTCATCCCTAGGATGTGTGCACACACCGTCTTTCCTTCTTCATGTTTACTTGCCAAAAGGGCTTGAGTGATCTTGAACTTTTCAAGCCTTCGAACTTGTGGGTTAGGGAGAATTATTGGAGGAGGTGGAGGAAGTCAAGCATGATTTCTTGTTCCTCGATCGAATCGTGGAATATCATCTTCATGTGGAAAGCTTGTTCTACGGGATTTGGGAAGACCATAGTTGTCGAACTTTGAAATCTACAAAATGGGAGGAAACGAATTCAAGTTAGTTGATTGATCGAGTCCTTAGTAAATCACCCAAATGAGATACTAAGGCTAGGACCCAACACAATATTCTACAACTCGGGAGAGGGATGCCGTAACCCAAATTGCAGAACATTTGAAGGTAAGTGAATGACGATTCACTAATTTCCACCATGAAAAACGAAAAAGAAATTTAAGTTTTAAGTCTATGAAAACTCCTAGATCCTTTGAGATTCATTGAACATTTCAATGACATGTTTAAATCTCGATATGCCCCTCTTGTTTGTGACTGGGATGCCGAGGATCACAAAGCGGGTGTGAATAACCATGCAAACTTACATGGTGCCCCCACATGTTACAGTCATCTATTCGATGTGCCGGTAAACCACACACGCTCCACCGAACTATGACAAACATTGAGTCACCCTTTGCTACCTTTGCTTAGAACCATTTAGTGTGCTGGTAAACCACACATGCTCCACTAACGTCTTTGCAAGGGCACAAAGTGTAATTTCATGGAATTGCATCAATTCACTTTTGCCTAAGTAACTAAGATTGGGAATTTTATGAAAACTTTTAGTTACTTTAATAATTCATTATACTTATAATGGAAGGTTTCGTCCTATCCTACCCGTTCGGCTAACGACCCTCCACTAGTCAAGAGTGCGGTGGGTAAGAGTGGATACCCATTCAATCACCATTTTATAGGCAATTTCCTTAAACACCCCTTATAGACCAGCTTCGTGAAAGAGGCCTACTAACGGTAAGACTGACTTTTACTCATACATATATATAATGTTAGACTTTTAATGTTATATATAGTATAGGGTGTATTTTACACTTTTAAAATACTAGGTGGTGTAATTTAATTATTATACTTTTAATTTAATTAAATTGTATACCTAAACTTTTATGGATTTATTAAACTTCTTTTAATTATACACCTTAATTAACTAATAAAACCATAAGGGAGTGATTTGAACTTTTCAAAACATTACTAGGGTTTTAGAATTTAACATTCCTAATTAAACTTTTAATCAACTTTTAAATTCCAAAACTTGAGGGCAAGTTTTGAAACATTTCAAAACATTAGGGTTTAGAATTTAAATATACATCAAAATTAAACTATTAATCAAAATTTAAATTCCAAAACTTGAGGGCAAGTTTTGAAACCTTTTTCAAAACATTAGGGTTTTAACTATTTAAATTTCAAAACAACAAAACTTTTGGGTTCAAATTTAAACTATAAAACCTAAAGGGGAAAATATGAAACTTTTCAAAGCACAAGTATCAAATAACAAATAATCTAAATTAACATTTATTCACATAATTATCCATATTTGATTTATTTAATGATTTCTTGCAAAACAATTTATCAATTTAATCAAAACAATTAATCAATTATCACATAAGGAAACGAATATTTTATTAATTGATAAATATCTTCAATTAGATCAAGAATATAGTCTAATATATCATAAAATCGGATTTATATTGATCTAATGTGATAAGGTAACTATCCCAAAGCAAAAACAGCAAGAAATCCCGAGATATGCTCCATCTGACGAGTTGACTCGTCGAGTCTGCATGGACTCAGCGAGTTCAGCTATGGACTCGGCAAGTCCAGCCTCCAGAAACCAAAAAATCGAATTTTTCAACCATATCAAGCGTCAATACAATAGAAACCAGTCTAGGCTCTGATACCACTGATGGGTTTTGGTCCTAAGAACATCCTATGTGCTCATACAAACCCTAATGCTTGGATCTAGGTTTCTCTATTGTACATGCAAGTTATCCAAGACTATAAACCCTAATTCTATCATTCAAGTAATCATATTGATCATGAGAATAGGTTTATAATATTACCTTGATTGTTATGTAGCAATAACAATCCCAAATCTCCTTGTATTGACTTTGGAAGGCTTAGAGTCACAAGTGTCACTCCTCTAATGGTTCACAAACACCATAAGCAAGAGGATGAAGAGGAGAGAGGATGGAGGCTACCAAAATCGTGTGAAAACCCTAACAAGAAGCTTAGCCACGTTTTTGGTCCTTAAGGGATCTATATATAGTGAGGCAATTAGGGTTATCTAACATGGAAACCCTAATTTGGATGCTTAAGCCGTAAGCAACCCATGGAGCCCTTTCCATAAGGCCTTGGACGATTTCATATGGGCTTCCCCCATAGAATTCGTCCACCTTATAATAAAAGGCAATCCATGGCCCAAATTGCAATGATCTTATAATTACAATTCCAGTCCCTTAAGTTTAATTAATCTCTTTTAGTCACAAAACTAATTACCAATTAATTATTGACTAATATTAATTAAACAATATGATTTCTCCTTTAATATATTATTCACATAATATATTAATAAATCATATTTAATCCTTTTTCTCCATAATTCATCCTATCAAGTTGCTTTGGTGAAGGCAACCCAAAAAGGACCATGCATCATCGGGTCAAGTACATACCAAAATAGTTATGGACTTAGACACTAATCCAACAAATGATACTAGGTTTCACTGAAAGAAAATAAATTAATAGAAGCGAAGCGTTGTCTGAGTTCGGAATCACCACCTTAACAAGTGAGTGCATGGTCCCTTTCATCTTACACATAGATATGAAGTATTTTATATAAACTGCGTGCTATGTGTGCATACTGTCTGAATACTTGTTGTCTATGCTAGATGAACATTTTTATGCATGTTTTAAATAATTTAAACTGTATACGTATTTTATATCTACAAATATGTTGGGTATAACATGGGTAGATGAATGATGAGAGATAAAAGATGATGTGAGTAAACATTGGCAGCTATAGACTTAGTGCCTAATAAATAACATTGGTAGCTATGGACTTAGTGCCTATTGAACAAACGATAGTGGCTATGGACTTAGTACCTGCTAGATAAACGATGGTAGCTATGGACTTAGTACCTATTAGATAAACGTTGGTATCTATGGACTTAGTACCTACACTGGTAACTGTGGATTTAGTACCCGATGAATGAACTATAGCAGCTATGGAATTAGTGCTTTACTAACGAGCATTGGTAGCTATGGACTTTGTGCCTGTCTTATAACCCTGGAAGCAAGGGACTTCAGAATAAACGAATAGATGACTCTTAGGGTAGAACCTTGAGTGTAAGGAAGATAATGGGGATGGGTAATTGGGTTGATTGTTTGATGTTTAAACATAATAATTGTATTATTGTGGGTTGAAAACCCTATGTACTCACCAGGTTTCCCAACCTGACCCACTCAAGCTTATTTGTATCATAGGTGTCGATACAAAGCTACATTACACTGATAGATTAATGAGATGTAGATCACTAGTGTAAATGAATGTAAGTTCTATTTATGCTTATGTTTTTGTATTGACGATGACATCCCAAATGTTTTGAAAATGAATAAAAATACATTTCTTCGGAAATGCTTTGATAACGTATTTGTCATGTTTTCTAGGAACAAATTCTGCAAAAAATTTATTAAAAGAAGTACTATGATTTTAATAAAAGCATAAACGAAATCGGTCTTTTCTGGCCGTGAAAATGGGGATGTCACAGTTGGTATCAGAGCATTAGTTTAAGCGAACTAGGAATAAGGACTTATTTGTAGACTTAAAATTAGAATGCTAAGAAATGATGGTGAGGAGTGTGTCTAATAAATTTAGGTAATAGACCTGAATAGACAAAAGCACTAACTTATTTAGGGAAAATGCCTAACAGGTTTTATGTTCTAAGTGATTTATGATATGCATTATATGATCAGATCTATGGTCTGTTGCCGACCGGATCTGGAAACTTTATGTGTTCAGATTTCTAAACGTTTAATTACGATATTAGAACTGGCATATACCTTTTCAAAGTGATAGGGAGATTTACACGTCGATCATAAATAAAATCTTTCCTATCTTAATTCTCGGCATTACACACGGACATCTGATTTTGTGTATAGAAAAAAATGGAAAGAACCCGAATTGGAAACACGAATGGAAATAGAAATCAACCGCTTCGACCACTAGTGATTGAGAAAATACCTATTGTAGTAGCCACTCCTGAGCCAATCACAATGGCTGGAGTACAAGCCATGATTCGGGCTATGCTGGCTGAGTAAAGAGAATAAATGAGGCAAATGTTGCACGAAAATAGGGATAAACCTATGGTGCCCATTGTGCAACCTGAGTTGACCGTTGAACAATTGGAGGAAGGAAATTATATCCGCAGTGTGAGTCAAGTTGGAACCCAAGGGGCAAGGAGGAATGGCCCGGAGAAGGGAAATGACAATCTAGAAGCCCAAAACCAGTGGAGATTATGGACTGGTTCTTCGAGATGGAGATGGTATGTGAGAGCTACAACTGCAGCGATAAGCAAAAAACCGTCTTTGCAGTCAGACAACTAAAGACCAGAGTGTTAAGTTGGTGGAAGTTGCTGACATATACAATGCCACGATGAGAAGCCATACAGATGTCTTGGGAAGCATTCATGGAGAAGTTAAAAATGTAGTACTGCTCAGAGATAGATCTGATAGACCTAAACAATGAGTTTCAGAACCTGAAGAAAGGGAAGATGAGTTTTGATGAGTATGCCACTGCATTCACAGAGAGGATGAAGCTATTTCCCTACTTGGTGCATACTGAACTCTCCAAGATTGATAGGTTTGCTAACGGATTGCCTACAGACTTTGGCCCAACGGTCAAAATGGCAACTACTTTGAAAACAACCGTTAGAGAAGCTAAGAACGTAGAGACCCAGATAAGAGAAAAGGGTCTTGAAAAATATAAGGCAGGAGAAAAGCGGAAGATTGAAGGATCTTCAAGGTCCAACATGGAGAGAAAATTCTCGAAGCTTGGAGGAGGAGGAAGAGGTGAAGTGAGATGGTGTGGTAAGTGCAAGAAGAAGCATTATGGGAGATTCAATGAAGAAGTGACTTGTTACAAGTGTGGGAGGACCGGTCACTATTCCAAGGATTGTACACATAATGATAAGGTATGCTATGGATGTGGAGGCAAAGGGCACATGTCTAGAGAGTGCCCGAGGAAAGATAAAGCAGCAAGGCCAGATGGACCTCCAAAGCCAAAGGCATTCCACATGATCCTAGACGAAGTAGATAACAGCGCGAGGAATCAATGATGAGGACTTCATATCCAAAGATCGAGTTATAAAGTAGCCTTGTGGATAGTACCGTATGATGTAGCCTATTAGAGGCATAGTCTAGGGTGAACTTGAACACCTATGTAATCTTTTCAAGGAATAATATAAAACCTTCGTTTTCTATCTGATGTGTTAAGTTGTTGTGTGATTTTCTTGTATGGTGACTTGGAAAAATGCAAGACAATACTTGGGATGAGTATGAGTAGGTGTGAATGGTAGTAGAGGCCTATACTAACGGAAGCACATGACTTACACTTGGATCAGGGAAAGTCACAAGGTTACCAATGCACTAGTAATTGATTCTGTTTTATTCATGTCTATCATTACCATCGTTTCGGTAATGACTAAAAAGATGATTGTTATTCCGACCCTAGTGGTCATATAAAATCGAGTCCGACTAAGACAAGTATGTTACATGGTTCAGAGAGCCAAGATCGATGTAGCATATGACTTAAGCCAGAAGGTTTAAGTGAAATCGAAGTGATCAATAGAAGTATCGAAAATCGTCGTTAAAGTAAGAAGCTTTTAGCTAGAAGTGCTACATGCTAGAATGTGATTATATCACATTAGAACATGAAGGAAGGTGTAGCCTGTTCTAGAATTCGACTCTAAAAGATTTGAGTCTAAGTGTTGCATCATACGACGAGATGTCATTAGAACATGTTGATGGGATTAAAACAACTTTTAATCTATGAAGATCGATTAGATCTTGAACAAGTATATGAATTTAAAACAGTAAAAACGCAATAATAAGAACAAAACAGCTTGAATCAAACGTGTCGAATGATTAAATAAAATCCTCAGAAGAGCTCGATTAAGAACATCAACTGTAGAGGATTAGAAGATTACAAGAACGATTACAGAAAAATATATTACTCTTGATCAATCGCTGTATCGATAATCTCTGGAATCTTAACCTAATATGCATGCAAGCATTTAACTTATATACAATACATAAAAGGCTCTCGGTTGGACAAGCCCAAACCGGAGAATACAAGGCTAATCAACGAGCCCAAAAGACGCAACATCAAAACTATCTTCAGCTCAACAATCTCCCCCTTTGCGTCAATTTGGAGCGAGACCTTCACTTCTTACTTGGGCCGGCAGCTGAAGCTGGTACCTTCTTTTTCACGGTACTAAACAGACACTTGGTTATGGAGAGAATGGTCTGTCTAAACCGGATGTACCAATTGATCATATTATTGAAGTACTTGATGTCATCAGCCGAATTCACCTTACACTGCTTGATAATGAATAAGATGTGTTCCAAGCAAGTTGTGGTGTAAAGGTGCTTGTCAGCTAAAGCGAACAAACATTTCTGTCCTTCGGCTCTAGTGAACATGACTGAGTTTCGCTTCGGATCAATCTTGCCCATTTGCATTTGATTTAGATCACTGGCCGATCCCACAGGTTTGACTTTCGGTTTCTTCTTAAAAACTGTGGCGACCTCCTGATCCATTAGGGCCACCTCCATGATATAGCATGCCAGCATCCTTTTGACATGGTCTATGATGAGACTATATTCGGTTTCATTTGTCAGCAGGATATTGTACAAGACTATCCAGTCATGAGGGTTCAGATTCGGCAGATCAGCTAGGGAGATGATGTGGGCAGTTCTTGCAGATCCTCGGATGAGCTTGAACTTTACGTTTGTGAATCTCCCCACGGCATAAGGCTTCAGTACCCGAACATTAACAATCTTCTGGGCGCTCCAGGTGAGGTATTGTGGGCGAGCGGCCTCCAAATAGAAGTCAATGAGCTCCCTGTCAAGCTCATCGTTCGGATGCGGGACTTCAAAAATGTTAGAGAAGGCGTGGAAGATGAACGCCTTTCGAGTCAGCGGCATATCAAACTGCGAATCAATTGAGTTGTTGAAGTCGAAATATATCACCGGCTCGAGCCACAGTATGCTTAGAGTCTCTATGGCCTCTTTTATCAAACGATCCCTGGTCCAGGCAGGGAAGAGCAACTTTCGGCTCTCAAGGAGATCGTGGGCTTCTTTTTGCTTTCGTTCGGCTTCTTCAGCCTCACGTGCCACACGACTGGCATCGTCTTCAGCATTGCGACTGTTCTTTCTTTTTAACATGTCCACAATGGTCTCCCCGTCTTCATCTTCATCTTCATCTTCATCTCCTCCCTCAGCTATGTTTTTGCCCTTGTTCTTCACACCCGAACCCGTAGCATGACCAGTTGAGGGTGGTTCGGTAGTGTGAGTAGCTTTGGAGAAAGGAGGTGGTTTCGATCCTTTCTTCTCATCTCCCCCTTGTTTCGGAATGGACACGAAACTCGGTAGGCCTTCAATTTTGCTTAAAAGGTCCATGGCCGGAGAGAGTTTCTCAGCGAGGGTACGCCTCACTGAGTGATTAAGGATGGGGTCGTGTGCTTCCAGGATGTTTAAAAGAGCTGCGTGGACATCCGAAACACACGTCTTTATGACCTCCCTCTCGGATCGAAGAGCTTCCAATTGTTGTTCGGAGTTGGAAAGCTGCGTGCTCTTGACCTTTAGGGCGGTAGTTTTGCTCGCCAAGACGTCCATCAGAGAATTTTCAGCTGCAAGATCCTCTTGTAGCTTTGCCAGGAGGGCATCGATGGAAGCACGAAGTGCCGAGTTGTCGTCGCTAATATGTTGTCTGAGAGTAGCGAACGAAGACAGCTCCGTCGAGACAAACTTGGTCAATTGTTGAACAACTGGTTCCAAAGTCGTCTTCGTGGCGTCGGCGCTTTCCTGCAAAGACTTTAGCAGGACAGAAGCGTCAGTGAATAGTTTATCGACTTTTTCGGTCGCTGCCTCACAGGCTCGGGTGGAGGCGTCGATAGCAGCAGTTGCTGAGGCCACGGAATCATGTTGAGCCCTGGAGAAGGCGTCAACGATCTTCTGAAGGGCAGCTTCAGACAAAGATGACTGCTGGTTGGAAGAGGAGACGAGAAGCTGATCAACCTTCTCGTTAAGCTCGCGAAGATGCTTCTTTGTCACTGGAGCATCATCCTCCTCATCACTCTGAACTTGAAACGGACTATAGTAGACCGAATCGAAGTTCATGTGTTCACCACCAAGGTATTGATCACCGCCATCAGAGGCGTTTTCCGGAGATTGTGGTGGTGGTGAAGCTGGGGGTGTTATGGGTTTGGTTGGTTCGAGTTGAGTGGGTGGGGGGTTAGTTTTGGGTGGTGGTTGTGTATGGGTTTCGGTTTGTGGAGGTTCGGTTACTGGAGGGGTTTCGGTGACAGGTGGTGTTTCGGTTGATGTGGTGAATATGGGTGGAGGTATAGGGATAGAGTTTGGGGGAATTGTGGGGTTTATGGTGGGAATGGAAATATGTATTGTGGGTGGAGGTGAAGGAACTGGGGATTGATGAAGTTCCATCTCGGGGGTTGGGGACCGAGGAGGTGTGTTGCCTCGTTGAGGAGATGCGTCTCCTTGTGATCCCTCAGAGTCCGAACTCCCACCTTCGGATTCGCTTGAAGAGGAGGAAATAACGAGCTTTCGCTTCGGTTGGGTCTTCCTCCTTTTTGGCTGTGGGGATGAAGCAGCCTTCGGTTGTTTTCGCTTTTTGGGAGAAGGTCCCTTTGGTGCTTTGGACACTTGCTTCCCCTTCTCTGCCTTTTTGCCCCTGGCCACCGGTTTATCGGCGTCATGAATCGATCACAGCATGTCTGGTGTCAGTTCCCTCGGACCAGTTGGTCTAAACTCCTTGATCGTCCTGATCAGTCTGCTATAGGCTGGCACATCAGCATACATCGACTCCGGGATAGAGCCAATGAACGAAAATTTAGAAGCATCGGAAACGATGATCTTCTTGGTATGAAACGTACCAATAGATGACATCGATGCGCCATCGGCAGTTGGAACATTGTACTTGTCCATGGCCCATCTTGTGATCAAGATCCAGAACCGGGCCAGTGACACCTCAGAGTGTCGGGAAGAAGAAGATAGGCTCTGAATCAGCTGTTGCCATAGGACAAACCCATAGTCTAGGTTGATCCCGTTGTACACCCCATACATTATTGAAAGGAAAAGACGACTTGCACCGTCAGATCCTGAGCTCCTCTCTGACAGACCCTTAAAAAGGACCGTAAATAAGCCATTCCACATTGGCGGTAAGCAAGACTTTTTGAACTTGGGGACGGAGGAGAGAAGTTCTGTATATCCCATGTTGTAAAACATAGTAAACAGCATCCCAATCGGAATTGTCTCCGGGTGAACTCGCGATGGGTCAGCAGCAAACCATAACATAGTGCAGAAACGGGGGCGAGAAATTGAAGTCTTGTGTTCACCCACTTCAAAGAATACCCGGTCGACGGTCTTGTCGTAGTAAGCCGTTGCATAGACCTGAGATAAGGCCACCATTGGCACCGTTTCAATCCGTGACAGTGCAGGAGCGAGCTGGGAGTACTTGAGGCATTTGATGACCGGCGACATGTAGGAATCATACGCCAGTGGGTTCAAATCAATGACAAGGCATTGTTGGGGTCGGATGGGAAGAATCTGGGAAGTTGCATGAACAGATGAAGATTCAGCCATTGTTGCAGGTTTGGAGAAGAAGAAGAACGGGAGAGTGTTTGGGAGTATTTTTGCTTTGGGAATTATGGGGGCAGTAAAGAGGTAAAAGGTGGTGTTGATGGGTTTTTATAGTGGGTGATAGGAGAGAGAAAAATCGTTGCAAATCTCTTATGGAAATACGAAACGGGTTTTTTGAGTGACTGATTGGTGACAGTTGGGGCGTGCGATGATCACGTAGGAGAGAGAGTGTCAGATTCCGAGGATGACGCCGCCCAATAAGCGACGGTTCAGAGAGAAGAACCGTTTCCATTTCCACACACGCCTTTAATGCCAGATTGATGACGTTTCAATATCGCACACGCGTCCAGAAGTGTCAGAAAAAGCGCGGCCGATTCAAATTCACGCGCCCTCCTTTTTACCGTCGTTTGAATTTCTATCCATTTAACTCCCGCCGAGTCAGGAACATTTTGTCTTTTCCCCTTTTTTTAAACAGCTGTATCCAATTAATGACCCACGTGGCTAATTTTTGGCCACAACTTCATTAGTAACCCTTCAGTAATAATCCAGCCTGTAAAATAATTAGTAACGGAATTTTTGAAAATCTAGGATTTTCGTGCAAAGAGTGTAAAAGAAAAAGAAATAAAGCAACTCTTTTTAGGATAATCTGTGATGTCCATAAGACACGAAACTGATGATCCCGGGCACGAATATCTTCCTTCAAGGTCAAGAGAGACCTCAAAGTGTTAGTGTGGAATCCCGTTGAATTACGATCAAACATTTATTAAGAAATGTTGAAAGGCTTCTTTTAATTAGGCTAATTAAGGGTGGTTTCGCTTTGATTCAACAATTTAATTCTTGATATAAGAACGAATGTGAACAAAGTACTTGTGAGACCGGTGTAGTCTGTTGAACAAGTAGGTTGGAGTTGTTTGTATAGTGGCTTGGATTAATATAAAATCTCAGATAAAAATTGTAAAACTGGATTCCTTGGTAAGAAATGTTATGGTGTTTTAACAATTTCATTGGAATCACGCAAAAGAAAATTTGAGATTCCATGAAGGTACATTCGTCAATTCATTGGTGAAAACTTGATCAAGTTAATTGGTCACCGTCAATTCGTTGGTGTTGAATTTTGGGTTTCACTTAGCTCGTAGTGGCACGAAACTAAGATCATAAACACAGATGTTGTGTAACCATAAACCTCAGTGGTAGTTACTGAGAGTCTCAAGGGTTACAATGATGAAACGAATGTAATGGAGAAATGCAATGGGGAAGGTGTAAGAAAACATAGTACCTCTGCTGCGAAAATAAGGACCAAGCAGGAGACTCTTAACTCATGTGAGAAGAGTGTGAGGTAGCTCACGATTAGAATAAATGAGTTAGCCTTATTGGGAAGACAAGGTTTGTGTATACCAGGTCATGAAGGCTATTATTCAAAATCTTATGAGGCTTGGGACACATACAACAACATGCTTCTAGGGACACTTTAGTAATTTATCAAATATATCCCCATGAACGAACGAGCACACAAAGAAAAATTAAATAAAATATTGTTGGAGTTTTTGAAATTTATAAAAAAATAAAATTAAATAATAAAAAATTAGAGTTAAAATAAAAATAAAAATAAAAATAAGATTTAAAAAAATATAAGAAAGTTAAAAAAAATACGATTAAAAAGAAACTTGGAAAAAGATTGAAAAACCGAACCCGAACGTTCGGTTGGTTTCGGTTCAGGAAAATTTTGAAAAACCGAACCCGAACCTTCAGTTGGTTTCGGTTCAACAAAATTTTGAAAAACCGAACCCGAACCTTCGGTTGGTTTTGGTTCCACAAAATTTTGAAAAACCGAACCCGAACCTTCGGTTGGTTCCGGTTTTTGGAAAATTTTGAGAAACTGAGAAATTTAGATATACAAGAAATAAATACTTTTAACATAGAGAAAAACCAAAATAGTACAAGAAATATACAACGCAGAAAAACTACCTTTGAAGTGATGAGCGAGTCAGATGATTGAACCGAACCCGAACGTTCGGTTGGTTTCGCTTCTTACGTTTGAGGTTGAGAGGTAGTGTGAGGTACTGACTCTGATTCCATCATTCCTAGCCCTTGCAATATTTTGTTGAATGATGATTCTGGAAGAGCTTTGGTAAAGACGTCAGCCAGTTGATCAGTGGTTCTTACGAAGTGAACTTCTACATTTCCATCTTCCACATGATCTTTGATGAAGTGATACCTCAGTGCTATGTGTTTGGTTTTAGAGTGTTGCACTGGGTTATGACAGATCCTAATTGCACTTTCAGAGTCACAATATAGTGGGATCTTCTTCATATTGAGTCCATAGTCTCGAAGTTGACTCTGGATCCAAATCACTTGTGATGTGCAGGAGGCAGCGACAATGTATTCAGCTTCGGCAGTAGAGAGCGACACACACGTTTGTTTCTTGGATTGCCAGCTGACCAACTTCCCATCAAGAAATTGACAGCCACCAGTTGTGCTTTTACGGTCGAGTCCACATCCTCCAAGGTCAGCATCAGAATAGGCTTGAACGAAGAAGCCTGAATTGGATGGATACCACAGACCTAAGGAGGTGGTTCGCTTTAGATAGCGTAGGATGTTCTTTACTGCCAGCATGTGAGGTTCGCGTGGGTTAGCCTGAAATCGAGCACAATAACATACAGAAAACATGATATCAGGCCTGCTAGCAGTTAGATACATCAATGAGCCTATCATTTGACGATAGAGCGTGATGTCGACAGCCGGTTTGTCAAGAGATGGGGTAAGCTTGGTGCCGAATGCCATTGGGACTTTGACTTTTGAGTCGCCCATCATGCCAAACTTTGCTAGGAGAGTCTTTGTGTAAGCTTCCTAATTAATAAAGATGCCTTCGGGTCCCTGTCTTATGTTTAAACCAAGGAAAAAGTTAATAGGACCCATTGAGCTCATTTCAAACTTAGTCTCCATCAACTTTCTGAATTCAGCCGTTAAGCTGGGATTCGTGGAGCCAAAGATGATGTCATCAACGTAAATTTGAACTATCATAAGGTGGTTACCTTCCTTTTTGCGAAAGAAGGTTGGGTCAACCGAACCTTGTTTAAATTTAGACATCTTTAAAAATTTAGTAAGCGTTTCATACCAGGCTCTCGGAGCTTGTTTGAGACCGTACACAGCTTTATCCAGAATATAGCAATGATTTGGATGCTTTTCGTTCACGAATCCAGGAGGTTGCTCCACATACACAGTTTCTTCGAGTTCTCCATTGAGAAATGCACACTTGACGTCCATTTGGAAAACCTCAAAGTTTTTGTGAGCAGCATAGGCCAGAAATATTCTAACAGATTCTAGCCTAGCTACTGGAGCGAACGTTTCTTCGTAATCTATTCCTTCCTCCTGACAGTATCCCTTGACTACCAGACGAGCCTTGTTCCTTATGACATTACCTTCCTTGTCCATTTTGTTTCTAAAAACCCATTTAAGACCGACAACCGAAGCATCTGGAGGAGTTGGAATGAGGCGCCAGACTTTGTTCCTTTCAAACTCGTTCAGTTCGTCTTGCATTGCTTGAATCCAATCAGAGTGATCGAGGGCAGTGTTCACTGTCTTCGGTTCAACTTTTGATACGAATGAGTTAAACATACAAAACTCTACCTTTGAGAATAAGGATGTCTGTTTTGCCTTCAGTTGAGATCGGGTCAAAACCTTCTCAGATACATCACCAACTACTTGAGAGATAGGATGATCTCTGGTCCATTTGGTAAGAGGAGGGTAATTTGAATCGAAGGTTGGATCTAGTTCAGCGTTGATCATCTCTTCGGGCTCAGATTGGCTATCGTCATCAAGCGTCATATCATCATGCTCCCCCTCAAATGATGAGTCTTGAGAAACATGAGGTTCAGGGTTTTGTTGTGGTGCTGGATTTTCAGGCATTGAAGCACCTTCGTTTGGAGGGGCATCTTCGGTTGGAGAGGCACCTTCGGTTGGTGAAGGACCTTCGGTTGAAGTAGTAGAGCTTGCCTCCCCCTGGACTTGTGAGCTAGGCTCCCCCTCAACGTGAGAACTTGTCTCCCCTTCGACTGAAGCAGTGTTGGTTGGAGATTCATCAGTGGGCGATTCTCCTTCATGCATTCTTTTTGCAGCATCTTCGACAATTTGCTTCATATGATCAATTTTGTTGTCAGCTGCACCTGCTTCTGAGAGAGAAGCTTTTTCCGGTTCGTCAAAGAGTTCCAGAAAATTCTCGTACAAATTGGCAATCGAGACTGTGACTTGGCCAGTTTGAGGAAAGATTTCCCCGGCAGTGTCATCTATGGCCTGTAGCTTCTTGACATAGTTATCGTCGAAGGTCACATAGTATGTCTCTTCAATCCTTCTTGATCGTTTGTTTAGGACCCTGTACGCCTTGGATGTGAGTGAGTAACCCAGAAAGATTCCCTCGTCAGCTTTGACGTCAAACTTGTTGCGGTGTTCTTTAGAGTTAAAGATGAAACACCTTGAGCCAAACACATGGAAAAATTTCACATTGGGTTTTCTGTTATTTATTATCTCATATGGTGTGAGCTTGAATCGCTTATTGAGATAGGACCTGTTCTGTGTATAACAAGCAGCAGAAATAGCGTCAGCCCAAAAATAAAGAGGTAAGGAAGCGAAACTTAACATAGTTCGGGCAGCTTCACACAAGGATCGGTTTCGTCTTTCGACTATTCCGTTCTGTTGTGGTGTGTAGGGAGCTGAGAAATTATGAATAATTCCCTTTTCTGCAAGAAACTCTTCAAACTCCTTGTTCTTGAATTCGAGACCATTGTCGCTCCTGATGTTTCGAACGACCTTCTTGAGCTGGACTTCAATCTGCTTGATAAACACTTTCAGCTTTTGAGTCGCTTCAGATTTGAGCTTTAGAAAGAACACCCATGTAAATCGTGAGAAGTCATCTACGATAACAAGAATATACTTGCTACCACCGATGCTTTCGATAGATGAAGGACCACACAAATCGATATGAAGCAATTCGAGTGGTTCAACAACTTTTGTGTTAATTACGGATGGGTGACTTTGACGACTCTGCTTTCCCATTTCGCATGCAGCACACAAATGCTCTCGGTCAAACTTGAGCAATGGAAGACCCCTAACATGACCTCCAGTGACAAGTCGGTTGATATCTTTGAAATTGAGATGAGAGAGTCTTCTGTGCCACAACCAGCTTTCGTCGGATTGAGCTTTTGATAG
Source organism: Lactuca serriola (assembly GCF_051521515.1). Classification (NCBI taxonomy): domain Eukaryota; kingdom Viridiplantae; phylum Streptophyta; class Magnoliopsida; order Asterales; family Asteraceae; genus Lactuca; species Lactuca serriola. Next base: position 167,447,863 of record NC_136412.1, read on the forward strand.
TAGACATATGGCTGGGTTTCCTTTGATGGGTTTCATGTTCAGAGGAAACATTTCACTCTTTCGCTCTGACTTCAGAATCACCTTCTTTGTCTTTTTCTCTATGATTTCAGAACCTTCATCATCGAATGAAACTTTGAGACCTGTACCTCCAACAAGCTGAGATACACTGATGAGGTTGTGTTGAAGTCCTTCCACATAGGCCACCTTCCTTATTGTAAAGTCACCTTTCGTTATCATCCCGTCTCCCTTTATGGTGCCGAAAGAGTTATTTCCAAACTTGACGTTGCCACCATTTGCAAGAGATCTGTATTCCCTGAGCTCCTCTTTCCTCCCTGTCATGTGACGCGAGCAGCCACTGTCAATGTACCATTCTTCGTCAAACTACTCGTCACTCATAACCTGCAAAAATTAAGCAGATTTAGGAACCCAAAGTTTCTTGGGTCCATGTGAGCTTTTCATGGGAACGGGAATAGTAAGAGAGATGTCAACTAGATATGTTCTTTTAATTAGAGTTGTTTCATCTTTCTTTTTAATGGTAAAGACTTTTATTTTGTTAGGATTGGGTTTGTTCGCTTTGGACTCAGGTTTGGATTCATCGACCTTCTGCTTTCCTTTCTGTTCAGCTGATGGATGAGGTTTTTGACAACATGTGGGATTAGCTTTAGAGCAAGATGGAGATGAATGAGTGGAAGTAGAAGAACGAGAAGAATTAGAATGAGAGGATTTGGATGGAGATGTCTTCCTGGCTGATGACTCTAGGTGACCCTTTTGCTTTTGATCGTTGGCGGGGCTGACCTTCGAGTCTTGTTCTCTTTTGGCTTTAGAGCTGAACCTCTGTGTTCGGTTGGAGTTGTTCTTGGAACCGAACCTTTGGTTTCGGTCGAATTCCTTTTCAGAACCGAGCTCTTGCTTTCGGTTGATGTTTTCTTGCGAACCAAACCTTGGCTTTCGGTTGGTATTTTCTTGCGAACCGAACCTTGGCTTTCGGTTGGTGTTTTCTTGCGAACCGAACCTTGGCTTTCGGTTGTTGGAACTGTCAGGCTTTCTTACAGGATTGTTTTCATACTTCAGATTCTTGTCCTTGTGTGAATAGTATGCATTCTGGGAGTGCCAGAATTGTTTCCTTTCAGAAAGGTTTTTCCTGTATCTTTGGTTCCTTTCTATCTTCCTATCCCTCATCTGCTTGGGTTGATGATGAACGTTCGCTTTCGTTTTTGTTGTCACCTTGGCTGGTTCCTTTTGAACTTCAGGAGTTTTTCTTTGAGCCGAGGGAGCAGATGGAATATCTGAAGAAGATTCAGTTTGCCCTGAGGAAGTGGAGGGAGTATCTGATGAAGTTTTACTACGAGCTGTTGGAGTAGAGGGTATGCCTTCTTTTGCTGAACAATCATCCTCTTGAGGAATATCTTTCGTACCACTGGTGCTTGGTTCACTGAAATTATCAGGCTTATTCAATGGTTCAGGGATGTATCTTCCTTTGCTCATCCAGGAGGTTCTTTCAGACAGGCCAACGGTTTCGTTTGCATTATCAATAGGAGCTTCCCAGAAATACTCATCATAGCCATCAGCATTGTCTTCATTAACAATAGCTGCGAGTTCAGCTGTTTGATGTTCGGTTACTCCAGTCACCTTGTATACCTGATTCGGAGTGGTCCTGACCTTTTGATACACGACAGCTTTTTCTACTAGTTTCGGGGACTTTTGTTGGGACAGTCTAGCGAATTCCACAAAATTTTCAGAAATAAGATTTTTATGGTTTTCAGTTTCGCTTTTAACGAATTCTGAGCAGTCAACCGTATCCTCTACAGAAATTTCACTCATGTTTTCGTCCTCGTTAAGCTCAGATGCATTTTCAACATCGATTTTATTTTCTGAGCTTACGTTGGCGTTTAAAGAGTCAAATTTTTGCATGGTTTCGGTTCTCAGTTTAAGTCGGTCGTTTTCGTCCAAAAGATTTTTGAGCATGTCCTTGTGGTCTTTGGACTTAATGAAGGACTCAATTTTGTCCAGTCCATACATGTAGGTCGGATTGACATCATCAGACGATATCACACTCTCACATTTGTAGGCTTCGGCATCGATTTCATCCTCCTTAAATTCTAGAAAGGGCAAAATCATGCGATGGATCTTTTGGCCTATCTCACAATCCAAGTGAAGTTGAGTAATATTGGAATATAAACGTTTAGCTATTAAACAAAAAACATTTCGTTGTTTTAACAATTTCAAATTGTCTCTCTACAAATAAATGTTTTCGTCTTTAACTTTAACTAATTCCGACTCTTTTAACTCAATCCACATTCGTCGCTCCTCACTCTTCGACGCCACCCTGCTTAATTGATCAGTCAGGTTAGAATTGGTGACTCGAGTTTGAGTTAAGCTACTATCTAAATGAGAAATTCTTGTATTAACATTTTTTAATTCTTTCTCATATGAGGATGATGGTACTTTAGATGAAATAAAAATAGATTGTACCTTCTTTATCAGTTCATCGAGCTCATTGAACTGCTGGCTGAGTGGTTTGGCCGTAAAGCACATATCCTCCTGCACCTTCGGTCCATTGCTTCCTCCATCGGTATTGTATCCCCTCATTTGAGATACGTCAGTCACCATGAAGCATTTTCCACCATTGCTTTCCTCCTTATCCATATAAGCCTTTCCATGAGTAGGCTTCCTCACTTCTTCGTCTTCTGAGTCAGTAGACCAAACTTCTGTGCTACCGAACTCATCGTCATTAACCGAACCCTGCACAATAAGAGCATTAATAGAAGGGTTAGCGGTAGACTTCTTCTTTCTCAACTCATCCAATCTCTTCTGCAGCACGGCTTCCTCGTCATTTCCATCGTCCTTTTCAGCCATCTTCTTAAGAACACAGTCCTTAGCATAGTGGTTCTTGCCACCACAATAGAAACAGCTTACTCCGGAATCGCCATCTGCTTTCGGTTCCTTCTTGGGCTCCTCAGCTTTCGGTTCATTGTTCGCTTTTTCCGAGCTGTAACTCCCCTGCCAGTTTCGGTTTTTAATTGCTGGGGAATCTCTTCTTTATGAACCTCTTAGGATTGGATACCATCATGGCATAATCCTCAGTTGTGAGTTCATATTCTTCCAAGTTGAGCTCTTCATCCTCCATCACAGCTTTACTTTTAGATAGGAGGGCCAACGAACCAAGACTAGAGACAACATTCTTCTCTTGAACTACAATCTTCTCTTGCGACTTTAGAATACCCACCAGTTTCGCCAAAGAGTAAGATTTAAACTGTTCATGGGCTTTGACTGTGGAAACAACTGCTCTCCATTCAGATCTCAGTCCATTCAAGAAAGTAATCTTTTGTTCGATGAGCTTCCTTTCAATGTCGTGTTTGATCATCTTGTTGAGAAGATGATTGAAGCGATCAAATGTCTGGGTCACTGTTTCTTCGGCCCCTTGCCTGAATTCACCAAACTCAGATAGAAGCAAGGTTTGGATGGAATGTTCAAGATCTTCGTCTGTGGAATACAGTTCGCGAAGTCTATCCCATACTTCCTTCGCCGTAGTGCATGAGCTGACTAGTCTGAATGTGTCGGACTGAAGGGCGAATCTGATCAACCTTAGCGCCTTAATATTGCATTGGAATTTGTCTTTTTCATCTTGCGCAATGTTCGTCACGTCCTTAAGCAGATCATTGTACTCTTTTTGCGTCTTAATGATTCTGGACGTCGCAGAATGAGAAAACGGTCCATTGATGATGGCTTCCCATATGAGATAACCATTTTCCTCTGATCCAATCACGTAATCTTCAAAATGATGTGCCCATACTTCATAGTCATGGGTGTATAAGATTGGAATTTTTGTCGTCGAACCGATGCTGTTGGAAATATTAATAGGGTTTGATTGCGTCGCATCCATTATGATCGTAAAAACCTGTTCAAAGATCAGACTTGTAATAAAGCAGATTAGGGCAAAACAATAAATATTAAGATACGTCAATTAAGATGACGGCTCAATAAATATCGATGATTGCGGAAAACCCTAATGGAAATCTTTTTCACAGAAAAGATGTGTATCAATTACACAGCCTCCTGCTCTGATACCAATTGATGGGATTAAAACAACTTTTAATCTATGAAGATCGATTAGATCTTGAACAAGTATATGAATTTAAAACAGTAAAAACGCAATAATAAGAACAAAACAGCTTGAATCAAACGTGTCGAATGATTAAATAAAATCCTCAGAAGAGCTCGATTAAGAACATCAACTGTAGAGGATTAGAAGATTACAAGAACGATTACAGAAAAATATATTACTCTTGATCAATCGCTGTATCGATAATCTCTGGAATCTTAACCTAATATGCATGCAAGCATTTAACTTATATACAATACATAAAAGGCTCTCGGTTGGACAAGCCCAAACCGGAGAATACAAGGCTAATCAACGAGCCCAAAAGACGCAACATCAAAACTATCTTCAGCTCAACACATGTCCCATCGGTCTATTACAGTAATCGAAGTAAAAACTGTTTCTGAAGGAGTAGGAGTATCCAATAAGGATTGAGATTGTGACTTGAAGGTCACGATTGAAAATCTAACATGAGATAGAGAGTAGGTGCAAGATCGAGCACTACTTGCAGTCATGAAAACCAGGAGTTAGATACTCATTAAAAGAAACATAGAGTTACGCTTATTACCTATGGTGAAGAGATAACGTATGGAGTCATTATGCAACCCTATTTCATTGATGATTCCAAGACATAACCATCCTAAGGGGGAGATGATTGTAACGCCCGCAGATTCGAGCTAGTCAATTTAGAGACAATGAGCGTCAAAAATGAGTTTTTGATGGAAGATTATTTAGAAGGATTAATCTTAACCAAGTTTTAGTATATTTTTCAATGGTTCCGTACATATAAATAACGTCGAAATCCGAGTTATAACGAAGAAGTCATGACCTGTCGAAGTTTTACGGCAAAACCGGCACGACACCGGGAGACGTAAATAGTGAATTTACGATAGAGGACTTTTTAGCCTTAGTGATCTAAACAAAAGTTGTAGAATATGTTAAGCTGAGAGCGTCCATAAAAATAATGCCCAAATCTGACTTCGTATGAGGAGGTTATGAATTTTCTAAGATTTGGCATAGCATTGCACGGCCCGAAACTCGAATTATAGTTTGAGCGGTTTTTGGCCTATGTGACCTACATGAGAGTTGAATATCTCATTAATAGGAATTCAACAATAAAAAGACAGATGAAAACAAAATCCGTATGAAGGAGTTACGGTTTTTTTTGCGGTCATTTAACATTATAATTTGCTTCTACTGTTAAATTTAAGATCGGTCGAGAATTAGCCGACATAGTCAAAATGAAAGTTTTATATCTTGTTTTTACCTACGTGTGGATATAAAAAACATCAAAAACGAAGCTCGTATGCGTGGGTTATGATTTTTCTAAGTTGGGAGGGTGCTGTACGAGTTTGGGTGACGTGGCGCGATCACAGCTGTTGCTTTCTCCCCAAGATAAGCCATCAGATGATGACACATGGCACTGAATCGGTGAGTCAGTGACCCAACTCGGCGAGTCCAGCTACCTGGCAGCCTATAAATAGAGGTGCTGGGTTCCCTCATTCTTTTTTTTTTCTCTCTCTCTAGAACCTCTCTCTAGCCTCTAAAACCCCCCTAAAGCCTAGGTAAAACCCCTAGCACCCGAAGGAAGCCCCGAAGCTCCCGAAGGCTCCGAGAAATAGAGCTTTTCTGTTCGGAAACGTTGCTCCAGCGAAGCCCGGTTTTGAGAAAAACCCGCTGTAAGTAAGCTACACCTACCATACATTAAATATAGCTTATATATAAATATAATATCGTTATTATGAACCTATAAATAAGATTTATCAGTGATTAAAAGTTGTTATACTTATTGATCTACTTATGGGAATGATGTCTAGGCTGTGATTTAGTGAGGTGTTTAAAGTGAGATTTCTAAACAGTATACTTCGTATACCAAACGGACCCACCTCCGATATGATCCTACCTGGTTGTTCCTTACTTGATAGATCATGAAGTAGACTTTGATTTAATGATGAATCTAGACTAATAATTAGTCGCAATGAATATTAGACTAAAATATAGTGGTAATGATACTAGGTTTCGTTGAAAGAAAATAAATTAATAGAAGCGAAGTGCTGTCTGAGTTTAGAATCACCACCTTAACAAGTGAGTGCGTGGTCCCTTTCATTTTATTCATAGATATGAAGTATTTTATATAAACTACGTGCTATGTGTGCATAATGTCTAAATACTTGATGTCTATGCTGGATGAACGTTTTTATACATGCTTTAAATAATTTAAACTGTATACGTATTTTATATCTACAAATATGTTGGGTATAACATGTCACACCCCAAAACCGGAACGACAGAAACGTTCGGAGGTTGAGGATGTCATGTACAGTATCACAACAAGGCATATTAGTAAATAAGCAACAACATTATCCATTGCATTAATAATATAATTTAATACAAGTGTGTTCTGTGAAGTTGATAAGACACCAAAATGTAAATCAAAATAAGAGATGATTCTTGAACGAGCTCCATCTTCACAAAACTTGGCATCGGTACCTGTCTACTGATGACCTGAGAATACAAGTTATTTTGAAAGAATTTATCAGCTTTAGAGCTGGTGAGTTCATAAGCATTTTAGTGTCATTGTTTGTATGAAAAATGTTTGCAAGTGTTTGATGTATAACTTTGTAAATGTTCGATGTATAATATTGTAAATGTTCGATATATAAGATTGTAAATGCTCGATGTATAAGTTTGTATCTCCTAGAAAGTCCTATATTTTCTACTAAACATAGCCTTCTACTAAGGCACCAAATGTTCTGTATGTTTGTTTCTTGTAAGAGTGTGTATTTTCCCAAGTGTGACTATCATTAACCAAAAATATAGTTTTTACAGTACCCTTTATGTGAGAAGATCACAATATGAATGCAATGGGGAAATAATAAAGTACTATAGTGTTGTATTATAGTAGCTACTGTTGTACTAACTACCTTAAACCAATTGTTATTTAAGGTATAATGTGATATGACTGCACCATACTATTGACTAATACCACGACGATGAAAGACGTCAGAAGAAATGACATTTGGCACCCGTAGACTTGCAAGTCCCACTATAGCGAACAACAAGGTGTAGGATTGTCAGTCCAGTATAGATCTATACACAAATTCACGCTTTCCCTCCAGGAGACTCTGGATACAAATCGGGCCATAGCAAGTGATGCCATGCCTCGAAACAGTGGTTCACATTTATGTTATAGTATACTTGTATACGTATTGTATGTACTAGAGTATTGTATGTACTAGAATAGTGTATGTACTAGAGTATTGTATGTTCTCTCTATCTAGTATGTAGTATGTTCTCTTTGTTTCTCAATAGTATGTTCTATTTCTCATATAGTATATTCTATTTCTCATATAGTATGTTATGTTTCTCATATAGTATGTTATGTTTCTCATATAGTAAGTATTGACTCATGTATGAACTGACTCTTTGTATGATTCGTTGTACTAGAAGTAATGAGTAGTATCTTCCTAAACTATACCTATTATAGTTTACTAGTAGAATTGTTTGTATAACTGAATGTATTAAAATGTGATAAAAGTTTTTATGTCTTATACATATATACATAATATATAACTAAGGATCAAACGACTCTCTGTGACAATAGTCAAATTCGGGTCAAGTCTAAGCCGGACAAGGTCAACGAGTCAAACCGGTCAACTCAATTAAAACCTTGTATAATAGGGTTTGTATTATGTAATTTTTGTATAACTCACTATCTTAATGAGAAAACATCACTTGGAAAGTTCGTGTGTTTAAATTTCTTTAACTTTAGTGCTAAACAATGAACAAGAACAATAAAACAATGTTGCCTACTCATAGGGAGTGTGTAAGATCCTAAAACATGGCATAACGGGGTTTACGGACCTTGCATTGCGAAGCCGGACACTCACATTCGTCGCACATGAAACCGCTCTCAATCGTTTTCACTCTATCTCTTCTTATCGAGAATCTCTCCCAAATCTCTCTAAGAAAGTGAAATCTCTCCCAAATATCTCTTTGTATGTGAAATCTCTCCAAGAATGTCAAATATCTCCCAAATCTCTCTAAGTATGTAAAATCTCTCCCAAATATCTCTCTGTATGTGAAATCTCTCCAAGTATGTCAAATCTCTCCCAAATCTCTCTAAGAAAGTGAAATCTCTCCCAAATATCTCTCTGTATGTGAAATCTCTCCAAGTATGTCAAATCTCTCCCAAATCTCTCTAAGTATGTGAAATCTCTCCCAAATATCTCTTTGTATGTGAAATCTCTCCAAGAATGTCAAATCTCTCCCAAATCTCTCTAAGTATGTGAAATATCTCCCAAATATCTCTCTGTATGTGAAATCTCTCCAAGTATGTCAAATCTCTCCCAAATCTCTCTAAGAAAGTGAAATATCTCCCAAATATCTCTCTGTATGTGAAATCTCTCCAAGTATGTCAAATCTCTCCCAAATCTCTCTAAGAAAGTGAAATCTCACCCAAATATCTCTTTGTATGTGAAATCTCTCCAAGAATGTCAAATCTCTCCCAAATCTCTCTCAGTATGTGGAATCTCTCTCAAATCTCTCTCGAAATCTCTCCCAACTTTCTATAATCACTCGGGGCATCCCGACCCTCGAATTTGGCGAAAACAGCCCAAAAACGGAAGTCTAAGCGAAAAACGGACTTAAGGAACCGAAACCCCTCTTAGGAACCGAAACCCCTCTTAGGAACCGAAAGTCCCCTTAGGAACCGAACCCTCCTGATGAAGAAGAACCGAACCGAACCCTCCTGATGAAGAAGAACCGAACCGAACCCTCCTGATGAAGAAGAACCGAACCGAACCTTCGGACGGACCCCTCGCCCTTCGCTTCTCGCTTCTGGCTCGCGCCTTTCGCCTCCGACTCAGCACCAGCAAGGACCGAACCTCGGCCTAGGGACCGAACCTCGGCCTAGGACCGAGAGGTCTCGCTGGGAACGCTTTTTGTCCCGGTTTTCGACTAAATTCGCATTTTAGGCCCGTTTTTAATTGTTTTAACATGGGATTTTCACCCAAAACTTTATTTTAACATATAAGGACCCTTAACTATTAATTAATCACATTTTTAAGGATAAAACCTTATCCAAAAGAGAGTGGGTGAAGTACAAAGGTAGAGTGTTGACTATACTTATGTCTATGACACAAGCAACCACTCCCATACCCACTCCATGTCACTATTCACCACCAGCCCATCCCTAGTCACTTCATAGGTCCTTTCTCACTATTTACAACTATTCCCACGTTCTTAAGGCTGGAACATCCATCCTCTCTCCTCACACTTTAATCATTCTCTCATTTTTACCAAGAATCACACTCCAAACTCTCTCATCTTTTTCTCTCTAACTTGAGAATTTCAAGGCATACTCCAAGACTCTTCTCCTACAATTAGTAAGTATCATCATCTTTCTTATGATTATTATACATCCTCCTACTCAAAATCAAAGATTTCTTACACAAACATCATCACATTCTTGTTAGATCTTCGAATCTTCAAGTGATTCTTCAAGTGTTCTTGGGTTGAACACTTCTCTTCTTCAACACTTACCTACTGAAATCACTCAAGGTGAGTTCATACCCCTATATTTTCATGTTTTCTCAAGTTTTTAGGGGGGGAATACAAGTTAAAACACCAAGAACCTAACTACACTTTTCTAACAGCCTTCATTAGAAAAGTTCAACTCCATTCACGGACTGTTTTGGATAACTTAAACATTTTTTTTGAAAAACTGTTTTAGGTGTAAGTAGTTCCAGTTCTTAGCTTTAAAATGACTACTTGCGCATCTCCATACGATTTTTCTACAATTTATGGTGATTTTTACAAAACTGCCTATCATTTCAAACACCAATCCGGACCAGTCTGTGATTATGGACTTTTTCACCCAAGTTGGAGGTCATTAAAAATCATGATAAAAATTATGAGTAAACTAGACACATTTTGGGAACTCTCAGAATTTACGGATTTAGTTTTCAACTTCGTATGATTTTTCTATGACTTTTCAAAAACAGTGTAGAAAGGTCGAAAATTTGTTAAGAACTTATAACTTTCATAACACTTTGTATTATGTTGAGCAAAGTGTATAACGATAAGTTCTAAATTTTGAATGTGTTTCCTTGTTAGTTTATCATCATAAACTGAAATATAGTCATTCATGATAAGATTATTCATTCATTTAGAATACGTAAATTAAGCTATAATGAGCATAGTTTATGGATTCATAGTAATAAAACATTCATAAAAGAATTCTTATACATTACAAACGTTTTGGATAAACTATAATAGGTATAGTTTATGTATCATTTACTTCTCAAACTTATTTACCAAAGGTTTTCAGTTTAGTTCACGTAAATCTGTTAATGAATAAATTTGTGAGTCATTCCCTTCGGGTTACTTCCAAAGTAACAAAGTCGAAAAGTCCTGTAAATTGTAACCAGAGTCTCTTGTAGGGAGAACGTGATAGTTGTGTATAGATCTATATTGGGTTTGACAAACCCACACCAGAGCTGCTTGCAACAGCTAGACGGCAGGTCTGTGGTGACAAGTGTCATTAAACGGCGACGCCTGAAGAACGTCGCATTACGAGGCCGTCTATGTCAAGTATGGTTATAATAACTCACGGAAAGTATTAACAAACTTAAGAATTTACGAGAATTTCACTAATATCATACACGTTTATATCGAAATAAACTCACGTTATTTTCTGTAAATAAGGAAGATTACTCATACGTTTCAGTATTTTGGTACAAGACTACAACATTCATTTTAAGGAAAATATCGGATTTTTCTAGAACAGCTATGCAATTACGAGACAAGCTATTTCATAATTATATACAAAAACTTATGAACTCACCAACCATTGTGTTGACACTTTTTCAAACTATTTGTATTCTCAGGAAATCGCTAAACAGGTAACAAAGTACTTTTGAGGATGGGACGTTGAGGCGTCAAACTTATCATATTTTGTCAACATATTGTAATTGATTTTGAAACATGTAATTCATACAATGATGTAACTCTTTCAATTATATATATGTTGCTTGTGTTTCCTTTCATCACTATTGCCATTGTTGTTATGATACTACACATGAAGTCCTCCACCCCCGGACGTTTCCGCCATCCTTGGTTTGGGGGTGTGACACTCTCGGACAAACAACAGGGTACTCTAAGTCCACAACCAAACGAGGAACAGGAAATAAAGTGAGTTATCAGTCCTAAGTCCTTCAAACCTGACTTATATAACTATATATGCATTAGACATGGTTTTGACAATATATGTAAGTTTAAAAATAAGTTCTGTAAAACCTTTTGAAAAGTTTAAATAAATATTGTTGACTTGATGTCATTTTATAAAATGATTTAAAAGCAGTTTGGCATCTATAAATAAGTTTGATAAAGAGTTTAATGTGTAAAAGATTTTGAGAAACATTTTGAAGTAGTTTGTTTGATAAAACAACTAAAAGTATAGCAAATCCATTTGTTTGGTAGTTATTAATCACATGTGATTGATATAATAACTATAATGATTTAACTTGTATTCCCCCCCGCCCCCCATAAAAACATTTAAAAACATTTAAAAGGTTGATTAAGGGGTATGAAATCACCTGTAGTGAGCGGTTTGGATGAACGAGTGGTATAGGATGCTAAATGTCAAGTAAAGACTTGAGCACACACACGGATCCTATTTATCATATAATGACACATATATGTATCTAATTAGTGTTTATAACATCTAATCATGAAATGGAACAACCTTAGGGACTAGGTAACGCTTGTTATGAAGTGTTAAACCACATTGGATTGCATATAAGGGAAGTATGGCCTCACAAAGTACTTTACGACCCAATGGTAAGACCCCCATGAGTTTATGGCCCATGGGTTTACGACCCAATGGGTTTACAGCCGTAAACTCATGGTATCTTGTACCATTTTGATGTTTAAGGTCCATTAGTTATATTGGGGTGTTCTAGACTTGGTTCCAAGGTGTAGGAAGAAGTTGTGGCAACATTGCACCACAAATTAGGGTTTACGGCCAAAGGAGATTGCCTTGGCCATAAACTCCTCATGTTCTTGAGTTTCTTGATGTTTTCAAGGTGTTTACTAAGTGATTCGAGCATATAACAAGCTAAGGTAAGAGTACTTACGTATTAGAAGCTTGTAAGGGTGATTACGGTCCAAGAACACTAGTGTGTGTTCTTGCTGAAATGAAGAACACTTGAAGATCTAACAAAATGAAAGGATTTCATGGATGAAGTCATGTACAATCACTAGATAAAGAGATGTAACTGTTGGATTAATGTCTAAGTCCATAATTATAATTGGTAAGACTTGACCCGAACCGGCATGGTCCATTTGGGTTGCATGGCATCATGCATTTGAATAGACTATAATGAGAGAAATAATACTTAAGGTTGGTTAATATATTATAAGTTCTAATATATTAATAAGATTATTTAATTAGTATTGATCCAGAATTAATCTAGGATTAATTAAGTCATCAAAAGAAGACTAATTAAATATATGGGTTGATTGTGTAAATCATCCATACTTATATAGTGGGCTAATGCTCCATGGATTATCTAGTTGGGCTAAAATCTATATGATGCTTCATGGATGCTCCATGGTGTTTTTGTACCCATGGATCATGGAAATGAAAGGCCATGTCAATTAGGGTTTACATGGTGTAACCCTAACTATATATGCATCTTATTCTTGACCAAAATTGGCACTAGTATTATTCTAGAGAAGGGCTAGCCGATTTCAAGTGTTCTACATTTCTCTCAAGGTTATTCCAAAAGCAATTGATGTTGTATGAACCATTTGAGGTGTCACACTTGGGGCACTAGGCACTCAAGCTTCATGAAGACTTTCTACATCAAAGAGGTATGTATTCTATCTTGTTATATTCATTGTTTTGTATGCTTGATTAGGATAATACCTTGGAAAGTTCATATTTGCATGTATAGTAGAGAAAACATAGATCCAAGGTATTTAGGGTTGCATGTACACTTAGGAGTGTTGGAATGCTCAAAACCCAACAGTGGTATCAGAGCCTAGGCTTGTTTTCTTGTTATACTTGCAAAAGTAGCTGAAAAAATCGAGTTTTGATGCTGTCTGCACAGTAGACTCGCCGAGTCCATGAATGGACTCGCTGAGTCCAAGGCAAAATGCATCCAACTCGCCGAGTTGGTTCGTGCACTCGACGAGTTGGACCCCCTGGCAACATATATTCGATTGTTTTGGATGGAATTGGACTAGGAACATTACCCTAAGATGTTTTTGGACTTATAAACTTGTCTTTGATGTGGTAATGTTCATGCTAATCCAATTTCAAAGATAATTGTCAATAGATTCATGTTTTGTATTAGTTTAAGGTTTAGACTAATTACATGAAAAAGTTTGATTTGAATTATCTTGTTCTTATGAGTTGCTTAGATTAATAGGAAGTTATGTGAAATTGTTGTTTTCAATCCAAATTAATCTAAGAGTTGATTCTAAAATGTGTTTTTGTAATTTGTCCTCAAGTTATATGAAAAGTCACATTTAAGTTTCATAAAACTCATAAAAGTTGGCAAAGGTTACAAAAAATGAAGAGTCTTGTCCTCAAGTTATGGAGGTTCAAGATTCACTTAATTAAGTAAAAAAATGTGTAACCTTAATTAATTCCATAAGTTACAAAATAAAGAAAAAGTTACATTCTTTAATAATTTAAACTCTTCCATAACATGTCCTCAAGTTATGGAACTTGAAGAGTTTTTGGATTAAAACTACTTTAAACCCATACGTTATGGAATTAATTAGTTTTGAATAGTTTCAAAACTTGCCCTCAAGTTTTGGAATTTTAAATGTTTTCACTTATGAATACTTTAATTCCAAGTTAGCCCTTAGAATTTTAAAAGTTAAAATTCAACCCTTGTACTTTATAATATTATAAGTTAATAATATTTATATATATATATATATATATGTATAAGAGTAAGTCAGTCTTACCGTTAGTAGGCCTCATTCACGAAGCCGGTCTATAAGGGGGGGTATAAGGTTACTGCCTATAAAATGGCAGTTTAATGGGTGTCCACTCTCACCCACCGCTTCCTTGACCGGTGGAGGGTCGTTAGCCGAACGATTAGGACAATGATTAGAATTCTCCCTTCATTAAAAGTATTAATGATAAATCCTAAGTAATTAAACCTTTTATTAATACCCAATCTTAGTTACTTAGGAAAATGTGAATAAGGTGCTAATCCATGAAATTACACTTTGCACTTTGTTTAAGTTGGTTAGTGTAGCGTGTGTGGTTAACCGGCACACTAACTCGTATTTAACAAGGTAGGCAAAGGGTAACTTAATGTTTATCATAGTATCGATGGAGCTTGTGTGGTTAACCGGCACATCGATTGAGGGGTAAACACTTAAGGGTACGAAGTAATTTGCATGGTTACTTCACACCTTGTTTTGTGATCCTCGACATCCCAGTCACAAAACCTGAAGGGCACACTCGAGATTGAAACATGCCATTGAACAGTTCAATGAATCTCAAAAGATCTAGGAATTTCAAATCCAATTAAAACCTAATAATACATTTTGTTTATCTTGGTGGAAATTGGTGAATCTTCATTCACCTACCTTCAAATATTTTATAGCTTGGATTACGGCGTCCCTCTTCTAAGTTATAAAATAGTTTGTTGGGTCCTAGCCTTAATATTGCATATTGGGTGTCATATTAAAGACTTTATGTGACATTCCCAATTTTCACGGCCAGAAAAGACCGATTTTGTTTATGCTTTATAAAGATCAGAGTACTTCATTTCATAAAAAGGTTGCGGAATTTGTTCCCAGAAAAACACGATAAATACGTCATCAAAACATTTTCAAAGAAACGCATTTTATTCATTTTAAAATGTTAGGGATGTCATCGTCCATACAGAAACATAAGCAAAAACGGAACTTACATTTATTTACACTAGTGATCTACATCTCTTTAATCCCTCAGTGTAATGTGACTTCGTACCAACACCTGTTATATAAATAAACTGAGTGGGTCAGGTTGGGAAACCTGGTGAGTACATAGGGTTTTCAACCCACAATATTCTAATTATTATGTTTAAACAATCAAACAATCAACCCAATTACCCATCCCCATTATCTTCTTTACTCTTAAGGATTTAACCTAAGAGTCATCTATCCTGCATTTGTTTATTCCGAAGTCCCTTACTTCCAGGGTTATAGGACTGGCACTAAGTCCATAGCTGCCAATGTTCGTTCGTAAAGCACTAATTCCATAGCTGCTATAGTCTATTCATCGGGTACTAAATCCATAGCTACCAGTGTCTATCTAATAGGTACTAAGTCCATAGCTACCAATTCCCAACAGGTACTAAATCCATAGCTACCAGTGTTTGTCCAATAGGCACTAAGTCCATAGCTGCCGATGTTTATTAGGCACTAAGTCCATAGCTGCCAATGTTTACTCACATCATCTTTTATCTCTCATCGTTCATCTACCCATGTCATACCCAACATATTTGTAGATATAACATACGTATACAGTTTAAATCCTTTAAAACATGTATGAAACGTTCATCTAGCATAGACAGCAAGTATTAAGATAATATGCACACATAGCACGTAGTTTATATAAAATACTTCATATCTATGTGTAAGATGAAAGGGACTATGCACTCACCTGATTAGGTGGTGACTCAGTAGTTGAATAAAAACTTCGTTATCTCAAAACAATTTTTCCTTGACCAAAACCTAGTATTATTACCACTAGAGTTTAGTTTTAACGTTAATCGCGACTAATTAATAGTCTAACTATTATTACTATTATATAAGTGTTAAATAACACTCAAATAACTAATAATAATAACCCAAATAATTATTTTAAGGTCCTAATAATGTTACTATAATTAAATAAAAGCTATATTAAATATAGTATAGGCGTAACTCACTTACAACGGGTTTTTATTAAAAACCGGGCTTCGCTGGAGCAGCCTTTCCGAGCCGAAAGCTTTTCTTCTCGGAGCCGTCGGGCGCTCCGGGGCTTTCTTCTCGTGATAGGGAGGTTCCCTAGACTTGGGAGGGGTTTAGGGAGGTTAGAGAGAAGTCAGAGAGAGAAAGAGAGGCTTATGGTGTGAAGAAAATATGAGGAGTTCACCCTTGTATTTATAGGAGTTTTATAGTAAAGTAGTCTCCAAGCTTCGTCCGTAACTTTTGTATACGAGCTCCGTTTTTGTCTGTCTTTTTACCGTTGGTTTCCTATTAATGAGATCTTCAACTCTCATTTAGACCTTGTTGGCTAATTCTCATTCTATCTCGGATTTACAAAACTGTATCGAATTCGCCGCGCTCGAAAAGTAGAGACTAAGCTTCGTCCATAACTTTCGCATACGAGCTCTATTATCGACGTTCTTTATATCCACGCGTTGGTATTTACGAGTACTACAACTTTCATTTAGATCCCGTCGGCTAATTCTCATTCTATCTCAGATTTACAAAACTGTATCGAATTCGCAACGCTTGAAGAGTAGGGACTAATCTTCGTCCATATCTTTCGCATACGAGCTCCGTTTTCGACTGTCTTTTTATTGTTTAACTCCTATTAACGATATCTTCATTTATCGTTTAGATTATTTTGGCTAAAATTCGACCGATCTAAAATTCATATTTCGAGTTGTGCACTACTATGCTAAATCTTAGAAAAATCACAACTTCCTCATACAAAGTCAGATTTGGATGTTCTTTTTATGCACACTATTGGTTTAACATATACTGTGACTTTCTTTTAGATCGCTAAGGGTAAATCTCGCTCTTTCGTAAATTCACTATTTATGCCTCCCGGTATCGTGTCGGTTCCGTCGCAAAACTTCGACAGGTCATAACTTCTTTGTTATTACTCGGATTTCGACGCTCTTTATATGTATGGAAAACTTGTAACATATACTAAAACTTGTTTGAGATTATTTATTCTTAATAATCTTTTGTCAAAAACTCGTTTTCGACCCCTATTGCCTCTAAATTGAGTAGCCCGGATCTACGAGCGTTACAGTTATCTCCCCCTTAGGATGATTACGTCCCGGAATCATCAACGAAACAGGATTGTATAATGACTCCATACGTTATCTCTTCATCCTAGGTAATAACTGTAACTTCTATGTTGCTTCGAACGAGTATCTAACTCTTGGACTCCTTGACTGCAGGCGGTGCTCGTTCTTGCACCTGCTCGTTAGACTTTCAATCATGACCTTCGTGTCACAATCTCAATCCTCACTGGATACGAACTTAAGATAAGTTCTTTTATTACTATAATGGATTGATGTGTCATATTCTAATGACCTATCATCATATGTTGCAACGCTTAGACTCAGGTCTCTTAGAGTCAAATCCCAGAACATACTACCTTCCTTCATGTTCAAATGGGATATAATCACATCTTAAAAGGTAGCATTTCTAGCTACAAGCAACTATCGCGATACCTCTACTGATCGCTTTGATTATCTTTTATTTCAATCTTTCGGCTTAAGTCAAATGCTACATCAAACTTGGTTCTCTGAACCACGTAACATACTCATCGTAGTTGGACTCAATTTGATATGACCACTAGGGTCGGAATAACAATCATCTTCTTAGTCATTACCGAAACGATGGTAACGACATAATTGAATAAAACGAAATCGATTACTAGTTTCTTGGTAACCTTGTGACTTTCCCTGATCCAAGCGTGAGTCCTGTGCTTCCGGTAGTATAGGCCTCTACTACCATTCACACCTACTCATACTCGTCCCAAGTATCGTCTCGCAGTTTTCCAAGTCACCATACAAGAAAATCACATAACAATTTAACACACCAGATAACAAAAGGAAGATTTTATTATTTCTTGAAACTATTACATAGGTGTTCAAGTTCACCCTGGACTATGCCTCTAATTGGCTACATCTTACGATACTATGGCTACTGCATAACTTGATCTTCGGATATAAAATCCTCATCCTTGATTCCTCGCATGGTTTTCTGCTTCGTCGAGGATCATGTGAAATGCCCTTGGCCTTGGTGGTGTTTCTGGTCTTCCTGCTTTATTTTTCCTTGGGCAGTCTCTGGACATGTGCCCCTTGCCTCCACATTCGTAGCATACTTTATCATTATGTGTGAAGTCCTTGGAATAATGGCCAGTCCTCCCACACTTGTAACAAGTCACTTCTTCGTTGCACTTCCCACATTGCTTCTTCTTGCATTTATCACACCATCTCGCTTCACCTCCATCTCCTCCTCCAAGCTTTGAGAATTTGCTTTCCTTGTTGGACCTTGAAGATCCTTCAAACTTCCGCTTCTCTCCTGCCTTATCTTTTTCTAGACCCTTTTCTCTTATCTGGGCCTCTACGTTCTTAGCTGCCCTAACAACTGTTTTCAAGGTAGTTGCCATTTTGACCATTGGGCCAAAGTCAGTGGGCAGTCCGTTAGCAAACCTATCAATCTTGGAGAGTTCAGTAGGCACCAAGTAGGGAAATAGCTTCATCCTCTCGGTGAATGCGGTGGCATACTCATCAACACTCATCTTCCCTTTCTTCAGTTTCTGAAACTCGTTGTTTAGGTCTATCAGATCTAACTCCGAGCAGTACTGCATTTTCAACTGTTCCAAGAACTCTTCCCATGACATCATTAAGGCTTCTCCTCGTGGCATCGTATCTGCCAATAGCTTCCACCAGCTCAAGACTCTAGTTTTCATTTGTCTTACGGCGAAGACGGTCTTCTGTTTCTCGCTATAGTTGCAGCTCTCAAACACCATTTCCGTCTCGGAGATCCAATCCATAATCTCAACAGGCTTTGGGCTTCCTGAGAGACTTGGTGGTTTCGCACCCAAGAAATTCTTGTACATTCACCCATCCTTGTCGTTTCTCCTCTCCGGGCCGTCTTGAGTCCCCACTTGACTCACTTGGCGGCTGTAGTTCCCTTCCTCTGATTGCTCGGGAATCAGCTCAGGTTGCTTAGTGGGCATAGTAGGTTCGTCCCTATTTGACATCCTCCTCATTTCTTCCCTTTGTTCAGCTAGCATAGCCCGAATCATGGCTTGAACTCCAGCCATGGTGACTGGCTCAGGTGCAACTTCTTCTACAACAGGTATTTGGTAAACCACTGGGGGTTGGTTCCTATTCTCATTTGCATTCACGTTTCTGCTACGGGTCCTTGCCATCTTGATCTATACACCGAATAAGGTGAATCTAGACCTTTTGTAACAACCCGAAGTTGTTCATCGCCGAAAACCCATTCTACCCGTATAACTCGTCGGAGATCGAAATGTCCCGATATCGTTTTTGGGTTTAGTTAACTAAAATTATATGTTTATTATCATTCATTGAGGGTCCAAATCAATTAGGAACTCGTGAATTTATCCCAAAACATTTATTTCATAAGTTTTAGAAATATCCTCGTCGGGTGACGGAAACTCAATCGGGTACGACCTAAAGCTTCGTTTAAGGCTGGTATCGGGTAGAATTCCACCGTGTCCAAGTTTTAGGAACTATATAAACGTGTTTAAACTCTCATTTGAAACTTTTTCCTTCTCTCTCTACTCTCTCTCTAACCTCTCTCCTAAATCCAAAGTTTAAGGGTCCAAAACTCAATTTTAAGGCCTCAAATCCCTAAGGTACCTTCTTAGCCTTAATCTATAGCATATTTGGCTTCCAAATTCGACATTTAATCATGAAATGGGACTACATATGTGAGTTTACGGCCCAGGAGGCTGCCTAGGCCGTAAACACCATTTTGAAGGGTTTTAAGCCCTTAAACTCCTTCCTAAACTCATTTGGACTTTAGATATGGCTAAGGGACTTCAAGATATGGACTTAGAACATTTAAAACTTTGATTTTGAGTCATTTGAAGGAGTTTACGGCCAAGGCATAAGCTTGGGCCCTAAACTCATGTAAATGGGGTTTTTCATGCCCTTAAACCCTTCCAAATCACTAGTATGACTTAGATATGAATTATAGAATATTGATTCTAGCATTTGGACACTTGAAACATGATTTTTGAGGAGTTTAGGTGAGTTTACGGCCAAGGCATGTGCTTGGGCCGTAAACTCCCCAAAACATGGCATAAATTCAATTCTAAGGTGTTAGAAAGCCATCCAACACCGCCAAAAGCCTTGGAATAAATCATAGGACCAACCAAAAATAGTTTAAGGACCTTAAAAACATTATTTGAGGGATTTCTAAGAGTTTACGGCCAAGGCTTGTTCTTGGGCCGTAAACTCCATAATTCATGGTGTTAGAATGCTAACTAAACACCCCTAAAGCCTTTAGATGAATTTTAGAAGCCCTTCTATGCAAGTTTTAGACCTTGAAACACCTTGTAGCACCCTATAGAAGAGTTTACGGCCATGAGGGGGGTCTCATAGGCCGTAAACTCCATAAATCCCTCATATGTTCCATACAAACTCATGTTAGGCCTTGGAATAATTCTATTAATCACATGTGATTTGTTTTGGAACCATTTAACATCATTTTCTTGGAAAAATAGGAGTTTACGGCCATGGAGCCATGCTAGGCCGTAAACTCCCATAAGCGAGTCTATTTTATGTTTTAAAATCCTTTCAAGTCCTTAAACCAAGTCTAGAAATTATCCCCTAAGTGTTAGAAGTCATTAAACACCATAAACCACACCCACCATGAGTTTACGGCCGTAAACTCATGGGGATTGGGTGTTTTGGACCAAAACTCTTATATTAGTTTACTCATGGGGAGTAAACTCAAGTCCCAAATCCCTAGTGTCATTTCATGTCCTTAAACGCCACCCGGGTCCCTCCAAACACTTGTATCGGAGTGTTTTCGCAACTTGAAGCAAGTGTCCCTATCATATAAATAAAATAAGTCCTAATTAGATACAAACGTGTATCTTTACATTATAATTAGGAACCTCGTGTATTTACAAGCCCCGGATCAACTCTTAGCGTCTAAATCGACACATTTCTCGTCCGGTGAGTTCATACCCCTACGCCTTTTTCACTGTTTTTAACTGTTTTCAGGGGGGGAATACAAGCAAACCATAACTGTTTTCAAATCATAACATTTATGTGTTTCAAATAATATCTGGCAAACTTATAAACTCTGTTACTCCTTATGTATTATGTTGAGCATAAGGAATGATTTATCGATTTCAACTAAATGGATTTTAGTTAAGAAAATAACCAAACTAATCAAATTATTATGGGAATAATTTGGGGTTCTATGTTTCTCTTTATATCATGTACTGATATCTGTATTAAGTTATTAGATAAACTATGTCTGATTCAGTTTATCTCCATATCATTCGAATGTTTTGTCAGATAGTTTCATTGTATGTATCTATTTTCACTATATCATGTCTCGAAATCTTTTTATGTTTGGTATCATATTGGAACCCTGTGAATAGTTAATACTAGTTTGTGAGATAGTCTCTACCCTTTATGGATGATCAAGTAAATCCTCTCCGGAAGTGTAACCAAGTCTCCTGGAGGGAGAGCGAGGAATTTGTGAATAGATCTATTCGGGACTGACAATCCCACACCTTAACTGCTAGCTACAGTCAGGCGGGCACGCCTGGGGTGACAAATTCTGTATATCATTCGACGTCTGACTAACGTCAAGGAGGTCTCGTTGTCATATCAGCATGGTTACCCGACTCACAATACGTATTAATATAAACTTATTCACAGCTAGGAATTGCTTAGAATCTAAATCTGGTTCGGGATGTTAATCCCATGATCTTGTATCTATATCTCGTTCGGGATGGTAATCCCATGGTTTTATGTCTATATCTTGTTCAGGATGTTAATCCCATGATCTTGTATCTATATCTCGTTCGGGATGGTAATCCCATGGTTTTATGTCTATATCTTGTTCGGGATGTTAATCCCATGATCTTGTGTCTATATCTCGTTCGGGATGGTAATCCCATGGTTTTGAAACTAAATTTTATACGGGATGATAATCCCATGATTTTATCAGTCTATCACATATCTATTTTCGGGATAGTGATCCCATGGTCTTTATCGAATTATCTTATAACTGGTTCGGGATGTTAGTCCCAAGGTTTTCACAATACTTTCTATCTACAGTTCGTCTAAATTATAGTTTTGTATATTAAACTATACTATGTGTTATTCAATCAATCTTGCATTTAGGAAAATATGGGATTTTCCTGGGGTTAACTTATAACTGGTAACAGAACTGTAACGAAAGATAACTTAACTACTTCACATAAGAAAATTTGGGATTTTCTTGGATATCAAATCTTTTCAGAAAACTAAAGGAAACCAATACATTTTCACAAAACAAAACCGCTTATGAACTCACCAGCTTTATGCTGATTTTCAAACTGCTTGTATTCTTAGGTCCAAGTTAGACAGGTACCCGACGATATCTTTTGGTGAAGACGGAGTGCTCTGAAGACTCGTCTCTTTTGTTCATATGATATATGTATAACTTTTGTACAATTTACTTTTGAACCAAATGTAAACTTTCATATATATATGTAATGTACTGGTTGTTTACTGTGATTACTATGTACATTGGATTTGATACTCAACGTGGAGTCAACCCTGGGAACGTTTCCGCCTTTGGTTTTCGGGGTGTGACACCTTTACTTAGGATTGACGTTTAAATCATCCTTATCACTCCGAAACGTTTACATGCTAGTTCTAATATCGTATTCGTACGTTTAGAATCCTAAACACATAAGGTTTCCAAATCCGGTCGGCAACAGACCATAGATCCGAATAAATAACAACATATAAGGCATAAAGCATTTAGCACATAAAAGCATTTGAGGCATAATTCCTAAAATAAGCTAGTGCTCACACCTCACAATCATCGCTTAGCATTCTAAGTTTAAGTCTAGAAATAAATCCATATTCCTAGTTCGCTTAAACTAATGCTCTGATACCAACTGTGACATCCCCAAATTTCACGGCCAGAAAAGACCGATTTTGTTTATGCTTTATTAAAATCAGAGTACTTCATTTCATAAAAAGGTTGCGGAATTTGTTCCCAGAAAAACACGATAAATACGTTATCGAAACATTTTCAAGGAAACGTATTTTATTCATTTTAAAATGTTAGGGATGTCATCGTCAATACAGAAACATAAGCATAAACGGAACTTACATTTATTTACACTAGTGATCTACATCTCTTTAATCCCTCAGTGTAATGTGACTTCGTATCAACACCTGTGATATAAATAAACTGAGTGGGTCAGGTTGGGAAACCTGGTGAGTACATAGGGTTTTCAACCCACAATATTATAATTATTATGTTTAAACAATCAAACAATCAACCCAATTACCTATCCCCATTATCTTCTTTAATCTTAAGGATTTAACCTAAGAGTCATCTATCCTGCATTTGTTTATTCCGAAGTCCCTTACTTCCAGGGTTATAGGACTGGCACTAAGTCCATAGCTGCCAATGTTCGTTCGTAAAGCACTAATTCCATAGCTGCTATAGTCTATTCATCGGGTACTAAATCCATAGCTACCAGTGTCTATCTAATAGGTACTAAGTCCATAGCTACCAATTCCCAACAGGTACTAAATCCATAGCTACCGGTGTTTGTCCAATAGGCACTAAGTCCATAGCTGCCGATGTTTATTAGGCACTAAGTCCATAGCTGCCAATGTTTACTCACATCATCTTTTATCTCTCATCGTTCATCTACCCATGTCATACCCAACATATTTGTATATATAACATACGTATACAGTTTAAATCCTTTAAAACATGTATGAAACGTTCATCTAGCATAGACAGCAAGTATTAAGATAATATGCACACATAGCACGTAGTTTATATAAAATACTTCATATCTATGTGTAAGATGAAAGGGACTATGCACTCACCTGATTAGGTGGTGACTCAATACTTGAATAAAAACTTCGTTATCTCAAAACAATTTTTCCTTGACCAAAACCTAGTATTATTACCACTAGAGTTTAGTTTTAACGTTAATTGCGACTAATTAATAGTCTAACTATTATTATTATTATATAAGCGTTAAATAACACTCAAATAACTAATAATAATAACCCAAATAATTATTTTAAGGTTCTAATAATGTTACTATAATTAAATAAAAGCTATATTAAATATAGTATAGGCGTAACTCACTTACAACGGGTTTTTATTAAAAATCGGGCTTCACTGGAGCAGCGTTTCCGAGCCAAAAGCTTTTCTTCTCGGAGCCGTCGGGCGCTCCGTGGCTTTCTTCTCATGATAGGGAGGTTCCCTAGACTTGGGAGGGGTTTAGGGAGGTTAGAGAGAAGTTAGAGAGAGAAAGGGAGGCTTATGGTGTGAAGAAAATATGAGGAGTTCACCCTTGTATTTATAGGAGTTTTATAGTAAAGTAGTCTCCAAGCTTCGTCCTTAACTTTTGTATACGAGCTCCGTTTTTGTCTATCTTTTTACAGTTGATTTCCTATTAATGAGATCTTCAACTCTCATTTAGACCTTGTTGGCTAATTCTCATTCTATCTCGGATTTACAAAACTGTATCGAATTCGTCGCGCTCGAAAAGTAAAGACTAAGCTTCGTCCATAACTTTCGCATACGAGCTCTATTATCGACGTTCTTTATATCCACACGTTGGTATTTACGAGTAATGCAACTTTCATTTAGATCCCATCGGCTAATTCTCACTCTATCTCAGATTTACAAAACTGTATCGAATTCGCAACGCTCGAAGAGTAGGGACTAAGCTTCGTCCATATCTTTCGCATACGAGCTCCGTTTTCGACTGTCTTTTTATCGTTTAACTCCTATTATCGATATCTTCATTTATCGTTTAGATTATTTTGGCTAAAAATCGACCGATCTAAAATTCAGATTTCGGGTTGTGCACTGCTATGCTAAATCTTAGAAAAATCACAACTTCCTCATACGAAGTCAGATTTGGATGTTCTTTTTATGCACACTATCGGTTTAACATATACTATGAGTTTCGTTTAGATCGCTAAGGCTAAATCTCGCTCTATCGTAAATTCACTATTTACGCCTCCCGGTATCGTGTCGGTTCCGTCGCGAAACTTCGATGGGTCATAACTTCTTTGTTATAACTCGAATTTCGACGCTCTTTATATGTACAGAAACCTTGTAACATATACTAAAACTTGGTTGAGATTATTTATTCTTAATAATCTTTTTTCAAAAGTCGTTTTCGACCCCTATTGCCTCTAAATTGACTAGCCCAGATCTACGGGCGTTACACTTTAGATCAACTATCTTGAATATCTCCCAAAAGATGTCTTGTTTAGACATCTATGATCTTCCCAAATCTGTTGAAAAAAGTTTTCCTAAATGAAGATGATGTCCCATGGAAATCATACTTCTTTCACCTCCTCAAATTATTCTCCCTAACAAGTTCTTGAAAAGTTTAAGGTCACTCAAGCCCTATTGGCTAGTAAAGGTCTATGTGTGGTCACATCTTGGAGATGTAGTCACATACTGACAAGCCGGGAGAGTTGGGTGTCAAAGTATTGAGAAAGTGGTGGCTCAATCACTTTCTAAGTCACATAGTGAGTTTCTTTGGAACTCCTATGAAACAGACTATGACAAGACCCTTAATGATCTTATCTATTTGCTAAGATCATCTTCCTAAAACTTTATGGACATTGACAATGGCGACACTGGAAATCCAGAAAAAGCATTCTCTTCCCAAGGAAAGGGTTTGACCATAGTTAACTAGGTTGACCAAATGGTAAAGAGAAAGGCTAAGTCTGTGATAGTCCCATGTTCCATTACCAAAGCGTCCATATGTTAAATTGCCAAAGGAAGGGGCATTGGTTGCGAAGCTGCCAATTTTACCTAAGGATGTTAAAGTCAATAAGTTTGACTCTACTTCAGGTAAAGTCCACTATCTAACTCTGCTAAGTTTCTATTATGAGATTCTTGATACATGATGTGACTAGGTCACATGTTGATGTTTTAAGAATCAAAGAAAAGTGAAGAAACTTAAAGAAAGAATATGCTCAATCTGACGGTGTAGATGGATTTCTATCGCATAGTTTGAAGATCAGATTCTTGAGCTACTTCTTAGGAGTTATGATATATTGCTTAGGAATAGATAACAACGAAGTTTCCATGTGCTTTTGCACTGTAAGGATAATTTTTTTGCAAAGTTTTTAAAATAAAAGAAATTTTTTATTTTATTTATTTTAAAATATCCTTACAATGACATTTGTGAAAATTTTTGTTGCTTATAAAGATTCCATTAAGTGAAAGAGTGGAAATATGAATTTGATTCTTTCATTTGTGGTAATGTCTAAATTTACCAAATAAGGAAAGATCCTCATCACCCAAGTTTCAATTGGACCGGAACTTGGAATCATGAAAGTTGTATAGCATGATGAATGAGAATTTTTCATCTTTGGAAAATTAAGACTAGTTCCTTGTTCACATGTATATGTGAGTCAAGTAAAGGACTAAGAGATCGAGTACACAGTCATGTGCACTGATTAAGTCCACCACAAAAGATTGATAAGACTATTCGTCATGATTTACGTAAGTTCAGTAAATATGGTTATACTTACAAGTTTAAGTATAATTCTGAAACATTGCAAAAGTTTCGATGTATGGCAGAGCGAATAAGAAGAATCAAATTAGGCAAAAAGATAAAAGTTTCTCAAATCTAAAAAGATGGGAGAGTACTTTAGTATCAGTTTTTGTGATCATCTTAATGATTAAGAAACCATATCACAATTAGTTCTCTAAGGAAGAGGAATCCTGAATTGTTGAAATGGTTAAATCAAGAAGATGAGTCATACTTCTTTGCAATACAAGTCTTAGAGTCATACTCTAAGATTGTAACTTGAGTGACATGTCTTAAAGAAGGTTTAAAACACTTGTCAAATGTAAGAGTAAAAGTTTTCTACTCTTGTACATTTGAAATTGGTAAGCTGTGATGTTTTGGATAAAACAAAGACCAACTAAGTCAATTGTGTGAAGTGTTTGTCTTGATTAGAATCCACACTATCTCTTGAATATTTGACAAGAATGTCTTATATTTCAAGAGGACAGTGGGAGTCTTAAAGGTCTTGAAAGTCTCAAGAACTAATCAAGAATAGAACCTGAAGTTCTTCACTAGCACACGACATGAGGTTTATAACCTATCGTGTTGACGTATTCTGTGCCCATTCCAGTTAAAGTTGGCTTTGCATATGAGTTCTTAAAGTTCTTAATTGGTTGCACAACAACTTGGAAGCAATGGCAGGCCCTTGAGCTGCCAGGTGGCAAGAAATTAAGATTGAGTTCAGTCCATATGAGTTTGGATTTGTCATTGTCCTTGTCTTGTGACTATGGTTTTGAAAATTCACATGGATAAGAACACATACACCATTAAATCTAAGTGTCATAAGGTTTCTCTCCGATTCATGAAAATGATGGTGAGGAAACACTTTCACTAAGTAGATTTTAGCTAGATAGCAATTGTGATATTTGCATTCTCAAAGTCGTTAGTGGAGCGTGTGTGGTTTACCAGCACACTAACATGGACTTGTGAGAAGTGGAAAAGGTCTAAACAATCAAGACTATGATTACGACATCCCTTTTCATAGTTCTTAAAATTGTTTAGACACACCTGTAAGCTATCTAAGATAAGGTGTATGATTATGATAAAGTTTTATCAAAGCAATCTAGTATCAGAAATCTGAACTTTGGTAAGAAAGTCAATAAAGTATTGATTTCTAGAAGTCCAGCTGATTTCTGAGTACATGTCAAAGCTAGTGGGAGCATAAGTGTTATGCTAATAATCATCATGTTAGTGGGAGCATGAGAATTATGATAAGTATTTCAAGTTAGCAATGTTAATTATAGAAAACAAAAAGTTTCAGTTGGGAAATAGTTGTTTTGCTATAATTAAGGGAGAGGAAATTATACTTCATCTAAATTCTAAAAGCTTAGATTGGGGTTTTAGTCGTATTTAGTCAAGGATATATATATATATATATATATATATATATATATATATATATATATATATATATATATATATATATATATATATATATGAATTTCATGTTGGAATGGCTCAACATAAGGAAATTCTGTATATGGGTCCATTATTTGCGTTCTAAAATTCAATTATGATTACGACATCCCTTTTCATAATCTGAATTATGAGAACATGGCAAATAGAAATGGAAAGGTTATAGCAAAAGATTGGTTTAGTCTTTATGTGAGACAACATGAATCGTGTCCCATATGCTTCGGATATAGGATCGATTACATGTGAAATATTTATCCTTTCTAAAATTTTCCAAATGCCTGGGGCATTATGAAGGGAAAAAATCTAGAATTGGATATGACTAAAAGGATTAAACAATTGTCAAGGACAATCTAAGGTTTACCAAAGATTGGTTGCTTAAGGACAGTTGGAAGTATAGTGATAATTCTGGAAGGACCATATTGACATAATCTGTAATGAGGCAACTCTTGTTCAGAAGTGATAGTCAAAATGGAATATGGAAATGTTTCAAAGTTAGAAATTATTTAATCCGTGTAATTTTAGGAAACTTAATGCAAGAAGGATGTTTCCAAGGAGTTGATCTCCTTTGGAATGCTCTGTAATGATTGTTGTCAAGTCTTTCTGACTTTGTGCATAATCATTACAAGACGATCAATGCATCTAAGTTTAGAATCTAACAGATTTCAGTAAATGGCATTAATTTGGAATTCTTGTATTTGCAGTAAGGATTTGGGACTGTGAAAGAGGATCATTGGAGTTATGTTCAATTGATCTAATTCACAGAGTGAAGATCATAGACAAATATAGTGTGCATACTTGGTGTATGGCATGACTAGTGTTTAGAAAACATAGTGTACATGCTTGGAGCATGGGACAACTATTGTTTTATATTCAAGAATAAAGTTGATAGCTGAAACAGTATACAATGAATAATGTGTAATCATATGGTGATAAATAAAAGGTGTTTTATTTATGTTCATAGGTTTTGATACCATATTGGATTCAATTATTCTTGTGTTTCGTTTTGCATGTTTTGACTTGCAGAATAAACTAGGTTATTCTTCTGGAATGACTAAGTTATTCAAACCATCCACAGTCGGTCATATGTTGGATGTAGATATGAATCAAGACTGTCATGGGTAGGCTTGTAGAGGTCTAAGATGTTGGACAAAGGGCTACAACCCTCATGAGTGCTCATAAGTTCTAAGTATTGGATTCAACCCGCGCTCATTGAAATCACTTCATGGATTTTATCACGAGTGATCATGAGACGATGATATCTTATATTCTTCAAACCTAGAGATATGAGTTGTTACTATGAGTTGGTTGTACATTGATTGCACGAAAACGCATTCGGTAACTCGGTGTTATAAATTGTGCCTTTGTGTATGATTCAACAAGTAGTAGAACAAGCCATATGAGTCAAAGTTTATCCATTCCTTTTACCTTCGGGATAAAAGCGATATCTGTGGGCCCCTCGATGATTTGATGATGACAAATGGAAGTGCTCGACTAGGCCAGGACTGATTTGATTTGTTCAATTAGTCAGTCGTCATAAATCGGAAATCAGGAAACAACAAATGGACAGAGAGAATTCTTATAATCCATGTCTCAGTCCATATGATATCTAGAATGGAGGAATATATGATCCCTTATCTAATGGACAAGTCACTGACAAAGGTTAGAGTTCATCGAGAAGGTCAGAGTTCGACAGAAACTTTTGAGAGCTACGATTGCTTATCGGTTCATGAAGTCATACGTAATAATATTTTTAGACTTATCCAAGTGGGAGACTGTTGGATTAATGTCTAAGTCCATAACTATAATTGGTAAGACTTGACCCGACCCGACATGGTCCATTTGGGTTGTATGGCATCATGCATTTGGATAGACTATAATGAGAGAAATAACACTTAAGGTTGGTTAATATATTATAAGTTCTAATATATTAATAAGATTATTTAATTAGTATTGATCAAGAATTAATCTAGGATTAATTAAGTGATCAAAAGAAAGACTTATTAAATATATGGGTTGATTGTGTAAATCATCCATACTTATATAGTGGGCTAATGCTCCATAGATTATCTAGTTGGGCTAAAATCCATATGATGCTTCATGGATGCTCCATGGTGTTTTTGTACCCATGGATCATGGAAATGAAAGGCCATGTCAATTTGGGTTTACATGGTGTAACCCTAACTATATATGCATCTTATTCTTGACCAAAATTGGCACTAGTATTATTCTAGAGAAGGGCTAGCCGATTTCAAGTGTTCTACATTTCTCTCAAGGTTATTCCAAAAGAAATTGATGTTGTATGAACCATTTGAGGTGTCACACTTGGGGCACTAGGCACTCAAGCTTCATGAAGACTTTCTACATCAAAGAGGTATGTATTCTATCTTGTTATATTCATTGTTTTGTATGCTAGATTAGGATAATACCTTGGAAAGTTCATATTTGCATGTATAGTAGAGAAAACATAGATCCAAGGTATTTAGGGTTGCATGTACACTTAGGAGTGTTAGAATGCTCAAAACCCAACAGTAACAACTAATCAAGAGAAAGAATTCTTACATTTTTGGAAGATCGGGATGAAGATCTTATGATACTTGAGAGAGAATGGGAGGTCTTGAACTTTAAAATGGAAGTAATGAGGAAAATGATGTAAACTCGTGTATTTAACATGATTTCATGGCAAAAATCATGAGTTTACGGCCCAAACATGAAGGTTTGGCCGTAAACTCCATTTAATGGGTTTAAGGCTTGATTAAGGAACACTGGACTCAAGCAAATACTTCCTAACACGCGATTCTTGAATATACTAGGCTTAGAACACTCAAAAAGACTCTAAACAGTGCTAAAAGATAGCAGAAACAAGTCTGAATTTGATTGAATTGATTTATTGTACAAGATAGAAATTTCGGGTTGTTACATTATCCCCCGTTAGAGAGAAGTTCGTCCCGAAATTAGAGTTTAAGCAAATAAGTAGTTACAAATAACTAAGTAAAAAGATGAGGATATTTTAGTTTCATTTGAT
This sequence comes from Lactuca serriola, assembly GCF_051521515.1. Lineage (NCBI taxonomy): Eukaryota > Viridiplantae > Streptophyta > Magnoliopsida > Asterales > Asteraceae > Lactuca > Lactuca serriola. The sequence goes on from NC_136412.1 coordinate 167,478,988, forward strand.
CCTCGGGCTCCCAAGTGAATTGAGTTCCTCACTTGGCGTTCCAACGAACCTTCACTATCGGGATATAGATATGTTTCGCTTGCTTGACCTCTCGGTCAATGATCTCTACTGGGTCTTCCATGAAGTTGAGGGTCTCGTTGATCTCGATTTCATCGAGTGGGATAACAAGAATCTCGTCGGATAGGCAATTTTTCAAGTTCAAGACATGGAAAGTAAAATGTACGTTACTGAGTTCGCGGGGTAGATTGAGTTTGTAAGCTACTGGGCGTATTCTTGCGAGAATCTCGAAAGGCCCTATGTATCTTGGATTTAGCTTTCCACGCTTTTCGAAGTGTATTAAGCCTTCCAGGGCTAGAATTTCAAAACAACATGATCTCCCACCTGGAATTCCAAAGGTTTCCTTCTCTTGTCAGAGTAGCTTTTCTGTCGGTCTCTTAGAGGCTTTCAATCGTTCACGAATCTGAACGATCTTCTCTGTCATTTTCCGATAGATTTCCAGACCTTCGGAGCAAATACCACTGCCCCTAACTCCAGGTCATGTGTTGTATATCTGGCTTTGAGTGTCTTAAGATGACGGGAGGTATAGGCAATGACTTTACCTCGTTGGATCAGAACACAACCGAGCCCTTGATTGGATGCATCGCAATAGACACGAAGTCTTCTATTCCTCTTGGGAGGGATAGTATCGATGCGGTGCATAAGGCTCGCTTCAGTGTTTGGAATGCATTCTCTTTCTTCTCTTCCTAGTTAGAGGCCACGTCCTTCTGGGTCAAAGTCGTAAGAGGTTTCGCAATTTGGAGAGAAGTTCTGAATGAACCTACGATACTAGCCAACGAGATCTAGAAATATGCGAATTTCTATAGGCGTCTTCGGTGCTGACCAGTTCTCAATGGATTTGATTTTGGAAAGGTCCACATGAATTCCCTCTTCACAAAAAATGTGACCCAGGAATTCGACTCTTCGAATTCAAAGCCCGCATTTAGAGAACTTTGCGTAGGGATTCTCTGATCGTAACGTTTCCAAGATCTGACGTAGATGCTTACTATGCTCTTCCTTACTACAAGAGTAAGTAAGTATGTCATCTATCAAGACAATAACGAACTGACCCAAGTAAGGATGGCACACCCTATTCATTAGATCCATAAATACTGCGGGCGCATTGGTCAATCCGTATGGCATCACTACAAACTCGTAGTGCCCATAACTAGTTCTGAAGGCTGTTTTTGGAACATTCTCCTCTAGCACTCGTAACTGGTGATACCCGGATCTCAGATCTATCTTTGAAAAGTAATTCGCCCCTTGAAGTTGGTCGAAAAAATCATCTATGCGAGGCAGAGTGTAACGATTCTTAACGGTAAGCTTGTTGAGCACTCTATAGTCGATGCACATACGAAATGATCCGTTTTCTTCTTGACGAACAAGACTGGAGCTCCCCAGGGTGAGAAGCTTGGTCTTACAAAGCCCTTTCTGGGCAGTTCATTAAGTTGACCGGACAGTTATTGCATTTTTGTAGGTGCTAGATGGTAGGGCGATTTGTTTGGCTCGTAAGTTTATTCGCATGGCAGCACGATCACTCGTAGTCTTGAGCAGTCTCCGTCTTGAGCAGTCTCCGTCCTGAAGTTCATATTAGAAGTCATATTTAGTTCCTCAATCACAGCTTCACGTATACGAGTCGTATATAATTAAGATTGAAAAGGCAGTCGAATAAATGATTCTTCTCTATGCTCACATGCAAACAAGGAAAAGAAGTTAAAGCGGAATCATCAATTCTAAGCCTGTAGAACCTTGATTATATACCACCCTTGCATATACATTCCTCAATGATAGATTAACCGTATGGGTCTTTGGATTGAACTTGACGTACTGTACGAGCGGTATACCGGGGAGGTTTGCTAAAGTTCCTTCAGGAAGGATACGAAACATAAGATACTCTACGCATGAGTACCTCAGAGTTCTGGTATGACGGCTTTGCTAGAAGGGCGATTACGAGGAAAAGATATTTGCGCATGAAACTGGCATTGTGAGGATCGAATTGACTCAAGTTACATGATAACGTCAGACTACTAGGAATAAGAGTCGTTAGACTAGTTCATAAAGGTGTTACAAACAAAACACAACGGTGCAACTTTTAACAGAGTTTCAGTACTTTAGTTTATCTACAAGACTACTGCTGCGAACAAGGTTTACTACAAAAAGCAAGTATACGCAGCACGAGGGTCCCTTAACTGATGGGATCTCGTAGAAAGATGTGACTCGAGTTGTAGTAGTTTTTAACAGTTTATAATTCTAATATAACGAAATGCACTTGTATTTCAACGTGGGTCTGGAGTAGTCTCTCCTGCAGCAATGATCCTTAGTATCTTCCTGTCTATGCTAGAGTTCTTTGTTATTGGACAATCCTTCTTGAGATGTCCTATCTCACCGCATAAATGACATATCTGGCATGTACCAGCGTCGATGGTGGAAGTGATGTGTCAGGTCGGAGTTATGTGGACACGAGTGCTTTCGTTGTTCCTCCCTTTTGGATAATTCTTTTTATAGTGTCTGGTTTCACCACAACCATAGCAAGCCAGGCTGACTCCGATGCTAGTGGTCTGGAAGATGGTTCGTGCCGGCGCTCCACAGACACGAGTAGTGTGCCCAATTCAGTTGCAATTGTTGCATTGAAAATCACGGCAAACTCCGTTATGATGAAAATTAAACTTGTCACACTTCGGGAGTGTTCCCTCATATGGTTTGATTGGTGCTGAAGTGGCATGGGTCGCCACTTGTTGTTGTTGCATGGCAAGTCTTTAGGATCGCTTGCGCTCCTTTTAGGCTTGACGCTTTCATTTCTTATACTCAGGTTTGTGGCTTTGTGTGTCTGTGACTGTTATCATTTGTTGACTTCCCGGATTGATACACCAATTTGACCTGTCAACACCTTTTCCAGCTTTGATTGAGTTGCCAGTGTTGAAGTGTGCAAGGACAGCTATCACGGCAGCTGTTACCGCGACTTGGAAGGTAGCGGCGTCTATACGAAGGATCAGGGTTTCGTCGTTCGGCTGACTATTTCTGGATGACGACATGATTCTATTATATGAAAAGAAAAGGAGTTCGTGGGTGATTATGGTCGGTCTTAGATGTATTCTACTCATTCATGTAAATGTATATTTTTCGTTTTGTTAAATTGTTCTTGGTGGTTTGACCTACATCCCTATGATGCAGTACTGGTAAAGAGTTGAAGTAAGTTCATAGAATGGTCACTAGACGATTGCTATTTCGAACTAGGCTATCATTCATTGGTGGATGACATGATCCAACCTTCGACAAGAATTCGAAGTGATCATTGAGCTAAATTACCACAACTCAATAATTTGACGAAAGTGAGATTTAGATAGAATTCTAACGATAGTAGAATGAAAGTATTTGAACAAGGATTGTCATAGGAATTAGCCGACTGTTAATATCATTGATAATTAAAATGTAATAAGTCTGGGAAAATTTACCTTGGAGTAGGTCGTACATCATATCCGAAGTAGAAAAGTTTTGACAACATAAAGGTCTAACTAAAAAGTACTTACAGTACAGGGATGGTTACATAGAAAAGTGCTACTCAGAGCATAGATAGGAAGACAATTCCTTATACCAAAGAAATAAAGGTAGAGTAACCTCCTACTGGTGACGAGTATCCCTCGGGTGAACCCTTAGTTCAGCCAGCTGGCGCTCCATATCAAGCAGGTGTCTTTCGTACACCCTCTGGCGTACTTGAAGCTCTATGACCTCGGCTCGAGTTTCAGCTAGTGCTTGCAGGAGGGCCTCATGGTCTCTCCTATACCTCTCAGGAGCATTTTCAAGATGAATGGTGCGGATGGTATGCATTCTTGCATTGGCATCAACCTCCGTGATGTGATGGAGAGCTGTCCTGCCCTGGATTTCGTTTCGGGCAACTCTATAGACCAGGATTGGCAAGAATCTGTCTGCTGAGCCTCCTTCGCTCAGGTCATAAAAGCTTCGGTGTCCATTGAATGACATAGGTTAATTTTTCTCCTGACTCCACGTTTCCAAGATTTCTACCCCAAGGAGGCGTCGGGCCTAGAAAAGCCTGACGAGGGTTAGGATTTGGTACAGGAGACACCAGGGGTAGGTTCTCAACTGCTGGCTCAGAGTCAGAACCATCAGAAAATCCTTCAGCATGGTGATCATCCAAAGGGATTGGATGATCATCTTTTGACTCTTCTTGTAACACCGTAAAATTTAAAACAATTTTTCACATTTGAAAAACACATTTTAATTAAAAACATTCATTCATAAAATGTCATAACATCGTATTTTAGTTTCACAAATGTCTCCCAAGATCAAAATACATCCAATCCCATATGTGTGTACGAATCAAGCCGACGCCTTCCCACGGTCATCACTGGTACCTGAAACACATAACACTGAACACTGTAAGCATAAGCTTAGTGAGTTCCCCAAAATACCACAATAATCACATAATAGCCACTCGAGGCTGTAACTCTGTTGACCCTCTGGTCAATGTGTCTCAGTGGGGCCCTCCAGCCCCAACTCTCTGTGGGCCCTCTAGCCCTAACTCTAGGGACCCGAAAGTCCCAACTTTGTAACTCTGAATCATGCATATCACATATCACAACAAATCACAACACATAATAACATGTAATCACACTGGCATATGACTCTATAATACTCTGTCTCTTAACTCTATTACCACACTAGGTAAAGTATAGTGAGAAGACTCACCTTGGGTATCTCGGAAATCTCTGACTCGGTAATTGCTTGCCTAGCCTCCGCACAATCATATAAAAATAACACTCTATTTATTATAACTCTCAAAGGCTAGACTATGTTCTCTTATGACACTCTCAGAAGGGTAAAAGACCATTTTACCCCTCTCATAGCTCAAAGGCCCCACATTAGACCATACCCTAAAAGTCAACCAAAAGTCAACTCTCCGGGTTACGCTGCGCGTACCAGATGTGTACGCTGGGCGTACCCGGCTGCACCATAGAATTGGGGAGCACCACCCAGTACACGACGCGTACTAGGGATTACGCCCGACGTACTCCCCTGCTTCAGCCCTTTTGCTCTTGAGGTCTTAAACAGTTAAGACCTATGTCCATATTTTAGATCTAACCCCTTCTAAGCCCCTTAATCCATAAAGTTGATGACTTTAAGCCTTTGCATGGCTGAACAAGTCACTAACTCCCAAAATGATCCGACCTTCAACTCTAGAAGGCTTAAAACACATGCATGACTCCAAAGTAACATCCAAGATGGGAACTTTATGGCTCTACATCACTAATAACACTGAAAAGGGACAGATCTTGGACCATGGAGTTCGTTACACTCATAAAGTCTCCACCTTTGGGGTTTTTAGCCCTAAAAAGGACACATACAACAACAACCAAAAGAAGGGGAAAGTTTTGAACTTTATACCTCCAAGAGTAGATATTTCCTCTATAGATCTCAGATCCAAAATGGCACCTCAAGCTTTAGCCTCCAAGATCTCCTTTCCTTCTTCATCACCAAGCCACTAAAGCACCAACAAGCTCAAATCAACACTCTCACACACTAAGAATGATGGGGGATCTCTTTTAGGGTTTCACTCACTGATATGGAGGCTAAGGAATGAGCCATAACACCCTTTAAATAGTGCACAAGGAGGATTAGGGTTTTTGCACCTGGTCCGGGTATGCCCGACGTAACTCTAGGTACGCCCAGCGTACCTTGGCGACTCCGCGTCCAAATTAAGCGTGTGAGTACGCGCAGCGTACCCCTCTGGTATGCCCAACGTACTCACTAGATACATATCCTCCACTTAAGGACTAAACATGACAATTCAATAAAGAACAAGGATGAAAGATATGCACCTGAATCTCAGGCTGGTACAATTCTCCCCCACTAGAACTAGCCTTCGCCCTCGAAGTCTCATTCTGTAACAACGTAAATTTTCAAAACAAAATTTCCATTTCTTAAAAACATGTTTTCATCCAAAACAAGTCATAAAGATCCAATGTATCATATCATAATACAAATCATATAAATCCCAAGATCATAAATTCCCCATCAGTGTGTACAGATCATGTTGGCGCCTTCCCACGGTCCTCACTAGTACCTGAAACAGATAACACAACAACTGTAAGCATAAATGCTTAGTGAGTTCCCCAAAATACTTCTTACGCACATATGCTTTTCCAGGCCATGACCTTCCGGTCCATGTGTCTCAGGGGACTTCCGTCCTAACCCGGTAAACCTTCCGGTCTTACCCGCGTCGACCTTCCGGTCCACACCACAATGCCTTCCGGCCCATAACACAAATGCCTTTCGGCCCATAACATAAATGCCTTCCAGCCCATAACATAATGCCTTCCGGCCCATACATAAATGCCTTCCGGCCCACATCAAGCATAGCATACATATCACATATAAATGGCTAACTTAATCACATTCAATGCATACAACTCATAACATACCCGACCTTCCGGTCACACAATAAAACCCTTCCGGGTACAGTATAGTGAGAAAACTCACCTCGTGGAAAGTCTAGAATCTCACGTGCTTAGTATCTCCGAATCCCAAATGAAGACTCAACCTCGCCTAATCATAACGAATATCATTTTAATTAATATAGACTTCCACCACTAGACTTTACCCCTTATTAACATTCCTCAGAGGGGTAACAGACCATTTTACCCTCCCTTGACTCAAAGTCCATATGTTGACCAAAACCCTAAAAGTCAGCAAAAGTCAACATCTTCAGTACGCGAGGCGTACAGACTGATGTACGCGAGGCGTACATCGCCAACTCAAGAATCGGGGTCTCCACCCAGTACGCTGCGCGTACTGGGAGTTACGCCCAACGTAATAGTCAGATCTAGACACACTTCATTTATGGTCTTAATCGGTTAAGCCACTACTTCAACTTCTAGATCCGGCCTTATTTAAGCATCCTTACTCATAAAGTCGGAACCTTTAAGCCTTGGCATGGCTGTAAAGGCTCTTATACTTCTTAACACTTTTCCATTTCAACTCAAGGATCTAGATCTCATGCATGGCTAATCATTCACGTCCAAGATTACATTTTTATGGATCTACAACTCAAATGGACCAGAAATATGATGGATCTAAGCTAATGGAGACCACTTGCTCATAAAGTCTCCACCTTTGGGACCAAAACCCTAGAAAATGGTCCATAAAGCATACCACAAGATCTACAAGTCAAGATCCGAACTTTTTTACCTTAGAAAGAAGCTCCAACCTTTACTAAGCCCGGATCTACACTTGAACACCGGCTTCTAGCCTTCACAATGGACTCTTCTTCTCCTTTGCTACCTTGAAATGACACCACCAAGCTTAGAACACTCACAAAAAGGGCTAGGAACAAACAGACACTCTCTTAGGGTTTCTTTCTGAAGGATGGTGGTTGAGGAACCAAGCCATCTCATTCCTTTTATAGCTGATGTGTGTAAAATGCACTTGTTTTATTCCCTACTTTATTAATATATTTAGCACACAAAGGCAGCGAACCTGTCTTTTAGTGGTATAGTTTAGTAAGTAAGGTGTCGAACTCAGGGAACGGAAAATTAAACTAACAACTAATTTTAACTAAAACAATTAATGAAAGTAAAAGGTTTTCCTTCTAGTTTTACAAGACTAGAAACTTAAGCAATACTTAATTAACTAAATGATTTGATAAAGATGTTTCTATTTAGGTTCAACCAATTCACTCCTATGGTTATTTATATTTATGATAGATTAATTGTTATTGGCTACCAATTAAAGTGGTTAGGTTCATGTTCATTAATCCTAGCCCTTATAAAATTAACTAATTTAAGCGGTGATCAAATGTTTAAACTAATTAATTCCCTAGATTAATGATTTGGATTAAATAAGATTTGTAGTGGTGAATCAATTTAGTTAATCAATTAACCTCTTGTTTGATGATTTCTCAAACAACCTTACACATTAATCTAATTATTGTCTTATTAATCTTAGTTTCATAATCATTAATCCTAAGCATATGAATTGGTGTTCACATAGACATATGAGGTTAACAACTAAGAGATGTTCATGCAGCTTAATTGTCTTCCAATTAACAGAAAATAATCGTGATTAATGAATAAGGGTCTTTAACAAACTTAATTTAATAGATCACCAATAAACAATTAATTAAAACTAAGAATTAAACCATAGGAGTTCCTTGGTATTCCCCAAATAGAAACAAAAACGAAATTAGTTCATAGTTGCAGTAAAATCACACACAAAAGCAAGTTCAACTAGATTAGACATACTCAAATCCTAAAGCTAAGTGGAATGATTAACCTAGTTGCTTCAATTCTTCAAAAGGTTGGAGATTATAATTCCTCAGCGTCTTCCAGTGCTCTTAATCGCAGAAGGATCTTCAAAAATCGCCAAAAGTGTGTTTCCCTCAGATAAAGGTTCGATTTTTATAGATATCTCAAAACAGGGGGTACTCGGCGAGTAGCAGACCCAACTCGCCGAGTAGACTCGTTGTTATCCGTGTTAGATCAGGAGTCGTGGCTATCTTCTGGAATATTCAGCTGGACTCGTCGAGTAGACTCGTGTACTCGCTGAGTAGATGGACTTTTGTTCCTCAATCTTCATTCGTTGGTCTTTAATTGCTTTCCCTTGCTCCCTTTCATTCCCAAGCATGTCTTTTGGACTGAAAACAAAATTTAAACAATATTAAGTACCTTTTGTCCATATTATTCACATAATTAGTTAAAAATGAATAAAAATGTATACTAAATAACTAACTAATTATGCACATATCAAAATATCCCACACTTGACTTTTGCTTGCCCCCAAGCAAAACTAAATTTTAAACATATTAGAATCACATATGACAACTCCAATCTAACCCAACCATTATGCCGAGACCGCAACGCGTGAATTTGTGTCTAAAATTTTTCCTAAGGACCTCCCATACTCCAAATACTCACAATCCTCATAAACAGTTGCCCACTCATCCCGAACTATGCTCATTTTATGCAACCCTCCGAATCCATCCTCAGAAAACCTCTTACCCTCAAGGTATTTTTAATTAAGCAACCCAAGCATACATAATCTAGAATTACAACTCTTCGATACCACTATGGAGCTCTTTTGGAATTCTTCACTTCCTTTGGTAATTTGATCTTTAATCTCTTTGAATTCACCACCTTTATTGTTTGATTTTTGGTATCTTCAACTTTTTGAATTTCTTGGAATTTTTGATCTTCTAATTTCATATTTGACTTTGATGCTCCGAAAATTCTTCAAACTTTTCTTGTAATCCTATCTTTTTTTTAACATGTAACTCACTTTTTTCACTCAAATCCCTACATGCTTAAGCAGGGGCGCTCAATCTCAACCTTTATTGGCTAACGATAACAATTTTCCTGGATACATTTCAGGTTTAGGTTGCTAAATATATTGCATCCCTCGGGCCGAGCGGGGTCGTGTTTTTGTCCCATGATTTCACTGGAATAAGGAAGCCACAAATGCACTAGAACGTATATAGGCTCAACTAAACATTTGGGTTATCATGCAATTATCAACACAATTCTAACATGGAATCCTAATTTTACTTTTACCAAAATTTTCTGAATTAAGTTCTAAGTAATATTTTTGGTATGCAACAAAATTTTAAAATTAGCCTAAATTAAGATTCTAAGTCAACTATTTATGTGACCAACCCCTTACCCCACACTTATTTTATGCAATGCCCTCATTGCATATTATGCAAAAATAAAAATGCAAATATAGAGAGAATTGGAACAAACTCCCCTGGGGTAGCAGTTGATAGGTTGATACTCCTTTCTTCAGCTCCTTCTTCTCTTGACTTTCACCATGGGAACAACTCATCTATGGCTCGGGTATCATGCGTCTCGTGTGGTTGACGGCTCGAAAGTTTTAAGGAACAATCTTCTTTAGAATATCTCCAGAGACAATTCCTCCCAAAAAGTGGGTAAATGTTGCAGTTAAAGTGCCCAAAGCAGTTCTGGAATTCGAAAATTGGCAGGCTGACCCTCTCTTCTAATTCATTCAGTAATAGCACACTCCATCACTCTTAACTTGCACGAAATCAATCCTACGAACAACACTCCATTTTTTTCTTGAAAATCTTTTATTCCCTCTTTGACCGTCAAATTAGCATGCCTCCTAATCTTCTATCCTGAAAAAAATTAAACAACTGAAAGTGACACTAATAATCAAACCACCAAAACAAACATCATCCAAGTGTTTTAACATTTGTCCAAAACATAATTAAAACATCATAAAAAAAATAAAAGAAGACCATTCTTCATCATTCATCCTCCATATCGGCTCCTCCCGTGCCACTTCCTCCTTCTCTGGCTCTCCTCCTCATCCGCTCATCCCAAGTCATGATATATGGATATCCGGGATCGGGCCTTGGGGTGATATTCATTTGTTGAAAAAGATATTCAAAAGATTGGTTTTTGTAGTTCACCCCTCGCCCAATGTCATCTAGGTAGCGGCAGTACTCTAATTGATTCCATCCATCATTATCTTCCTCCACCGGAATAACCGGTGGGTCTTCTCGTACCCGCTCGCTGCGTTGTCTGACCCGCCTCCCCGGCTCCTCCGGAATCGTCGGCTCGTCTTCATGTGGGATGGTGAATGAGTCACTAAACTTTTCGACTATCCTCGCCCTCCGATATAATGCCGTGTTGAATGGTGGAGGATGGATAACCGTGAGCGCTCCAACTAGCGGCAGATCAAGTATCCCAAATGACTTGGCCAGTCGAGTGATAAACATTCCTCCATTGATTTTTGAATTGACTTTCTCCTTGACCGCCCCTTCGGCAAGGAATTTGGCAATGCAGTACGGGAGGTTGCAAAAGGCTTCGGGAGTAATGATACTCCATAAGTAGAAGATGTCAAGGGTTGGGACCTTGTCCCAATCCTTCCTTTGGTTGATGGTGCTGGCAACAAATCGGTGAATAAGGTGGTGGATTGGTGAGCGGATGTGGCCTTCTTGAGTGGTGGACAGGATATAAACTCGGTTGGCTATTATGTTCCACCATGTCGAGGCCACCACTGCCTCGGGAAGTTCTTTGTGGCTGTTTTCCAGGAATGCTTCAAAATCTTCTGTCATCATCACGCTTTGATCATAAATTCCTAACCTCCACGAGAACTCAGCAATGCTGCACTGTCTCAACTCTCCACCCAAAGAAAAAGAGATTACGTTGGGATTGTAGTAGTCACTACCACCTCGGAATGAGATGCTAGCGAAAAACTCCCAGCACAACTCAGCATACACGGACTCCTGAATTTTGAACAATTGTAACCACTCATCACACGTAATGGTGGTGTACCCCAAACTACACTCTTTCACCAAATATGGTGTAAGTTCCTCCTCTAACCCGACATTGCCCAGCCAACCCCAGTCAACCGCATTTGGGAGATGAATTTCCTTTTGTTTTAAGGCTTCCAACCTGTTTCTAGCCCGGGTTTGGGATGACTTGGACGTTATGTGTTGAAAGGAAAGCCATGGAATATCATTTTGACTTCCTCTGCGCAAAGACTGCCCCCTTCTGAACATGGTTCCTGCATACAAACACCAACAAACACACCAGCAAACAATACCCAGTAATTAAAAACAAGAAAGTGGGTCTGAATAGTCATCAACTCGCCGAGTACACGACCTACTCGGCGAGTAGGATGAACTGCGGGACTGTATTGTCTCGGACCTGTATATAGCAGTTTATAATCCAATTTTTCCACAGGGGTTTGTTGTAATGGCCTATCTAACCACAAATCATAAAGAAATTCGTCCTAATATCACGTAATTCATGGCTAATTCGAAACCCTAGAACTTGAGGAAACCCCCAAATCCGAAATCAAGTAAAATCGGGGCAAATCCATGATAAAGATTGAACCTTTAAGGAGTTTATAGTGTAAAGATGTTACCTTTTTGGTTGAATGATGCAAATCAAGTAGAAAATCAAAGAACTGGAATCGTGAAAATCGCCTACTGCTCGAGGATACGCTGTGCACGACGAGTATGTGGTGTAGTGGGTGAAAAAACCTTTTTTTACAGACTTATAATTCACCTGTGTAAATCGGCTACTCGCCGAGTAGAAAGGATCTACTCGCCGAGTACATATTCAAATACACGTTTTTTCGGGTTACTCGGGTAGGTACTCGCCGAGTATACGTGCCTACTCGGCAAGTAAACCTTACAGTTTGAAATTTTTGTGACAATTTTGAAAAATTTGTGTATTTTCTCCTTTTTTAAACCATCCACCCACACTCTAAGCATTGCTTGTCCTCAAGCAGTTATGTTCTCAAAATAGATGAAGAAAAGAAAGAAAAATAAAGTAAAAGAAAAGGAAAGAAAATGCAAACTTGAAACTCGGGTTGCCTCCCGAGAAACGCTTCTTTTTAGGGAGTCATTAGCTGGACTTCTCCCCTTCTACGTGGCTGCAATCTTTTCCAGCAACAACAGCTCTTCCATTCCTTCATTCCGGGGGACTCCTTCTTCATATTTTTTAACCCTATGACCATTGACCTTGAAACGCATGCCATCTCTTGATAATAGCTCTATAGCACCATGTGGAAACACCGTCTTCACTATAAAAGGCCCATCCCACCTTGACTTGAGTTTTCCCGAGAAAAGCTTTAGTCTTGAGTTGAAGAGCAACACTTTTTGGCTGTCATGAATTTGTTTATCTTTGATCCTCTTATCATGCCACATCTTGGTCTTCTCTTTATATAGCCATGAGTTGGAGTATGCATCATTCCTTAGTTCTTCAAGAGCATTCATTTGCATTAACCGGTTGCTCTTTAATTCCTCCATGTTAAAATTACACCTCTTCAAAGCCCAAAACGCCTTGTGTTCTAGCTCCACCGGTAAATGACTTTGCTTTCCATAGACTAACCTATATGGTGTGGTACCAATAGGTGTTTTGAAAGCTGTACGAAATGCCCAAAGTGCATCATCTAGCTTATCCGACCATTCCTTGCGATTTCCCCCCACCGATTTCCCCAAAATTCGCTTTAAGGCTCGATTTGTCACTTCGGTTTGTCCACTAGTTTGTGGATGGTATGATGTGGAAAACTTATGGGTGACCCCATATTTCTTTAACACCTTTTCCAATTGATCATTGGCAAAATGTGTGCCTTGGTCATTTATAAGGGCTTTCGGGACTCCAAATCGTGAGAATAGTTTCTTTAAAAACCGTACTACCACCCGTCCGTCATTTGTTGGTAATGCTTGTGCTTCCCCTCACTTAGATACGTAATCCACCGCCACTAGTATGTATTTGTTTCCTTTAGACATGGGAAATGGTCCCATGAAATCAATTCCCCACACGTCGAACACCTCGCATACTTGGATACTATGTTGTGGCATTTCATTTCGAGATGAAATGTTTCCCACCCTTTGACAAGCATCACATTCTTTGACAAATTGGGTTGCATCTTTAAAAATTGTGGGGCAATAAAACCCAATGTCAAAGATCTTCTTTGCCGTGTAATGTGCTCCGTGATGTCCACCTGTGGGCCCGCTATGACAATGCTCTAGTATTTTCCGGCTTTCCTTCCCGAATATGCATCTTCGTATGATCCCATCGGCACAGCTTCGGAAGAGGTATGGCTCATCCCAAAAGTAATATTTTAATTCAGCAAAGAATTTCTTCTTTTGTTGACTGCTAAAGTCTTTCGGGATGTAATTTGTAGCTAAGTAATTAGCTATGTCCGCGAACCATGGCTCTTCTCCCACTGTCACCATGATGTACTCGTTCGGGAAGTCGTCTCCAACTTTATCTTCCTGCAATTGCGGGTTCTCAAGCCTTGACAAGTGGTCAGCTGCCACATTCTCCATTCCCTTCTTGTCTCGTATCTCTATGTCAAATTATTGAAGAAGTAGCACCCATCGTATCAGTCTTGGCTTGGCATCCTGTTTGGAAAACAAATACTTGATAGCCGAGTGGTCAGTAAAAACAGTGGTTTTAGATAAAACCAAATAAGGGCGGAATTTGTCAAAGACATACACCACATCTAGTAATTCTTTTTCAGTGGTGGTGTAATTTTCTTGGGCTGGGTTTAGAGTCTTGCTAGCATAATATATTGGTTGAAAGTGCTTATCAACCCTTTGACCAAGGACAACTCCTAATGCGTAGTCACTAGCATCACACATAATCTCAAAAGATAAGTTCCAATTTCGTGCAATAATGATCGGGGCATTAGTTAGTTTTTCCTTTAAAAATTCAAATGCCTCTAAACACTCTTTAGTGAAATTAAATGGTGCATCTTTTAGTAGTAGTTGTGTTAGAGGTCTAGTTATTTTGAAAAAATCTTTTATGAAACGCCGGTAAAAACCCGCGTGTCCTAGAAAACTCCTAATGCCCTTCACATTGGTTGGTGGGGATAATTTGGCAATAGTGTCTATCTTTGCCTTATCACTTCAATTCCCATTTTGGAAATCTTGTGGCCCAACACTATACCCTCCTTGACCATAAAATGGCATTTCTCCCAATTGAGTACCAAGTCGGTTTTTTCACACCTAGCAAGCATTAAGTCAAGATTAGTGAGACAATCCTGGAAAGATGATCCAAATACGGAAAAATCGTCCATAAAAACTTCCATGAATTTTTCCACCATATCGTGGAATATAGCTGTCATACACCTTTGAAAAGTCGCGGGTGCATTGCATAACCCAAAAGGCATGCGTCTATAAGCGCAAGTCCCACTTGGGCAAGTGAATGTGGTCTTTTCTTGGTCCATTGGGTCTATGGGTATTTGAAAATAACCCGAAAATCCATCTAGAAAGCAATAACAGCTATGGCCCGATAATCTTTCTAGCATTTGATCAATAAAAGGTAAGGGAAAATGGTCTTTACGAGTGGCATCGTTTAGCTTTCGATAATCAATGCACACTCTCCAACCGGTTACCGTTCGTGTCGGAATTAGCTCGTTCTTTTCATTGGTTATGACCGTCATCCCTCCTTTCTTGGGCACTACTTGGACCAGACTCGCCCATGGACTGTCGAAAATGGAATATATAATTCCCGCATCTAAAAGCTTGACCACCTCCTTCTTGACTACTTCTTGCATATTCGGGTTCAGTCTTCTTTGGTGCTGCACAACCGGCTTTGCTCCTTCTTCCAGGTTGATCTTGTAGGAGCAATAGGATGGACTTATTCCCTTGATGTCAGTGATGCTCCATGCTATGGCCCGTTTCCGCTTCTTCAATACTTGCACGAGTTCTTCTTTTTCAGAATTGGTCAGGTCAGAGGCTATAATTAATGGCTTTTGGTTGCCTTCTTCGAGAAAGGCATACTCCAAATGATCTGGTAAAGTTTTAAGCTCCGATTTTTGGCTCTGACTGTTGGACACGCCGGGTGCAGGTAGGGTACTCGGCGAGTTCGTGGCTGTATTCACGACTTCTGCCTTTTCTTTAGAGGTACTCGACGAGTATATCGGTCCTACTCGGCATGTAGAACTGTTTGTGTTCTTTACCAATTCTTCGTAGTCGGCTTCTTCCAGCAGTCTTTTAATTTCCATCAAGTCTTTTTCTGGATCAAATTCTTCATCCTTAGCTGTGAACTTGATGGAGTCTTCAGTTATGCCTTCCTCTAGTAACTCATCTAACATATCGATTGAGAATGCCATGTCGTCACTGTTCCTTGAATACTTCATGGCTTGGTCCACTCTGAATGTGACTGAATCTTCTCCTACCCGCAAAGTGAGTTTTGAGTCCCTCATGTCTACTATGGCACTTGCCGTGTTGAGGAAGTGTCTTCCAAGGATGATTGGCACTTGTGGATCCGCCTCCATGTCTAGGATGATAAAATCAGCGGGAAAGACGGATTTATCCACCTTGACTAGTATGTCTTCGCATATGCCCCTTGGGAAGGTGACTGTTTTGTTGGCCAAGTGTATTGCCATGCGAATTGGCCTTGGTTCCGGGAGATCCAACTTTTTAAAGAATGAATATGGCATTAGATTCACACTTGCTCCCGAATCGGCTAAGGCATGAATGATGGTCAAGTTGCCAAATTGGCAAGGTAAGGTCAAACTCCCCGGATCACCTTTCTTCTTTGGTAGCTTATTTAGCATAGCAGCTGAGCAGTTTTCATTGAGTACTACCTTCTTCACTTCTTCCATCTTCCTTCTATTGGTGAGAAGTTCCTTAAGGAACTTTGCATACTTGGGCATTTGCATGACGGCTTCAATGAAGGGTATGTTGATTTGAAGAGTCTTGATATGATCTATAAACTTTTGATACTCCTCTTCCTGCTTCTCCTTCTTGGCTCGGGCTAGGTATGGCATGGGTGGCTGGTAAAGTTTTTCAGGAACATGTGGAATCGTATTTTGTGATGTACTCGCCGAGTCCATATGTGGTACTCGGCGAGTAGGACTGTCGGAGTGCATTTCTTGGTTTTCTGTTTGCTTTTCTGCCTCCTCCTTCTGTGATTTCGTGGATAACTCAGTCTGAATAGGTGCTAGGGGAGTGATTATCTTCCCACTTCTTGTTCTGAAAATGTTTATTTGCGTGCCTCGTGGGTTATTTTCAGTTTTGCTAGGAAGTTCGCCCGGTGACCTTTGGTTGATTTGTTGAGCAAGTGGCCCAAGTTGTGTCTCTATATTGTGGATAGATGCTTGCTGGTTCCTTGGCATGGTCCTTGTTTCTTGAATTGCAGCATCATGGTCACTATGTCTTTTTTCTGAAGCAGCTACAAATTTTGTGAGCATTTCTTCCAAGCTGGGCTTCCTTTCTTGCATCGGCTCCTCCTTTTGGTAGAACCCTCTCCCTTTTTGCCTAAACCTTTCCTCCTTGGCTTTCTTGTACTCTTCATAAGGGAGCCAATCTTTCTTTTGTTTGCGCCAGTCTTCATCGTATCGGTCTCCACTTGAATAACACACTTGCGCCTTCTTGTTGCCATTCTCATCTAAATCACAGTATCTAGTGAGGTGAGGCCCATTGCAGTTTTCACAACCCACCCGAATAGCATGGATTGTTTGATCCATCTTATCCATCCTTCTACCCATTGTTTTTAGCATAGCCATGACCACGGATAAGTCTTCAGTAGCTGCATAAGCGGCTCCCCTAGTGACATCATGCCTAGGGTTGTGGTATTCTCTAGAGTGTTTAGAGAATTCTTCAATCAATTCTTTGATCACCAGGGGTGGCTTCTTCGTGAGCGGGCCTTGCGAGTCTAATAATTGTCTGGTTGTGACATTGACTCCATCATAGAAGATGGATACTTCTTGCTGGCTGTTAAGGTCATGGTGTGGGCAGTTTCTTAGTAAGCTCTTGTACCTCTCCCATGCTTCATATAGCGACTCTCCAGCTTGTTGTTCAAAGTTAGCAATGGCCTTCTTCAACTTGGCTATCTTGGAAGGTAGGAAAAAGTGATCAATGAATTCTTCTTTCATCTTGGCCCAAGTGGTGACTGATCCGGGGGGAAGTGACTTGAGCCAGTCTTTTGCAGCACCTTTGAATGTCACCGGAAGCATACGAAGTAGCTGAGTCTCGCGGGGCACATTTGGAACATTGAAGTAATCAGCTACATCATTGACTTCATCTAAATGTTTGTAGGCATCTTCATGGTCTTTTCCATAAAAAGGTATTTCCTTAAGTAACGCTAGGATATGACCCTTTAGCTCAAAGGTAGCAGTCGCGGGAATTGCGGGTTGCACAAGTCCCGAGCCAGTGTCGTCCCGCATCCTCTTCTTCCATTCTCCCGTGGGGATTTTATCAATGTTAGCCATTGTGACAGCTAACTCTTCCTCGGACTCGGTTTCGTGCTCGTATGTCGGGTCCTCTTCTTCCTCGGTCTCGTACTCGATATCCTCCTTAGCCGGTTCCTCGATTACTAAGGAAGCGCTGGATGCTCCTGATATGCTGCTCTTCTTTTTCCCAAAAACAGTTTTCAAATTGGACAATGGTGATTTCTTTGGTGTACATGAACTCTCCACGTGCTTTCCCTTGTTTCTTTTCAACGCGGTTTCGGGGTCTTCAAACGGGAGTACCAGCGGGGTGTTTGATCCTCTGGTCATGAAAGTCCTGAAATAAACAGAATAAAAGCATATAAAGAACAAAAAAATTGTACTAAAAGAAATCAAAAATTTAACTGCTGATTACGCTGCTACTCACCGAGTAGGTGCGACTGCACTCGGCGAGTACCAGTGTGTTTTTGAAAAAAAATTATAAACTTAATATTAAAACTAAAACAGATACTAAAACCTAATTACTGACTACTAACTGCAATAAAGTAACTTTATGCAAGTAAACTCACACAAAGGATCGAAAAAATTTGGAATTAGCTTAATTATTTAGAACCGTTCCCCGGCAACGGCGCCAAAAACTTGATGTGTGTAAAATGCACTTGTTTTATTCCCTACTTTTATTAATATATTTAGCACACAAAGGCAGTGAACCTGTCTTTTAGTGGTATAGTTTAGTAAGTAAGGTGTCGAACTCAAGGAACGGAAAATTAAACTAACAACTAATTTTAACTAAAACAATTAATGAAAGTAAAAGGTTTTCCTTCTAGTTTTACAAGACTAGAAACTTAAGCAACACTTAATTAACTAAATGACTAAAACAAACAACTAATTCACCAAATTTGATAAAGATGTTTCTATTTAGGTTCAACCAATTCACTCCTATGGTTATTTATATTTATGATAGATTAATTGTTATTGGCTACCAATTAAAGTGGTTAGGTTCACGTTCATTACTCCTAGCCCTTAGACAATTAACTAATTTAAGCGGTGTTCAAATGTTTAAACTAATTAATTCCCTAGATTAATGATTTGGATTAAATAAGATTTGTAGTGGTGAATCAATTTAGTAAATCAATTAACCTCTTGTTTGATGGTTTCTCAAACAAGCTTACACATTAATCTAATTATTGTCTTATTAATCTTAGTTTCATAATCATTAATCCTAAGCATATGAATTGGTGTTCACATAGACATATGAGGTTAATAACTAAGAGATGTTCATGCAGCTTAATTGTCTTCCAATTAACAGAAAATAATCGTGATTAATGCATAAGGGTCTTTAACAAACTTAATTTAATAGATCACCAATAAACAATTAATCAAAACTAAGAATTAAACCATAGGAGTTCCTTGGTATTCCCCAAACAGAAACAAAAACGAAATTAGTTCATAGTTGCAGTAAAATCACACACAAAAGCAAGTTCAACTAGATTAGACATACTCAAATCCTAAAGCTAAGTGAAATGATTAACCTAGTTGTTTCAATTCTTCAAAAGGTTGGAGATTAGAATTCCTCAGCGTCTTCCAGTGCTCTTAATCGCAGAAGGATCTTCAAAAATCGCCAAAAGTGTGTTTCCCTCGGATAAAGGTTCGATTTTTATAGATATCTCAAAACAGGGGGTACTCGGCGAGTAGCAGACCCAACTCGCCGAGTAGACTCATTATTATCCTCCTTAGATAAGGAGTCGTGGCTATCTTCTGGAATATTCAGCTGGACTCGCCGAGTAGACTCATGTAGTCGCCGAGTAGATGGACTTTTGTTCCTCAATCTTCATTCTTTGGTCTTTAATTGCTTTCCCTTGCTCCCTTTCACTCCCAAGCATGTCTTTTGGACTGAAAACAAAATTTAAACAATATTAAGTACCTTTTGTCCATATTATTCACATAATTAGTTAAAAATGAATAAAAATGTATACTAAATAACTAACTAATTATGCACATATCAATAGCCAACAACTCAAATTAGGGTTTTGGGTCTGGACCAGTTACAGCCAGCGTAGCCTAAGGTACGCCTAGCGTACCCGGGTGGCAACGCGTTCAATTTAAGCGCGCGAGTACGTGCAGCGTACTCTTTGTACGCCCAGCGTACTCGCCCCAACACAAAAGGGACAACATGACATTTATGAAAAGATGAAGGGCTAAAGGGTTATACCTGAATTCCGGGCTGTTACAATTCTCCCCCACTAGAACCAGACTTCGTCCTTGAAGTCTTATACCGAAAACAGCCCCGGATACTGCTCCCGCATCTCCGACTCGGGCTCCCATGTCAGCTCGGACCCCTTCCGATGCTGCCACTGCACTTGCACCAAGGGCACTTCCTTGTTGCTCAGAACCATAACCTTTCGATCCCTAATTGCCACCGGTCTCTCAATATAGTTCAGGCCTGTATCCACTTGAATATCCTCTAATGGTACCACTGTCGACTCGTCGGCAATACATTTCCTGAACTGCGACACATGGAAGGTGTCATGAATCTGTCCCAGCTCCGCAGGTAGATCTAAATGGTAGGCTACCCTGCCTATCCTCGCGATTACCCTGAAAGGTCCAATATATCGAGGCCCCAATTTGACCCTCTTCCTGAATCGGATCACTCCTTTCCAAGGAGAGACCTTTAAAAGTACAAGGTCACCAACCTGAAACTCGAGCTCGGATCGACGCCTGTCCGCATAACTCTTCTGGCGACTCTGAGCGGTCAAAAATCTCTTCTTGACCTGCTGTATCTGTTGTGTCTTCTGAAGCACAATCTCCGTACTACCCATTACCCGATGCCCCACCTCTCCCCAACAGATGGGGGTCCGACACCTCCTCCCATACAACAGCTTAAAGGGTGGCATACCAATGCTCGAATGATGGTTGTTGTTGTACGAAAACTCTGCCAAGGGTAAATAGGTGTCCCAACTCCCTCCAAAATCGAAAACACACGCTCGGAGCATATCCTCGAGCGTCTGAATCGTCCGCTCACTCTGCCCGTCTGTCTGTGGGTGGTATGCGGTACTGAAATGCAGTCTCATACCCAACTCCTCGTGAAACTTCTTCCAAAATCTGGAAGTAAATCGCACGTCTCGATCTGAAACAATCGACATCGGAACCCCATGCCGCGATACCACCTCTCTCACATACAACTCCGCCAACCTCTCAGCAGAAGAGCTCTCACTGATAGCAAGAAAATGAGCGCTCTTCGTCAATCTGTCCACAATCACCCAAATTACATCGACTCCCCTCGTAGTCCTTGGAAATTTGGTGATAAAATCAATGGTAATCTGTTCCCACTTCCACTCGGGAATCTCCAGCGGTTGCAACTTACCATGCGGACACTGGTGCTTGGCCTTAACTTGGCGACAAGTTAGGCACCTCTCGACGAACCATGCAACATCCCTCTTCATACAGGGCCACCAATACTCCCTCTTTAGGTCCGAATACATCTTAGTAGCCCCGAGATGGATCGAGAACTGCGATCGATGTGCCTCCTCCATCAAAATGGTACACGTCCCACCCACAAATGGTACCCAAATCCGGCCCTGAAATGTCATAAGTCCCGGACTATCGGTAACAAACCCCGACACCTGCCCAACAACCCGCTCCTGCTTTCGGTTCTCTGGTCTCGCAGCCTCAACCTGGGCCCCTCGGATGGTGTCCAATACCGAAGTCATCACCGTCAACCTCATACAAATGTATCGGATCGGGGCGCTCTCCGACCTATGGCTCAAAGCATCGGCTACGACATTAGCCTTGCCCGGGTGGTACAGGATCTCACAATCATAATCCTTCACCACATCCAACCATCTCCTCTGGCGCATATTCAGGTTTGGCTGATCCATCAAGTACTTCAGACTCTTGTGGTCCGTGTATATGGTACACCGAACCCCATATCGATAGTGCCGCCAGATCTTGAGGGCAAACACTACAGCCCCCAACTCCAGATCGTGGGTGGGATATCTCGACTCATGAGGCTTCAGCTGCCTCGATGCATACGCTAAAATGTGCCCCCTCTGCATAAGCACTGCCCCTAACCCAGATATAGATGCATCACAATATACCACAAAATCCTCCATCCCTTCCGAGAGTGCGAGCACCGGGGCCTCGCACAACTTCTGACGTAGGGTCTCAAATGAGGACTGCTGCTCTGGACCCCAAGAAAATGCAATACCCTTCCGGGTCATCTTGGTAAGTGGCACGGTGATCTTGGAGAAATCCCTAATAAACCTCCGATAATAGCCGGCCAATCCCAAAAAGCTCCTGATCTCAGTGGGTGATCTCGGCACCTCCCATCTCATCACTGCCTCAATCTTGGCCGGATCGACCAATATCCCTTCCTGGTTAACAAGGTGTCCTAGGAACTGGACCTCTTGTAACCAAAACTCACACTTGGAGAATTTGGCATACAACCTCTCCGATCTTAGAACTCCAAGGATCTCCCTCAAATGCTCCTCATGCTGCTCTCTAGACCTCGAATATACCAAAATATCATCAATGAATACGATCACCGACTGATCCAACATCGGCCTGCACACCCTGTTCATGAGATCCATGAACGCAGCTGGGGCATTGGTGAGCCCAAAAGGCATCACCACAAACTCGTAATGTCCATAACGAGTTATGAATGCATTCTTCTACATATCTTCATCCCGAATCCTCATCTGATGATAACCCGACCTCAAGTCTATCTTAGAGAACCAAGATGCCCCCTGCAACTGATCGAATAGATCATCGATCCTAGGTAACGGATACCTATTCTTGACCGTCAACTTGTTCAACTCCCGGTAATTGATACACATCCGGTGCGAACCATCTTTCGTCTTGACAAAAAGGATCGGTGCTCCCTAAGGCGAGCTACTCGGTCGAATAAACCCCTTCCCCAACAGCTCCTGAAGCTGCGAGGATAACTCCTGCATCTCCGGCGGCGCGAGGCGATAAGGCGCCTTGGCGATAGGTGCTGCTCCCGGAATCAAGTCAATACGGAACTCCACTTGTCTTTCCGGAGGCATGCCCGGCAGTTCCTCGGGAAAAACATCCGGGAACTCGCGCACTACCGGAACCTCGTCAACTGAACTTGACCTCCCAGTGGCCACTCATGTGTCCATCACATAGGCTATGAATCCACTGCAGCCCTGCTCCAAACTCTGCCTTGCCCTGGCAGCCGAACAGAACGCTGACCCACACCGGGTCCCCTCACCATACATAGTAAGCACTCCCCCACTAGGGTATCGCATAGTCACCAGCTGTCTCTCGCAGTCAATGACCGCTCCGAACTTACTCAACCAGTCCATGCCCACGATGACGCAGAGATTTCCTATAGCGATAGGAACTAGGTCTATAGGAAAATCGACACCAAAATTCTCGAGCACACATCCTCAAATCACGTCGGCGGCATATACCGCTTTCTCATCAGCTATGGAAACCCTCAGAGGTCGACTAATCGCCTCTTGCTCAATACCAAGGTGCTGACTAAAAGCCAGAGATACAAAAGACCGACTTGCACCCGAGTCAAACAATACCAAGGCAGGTACAAAATTCACAAGAAAAGTACCAGCCACAACATCGGGCGCCGCACGGACCTCCTCCACAGTTAACTAAAAAGCTCTCCCACGAGCCTTCGGAGCCTCGACCTTTTCCGTTCGAGCCTCGGTAATCCTAGCAGCCGGCGCCGATCCCTGCGCTGATCCCTGGTGTAGCTGAGGGCACTCGGCCTTCCGATGTCCAGTCTGGTTGCAATTGAAGCAAACCATAAATCCCTTGGGGCAATCCCTGGCGATATGACCCTCCTTGCCACATTTGTAGCAAGCACCCGATCGACAGGTCCCCTCATGACCCTTGCCGCACTTCCCGCAAGTGTGGCCCTTCTGGCCTCCAGTCCTCGAATCAGCGGACTTGGTCCGCTTGGATGCCGGCTGAGACTGAGCCGCCGCCGATCCATCCTCTAAGACTCGGCCTCCTCCCTGGTCTGAGTCTCCAACTCAATCTCCCTCTTCCTGGCATTTGCCTGGAGCTCAACAAATGTCTGGTACGTCGAGTTTGACACGAACTCCTGGATGTCCCTCCTCAGAATACCCAGATACCGGCTCATCCGAGCCTGCTTAGTAGCCACCTGCTCAGGGCAGAACATCGCCCTCTCATGAAACTTTTGGGTGACCATAGTAACCGAATCATTACCCTGCTTGAGGGTCAAGAACTCCTGAACCAACCGTTCCCTCTCCACCGGGGGAACGTACTTGTCTCTGAACATGGTGGTGAACCTCTCCCAGGTCACCGCTGAAATCTCTGCAAGAGTGAAGTTCGCCGTCACGAACTTCCACCAATCCTTCGCTCCCAAGCGGAGCTGGTTCAAAGCGAACCGTACCCTTAGATGCTCCGGACATGAACAAGTGTAAAAGCATCCCTCAATGTCAACAATCCATCTCATCGCAGCGATCGGATCCTGCGTCCCATCAAACTCGGGTGGCTTCGTGTTGCTGAACTCTCGGAACAACAACGAGTCACCTCCCTGAGGCCTGGCAGCAGCCACGGCTACCGTAGCCACAGCGGCTGCGGCCTCAGTCACCGCGGCGTACCGCTCATCAAATGTCTCCAACAGCGTGGTCTTGATAGACCCAAACATCTCCGGAATCTCGGCCCGGATTGCCGCAACCACCTCATCGTGGATCATCTGACGAATCTCCTCGTCACTCACGCCGCTCGTCTTAGGTCTGTGGCGTGTCCCAACCATGATGCCTTTGAAATACAACATACAAATATCAAAGACCCAATCGAGCATACTCGCACTCGATAACGCAACCCTACTCGACCTCCGATACCCAAAGGATTCTTACTTGGACTGCCCACTGATCTGGTGTCTTTAGTAGTACGGGCCCTATACTACTGACTACACTGCATCAACGTTCACCCCAAGTCCTCCTCCTTGGACCCCGAATCACGAGTACTCTATTCTTGCTATGCACTGATTACGTACTCGCTCTCAAAGCATCTCATAGCAGCAGGTTTCACCCTAGACTAAGGCATCACAAATCAGGCCACTCTAGTACTAATATGAATACCTAGTCTACTCTAGCATGCATAACATATCGCAACACATCTGATAACACATATTGTAAGGGTATTTTGGGGATTTTACCATTCGGGCGCTGGCTGACCATACACACTGCTTCTCCTTTGGTTATTACAAAATCTCTTATAAAATTTTTACGCCTTTATTAATTGAGAAATTCCTCAAATCCTCGATTTGAGTTCAGTTACGCCCAAGGGTGCATCCGAATCCCTCAAACCAAGGCTCTGATACCAACTTGTAACAACATAAATTTTCAAAACAAAATTTTCATTTCTTAAAAACATGTTTTCATCCAAAACAATTCATAAAGATCCAATGTATCATATCATAATACAAATCATATAAATCCCAAGATCATAAATTCCCCATCAGTGTGTACAGATCATGTCGGCGCCTTCCCACAGTCCTCGCTAGTACCTGAAACACATAACACAACAACTGTAAGCATAAATGCTTAGTGAGTTCCCCAAAATACTTCTTACGCACATACGCCTTTCCAGACCATGACCTACCGGTCCATGTGTCTTAGGGGACTTTCGTCCCAACCCGGTAAACCTTTCGGTCTTACCCGCGTCGACCTTCCGGTCCACACCACAATGCCTTCCGGCCCATAACTCAAATGCCTTCCGGCCCATAACATAAATGCCTTCCGGCCCATAACATAATGCCTTCCGGCCCATACATAAATGCCTTCCGGCCCACATCAAGCATAGCATACATAGCACATATAAACGGCTAACTTAATCACATTCAATGCATACAACTCATAACATACCCGACCTTTCGGTCACACAATAAAACCCTTCCAGGTAAGGTATAGTGAGAAAACTCACCTCGTGGAAAGTCTAGAATCTCACGTGCTCGCTATCTCCGAATCCCAAATGAAGACTCGACCTCGCCTAATCATAACGAATATCATTTTAATTAATATAGACTTCCACCACTAGACTTTACCCCTTATTAACATTCCTCAGAGTTGTAAAAGATCATTTTACCCTCCCTTGACTCAAAGTCCACATGTTGACCAAAACCCTAAAAGTCAGCAAAAGTCAACATCTTCAGTACGCGGGGCGTACAGACTGATGTACGCAGGGCGTACATCGCCAACTCAAGAATCGGGGTCTCCACCCAATACACTGCACGTACTGGGAGTTACGCCCAGCATAATAGTTAGATCTAGACACACTTCATTTCTGGTCTTAATCGGTTAAGCCACTACTTCAACTTCTAGATCCGGCCTTATTTAAGCATCCTTACTCATAAAGTCGGAACCTTTAAGCCTTGGCATGGCTGTAAAGGCTCTTATACTTCTTAACACTTTTCCATTTCAACTTAAGGATCTAGATCTCATGCATGGCTAATCATTCACGTCCAGGATTACACTTTTATGGATCTACAACTCAAATGGACCAGAAATATGATGGATCTAAGCTAATGGAGACCACTTGCTCATAAAGTCTCCACCTTTGGGACCAAAACCCTAGAAAATGGTCCATAAAGCATACCACAAGATCTACAAGTCAAGATCCGAACTTTTTACCTTAGAAAGAAGCTGCAACCTTTGCTAAGCCCAGATCTACACTTGAACACCAGCTTCTAGTCTTCACAATGGACTCTTCTTCTCCTTTGCTACCTTGAAATGACACCACCAAGCTTAGAACACTCACAAAAAGGGCTAAGAACGAAGGGACACTCCTTTAGGGTTTCTTTTTGAAGGATGGTGGCTGAGGAACCAAGCCATCTCATTCCTTTTATAGCCAACAACTCAAATTAGGGTTTTGGGTCTAGACCGGTTACGCGCAGCGTACCCGGGTGGCAACGCGTTCAATTTATGCGTGTGAGTACGCGCAACGTACTCTTTGTACGCCCAGCGTACTCGCCCCAACAAAAAAGGGCCAACATGACATTTATGAAAATATGAAGGGCTAAAGGGTTATACCTGAATTCCGAGCTGTTACGCATTCCTCGAACAACTCTGGATGCTGCCCTCGCATCTCCGACTCTGACTCTCAAGTCATCTCGGATCCCTTCGGATGTTGCCACTGAACCAAAACCAAAGGCACTTCCTTGTTCCTCAAAACCTTGATCTTCCAATCTCTAATTGCCACCGGTCTCTCAGCATAATCCAGGCTCGCATCCACCTGAATATCCTCCAATGGTACCACTGCCACTCATCGGCTATACAGTTCCGCAATTGTGGCACGTGGAAAGTGTCATGGATCTGTCCTAACTCTGCAGGTAGCTCCAACCGGTAGGCTACCCTGCCTACCCTTGCAATCACCCGGAATGGACCGATATAATGGGGCCCCAACTTGCCCCTTTTCTTGAATCGGATCACTCCTTTCCAAGGAGAGACCTTCACGAGTACAAAGTCGCCGACCTGGAACTCGAGCTCGGACCAGCGCCTGTCGGCATAACTCTTCTGACGACTCTGAGCGGTCAATAACCTCTGCCTGACCTACTGTAACTGCTTAGTCGTCTGCAGCACAATCTTTGTACTACCCATAACACGCTGCCCGACCTCTCCCCAACAAATGGAAGTCCGACACCTCCTCCCATACAACAGCTCAAAGGGTGGCATACCAATGCTCGAATGATGGCTGTTGTTGTAGGAAAACTCTGCCAATGGAAAATACGTGTCCTAACTCCCCCCAAAATCAAACACACACGCCCGGAGCATATCCTCGAGCGTCTGAATTGTCCGCTCACTCTGTCCGTCGGTCTAGGGGTGATATGCGGTACTAAAATGCAGCCTAGTACCCAACTCCTCATGAAACTTCTTCCGGAATCTAGAATTGAAACGCACATCTCGGTCTGAGACAATCGAGATCAGAACTCCATGCCGTGATACAACTTCCCTCACGTACATCTCTGCCAACTTCTCTGCGGAAGAGCTCTCACTGATAGCAAGGAAGTGGGCGCTCTTTGTCAACCTGTCCACAATCACCCAAATTGCATCGACTCCCCTAGCAGTCCTTGGCAATTTGGTGATAAAATCCATGGTAATCTATTCCCACTTCCATTCGGGAACCTCCAATGGCTGCAACTTACCATGCGGTATCTGGTGCTTGGCCTTAACCCTACGGCAGGTTAAGCACCTCTCAACAAACCACGCGACATCCCTCTTTATACAGGGCCACCAATACTCTCTCTTCAGGTCTAAATACATCTTAGTGGCCCCAGGATGGATCGAGAATTTCGACCGATGAGCCTCTTCCAACAAAATGGTACGCGTACCTCCCACAAACAGTACCCAGATACGCCCCTGAAATGACATAAGCCCCCGGCCATCGGTAACGAACTCCGATACCAACCCAACAACTCTCTTTTTCTTCTGCATCTCAGGCTGCACAGCCACTGCCGGTGCCCCACGAATGGCATCCAACACCGGAGCTATCACGGTCAATCTCAAACATGCATCTCGCAACGGCGTGCTCTCCGCCCTGCGGCTCAGTGCATCGGCTACAACATTAGCCTTACCCGGGTGGTACATGATCTCACAATCATAATCCTTGACCATGTCCAACCTCCTCCTCTGACGCATATTTAGGTTGGGCTTATCCATCAAATACTTTAGGCTCTTGTGGTCCGTGTACATCGTACACCGAACCCTGTATAGATAGTGACACCAAATCTTGAGGGAGAACACCACTGCCCCCAACTCAAGATCATGGGTGGGATACCTCGACTCATGAGGATTCAGTTGCCTCGATGCATATGCTATCACATGCCCTCTCCGCATCAACATCGCTCCCAACCCCAAGATCGATGCATCACAATACACCACAAAGTCCTCCATCCCCTCCAGGAGGGCTAACACTGGGGCTTCACATAGCCTCTGGCAAAGCGTCTCAAAGGAGGTCTGTTGCTCTGGTCCCCATGAAAAAGCGACACCTTTCCGGGTTAACCTGGTGAGTGGCACGACGATCTTGGAGAAATCCCTGATAAATCTACGATAATAGCCTGCCAACCCCAAGAAACTCCTGATCTCGGATGGTGACCTCGGCACCTCCTAACTCATCACTGCCTCCACTTTGGCCGGTTCGACCAATATCCCCTTCTGGTTTACGAGGTGCCCTAGGAACTGGACCTCTCGCAACCAGAAATCACACTTGGAGAATTTGGCGTAAAGCCTCTCCAATCTCTGTACTTCGAGGATCTCCTTCAAATGCTCCTCATGCTGCTTTCTGGATCTCGAATACACCAAAATATCTTCGATGAACACGCACACCGACCAATCCAACATCAGCCTGCACACTCTGTTCATGAGGTCCATGAACACTGCCGGGGCATTGGTGAGTCTGAAAGGAATCACCACAAACTCATAATGCCCATAGCGAGTCCTGAATGCTGTCTTCTAAATGTCCTCATCTCGCACCCTCACCTGATGATACCCCGACCTCAAATCGATCTTGGAGAACCAAGATGCTCCCTGCAACAGATCGAACAAATTATCGATCCTCGGAAACGGGTAACGGTTCTTGACCGTCAGCTTGTTCAACTCCCGGTAATCAATGCACATCCGGTGTGAACCATCCTTCTTCTTGACAAAAAGGATAGGCGCTCCCCATGGCGAGCTGCTCGGCCGAATAAATCCCTTTCCCAACAGCTCCTGAAGCTGCAAGGATAACTCTTGCATCTTTGGAGGTGCAAGACGATAGGGTACCTTGGCAATAGGCGCGGCCCCCGGAACCAAATCGATACTGAACTCCACTTGCCTCACGGGAGGCACACCCGGCAACTCCTCTGGAAATACGTCCGGGAACTCACGCACTATCAGAACCTCTTCAACTGACCCCAGTCTCTCTGAATCAACCCACGTATCCATCACATAAACAACAAAGCCCTTACAGCCCTGCTGTAGACACTGCCTCACTCTAGCGGCCGAACAAAACGCTAACCCAGAACGTGTACCCTCGCCGTACACCGTAAGAACTCCCCCACTAGGGTCTCGTATGGTCACCAGCTGTCGCTTGCAGTCGATAACCACACCGAATCTACTCAGCTAGTCCATGCCCACAATGACACAGACATCACCCATCGTAATACAAATCAATCGGGAACTCAACACCAAAAACCTCGAATACACACCCTCAGATCACCTCTGTGGCATATATCACCCTCTCTTCAGCTCTGGAAACTCTTAGAGGCCGACTCAACGTCTCACGACTAACACTGATATGCTGACTAAAAGCCAAATATACAAAAGACCGACTCGCACCCGAGTCAAATAAAACCAAGGCAGGTACAGAATTCACAAGAAAAGTACCTACGCATAACATAATATAAGCACAATATCTCAACATCAAAATAAATACATGTAACAATACATACCAGCCATGATATCGGGCGTTGCGCGGACCTCCTCCGCGGTCAACTGAAAGGCTCTCCCTCGTGCCCTCGGCGCTTCGGCCTTCACTGGCCGAATCTCGGTAGCTCTGATGGCGGCAGGGGCAGATCCCTGAGGTGCTCCCTGTGCTGATCCCCGCAACTGTGGACACTCTGCCTTCCGGTGTCCGGTCTGGTTGCAGTGAAAACATACTGCAAACCCCTTGGGGCAGTCCTTGGCCATATGCCCCTCCTTGCCACATTTGTAGCAAGACCCTGCTCTGCACACTCCGTCGTGGCTCTTGCCACAAGTGCGGCCCCTCTGGTTCCTAGATCTCGAATCGGCGGGCTTGGCCCGCTTGGCTACCGGCTGGGACTGCGCCGGTCACCGATCCCTCCCCTGAGACTCAGCCTCCTCCCTAGCCTGAGTCTCCAGCTCTATCTCCCTCTTCCAGGAATTTTCTTGAAGCTCGACAAATGTCTGGTACGTCGAGTTCGCCACGAACTCATGTATGTCCCTCCTCAGAATGCTCAAATATCGACTCATACGTGCCTGCTCGGAGGACACGTGCTCTGGGCAGAACATCGCCCGCTCATGAAACATCCTCGTGATCACAGTAACAGACTCAGTACGCTACTTGAGGGTCAGAAACTCCTGGGCCAAATGCTCCCTCTCCACCAGGGGAACGTACTCATCTCGGAACATAGCAGTGAACCTCTCCCTGGTCACTGCTGCAAGCTCAGCAGTCGTATAATGTGCTGTCAGAAATTTCCACCAGTCCTTCGCCCCCAAGCGAAGCTGGTTCAGCGCGAACCGGACTCTTAAATGCTCAGGAGATGAGCAAGTAAAGAAACACCCCTCTATGTCTTAAATCCATCTCATCGCCACAATTGGGTCCTAGGTCTCGTCAAACTCCGGTGGTTTTGTGTTGCTGAACTCTCGGAACAGCAACGCATCACCACCCTGCGGCCTCGTCGCAGCTATAGCTGTAGTGGCTGCAACAACAACAGCCTCAGAAAGAGCAGCATACTTCTCATCAAATGTCTCTATCAACGTGGTCTTGATAGACCCAAACATCTCTGGTATCTCTGCCCTGATGGTCGTAGCCACCTCCTCCTGGATGATCCTACGGATCTCCTCATCCCTCGTGTCACTGGTCCCTGATGTTTGGCGAGTCCCAACCATGATCTCTCTCTCTGAAATACAACATAAGAATAATATCAGGGACCCGCTCGAGTATACTCACTCTCGAGTACTCCATCCTACTTGTTCCCTTGTACTCCAAAGATTCTTACTTGGACTGTGCACTGACCCGGTGTCTTCAGTAGTATGGGCCCAATACTACCGTCCACACCGAATCAGCATCCACCCCAAGTCCTCCTCTTAGAGTCCCAAGTCCCAAGCACTCTACTCTCTCTAATCATATGATACTCGCAAACAGATCTCTCACGGTCTCCTCGCTGCTACCTAACCACTCTGAAATATTCATAGCAGCAAGACTCCTAGACTCAGGCATCACATATCAGGCTACTCTAGTCCTAATAAGAATACCTAGCCTACTCTAGCATGCATATCATAGCTCATCATATAACATATCACATCATATCTCATAACACTTATAATAATGGTATTTTGGGAAATCACCGTCCGGGCGCTGGCTGTTTGTACACGCGACTCTGCTCTGTTTGTCTCGCAAGTTCTTCTTTTGAAAACTTGTTTTATTAAATTTTTGTCAAATCCTCGGTTTGAGTTCAGATACGCCCGAAGGTGCACCCGAATCCCTCAAACCTAGGATCTGATACCAACTTGTAACACCGTAAAATTTAAAACAATTTTTCACATTTGAAAAACACATTTTAATTAAAACCATTCATTCATAAAATGTCATAACATCGTATTTTAGTTTCATAAATGTCTCCCAAGATCAAAATACATCCAATCCCATATGTGTGTACGAATCAAGCCGACGCCTTCCCGCGGTCATCACTGGTACCTGAAACACATAACACTGAACACTGTAAGCATAAGCTTAGTGAGTTCCCCAAAATACCACAATAATCACATAATAGCCACTCGATGCTGTAACTATGTTGACCCTCTGGTCAGTGTGTCTCAGTGGGGCCCTCCAGCCCCATCTCTCTGTGGGTCCTCTAGCCCTAACTCTAGGGACCCGAAAGTCCCAACTCTGTAACTCTGAATCATGCATATCACATATCACAACAAATCACAACACATAATAACATGCAATCACACTGGCATATAACTCTATAATACTTTGTCTCTTAACTCTATTACCACACTAGGTAAAGTATAGTGAGAAGACTTACCTCGGGTATCTCGGAAATCTCTGACTCGGTAATTGCTTGCCTAGCCTCCGCCGAATCATATAAAAATAACACTCTCTTTATTGTAACTCTCAAATGCTAGACTATGTTTTCTTATGACACTCTCAGAAGGGTAAAAGACCATTTTACCCCTCTCATAGCTCAAAGGCCCCACATTAGACCATACCTTAAAAGTCAACCAAAAGTCAACTCTCCGGGTTATGCTGCACGTACCAGATGTGTACGCTGGGCATACCCGGCTGCACCATAGAATCGGGGAGCGCCACCCAGTACGCGGCGTGTACTAGGGATTACGCCCGGCGTACTCCCCTGGTTCAGCCCTTTTGCTCTTGAGGTCTTAAACAGTTAAGACCTACGTCCATATTTTAGATTTGACCCCTTCTAAGCCCTTTAATCCATAAAGTTGATGACTTTAAGCCTTTGCATGGCTGAACAAGTCATTAACTCCCAAAACGATCCAACCTTCAACTCTAGAAGGCTTAAAACACATGCATGACTCCAAAGTAACATCCAAGATGGGAACTTTATGGCTCTACATCACTAATAACACTGAAAAGGGACAGATCTCGGACCATGGAGTTCTTTACACTCATAAAGTCTCCACCTTTGGGGTTTTTAGCCCTAAAAAGGACACATACAACAACAACCAAAAGAAGAGGAAAGTTTTGAACTTTATACCTCCAAGAGTAGCTCTTTCCTCTATAGATCTTAGATCCAAAATGGCACCTCAAGCTTTAGCCTCCAAGATGTCCTTTCCTTCTTCTTCACCAAGCCACTAAAGCACCAACAAGCTCAAATCAGCACTCTCACACACTAAGAACGATGGGGCTCTCTTTTAGGGTTTCACTCACTGATATGGAGGCTAAGGAATGATCCATAACACCCTTTAAATAGTGCACAAGGAGGATTAGGGTTTTTTCACCTGGGCCGAGTACACCCGACGTAACTCTAGGTACACCCAGCGTACCTTGGCGACTCCGCGTCCAAATTAAGCGTGTGAGTACGCGCAGGGTACCCCTCTGGTACACCCAACGTACTCACTTGCTACACATCCTCCACTCAAGGACTAAACATGACAATTCAATAAAGAACAAGGATGAAAGATATGCACCTGAATCTCGGGGTGTTACACTTCTTCAAGCCATCCAACATTGCATTTGTTTGGGAAGTACGGGTCGCCATGGGGATGGAATTCAGCCATGTTATCTACGCGAGAATAGGAATAAAGAAAAAATTAATAGACACACTAATTAGGTAATTATAAAATGATCTTTATCAGTTACTTCAATACTTGTATAGTGCATACCAGTTATATGTAATCAAAACAGGATAGAACTTCAAATAAGTGACCATAACTCCAAATCCACAAGGAACAGGGAGTAAAGCAAAGGTCACAAATTTTAAGTCTATGACATCCTAGTCACATATAACCTTAGCGTATCCACTTAGTAACTATTGATCTACTAATGAAGACCTTTAGTTCTCAGATAAGTAATTATGGTAACACAAAATACTCTTATAGTATTTTAGGTTTATGTTTTGTTCTAATTTTTTCATTTTAGTAGTATTGGTAAGTTTTTAGACTTGTTGCCACATCACAACCATTCTTGGGCATATGTTAAGCACTTCTCGGACCTAGATAGTTGATCAGGCTATGTCACTCCCAGAACTGACCATACATCCCCGAGTCTACTTGTGATGTTCAACAATCATAATTCTTTTGTTCTGTCCTAGTGACACTGATTTTAGTATGAATGCAGGTATGTATACTTGGTTAAATATTTCACTATTTAAAAGTATAAACTCTTGATCAGAGTATTTTAATCCTGTTGTGTTTATAGTTTGTATATCTTTTATGGGTTGATATACTCGATTCACTATAAACGATGCTCTAATACCAATCTGTCACACCCCAAAACCGGAACGGCGGAAACATTCGGGGTGGAGGACGTCATGTACAGTATCACAACAAGGCATATTAGTAAATAAGCAACAACATCATCCATTGCATTAATAATATAATTTAATACAAGTGTGTTCTGTGATGTTTATAAGACACCAAAATGTAAATCAAAATAAGAGATGAGTCTTGAACGAGCTCCATCTTCGCAAAACTTGGCATCGGTACCTGTTTACTGATGACCTGAGAATACAAGTTATTTTGAAAGAGTTTATCAACTTTAAAGCTGGTGAGTTCATAAGCATTTAAGTGTCATTGTTTGTATGAAAAATGTTTGCAAGTGTTTGATGTATAAGTTTGTAAATGTTCGATGTATAAGATTGTAAATATTTGAGGTATAAGATTGTAAATGCTCGATGTATAAGTTTGTATCTCCTATAAAATCCTATATTTTCTACTAAACGTAGCCTTCTACCAAGGCACTAAATGTTCTGTATGTTTTTTCCTTGTAAGAGTGTGTATTTTCCCAAGTGTGACTATCATTAACCAAAAATATAGTTTTTACATTACCTTTTATGTGAGAAGATCACGATATGAATGCAATGGGGAAATAATGAAGTAATGTAGTGTTGTATTATAGTAACTACTGCTGTACTAACTACCTTAAACCAATTGTTATTTAAGGTATAATGTGAGATGATTGCACCATACTGTTGACTAATAACACGACGATGAAAGACGTTGGAAGAAATGACATTTGGTACCCGTAGACTTGCAAGTCCCACTGTAGTGAACAACAAGGTGTAGGATAGTCAGTCTAGTATAGATCTATACACAAATTCATGCTCTCCCTCCAGGAGACTCTGGATACAAATCGAGCCATAGCAGGTGATGCCATGCCCCGAACCAGTGGTTCACATTTATGATATAGTATACTTGTATATGTATTGTATGTTCTAGAGTATTGTATGTTCTCTCTGTCTAGTATGTAGTATGTTCTCTTTTTTCTCATATAGTATGTTCTATTTCTCATGTAGTATGTTCTGTTTCTCATATAGTAAGTATTGACTCATGTATGAACTGACTCTTTGTATTTTTCATTGTACTAGAAGTAATGAGTAGTATCTTCCTAAACTATACCTATTATAGTTTACTAGTAGAATTGTTTGTATAACTGAATGTATTGAAATGAGATAAAATCTTTTATGTCTTATACATATATACATAGTATATAACTACGGATCAAACGACACTCGAACAAACAACAGGGTACTTTAAGTCCACAACCAAACGAGGAACAAGAAATAAAGTGAGTTATCAGTCCCAAGTCCTTCAAACCTGACTTATATAACTATATATGCATTAGACATGGTTTGGACATTATACATAAGTTTAAAAATAAGTTCTGTAAAACCTTTTAAAAAGTTTAAGTAAATATTGATGACTTGATGTCATTTTATAAAACGATTTAAAAGCAGTTTGGCATATAGAAATAAGTTTGATAAAGAGTTTAACGTGTAAAAGAGTTTAACAAATTTTTTGAAGTAGTTTGTTTGAGAAAACAGCTAAAAGTATAGCAAATCCATTTGTTTGGTAGTTATTAATCACGTGTGATTGGTATAATAACTATAATGATTTAACTTGTATCCCGCCGTAAAAATATTTAAAAACATTTAAAAGGTTGATTAAGGGGTATGAACTCACCTGTAGTGAGTGGTTTGGATGAACGAGTGGTATAGGATGCTAAGTATCAAGTAAAGACTTGAGCACACACACGGATCCTATTTATCATATAATGACACAAATCCGTCATTGTAACCCGTTTCCGTTAATAAAACTCGTTCTTATCGAATTATTTCGTGTGTGTTTTTGGATTAAGTCATTTAATTTGAGGTGTTTATTATGACTTAATGGGTGTCCAAACACGTTAGAATCTCGTGAAAACGCTTTCGATATTTAATTAAATAAATTTTAATTATGACCTCGTCGGGTTACAAACACTTAATCGGGTACGACCAAAAGCCGCGTTTAACGTCAGTATCGGGTAGAATTCCACCGTGTCTCAAACTTAATCCATATTTAAAGTTCAAAGAACTTCATTTGAAGCTTTTTCAACCTCTCTCTACTCTTTCTCTACAATTCCAAGCTTTTGATCCAAAATCACCCCCGTTCAAGCTCCAATTCGATATGTTATCTATTCTAGCTCATAGTATAACATCTTTAACTTTCAAATTCGTGTTTAAATCATGAAATAGGACCATAAACATGTGTTTACGGCCCTAGAATAGCCTTAGACAACAAACACACATAGATGGGGTTTTGGAGCCCCAAAACCCTTCCAAACCAGCTTTGGAGCTTAGATATGACTTAGAGGCTTACAAGACCGGACCTGGAACACCAAAAACTCAAAATTTGAGAGGTAAACATGAGTTTATGGCCCAAGAACATGCTTGGACTGTAAACCCCTTTTCTTAGGCTGTAAACACCTTCTAAGGTGTTAAGATGCCCCTTAAACACCTCCTAAGCCTTGGAATAATGTCTAGAACCATCCATAAGTGTGTTAGGGACCTTAATCATCAAGAAAAATACCCCCTTAGGAGTTCATAGCCGTAAACCCCCAAGGATGGGTTCCTGGGCCGTAAACTCCTATAAATGGGTCAATTGGTGCCCTAATTTCACTCCATGACTTGTAAAATGAGTTAGAATCACATGTGATTAATCTTGGACCACTAAAACACATAAGGATTGGGTATGAGAGAGCTTACGGTCGTAAAATCCTATTTTATAGCTGTAAACTCCATTAGGTGGTCCCTTTGGTGGTTTAATCCATTCCTATGCCCTAGATTTGATCCTAGCCAAATTACCCAAGTGATGTATGACCTTTGACCACCCTAGAACACATCACCCATGATTTTACGGCCGTGAACTCATGGGGACATGTCTTAGGGCCGTAATCTCCATTAGGAGTTTACTCTTGAAGAGAAAACTCCATATCTAAGTCATACACATCCATAAATGCCACCCGAGTCATTCCTAACACTTGAATTGAAGTGTTTTCGCCCCTCGAAGTGTTTATTCATGTTAATTAGTAAATCAAGGTCTAATTAGATACAATTTATGTATCTATTCATATTACATAGGAACCTCGCGTGTAATCAAGCCCCGAACTGACGTTTAGCATCCAAACCGACACGTTTCTCGACTGGTGAGTTCATACCCCTACGCCTTTTTTTGTGTTTTTCAATGTTTTTAGGGGAGGGGGGGCGGGGAATTCAAGCAAATTATAAATGTTTTTGAAACTCAAGATGTAATTCTATGAATATCTGGCAAACTTTTAGATATCTTTAACCCTTATGTATTTTGCGGAGCATAAGGGATGTCTTATCGAATATAACTACATGGATTTCAATTACAGTAAAGGAAACAATCAAACCAATCAAATTATTATGGGAATAATTTGGGATCTTCAATTCTCATTTTATGAGTTCAGATTTCATGCAATGTCAATAGATAAACTATGTCTGATTCAGTTTATCTCTGTTTAATGTAGAGTATTATGCCAGATAGTTTCTTTGTATTCAATTATTTATAGTCTATTATGTTTTGAAACGATTATGATATTCGATAACGAACGAGTACACCGTGAATAATTTAATACTAGATTGTGAGATTAGTCTTCAATATACCCTTCGGGTTATCAGTAAATCCTCCCCGGAAGTATAACCAGAGTCTCCTGGAGGGAGAGTGTGGAATTTGTGAATAGATCTATTCGGGACTGACAATCCCACACCTTAACTGCTAGCTACAGTTAGGCGGGCACGCCTGGGGTGACAAATTTTGGATATCGTCCGACGCCTGAAGAACGTCAAGGAGGTCTCGAGTCATATTAGCATGGTTATACGACTCACAATACGTATTAAAAATAAGTTTGTTCATGGATTTTATGTCTATAGTTTTATATATTAAAACTACCTACTATTGTACTGGATGGTAATCCAGGGTTTTCAATCTATAGTTTTGCGTATTAAACTATCTACTGTTGTACCGAACAGAATTCAAAAATTTTAACTAAACTGTCTTTATAAGAAAATATGGGATTTTCTTGGATAACAACTTTTCAGAAAACCAAAGGAAACATGTTCTTTCTACATAAACAAACAGCTTATGAACTCACTAGCTTTATGCTGATTTTCAAACTGCTTGTATTCTCAGGTCCACATTAGACAGGTACCCCGTGATCTTTTGGAGAAGACGGAGTGTATAGAAGATTTGTCTTAGCTTTTGTTTATATGATGTATATGTATAATACTTGTAACACTTTACTTCAAATGTAAATACTTTTATGTAATGTAATGGTTATGTTTACTTCGCTTATAATGTACATTGGTTGTGATACTTAACATGAAGTCACCTCCGCCTTGGAACATTTCCGCCTTCGGTTTCGGGGTGCGACAGTAATGAAGTGTTAAACCAAATAGGATTTCATATAAGGGAAGTATGGCCTCATAAAGGAGTTTACGACACAATGGTAAGACCCCCATGAGTTTACGTCCCATGGGTTTACGGCCCAATGGGTTTACAGCCGTAAACTCATGGTATCTTGTACCATTTTGATATTTAAGGTCCACTAGTTATATTGGGGGTGTTCTAGACTTGGTTCCAAGGTGTACGAAGAAGTTGTGGCAACATTGCACCACAAATTAGGGTTTACGGCCAAAGGAGATTGCCTTGGCCGGAAACTCCTCATGTTCTTGAGTTTCTTGATGTTTTCAAGGTGTTTACTAAGTGATTCGAGCATATAACAAGCTAAGGTAAGAGTACTTACGTATTAGAAGCTTGTAAGGGTGATTAAGGTCCAAAAACACTAGTGTGTGTTCTTGGTAAAATGAAGAACACTTGAAGATCTAACAAAATGAAAGGATTTCATGGATGAAATCATGTACAATCACTAGATAAAGAGATGTAACAACTCATAAAGAGAAAGAATTCTTACATTTTTGGAAGATCGGGATGAAGATCTTATAATACTTGAGAGAGAATGGGAGGTCTTGAACTTGAAAATGGAAGTAATGAGGAAAATGATATAAACTCATGTATTTAACATGAGTTCACGAAAAAACTCATGAGTTTACGGCCCAAACATGAAGGTTTGGCCGTAAACTCCATTTAATGGGTTTAAGGCTTGATTAAGGTACATTGGACTCAAACAGATACTTCCTAACACACGATTCTTGAATATACTAGGCTTAGAACACTCAAAAAGACTCTAAACGGTGCTAAAAGATACCAAAAACAATTATGAATTTAATCGAATTGATTGACTGTACAAGATAGAAATTTTGGGTTGTCACATAACATGGGTAGATGAATGATGAGAGATAAAAGCTGATGTGAGTAAACATTGGCAGCTACAGACTTAGTGCCTAATAAATAACATTGGCAGCTATGGACTTAGTGCCTATTGAACAAACGATAGTGGCTATGGACTTATTACCTGTTAGATAAACAATGGTAGCTATGGACTTAGTACCTGTTAGATAAACGTTTGTAGCTATGGACTTAGTACCTACACTGGTAACTGTGGATTTAGTACCCGATGAATGAACTATAGCAACTATGGAATTAGTGCTTTACTAACGAGCATTGGTAGTTATGGAATTTGTGCCTGTCTTATAACCCTGGAAGCAAGGGACTTCAGAATAAACGAATAGATGACTCTTACGGTAGACCCTTGAGAGTAAGGAAGTTAATGGGAATGGGTAATTAGGTTGATTGTTTGATGTTTAAACATAATAATTATATTATTGTGGGTTGAAAACCTTGTGTACTCACCAGGTTTCCCAACTTGACCCACTCAAGCTTATTTGTATCATAGGTGTCGATATGAAGCTATTTTACACTGAGAGATTAAAGAGATGTAGATCACTAGTGTAAATGAATGTAAGTTCTGTTTTGCTTATGTTTTTGTATTGACGAGGACATCCCAAATGTTTTGAAAATGAATAAAAAGACATTGCTTCGGAAATGCTTTGATAATGTATTTATCATGTTTTCTGGGAACAAATTCCCCAACATTTTTATTAAAAGAAGTACTCTTATTTTTATAAAAGCATAAACAAAATCGGTCTTTTCTGGCCGTGAAAATGGGGATGTCCCATATATTCCCATGTGCCCATCAATTCCGATCAAGAATTATCTCAATCTAAAACATGTCGCTATGGTCCATCCAAATTAATACCATACTTCCAACTGTCCACAAGCAACCAATCTTCAGTAAACCTCATAAAGTTTTTGATAGTTGTTAAACAACTCTAGTTACACAAAAATTCTAATCCTTTTCCTCTCAATGCTCAAGGCATTTAGAAAATTCAGAATAAGTGAATATTACAACATATGTAATCAATCCTATATCTGAAGCATATTGGACTCGATCCATTATATCTGATATATATTCAATCTTTTGCTATAATATTTTAATATATGGAATTTCCTATGTTGAACAAGATATTCACATATGTGTATGACTAAGTTTTATTAAACTATATGATCTAATCCTTTAGATACAAAACAAAGTATGAGTGTCCTCACCTTTAAGTCTATCATAGCGAAAAAATTTCCAAACGTTGCAATTTGAAAATTAAAAACTTTGTTCCTTACAAACAATATTGTCAACATGCAATACTAACATAACAATTATGCTCCCATTAGCTTTGACATGTACCCATAAATCAACTAGACTTCTAGAAATCAACACTCTTGAATTTCTTACTAAAGTATTTCTATTATGTGATGCTTTGATAAGTATCAAGTTAGACTTCTTAAGCTTATACACCTTTATTGGATAACTGATATTGCAATATTTATGCATGTTTTTAGGCAATATTTACTGATATTTTATACATATTTTGGTTATTTACATTGAATAATGATACTTATAAGCTTTAATTGTACTTTGCAGCCAAATAGTAGCATTTTTGGAGAAACGGACTGAAATCGACAAAGATTGGAACTTTGGAGGCTTGGAGAATAAAAGAAAAAGAAACTCACGTAATCAGCTACATTCACGTCGTGAGACATATCTATTCACGATGTGAGTACGAAAATTACCGAAGATAGGATACACTTAGAAGAGTCCTTGCCCAACACGAATAATTAATATATTCACGTTGTGAGACATACCTGCTCACGACGTGAACACAGAAAATCCAGAAACTATATATATCCTTGAGTATTACGTTTTAAAGAACTTTTGGCTGACTTGGAGAGTTTCTGGAGACGAAAATCAGAAAGTGAAAAGGCTTTGAAACTGGTTGCATACCAAGAAAGAAGGAAAAGTTCATACTTAGCTTAATAGTTTGGTACATTTAAACATGTCTTTGATTATGGATTATTTATGTTTGTTTGTTAGCATGTCCAGCTAAATCTAGCTACTTCTGTTAGCTAGGTGAAGCTGGAACTCATGGTTTTATTTAATTAAACTAGACTTTGCTTGTTGGTTATGTCTTGTGTTTGATTGGTTTACCTAGCATGCTTAATTTGTTAATTTAGTTGCTTAAACTTCTTATTCTGTGTAGTTAATGACCATTATTCTGCATGAATTTGAACACCTAGTAATTTAGTGAACATTAGATTATTAGAGCTAAGATCGAATCAATCTTAGTTAAGTAATTGAACTATTGAATTAAGTTGTGCTAGAGAACTCATATTATGACCATAATTTGTGTTTGTTAATCTAATCTTACATGGCTCCAAATCTATTAAATAATTGATTCTATGTTAACTATTGTGTGACCATACATAGATCTACATGAATTAATTAATGTTAGTAAATTTAGAACTGAATTGCTAATACTATCTTAATTGGTAACCAATTGTAATTGTCATGACTCATTTATAAACCATTGAGGGAAAGCGGATTCGAACTAACGGAAGTGTTTTGTTTATTGATTGAATTATGTTAAGAAATTAAGTTCATCTAAACTTGCAAAATTAGATAAAACCACTACTTTACTAGGAAATTAGGTTAATTTAATAGTAGGTAAATTAATTAGTTAAAACCATTCCCTGTGATCGACACCCCACTTATATACTATTCTATAATTCGACTAGGTACACTACCTAGGTGCATTTTAGTTAGTTAAGTCAGTTAGGTTATAAATTTAAAATTAGTAGGTACTTTTGTGCACATTAATAGCATATGTGTGTGTTTAAACCCTTTCATAACTTATAACTATAAGTCTTTGAAAGTTCAAACAATTCCTTGTCATTCCTTATAATTTGAAATATGAAGAGGGATGAAGTAATCATATTATGAATTTGAGAATGAAAGTAACATAGCCAATATCCATATTAATATTTATCAGATCTTTAAAATCTACTAGAAAAAGTGATTCCTCATAATCATTTTCATGAATTAGAGAGAATCTTTATCCCATA
The DNA here is from genome assembly GCF_051521515.1 of Lactuca serriola. Lineage (NCBI taxonomy): Eukaryota > Viridiplantae > Streptophyta > Magnoliopsida > Asterales > Asteraceae > Lactuca > Lactuca serriola. The sequence continues at coordinate 167,521,803 of NC_136412.1, forward strand.
GATTTCAAGCTGCATACGTTCTCATCCATGTGAATCTATCATTTGCAACATATAATCATAATATAAGGTTTAGGACAAAAGCAAATTCAAAGTTTTCTTTCCTTCATGAACTGAACTTTGTTATTCTAAATTTCTTGTCCTCTGGTAGCACAAGGGCCTATCAGTGCTTTCGCGTTGTTAAGCAGCTCACCCATATTTATTAGTGTACTTTCACTGACCAATACGATTCTCTCTTGTAGTTAAATGAAAACATAGAACTCATAAGCATTGCCAGCTCAACTAGAAGTTGCACAGAAATAAGAATGTGTCAACCAAACATGATAGGTTATCAATCTCGAGTGACGTGCTGGTGATAACTAAAAGGTTTATTGTCGGTTGACTCTTGAAACTCTCAAGATCAATACGACTCCAACTGAATTCTTGACATATGAGTTTTTTTTCTCAAGGAACATTCCTTGATACATTCCTTGATGAGCTAATACAAATATTCAAAAGTTCGTGTGGATTCCTGACAAGAAAACACTTCATAGAATAGGTCTTAATTATTTTTGTTTCTCAATTAACAAAAACATCACAACTTCAATTCTATATGTGCTAGAGTAAGAAAACATTTTTACTCCACATATTTCGAGGTGTTTTCAACCTTCTTAGTTATAAATGAGTTTCAAGATACAATTTGCAGTTACTAGAGCATGGCTCTACAACTTGATTTGTAATGAAGTACGAATCATCTCTTGATAGAGCTATTTTTCAATTAAATCTGATTCCTCTTCGTAGTCACACAATTTCACTTAGATGTTATTCAAGGATCGATTGTGATATAGTTCCACAATCATTAAGATGATCATAAAAAATGATACTAAAGTAATATCCTTTCCTTTCATAAATTGGAGAAAAATACTGCCTAATATATTCTTCTACTCGTTCTGCTATTCTTTCAAAGCCTTTGAAAAAGTAGTAGAATCCTGTTCAATCTTATGAACGAAACATATTTACTGAAAAACAGAAAATCATGATGAATAGAGTTATTGTCCTTTGTGGTGGATCTGAATAGTCCATATCACCATGTACTAGATCTATTAGTCCTTTACTTGAATCACATAAACATGTGATCAATGAATTAGTCATAATTTTCCAATGAACAATATTCTCATATAATATACAATACGACTTGTACAACACTAGGTATCTGTCCAATTGGTGATTAGATTTATTTCCACTTTGTCAATTATGACAATACCATAAGCGATATCATAAGAATCAAATCCACAATTAATATTGCTAATATTAGAAATGTAACTAACACTTTCATCAATGCCATTTCATGGAAATACATAAAATGAGGTATTCAAATAAACCAAAATTCCACTTTTATTTAAAATAACGAAAAATTGGAACTTGTCCTTACAAAGCATAAAATGAAAAATTATGTTTCTAGACATTTCCTAAGAGTAATATCAATCTATTAAATTATCCTAACTCTTTAGTAGTATCTCCAAATTTTGATCTTCGAACCATGTGACCGAAGTCCGTTTCCCACGATCAGATTTAGCTCACTTTGCTTAAGCCTCATTCTTTCTCTTAGATCCTTCAATACATCAAAATGTGATCATCACATCATGTATTAAAAATCTATGAATAGGTAACTATAATACAATGGAGTAAGATAATGAATGTACCTGATGTAGAGTCAAATGACTTGACTTGACAATCTCTAAGATCTTTTAGGTATTTTGTGCAGCTTTGTTTTCAATGTCCCTTCAATTGGTAGTAAAACAAATGGACTCTTTGGAGTCAACACATGGAATGATCCCAAAACTAGACTTTCTTTTTACTATATGATCAAACAATTTGATCTTGGATGACCCCTTTCCATTAAGAAGAGAAATATTTTATGGACCACCATTGTTACCATTGTCAATGTCCACAGAAATCTTGGAAATAAACCGAATAAGCATTTATGTTTTAGACATGCATGATATTGACATATTTATACATATTTAGTCAATATCTTAGTACATTTTATTTAATATTTTGGTTATTTGCAAAGATATTAAGTACTTATTGAATTAAATTGTGTTTTGAAGCCAAATGGAACACTCTTGAAGAATAGGGACCAACACTGATAAGAATTGGAACTTGGGAGGATTGAAGATAAAAAGAAGGAAATTTCAGCAAAAAATCCAACTCACGACATGTAACTCAACCTCACGATATGAGGAGGGTATTCTAGAAGGTTAGCATGCGAAAAGTCAGAATCCTTTCCTGGTACAGATAACCACCAAGCTCACGACATGAGACACCAATTCTCACGACGTGAGAAACGGCTTTTCCAAAACTATAAATATTACTTCACTCTTACAATTTGAGGAGGATTTTGAAGAGTTTTCTGGAGGAGAGGTGTTCTAAGATCTCGATTTTAGAGTCCAAAAAGTGAACAAAACATTCTTTTGAAGGAGATTTTCTTAGAGGTTAAGAGATTGAACAACACATATTCAAATCAGCTTGCATTCGTTTAGCTATGTCGATTTTCTATTGAACTTGTGTTTATGATTTCAACCATGAGTGGCTGAACTTAGTTGCTTTCATTTAGCTAGATGATACTTTGACTCTATGGTTTAGTTATCTAATTTATGGATTTTAATAGTTGGTTGTGTGCATGTGTTTGATTATCATTACCTAGCATATTAATGTTTGAGACTCTTGTTGCCTAAATTCAAGTTAAGTGTAGCTTAGTGACCATTGAATTACATGAACTTGATTACCTAGTGATTTAGTGACCATTAAATTGCTAGAGCTTGGATCGACCAAATCTTAGAAAAGTAATCAAAGTAATAAATTTAGCTAGCTAAAGAGCATAAATAGTGACCATAATTGTATTTTCTTAGATAAATCTTAAATAGCCCATCTATAGTTAATAACTAATTTTGTGTTTTCCTTATGTATGACCATACTAGGTAGTTCATCAATTCGTGAAAGAATTAGTAAATTTGGACTTAAATTTCTAATTACATCATAACTGGTAACCAACTTTAATAATCCATAATTAGTAGCTAACCATAGAGGAGAAGTGGATTCGAACTAAATGGAAGTGTTTTTAGAATATTGATTAAAACCATTAGTTAAGCGTTTAAGTTTGTCTAAAGTTGTAAAATCAGATAAAAGGCATTTTAAACTTTAACTTGTTTTTAGATTGATCTATTAGTAGTTAGGTTTGTAAATTAATTCCGTTTCATGAGTTCGACACCTGATTGTTAATGCTATATTATTTGCGAGAAGGTACACTTCCTTAAGTCGTAATAGTTAGTTGTAATAGTTAGTTAGATAGTTGGTTAAAACTAGTGTTGGTATAATACTACGCAACAAGTTTTTGGCATCGTTGTCGGGGAATAACTATTTTAGTTTTTAATTCAATTGCTTTAGGTTAATCGATCCTTTTTGTGGATTTAAACATGCAAAACGTTACTTTTTAGCATTAGATTTTTTTCTGAGTTACTGAACTCACGATGTGATCTCTTAAAGCTCGCGACGTGAACTCATCTATTTCATGTTTTTTTTTCGTTTTTGCTTACTGTTTAGTTTATCTACTTCACCACAAGGTGGTATCATTACCACATCGTGGTAATCGTCTATTAGGAAATTTTAATTAGGTTTTGTTCATTTTTATGTTTTTATTTTTGTTTTTGTTGCAGTAGTTTATGACCCGTGGATCAAACACCCCATTGACACCACCACTTGAAGATCTAGAGTCAACTTTTCCTAAATTTAAGGACAAGAACGTGGAGGGATCAAGCAAAATTCCGAAAGAAGAATGCAAGATTGAGTTTTTTGATAAGACTCCTACCAAAAAGGAATCTGGTTATAAGCCTAAATCAGAAACCGACAAGCGTAGTGAACCCGAAAACAAGCCAAAAAACATTATGGCGGACATAGCTGACATGATGATGGAAGCCTACAAGAAAAGAATACGAGAGGACACTGGTCCTGGACATGTGCAACCTACAATTTCCGCTACTGCTACCTTCAAGCTTAAGGGACATATCCTTACTGCACTAAAGGATATTCCGTTTTCCGAAAATGATCATGAAGATGCATACAAGCACCTTGATGAAGTCCATGACATAGCCGACTATTTTAACATTCCTAATGTTCCTCGAGACACTGTCTTGTTAAGAATGGTTATGGTTACTTTTATAGGAGCAACTAAAGACTGGTTGAAGGCACTTTCACCAGGTTCAATCATCACTTGGGCACAGATGCGTGAAGAATTCCTCCAACAATTTTTCCCATCATCTAAAGTTTCTAAACTCAAAAAGTCCATAGCAAAGTTTGAGCAACAAGTGGAGGAGTCATTGTACGAGGCTTGGGAGCGATATACAGGGCTAATAAGAAATTGTCCCAAAAATGGCATAAACTAGCAACAAGAGGTCTCTATCTTATACGACAGGGTAAACGTCATAGTGAGGCAACTCCTTGATTTGAAAGGACCTTTTACAAAGAAGAATCCCTCTGAAATTAAAGAATTAATCGAAAAAATTTCAAAGCATTGACGGGAATATCACAACCCTCATAAGGATGGGACTAGGGGGATTGGGAATGGTGCAAAGGAAGATATGGCAGCGGTAATGGCAATGTTAAGTGGCATGGATAGGAGAATGACCAAGATGGACCAATACATACACATGATACGTGTGGGTTGTGAGAATGGTAATGGTCCACATTTGACGAAAGACTGCCATTTGGACGAGAACGAGAATAAGAAGGCTCAAGTTTTCTACTCAAGTGGAGATTGCTATGATGAAGACTAGAGGAAGCCTAAGAAGGAATGGTTGCCTTATGCTGAGTACAAAAAGAGAAAAAAAGAAGTACAAGCAAAAGGTAAAAGGATTTTATAAAAAAGAAGAACTGGCACCCGAAAAGAAAATGAATTTTGAAATAATGCTCGCCTGCTTTATTGCCGCATCAGAAAAGAGGCAAGAGTGAAACTGATGCAATACTGAGAGATTGCCTAGCTCTAATAAGAGATCAACAAGCTTTACTTAGAAATCATCAACCATCAATCAAAAATATTGAAGCTCAACTCAGGCAATTAACTACGTTGGTTAACGAGCAGTTTTCTCTACCAATTCCCAACAACAAACTGCAAACACATCCCATGACCATCACTACTGAAGAAGACACCATTTTAGAGTTCTTAGAAGCCTTATAAGAAGAGACAATACAGCCAGAACCTTAGCCAAAGTGGTCGAAAGTCAAAGATAAAGTTATTGTTGAATCACCATCATCACGACGTGAGGATTCAAACCTCACGACGTGGCCTAGGTCTGAACAGAAAAATTCTTTGTGTGCTCAAGCTTTTCTTCCTCTGCTACCCTTTCCTTCTCGAGCCAAATTTCACCCACTGGAGCATGAACATATCAAATTTATGAAGCAAGTTAAGGGTATTCCTATCAATACTCCTTTTATTGAACCCTTGGCAAAAGTTCCTGAATATGCCAAGTTTTTGCAAGACTTAATTTACAATCACAAACAACTAGAAAATACCTCCAAGGTAGTCCTTAGTGAGTAGAGTTTTATGGTAATTATGGAGGGAATACCAAGGAAGATGGGAGATCCTGGACGCCTTACACTTTCATGTGAATTTGGAAATAACATGAAGACATATGTTAGCTGATTCTGGAGCATGTATAAATTTGATTCCCTATTCATTTTATCAGAAGCTCAACCTTCTGGAATTGAAGGCTACTAGAATGACAATTCATATGGCTAACCATTCAGTGACTCATCCTCGAGGCATAGTTGAGGACATTTTGGTAAAAACTGAAAAATTTATTTTTCCAATAGATTTTGTGGTACTTGATATGAAGGATGATAAAGATGTCCCAATTATCCTTGGATGCCCTTTACTCAATACCACATGGGCCTTTGTGGATATTCGCGAGTGAAAGCTTACCTTATGAGTGGGAGATGAAGGAATGACTTTTGGAGTGGATGATGGATTTAAGAGAGATTGCACTCACAATGAAGTATTCTTTATGGATGAAGAAAACGAACTTGAGGAGTTGGAGAAATTGATGGAAGAAAAAATTTAAACAATAGAACAAGTCAAACACACTAAGCCTAGAGCTTCAATTCCAAAGTTCTTTGAGGTCTTTGCTTTTAAAACTCCAAAGTCTCTAATATGTGAAGAAAGTTTGGTGTCAAGTGATGAAGAAGAAGAAATTACACACGACATAATATAACCAACTTTGGACAAGGTAGATTGTTAAGCTAGGGAGCTAGAAAAAGAAAGAGGAGAACTTGAACTTGTTATAAAAAATAAATGGGTAAAACAAAATCTTGAGGAAGGCAATTCTAAAGTGAAAAAGGAGAATTCTAAGAAAGCATATCATAGAAGGGTGCAAGTGTACAAGAAAAGCTAGAAGGAACAAAAGGTTCCAATGATGATCGTAACTCCAAACAATAAAATGCAGGGCGGCAAGGAGTTGGGCTCATGACTCCTTCGAAAGAAGTGCTTCTCGAGAGGCAGCTCGAGCTCGGTTTGCGTTTTGCTTTTTGTTTTTGGGTTTTTAGTTGTGTATTTTTAGGATAAATAATCATCAAAATCATCTTATTTTTTTAGGATAAGTAAAGATCAATTGTGGGGTTTTCAATTATAGAGTGGTTCAATTTATTTTAGAAAAATGGAATTTTGGTTAAAAAAAACTCGACACCACGATGTGAGTTTAAGCCCCACGACATAGTAATTTAATTTTGCCCGATAAATTTAGTTGTCTTAAAACTCACGACGTGAGGTTTAACCCTCACGACTTGAGATATAAAAACACGAGGGGGGGGGGGGGGAGAAGGGGGGACCAGTTAAACATAGCTTTCAATCTTTGACTCCCCATTTTTTTAAACTCACTCATGCACGAACGAAAGTAGTCCCCACACTTGATTTTGGCCTGAATATCTTCTAATTTCTCTTGATTTCATGTTTATTCTTCAAGATCGGTAAGACTACTATACTCTAAACATTTTAATTTTGCTAATTTAGGCATTTTTAATAAATGAAATATACTGGAATTGAAGTCAAGTTTTAGTGAAATAGCTACTGTGTATGATTTTTGAACATTAGAATGTTATTCTATTAAGCCCTTGGCAAAATCTTGGCTTCGTGATGATTGATTTTGGTCCGATTACACATGCTGTTCGCGGATCACGACATGGCTTTGTGATCATGATGTGAGCTCGGTTCAATTAATATTATATGGTTATTTTCCGAACATTTGATCTTTGTTTCTTTCTTTGGGTTTGTTTCTTGTCTATTTTGCAGAAAATGGTCTCAAGTAGAACCAATGAGCAATTTCATGGGAATGTTTGTAGCACCTAGTTCCTGGTACGTATGATTTATCTAAGTATTTTACATTTTTAGCCTTGGACTCGACGATACCGAACCCTAACCCTCTGTAACATCCCCCTCTGGCACGTATCACAATATTGTCCGCTTTGGGCCACTCGGCACGAGGACTTCCCAGGGGGTCACCCATCCTGGTACTACTCCCGCCCGAGCACGCTTAACTACAAAGTTCTTATGGGATCTGCTGCCCTCACGGCTTTAAAACGCGTTGTGTTAGGGAAGGTACCCACACCCCTTATAAAAAATGCTTAGTTCTCTTTCCCAGCCGATGTGGGATCTGTATTTCGTTTGAAGGTATCCACAAATTGGTATTTTATGGAATGTTTCGTATCCTGGTACTCTACAGTTAAGCGTGCTCGGGCGGGAGTAGTACCAGGATGGGTGATCCCCTGGGAAGTCCTCGTGCCGAGTGGCCCAAAGCGGACAATATTGTGATACGTGTTGGAGGGGGATGTTACAAATAAGTGGGTTAGATCTGATCCCACATCGGCTGGAAAGGAGAACTAAGCATTCCTTATAAGGGGTGTGGATACCTTCCCTAACACAACGCGTTTTAAAGCCGTGAGGGCAGCAGATCCCATAAGAACTCTACAGTTAAGCGTGCTCGGGCGGGAGTAGTACCAGGATGGGTGACCCCCTGGGAAGTCCTCGTGCCGAGTGGCCCAAAGCGGACAATATTGTGATACGTGTTGGAGGGGGATGTTACACCCTCTCCTTGTGATTTGAAGTGTTTGTTCTTGTTTCCTGAAGATTGAAGAAGAGAAGGAAGGAAAGATCAAAAGAGAAGGTGAAAAGCAAGGATCTAGGACCTAATCTAGAGTTCATTGAGCTACAATTAAGATCTATTCTGTTTCTATGCTTTAATCCCCATTAGAACACCATTAAAGCTATCCTTGAACCATTTCCATGCTTGATAGTAGTATAGGGATCATAATGGGTTGAATAGCCACTAGATCTGGCTATGTTCGAGTTCCAGGAGCCTAGATCTAATACCTTTATGGGGCCATATTGCATGAAAGCCCTAAATTTACCCCTTTTAGTGTGTTTTGAGCCTTAAAATCTCCATTGGTGATTATATACACGTAAAGTTGGAAACTTTACGTGTTAATCGAGCCCTAGGAACAGAGATCTATGAATGGAATGCACTGGATTCAAGCAGAATCAAGTGTATAGAGATTGCATCTATGCGACTCGACGAGTTGGTCTTCGGACTTGGCTAGTCGAGTCGCGAGTCCCCGATTATCCCCCTTTCGAGTATGTGAGTAGAGAAGTGAGCCATAAGTGGACTCAGTGAGTCGGAAGCCAGACTCAACAATGGAGGGACTCGACGAGTCAATGCCCTAACTCGGCGGGTCCAACGCAATCTTCTTGCCTCAAGAACAAACTCGACGAGTTGTTCATACAACTCGGCGAGTCACAGTCTAGAGTGTTCATCGGATGAAGATCAACTCGACGAGTTGTTCATACAACTCGGCGAGTCGGATGAAGGACCATTGGTTATCCGTTAGGAAGAGAACTCAACGAGTCAATGCCTAACTTGACGAGTAGAGACGGGAGTAAGGAAAATCGACTAGATATGGACTCGACGAGTTGGCAAGCCAACTCGGTGAGTCGGGTCAACTGGAAGTTAACTTTGACTTGGACTTGAATTTGGTTTGGAATCGGTCCGGGGTAAAATAGTCATTTTACCCTGGGAATAGTATCAATGTCTGATTAAGTGTTTTATGGAAATATAGCCGGAGGATCACCGGAGAAGCAGTCAGACATTTGCGGATCAGCTTTTCACCAGCCACCCTTTCGAGGTGAGTTACCTTCCGGTAGGGGTGGGTCTAAGACCACAATGCTGGCCCACCAAACAGGAGTATCTAGTAGGTGATTGTCTTCGTGATAATTATCTTGGCTTGGTTATGTGCTTTGGTTATGAGATATGGTTGTATGATATGCTGTGTGTAGTAGGAGTTAGTTTTTTCTGACATCGGTCTCTAGGACAGTAGGGTAGGTCAGTACCCAGTTATGCCTGACTGTATGTTCATATCTCGTTATTGTATGCTAGCGATAGGGGGTGAGATAGTCCCCGGTACCGATTGAAAGATACCGATGAGGATTACTGGTTGAAAGATACCGATGATGATTACTGGTTGAAAGATACCGATGGCTGTTACCGGTTGAAAGATACTGATGATATTATATGTTATGTGGTATGATGGGGGAACTCACTAAGCTTCGTGCTTACAGTTTTAGTTGTGGTTTCAGGTACCTCTTCGTCCAAGGGGAAGGAGCCGACGGTGTAGCAGCGCATCACACACATGGTTTCCGCATTGGATTTTTCTGGGATCGTACTATGATTTTCTTTGTTTCTGATGATATTATTTTGAGACATAACCTTATCTTTTATAATTAATGTAACTTTGACAATGTTTTAGTAACACGCTTTATTACATGTTAAGTTTTAAAATGAAATTTTTGGCCTCGAAATTTGGGATGTTACAAGTTGGTATTAGAGCCCTGGTTTGAGGGATTCGGACAAACCCTCAGGGGTATCTGGACTCAAACCGAGGGTCTAAAAGAATTTTTACAAGCAAAATGGTTTTCTAAAATCTAAAATGGGAAGTTTTAAGAAAGACGAAGTGTGTGATGTGTGCGACCGGCCGGGCTCAAGTAAGTTTTCCCCAAGATACCCATACTTGTTATTTTATGTTGTATGGCTTTGATTCAAAAAACTGCATGCTAGAATAGGACTAAGGATCTAGGAGGATGCCTTGTGTACCTAGTATATGATTCTGAGAATTGCATGCTAGTTAGGGCTAAGGATCTAGGAAGGATGCCTTATATGCCTGTTGTATGAGCTGTATGCTAGGACTGTTTAGGCAGCAGTAGGATGGCCAGCGTAGGTTATGCCTGGTTTGGTTACTCAATGTGACAACCCGAAAAACTTCTCACATGCACTCTTCAATTCTTTCCAATATTAGACTTATTTTACTATATGGTAGTACCCTTTAGAGCCTAATGAAGCATTCTAAATGTGATATAATCAAGGTAGGAGTGTTAAAAAGGGTTAACTCGAAGTGTAGGAATCAAAACCGGGCCAAACACTCCAACACATGGAGTGTGCGGCCACACACTTGAGTGTGCAGCCATACACTTGTTTTTGCGGCCTCACACCCTTCCTAACCGCACACTCCACCTATATATACAATACTTAGTCATTTTTGAACACTTCTTCCACTTCTTCAAGCATACAACACGAAATCCTTTCAAGTATCATCCATTCTCCTTGAAGATCTTCATAAAAGGTACCAAGAACACCAAGAACACCATGTTCTGGCAGCACACGCCATCTGGCAGCACACATGGCTGCACACAGGGCCGCACACATGTGCTGGCCGCACACCAGGCCGCACACCTGGCCGCACACACACATATAGTGTGTTTTTTGGCCATACACCCTCTTGTATAGCCTTATAAACTCTCATACAATCATATGTGATTGTAACACTTCATTATAAGTATTTGCTAGTCCCTAAGGTGGTCCCAATACATTAATTAGTCGTTCATAATACTAATTATAATCATATATGTACAATATATGCTTAATAGGATTCGCGTGTGTACTCAAGTCACCACTTGACACCTAGCATCTAATCCAACATTGTCATCAGAACCACTCACTACAGGTGAGTTCATACCCCTTTAATTAACCTTTGAAATACTTTTAAATGTTTTAAATGCTTTTATGGGGGAATACAAGTTGAATATTTATAGTTATTACATCAATCACATGTGATTAATAACTATAAAACCAATGATTTTAATACTGTTCACACTGTTTATCAAACTATTCTACTTCAAACTGTTTTACAAACTCTTTTACATATCAAATACTTTTACTTAAACTTTGTTAAACTTATTATAAATTGCATGCCCGTATATGTATAGTTATATAAGTAATGTTTAAAAGACTTAGGAAGGCTATCCACCTTGTTTCCTTTTCCTCGATTTGGATGTGGTCTGATAGGATATCGGGTACTCGTCCGAAGGTCGTTTAAATATTGATTATATATCATGTGTACGTATATAGACATAAAACTGCTTCCATATTCATGCGTACTAGTTACATCATTAATAGGCTACCATCAGGGTAGTACAAAATCATACTTATACTATTGCTACATCAATGAGTCAGTTCATTCATGAGTCAATACTTATTACTATGAGAACATATACAACTATACTAGATAGAGAACATATACAACTATACTAGAGAAAGAACATATACAACTATACTAGACAGAGAACATATACAACTATACTAGACAGAGAATATATACAACTATACTAGAGAAAGAACATATACAACTATACTAGAGAAAGAACATATACAACTATACTAGAGAAAGAACATATAAAAAGCTTTGACGTTATCATTGGCATGGATTGGTCAAGTCTTCATCGCGCCAACATCATGTGCTACGAAAAAGTAGTCCGTCTAAACCTTCCGTCTAACGAAACTCTTATCGTCTACGGCGACAAACCCGGTACGAGTCTTCGTATTATATCAAGTATTCAAGCACAGAAGTATCTGCGTAAAGAATACCATGCATTCCTTGCTCACGTCGTCGATACTAGCCTCGAAACGAAGGAACAAAAGAGCATTCCAATAGTGAGCGACTTTCCCGACATCTTCCCAGAAGACCTACCAGGATTACCTCCGCAACGACATGTCGAGTTCAGAATCAACTTAGTCCCAGGAGCTACCCCAGTAGCTAAGTCGCCCTACCGATTAGCACCAGCAGAGATGCAAGAACTATCTGGTCAACTTAACGAACTACTCAGTAAGGGCTTTATAAGACCAAGTTTCTCACCTAAGGTAGCACCGGTCCTGTTCGTTAAGAAGAAAGACGGATCATTCCGTATGTGTATCGACTACAGAGAACTCAACAAACTGACGGTCAAGAATCGTTACCCTCTGCCTCGCATAGACGATCTATTTGACCAACTGCAAGGGCGAACTAATTTTCCAAAACTGATCTGAGATCCGGATATCACCAGTTACGTGTGCTAGAGGAGGATGTTCCAAAGACAGCCTTCCGGACTTGTTACGGACACTACGAGTTCGTGGTGATGCCATTCGGACAGACCAATGCGCCTGCAATCTTCATGGATCTAATGAATAGAGTATGCCGACCTTACTTGGATCAGTTCGTCATTGTATTCATTGATGACATCCTGATCTACTCTCGTAGTAAGGAAGAGCATGGCGATCACCTGCGACAAGTTCTAGGAACTTTACGGACGGAGAAGCTCTATGCGAAGTTCTCGAAATGTGAATTTTGGATCCGAAGAGTCGAATTCTTAGGACATGTGGTAAGAGAAGAAGGAATACATGTGGACCCATCCAAAATTAAGGCTATTGAGAACTGGTCAGCACCGAATACGCCTACAGAAATTCATCAATTTCTAGGCGTTGCTGGCTAATACCGTTGATTCATACAGAACTTCTCCAGAATAGCAAAACCTCTGACAACCCTGACCCAGAAGGGCGTGGCCTTTGACTGGGAAGAGAAACAGGAGAGAGCATTTCAAACGCTCAAGCGAGCCTTGTGCACCGCACCAATACTATCCCTTCCCGAAGGGATAGAAGACTTCGTAGTCTATTGCGATGCGTCAAACCAAGGGCTCGGTTGTGTCCTGATGCAACGAGGTAAGGTCATCGCCTACGCCTCAAGACATCTGAAGACACACGTAGTCAACTACACCACACATGATCTTGAGCTGGGGGCAGTTGTGTCTGCCCTGAAAATCTAGAGACATTACTTGTATGGCACAAAAAGCACCATTTTTACTGACCACAAGAGTTTACAACACATATTCAATCAGAAGGAGCTCAACATGCGTCAACGACGGTGGGTCGAGCTACTCAATGACTATGAATGCGACATTCGTTATGATCTGGGTAAAGCCAACGTAGTAGTAGACGCCCTAAGTAGGAAGGAATATTCTGGTCGAAGAGTCAAGTCGTTGACAATGACTATCCATTCCCACTTGTCTACACAAATTCAGGCGGCACAGCTTGAAGCTATGGAACCTGAAAACGTGGCGAGTGAATCCCTAAGAGGAATGGATAAGAATTTCGAAGCCAAGGGTGGCAGAGCTCTATACTTCATGGACCGGATCCGGACCCCGAAACATGGTGGTTTCCGAGAATTGGTCATGACCGAGGTGTACAACACTCGGTATTCCGTTCACCCAGGTTCAGATAAGATGTATCAAGATCTTAAGAAGTTATACTGGTGGCCTAACATGAAAGCAGAAATTGCTACCTTTTCAAGTAAATGCCTTACTTGCGCAAAGGTTAAGGTTGAGTACCAGAAACCGTCGGGTTTACTACAACAACCAGAGATCCCAGAATGGAAGTGGGAACGGATCACTATGGACTTCATAACCAAGTTGCCCAAGACAACGGGTGGACTTGATACCATATAGGTCATCGTCGATAGATTGACCAAGTCTGCACACTTCCTACTTATCAAGGAAACTGATAAGATGGAGAAACTTACGAGAACATACATTAGGGAAATCGTGCGACTGCATGGTGTCCCTATATCCATTATCTCCGATAGAGATAGTAGGTTCACCTCAAGATTCTGGCAATCGTTGCAACATTCCCTAGGAACAAGGCTAGACATGAGCACAGCCTACCATCCTCAGACCGACGGACAAAGTGAGAGGACCATTCAAACACTGGAAGATATGCTAAGAGCCTGTGTGATTGAATTTGGAAAGGCATGGGGATACTCACTTACCCCTTGTCGAATTTTCCTACCATAATAGTTATCACACGAGCATCAAGGCTGCCCCATTTGAAGCCCTCTACGGCCGGAAATGCAGATCCCCTCTGTGCTGGGCTGAAGTGGGTGACACCCAGTTAGCTAAGAGGCAAGTTTCTGACAATACTCTCACAGGCCCGGAAATCATTTGGGAAACGACGGAGAAGATCGATCATATCCGTGAACGATTGAAAGCCTCCAGAGACCGATAGAAAAGTTGCGCCGATAAACGTAGAAAACCGTTGGAATTCCAGGTGGGTGACCGTGTTTTATTGAAGATCTCACCCTGGAAGGGCTTGATACGCTTCGGAAAGCATGGAAAGCTGAATCCAAGGTACATTGGGCCTTTCGATATTCTCGCAAGAATCGGCCCAGTGGCTTACAAACTCAATCTACCGAACGAACTTTGTAACGTACATTCTACCTTCCACGTTTCTAACTTGAAAAAGTGTCTGTCCGACGTGACTCTAGTAATCCCACTCGACGAGATTGAGATCAACGATAGCCTCAACTTCGTGGAAGAACCTGTAGAGGTAATGGACCGTGAAGTCAAACAGACGAAACAAAGCCGCATCCCGATTGTGAAGGTTCGCTGGAACGCCAAGTGAGGACCGGAAATTACATGGGAGCGAGAGGATCAGATGAAACTGAAATATCCTCATCTTTTTACTTAGTTACTTGTAATAACCTAGTATCTTAAACTCAAATTTCGGGACGAAATTCCCTCTAACGGGGGGATGATGTGACAACCCGAAAAACTTCTCGCATGCACTCTTTAATTCTTTCCAATATTAGACTTATTTTACTATATGGTAGTACCCTTTAGAGCCTAATGAAGCGTTCTAAATGTGATATAATCAAGGTAGGAGTGTTAAAAAGGGTTAACTCGATGTGTAGGAATCAAAACCGGGCCAAACACTCCAACACATGAAGTGTGCGGCCACACACTTATGTTTGCGGCCTCACACCCTTCCCAACCGCACACTCCACCTATATATACCATACTTAGTCATTTTTGAACACTTCTTCAAGCATAGAATATGAAATCCTCTCAAGTATCATCCATTCTCCTTGAAGATCTTCATAAAAGGTACCAAGAACACCAAGAACACCGTGTTCTGGCAGCATATGCCATTTGGCAGCACACAAGGCCGTACACAGGGCCGCACACATGTGCTGGCCGCACACCAGGCCGCACACACACATATAGTGTGTATTTTGGCCATATACCCTCTTGTATAGCTTTATAAACCCTCATACAATCATATGTGATTGTAACACTTCATTATAAGTGTTTGCTAGTCCCTAAGGTGGTCCCAATACATTAATTAGTCGTTCATAATACTAATTATAATCATATATGTACAATATATGCTTAATAGGATTCGCGTGTGTACTCAAGTCACCACTTGACACCTAGCATCTAATCCAACATTGTCATCAGAACCACTCACTACAGGTGAGTTCATACCCCTTTAATTAACCTTTGAAATACTTTTAAATGTTTTAAATGCTTTTATGGGGGGGAATACAAGTTGAATATTTATAGTTATTACATCAATCACATGTGATTAATAACTATAAAACCAATGATTTTAATACTGTTCACACTGTTTATCAAACTATTCTACTTCAAACTGTTTTACAAACTCTTTTACGTATCAAATACTTTTACTTAAACTTTGTTACACTTATTATAAATTGCATGCCCGTATATGTATAGTTATATAAGTAATGTTTAAAAGACTTAGGAAGGCTATCCACCTTGTTTCCTTTTCCTCCATTTGGATGTGTTCTGATAGGATATTGGGTAGTCGTCCGAAGGTCATTTAAATATTGATTATATATCATGTGTACATATATAGACATAAAACTGCTTCCATATTCATGCGTACTAGTTACATCATTAATAGGCTACCATCGGGGTAGTACAGAATCATACTTATACTATTGCTAGATCAATGAGTCAGTTCATTCATGAGTCAATACTTATTACTATGAGAACATATACATTACATTACTATGAGAACATATACAACTATACTAGATAGAGAACATATACAACTATACTAGAGAAAGAACATATACAACTATACTAGACAGAGAACATATTCAACTATACTAGACAGAGAACATATACAACTATACTAGAGAAAGAACATATACAACTATACTAGAGGAAGAACATATACAACTATACTAGAACGGTTCATTACATTACATATACAAGAATACGTTAATTATTGTGATATGAATCGGAGCATGACTTAAATGTCATGGCCCGAGTTGTAGCCAGAGTCTCTTGAAGGGAGAGCGTGAGTTTGCGTATAGATCTATACTGGATTGACTATCCTACACCTTGCTGCTAGCTACAGACGGACCTGCAGGTCTGCGGTTGCCAAACGTCATTTCTTTTTACGACCTACATTTGTCGTTGTTTATCCAGTCGATAGTATGGTACAATAAAGCACATGATACCTTAATATAAATCCGGTTTAAGGTAGTTAGTACAGCAGTAGTTCCTATAATACAACACTACAGTACTACAATAATTTACCCATTACATATATTTAGTGATTATGTCACTTAAACATTAATGTACAAACTATATTTTGTTAATGATAGTTACACTTGGGAAATTACACACTTTTACAACAAACGAACATACAAAATAGTTAAGCCTTGGTAGAAGGCTACTTTAAAAGAAAATATAGGTTTTTCTAAGAGATTCAAACTTTTACAAACACTTACAAACATTTACATATATTTTACAAACTTACACTTAAGACATTGTTCAAACGTTTTGATAACAAACACCGACACTAAAATACTTATGAACTCACCAGCTTAATGCTGATAAACTTTTTCAAAATAACTTGTATTCTTAGGTCGACAGTAGACAGGTACCGAGGCCAGCTTTTGAGAAGATGGAGCGCATCCAAGACTCATCTTATTATTTTTATTTACATTATTTTTTGTGTCTATAACTCTTTAGAACCCGCTTGTATTAAAATTATATATTTAATGCAATGGATGATGTTGTATGCTTGTTTACTCTTACTGTGTTGTGATACTTTACATGACGTCCTCCGCCCTAGAACGTTTCCGCCATTCTTGGTTTTGGGGTGTGACACTCAATGCAAGAATGCTGCTTGCTTTGTGCTATGGGGGTTCTGGCCAACTTCGACTAACTAGTGAACGGATATGTAGCAGTATCGATAAGCTAGTTAGGGGGATGCGGTAAGGACTCCTAATGCAGCTGATGGCGGGGAGTAGGTCAGAGAGTGCGCTAGGGAAGCCTAGGATGTGATCAGTGGGAAGACTATCGATGAAAGGGACTTGGTGAAGTCAAGGAAATCCTTGAGGAAAGTACGGATAGATGTGGAAGGTAGTATGGGCCCGTACTACTGAAAGCAGAAGATCCGTACTCGATTCAAGGAGGGCCGAGATGGAACCTGGAAACTTAGAGAGTGTGTGAGACCTTTCGGGGGTATATGTGATCCTAACAATTGTGTTTTTATTTTCAGAATGGTGGTCACACGCATGGAGCAGGTGGATCAGGATCTGGTTCGGGATCGGGTTCGGGTTCGGGAGCGGGATCCGAGCATGTCGATGATGGGTTACGCGAGTTCATCGCGTCTGAGATTACAAGACGTATCCTTGAGGCGAACCCGGTCATTTTCGGGTCGATCAAGGAAGGGATTATCGAGCTGATGGAGGATCGCCTCTGGACATTCATGAGTGATATGGCGTCTAGCCAGGTGGGTACACGCACACTGTCCTTTAAGGACTTCCGTGGGAGTGGTGCGTCGGATATTCATGGGATAAAGGACCTCATTGCTGCTAGGAGACGGATCACAGACATCGAGTCTGCGCAGCTGACGAGCTTCTGCCCAGAAGGGTCGAAGGTCTGTTTGGTTGCAGGTTATTTGAGGGATAGAGCCATAGATTGGTGGGAGTTGATTAGCGATATGTTGAGAGCCCCAGCCGTTGAGGCTATGACGTGGTCAGAGTTTGCACTAGCTGTGGAGCTTGAGCAGTTGGCCAGAGAGTTCTTGGATATGAGACAGACTACGGAGACTGTGGCGGAGATCACCGCCAAGTTCCGGGAGAGGGCCTTGTTGGTGCCCTATTATGCGGGGGATGAGGATATGAGGAGGACCCGATACCATGACATGCTACGAGCTGATATTCGAGAGCATGTTAGTTTCTCTACTTGCCCTACCCTGGATTCCATGATTGTCAGGGCTAGGGAGAGAGAGATTGATTTGGAGCACATACGGAAGAGGAAGGCCATTAAGGGGCAGATGATGGGGGCTTCGGGGAAGAAGCCCAAGGGATCCGATGGTAGGCCGAAAGGCCTGTCAGGGCGGGACCGCTGTGGGAAATGCGGTCGGTCACATGAGGGAGTTTGTCGCACTGGGCCGAGTTCAGGCTGCTATAAGTGCGACAAGGTTGGGCATTTTGGCAGAGATTGTACAGCCCCTACTTCTGTGATTTAGACATCAAACCTGATTTGCTTCCATTGCAATCAGAGGGGCCATAAAAAGGCCAATTGTCCCAGGTTGACAGTAGCAGCAGCACCGACAGTGGCGCCAGCGTCAGCGACAGCACGAGCTATGGATGGATGGAAACTCAAGTCGGAGGCTCCAGTGGTTCGAAGCCAGGCATTTTAGCTGACAGCCGAGGAGGCACGTGCTGCACCCGATGTGGTGACGGGTATGATTCTTTCCCTCTGATTTATTTGTATGATGTTATGATATTGATATGTGCTCTGTGTATATGCGTTTAGGATCGTTCCATGTGAATGGTATCCGGGTTCAGGTATTGTTTGATTTGGGTGCTACCTGATCATTTGTCTCTCTTGCGCTTAGCAAGAAGTTTCTTGAGTCTTCGGGCATGTTGGACTGCTCTCTAGAGGTCGAGATTGTAGACAACCGATCAGTGCAAGCATCGGAGGTCTACCGAGATTGTGTTTTGAGGCTGTTCGAGGAACGTTACCTGGTAGACTTGGTTCCCACACTATTGCGGGGGAACAAGGTTATTATAGGCATGGATTGGCTGAGCCCCAATGGGCCAGTGATAGATTGTGCACATCAGCTGGTGAGGATCAGGACCCCAAGTATGGGGAGAGTTGGTAGTTCAGGGCGAGAGGCCACAGCGAGGACCAGCTGTATGTTCAACAGCGAGAGCTAGGTGTTACCTTCAGCAGGGTTGCGCAGGGTATTTTGCTTATGTTATGGACACCCAGGAGGCAGGTAAAGCGACATTGGGAGATGTGCCCGTGGTGTGGGAGTTTATGGACGTATTCCCCGAGGAGTTTCCTGGGATACCTCCGGAGAGACAGGGGAGTTTAGGATCGACCTAGTCCCTGGTACGGCTCCGATAGCCAAGGCGTCGTATCGGTTGGCTCCTCCTGAGATGCAGGAGTTGTCTACATAGCTGCAGGAGATGTTAGACAAGGGATTCATTAGACCGAGCAGTTCACCCTGGGGAGCCCCCGATTTTGTTTGTGAAGAAGAAAGACGGATCGCATCGGATGCGTATAGACTATCGGGAGCTGAATAAAGTAACGGTGAAGTACCGTTACCCACTCCCGAGGATCGATGACCTATTCGACCAGCTACAGGGAGCATCTTGGTTCTCCAATAATTATTTGAGATCAGGGTATCATCAAATGGGGTTCAGAGAGGAGGATGTGCAGAAGACTGCTTTTCGGACATGTTATGGTCCTTATGAGTTTGTGGTGATGCCTTTCGGGCTCACCAATGCTCCTGCCGCGCTCATGGATCTCATGAATTGCGTGGGCCGGGCGATGTTGGATCGGTCCGTGATTGTTTTCATTGAAGATATCTTGGTTTATTCCAAGACGCGAGAGCAGCATGAAGAGCACTTGCGTGAGGTTCGGAGTACTTTGAGGAGGGAGAGCTTATATGCTAAGTTCTCCAAGTGTGAGTTCTGGTTGCACGAGGTGCAGTTTATGGGGCACCTTGTCAACCAGGACGGGATATTAGTGGATCCGGCCAAGGTAGAGGCCATGAAGAGATGGGAGGTCCCGAGGTCTCCATCCGAGATTTGGAGCTTCCTAGGATTGGCAGGTTACTATTGGAGATTCATTCAGAACTTTTCCAAGATGGTCGTACCCCTGACCAGGCTGACGAGGAAAGCCGTGGTTTTTCTTTGGGGGCCTGAGCAGCAGTCCGCATTCGAGACGTTGAGACAGAGATTGTGTGAGGCGCTAATCTTAGCCCTGCCAGAGGGCATGGAGGATTTTGTTGTGTACTGCGATGCATCCATCTCGGATTTGGGCGCAATGTTGATGCAGGGAGGGCACGTTATTGCTTACGCTTCGAGGCAGCTGAAGCCTCACGAGGCGAACTACCCGACGCATGATTTGGAGCTGGGAGATATTGTGTTCGCCCTCAAGATATGGCGTCATTACCTCTATGGGGTTCGTTGTACCTTCTACACGGACCACAAGAGCCTGTGGTATCTTATCGACCAGCCGGATCTGAACACGAGGCAGCGTCGGTGGCTTGACGTGGTAAAGGATTATGATTCTGAGATCCTTTACCATCTGGGGAAGGCCAATGTGGTGGCTGAGACGCTTAGCCACAACGCAACGCCGATCCGAGATATCTGCTTAAGGATGACAGTGGTGACTCCACTGTTGGAGCGGATTCGGGAGGCCCAGCAGGAGGCCATGAAGGAGGAACATCGGAAAAGCGAGCGGATTGTGGGACAGGTTTCCTCCTTCGACTATGACAGTAGAGGATTGCTGACACTACACCATAGGGTGTGGGTGCCATATCACGGGGGTGTGCACTAGGTTCTGATGGAGGAGGCGCACAAATCTCGATTCTCCATTCATCCGGGGGCGACGAATATGTAGGGATCTTCATCTAGACTATTGGTGGCCCTGCATGAAGCAGGTTATAGCTTGGTACATTGAGCGTTCCTTGATCTATAGGAAGGTCAAGGCTAAGCACCAGAGGCCACACGGCAAGATGCAGCCGTTGGAGATCCCGTTGTGGAAATGGGAAGACATCACGATGGATTTTATCACCAAGCTTCCCTGGACTGCACGGGGAGTGGATCCTATATGGGTCATCGTGGATCGACTGACCAAGAGCGCCCACTTCATACCAATCTAGGAGAGTATCTCGGCTGAGAAGTTGGCCGATATCTACATCCGAGAGGTGGTGGCGCGGCACAGAGTGTCGGTCTCCGTGATTTAAGACAGAGATGTACGGTTTACTTCCAGGTTTTGGAAGAAGTTCCATGACGAGTCGGG
Source organism: Lactuca serriola (assembly GCF_051521515.1). Classification (NCBI taxonomy): domain Eukaryota; kingdom Viridiplantae; phylum Streptophyta; class Magnoliopsida; order Asterales; family Asteraceae; genus Lactuca; species Lactuca serriola. The sequence continues at coordinate 167,543,323 of NC_136412.1, forward strand.
TACTCGTCTGCATTTTAGCATTGCTTTTCACCCGCAGACAGATGGTCAGAGTGAGCAGAAGATCCAGACGATGGAGGATATGTTGCGGGCATGCGTGCTAGACTTTGGTGGTAGCTGGGATACCTATCTTCCTTTGGTTGAGTTCTCATACAACAACAGCTACCACGCGAGTATTGACCGTCCTCCTTTGGAGATGTTGTACGGGAGGAGGTGCAGGACCCCGATATGTTGGGGTGAGGTTGGCCAGAGGGTCATGGGGAGCACCGAAGTGGTGCTCAAGAAGACCGAGAGGATTCAGCAGGTTCGGAGCAGGCTTCAGACTGCACAGAGTCGCACGAAAAGTTACGCCGACAAGCGCCGATCAGACCTGGAGTTCCAGGTCGGGGATATGGTTCTCCTGAAGGTGTCGCCATGGAAGGGCGTCATCCGATTCAGGAAACGGGGCAAGTTGGGCCCCAGGTACATTGGACCCTTCAGGGTTCTGGCCCGGGTGGGCAAGGTGGCGTATAGACTGGACCTCCTAGCCAAACTCAGTCATATACACAACACTTTACATGTATCTCAGTTGCGAAAGTGCCTGGTGGACGACTCAGCAATAGTACCCCTGGAGGACATTCAGGTCGATGGCAGTATGAATTACATTGAGCAACCAGTGGCAATCCTCGAACGGAAGTCGAGGGATTTGAGGTACAAGAGGGTGGAACTCGTGAAGGTGCAATGGCAGCACCGAAAGGGTTTGGAGTGGACTTGGGAGCTGGTGATGGAAATGATGGAGCATTACCCCGAGCTGTTTCAGGATCGAGCAACAGAATTCGAGGACGAAGTCTAAAATAAGCGGTGGAGATTTGTAGCACCTGGTTCCTGGTATGCATGGTTTATCTAAGTATTTTACATTTTTAGCCTTCGACTCAGCGAGTCATATCTTAGACTCGCCGAGTAGGGATGGGATATTGAGCACGTTTAAGTTGGAGACTCGGCGAGTCCATACTCTGGATTCGGCGAGTCCACCAGTCTGGAAGAAACCCTAATTTTAGGGGTTTGCACCCTATTTAAACCCCCCTTATGCGCCCCAAGCTAGTCTCCTTCACCCTCAGAGCATCCTATACCGAGCCCTTACCCTCTCCTTGTGATTTGAAGTGTTTTGTGCTTGTTTCTTGAAGATTGAAGAACAGAAGGAAGGATAGATCAAAAGAGAAGGTGAAGAGCAAGTATCTAGGATCTAATCTAGAGTTCATTAAGGTACAATTCAGATCTGTTCTGTTTCTATGCTTTAATCCCCATTAGAACACCATTAAAGCTATCCTTGAACCATTTCCAAGCTTGATAGTAGTATAAGGATCATAATGGGTTGAATAGTCACTAGATCTGGCTATGTTCGAGTTCCAGGAGCCTAGATCTAATACCTTTATGGGACCATATTGCATGAAAGCTCTAAATCTACCCCTTTTAGTGTGTTTTGAGCCTTAAAATATCCATTGGTGATTATATACACGTAAAGTTGGAAACTTTACGTGTTAATCGAGCCCTAGGAACCCAGCTCTATGAATGGAATGCACTATATTCAAGCAGAATCGAGTGTATAGAGATTGCATGTATGCGACTCGACGAGTTGTTCTTTGGACTCAGAGAGTCGAGTCGCGAGTCCCTGATTTCTCCCCTTTCGAGTATGTGAGTAGAGCAGTGAGCCATAGGTGGACTCAGTGAGTCGGAAACCAGACTCAACAATCGAGGGACTCGGCGAGTCAATTCCCTGACTCGGTGGGTCCAAGGCAATCTTCTTCCCTCAAGAACAGACTCGACGAGTTGTTCATACAACTCGGCGAGTCACAGTCTAGAGTGTTCATCAGATGAAGATCAACTCGACGAGTTGTTCATACAACACAGCGAGTCGGATGAAGGACCATTGAGTATCAGTTAGGAAGAGAACTCGACGAGTCAATGCCTAACTCGACGAGTAGAGACGTGACTAAGGAAAATCGACTGGATATGGACTCGACGAGTTGGCAAGCCAACTCGGCGAGCCGGGTCAACTGGAAGTTGAATTTGACTTTGACTTGACTTTGGTTTGGAATCGTTCAGGGGTAAAATAGTCATTTTACCCTGGGAATAGTATCAATTTCTGATTAAGTGTTTTATGGAAATATAGCCGGAGGATCACCGAAGCAGCAGTCAGACATTTGCGGATCAGCTATTCAGCAGCCAGCCTTTCGAGGTGAGCTACCTTCCAGTAGGGGTGGGTTTAAGGCCACAATGCCAGCCCACCAAAAAGAAGTATCTAGTATATGATTGTCTTCGTGATAATTATCTTGGCTTGGTTATGTGCTTTGGTTATGAGATATGCCTGTATGATATGTTGTGTGTAGTAGGAGTTAGTTTTCTATGACATCGGTCTCTAGGACAGCAGTGTAGGTCCGTACCCAGTTATGCCTGACTGTATGTTCATATCTCGTTATTGTATGCTAGCGATAGGAGTGAGAGAGTCCCCAGTACCAGTTGAAAGATACCGATGAGGATTACCGGTTGAAAGATACCGATGATGATTACCGGTTGAAAGATCCCGATGGCTGTTACCAGTTGAAAGATACTTATGATACTATATGTTATGTGGTATGATGGGGGAACTCACTAAGCTTCGTGCTTACAGTTTTAGTTGTGGTTTCAGGTACCTCTTCGTCCAAGGGGAAGGAGCCGATGGTGTAGCAGCGCATTACACACATGGTTTCCGCACTGGATTTTTTTGGGATCGTACTCTGATTTTCTTTGTTTCCGATGATATTGTTTTGAGACATAACCTTATGTTTTATAATTAATGTAACTTTGACAATGTTTTAGTAACACGCTTTATTACATGTTAAGTTTTAAATTAAAATTTTGGCCTCGAAATTTGGGATGTTACAATGTTATTAACCTTCACCCATTGTACCAACTTCAGGTCAACATGGCTCAAAGTACGGTGACAAACTTCAAAAATAAGATGGGTTGGTTATATAACAAATAATTTTCTATTTCTCCTCGAATTAATTGGGTCATATTAGGGGAATTCGGATTTACGGAAAGGATGACCCCATATTTAACGAAGACATTTATGGGGGACGAGTTTTCTTTCACTTATAATGGGTAGAAGAATGTATTTGCTATTAGCGAGCCTGTTTTTAAAGAATCATGTGTTGAGTTTTCCGTGATCGGTATCATTTAAGGACACCACAACGAATCCATACTTTGCACGAGCTTTAGTTTTTCTCCTTTTGGGAGAATATAGGGAATGCAGTTTAGTAGAATATTCTTGGAGGATGGGTATTTTTGACGAGAATGAAACAACATCTCTGGTTTTTTATATTTTTTTTAGGTCAGCTGCTCGAGAATATTTACCGCGGGTGAGTTATGATTTTTGGACTACCATTGCGAACAGGGCATTCCATTCGAGCATCTCGCAACAGGGCCATATATGGTCACCGATTCATCGAATCCTTCATGGATTGGTTACTTTTTCCGTCAACCATAATAAGCACAAAGACAAAGTTACAAGTGTAAATTTGTTCTTTGTGTGGTCTATTATTGCACCAGCGATTTTATGCAATATTCCATACCATCTTGCTTGTACTTGGGTAGCAAGGCGGTCATATCACTAGCCAGGGGCCCTATCGTGAGAGGCCATTTAGTTACTCGCTTGGCAAGATCTTATTGTCTTTTGATGCCTCGTTTGACTCATACGTTAACATGAAAGGAGGGGGACGATCTTTCTTTGGGATATTTGGAGTCCATGTATGTTATTGTTAATATGAGATCGCATTGGAGTATTCTTTCCGATAATGATGGGGAGCAATTTGCGCAACCTGAGAAGCAGCCGCGTCAAATAGGAAGAAGGAATGTGAGGGGGAGAGGAGAGAGAGGTCAACCGGTGCAACAATACGCACCCATGGGAGGACAACCATCTTGCAATGAGATGATAGCAGGTTATTTTGATTGGATGAGTATGAGTATGAACTGGATAAGTGGTACCATGGAAAATATGATCCAAAATTTTCACATTAAAGAACCACCTAACTTGGGAAATCAATAACTAATTTTCCCTTCATAGAGCGAGCATTGGTCAAGATAGGGAGACGGAGCAGGAACTAGCAGAGCACGAGATGATGAAGATGAAGAATGATGTTTATCCTTTTTTATTTTTAGTCATTTTTATTTTCTTTGTTATTTTTGGTGTGTTTTAGTTTTTGCAATTTTATTTGGTATGTTTAAAAACTTGTTAACAAATTTTGTGATGGTTGTTTTCTATTTTCCACCATAAGTATGTTTTGTTGCAAAATTTTTAGGATATCATGACAGAAGAGAAAAAAAATGAGAGAATAGAGATAGGAGCGTACGAGAAGAGACATGTGATTTAGAGATACATATTGAAGCATGTAGTCTTTAATAAGTGTGGGGTCAATTTACTGCAAGGAAAAAGATTAGAGAAAGAGAGGGTCCAGAAACATAAGAGTTTTAGAAGATTCTTAAGTCATTAAGAAGTTCAATTGAATACTAGAGTTTTTGCAAAACTGCAATCTGTGAAGACCCAGTTCTCATGACGTGAGCCTTTAATCCTCACTTCATGAGCTTGATACCATCAACATTCAGAGTTCGATTTATTTCGACACCACGTCATTCCCACTCTTACCATGTCGTGAGCAGTAAAAAATGGCATTTTATTCTACTCTTTCAACTTTACAATGTGGCGTATGCTTTCCCACATTGATATGATTTTCTTTGATGACCTTATACACCACACCTTTTTGAAGATGCAAGTTTCCGATTCACATTTTGCCGGCACATCCACATGTCTCAGAAGATCCAAGTTCCAGTCGCATACCCAAGGTATTCAAGTTTTCCACACACGTGCGAAATTCGATCTTGCTACTACTACCCCAGGGAGTTTGTTCCTTTTTCTCCCTTTTATTGCTTTTAAATTATTTTATGTATACAATGAGGGTATTGTATGAAATAAGTGTGAGTAGGGGGTCGAAAAGAGAAAAAGTAAACTGCTAGGAAATTTTAAAAATTTTAAAATAGATTTGAAATAATAATCTAAAAATTGAATCTAGTAATAATTTAAAAACTTATGTTTTTAGTGTTGCGTGGGATGATCCAATGCGATCTCAAATGTTTAATTAAGTCAACATATGTTATAGTATATTTGTGGCTTTCTAAGTTTAGCGAAAATCCATGAGATATGAAAGATAATCCGATAGTTTATATGACATAATAAGTTTTGCAGCATGTACTTGAAATCTAGCCAGGAGAGCTTATATAGTCATTGCACTTAGACTAATACCTCTAACCAATAAATGTTGAAGTTAAGCTTCATTGCTTAAGCATGTAGGAATTGAGAAAAAAAGTGAGATATATTTATAAAAAAAAAAGAGATAGAGAAATTACCAGAAAACTTGTAAGAATTTTGGGGTTGTCAAAGTATGAAGATCAAAAGATCAAAATTCTGAAGAATCAAAAAGTTGAAGATACCAAAAATCAAAAAAAGTTGGTGAATTCAAAGAAATCAAAAAGTAAATATCAAATAAGTGAGGAATTCCAAGAGCTCCATTGTGGTATCAAAGTTGTATTTTTCTAGATTATGTATGATTGGGTAGATTGAACGAAAATACCTTGAGGTTAAGAAAGATTTATGAGGATGGATTCGGAGGGTTGCAGAAATGAGTGTCGTATAAGCTAATGGGTGAAGGTCCATAATGATTGTGAGTATTTAGAATTGGGAAGTTGTGAGGAGCCTTATACAGAAACACGTGCATTGAGGTCTTAGTATAATGGCTGAGTTCAAAACGGATTGTCTTATATGAAATTGGTGAAGAAAGTTTCACTTAAAGTAAATTAGTTTTGCTTGGGGGCAAGCAAATGATAAGTGTAGGGTATTTTGATATTTTCGTATTTATACATATTTTTAGGCAATATCTTAGTACATTTTATTTAATATTTTGGTTATTTGCAAAGATATTTGGTACTTATTGAATTAAATTGTATTTTGCAACCAAATGGAGCACTCTTGAAGAATAGGGGCCAAAATTGATAAGAACTGGAACTTTGGAGGATTGAAGATTAAACGAAGGAAATTTCAGCAAAAAACCCAGCTCATGACTTGGCACTCAACCACACAACATGAGGAGGGTATTCTAGAAGATTAGCATGTGGGAAGTCAGAATCCTTTCCCGATACAGATAACTACTGAGCTCACGACGTGAGACACCAATTCTCAGGACGTGATCAATGAAATTTCCAAAACTATAAATATTCCTTCACTCTTACATTTGAGGAGGATTTTGAAGAGTTTTCTGGAGGAGAGGTATTCTAAGATATCGATTTGAGAGTCCAAAAAGTGCATAAAACACTATTTTGAAGGAGTTTTTCTTAGAGATTAAGATATTGAAGAACACATCATCACATTGTTTGCATTCGTTTAGCTATGTTGATTTCTATTGAACTTGTTTTTATGATTTCAGCCATTAGTATCTGAACTTAGTTTCTTTTGTTTAGCTAGGTGGTACTTTGACTCTATGGTTTAGTTATCTAATTTATGGATTTTAATAGTTGGTTGTGTGCATGTGTTTGATTATCATTACCTAGCATTTTAATGTTTGAGAATTTTGTTGCTTAAATTCAAGATAAATCTCGCTTAGTGACCATTAAATTACATGAACTTGATTACCTTGTGATTTAGTGACCATTAAATTGCTAGAGCTAGGATTGACCAAATCTTAGAAAAGTAATTAAAGTAACAAATTTAGCTATGCTCGAGAACATAAATTGTGACCATAATTATGTTTCCTAGATAATTCTCACATAGACCATCTATAAATAATAACTAATTATGTGATTATCTTATGTATGACCATACAAGGTAGTTCATGAATTGGTGAAAAGATTAGTAAATTTGGACTTAAATTGCTAACTACATAATAATTGGTAACCAACTTTAATAATCCATAATTAGTAGTTAACCATTGATGAGAAGTGGGCTTGAACTAAATGAAAGTGTTTTTAGAATATTGATTAAAACCATTAGTTTAGTGTTTAAGTTTGTCTGAACTTGTAAAATCAGATAAAAACTGTCACACCCCCAAACCAGAACGGTGGAAATGTTCGGGGGCGGATGACATCATGTAAGTATCACAACACATGCATTATAGTAATCAAAGTACAAACAACCATTGCATTAATAAGTATAAGTTTTACATAAGCACTTTAGACATTACATATGTAACATCCGGATTTTCAGGGTTATTATTGTGTAGTTTAATCTTTTGGTTAAAGGAGAGACTCGACGAGTTGAGGATCCAACTCGTCGAGTCGAGTCGGGCTTCTCACGCGGATTTAATGAGTGGACTCGACGAGTCAGAGGAGGGACTCGCCGAGTAGGTGTTGGGCAAAGAAACCCTAATTTCTCGGGTTTGGGACCTATTTAAAGGTCCTTATGGCCTTCATTTGCGGCTATTACACCCCGAGAAACCCTAGAGAACAGAGAGAAGGCATATGGTGCAAGAGGAGGGCTAATTCATCATCTTTTGGTGTGTCTTAGCAAAGGGAAGGATGGATTTTGAGCGAGGATGTCTAGTGGGACTCAAATCTTCTATCATTTCATTCAGAGCTGCTGTGAGAGGTAAGGATTCATGTCCATCTTCGTTTGGGTGATAGATTTCATGAATCTAGTGTTTCTTCCCTTCTTTTGGTAAGAGATCTAGAGTATGTGATGCCCCCTTGTGTATATATCTTTAGATCCGGACCTTGAGTGGTCCAGAGAGTCCCTATTTCTCAGCTTTATGCAGTCCTTTATGAGTTTGGAGCTAAGGTTATCATTTTAAGGGCCATTTCTCCATTTATGGCTATGTGTGAGTTGCATGAACGTAAAGTTTGAACCTTTACGTGTTTATTGAGCTTGGGAAGGTCGGATCTATGGATTAGAGGAACATATCTGACATCAGAAGGTCGTTTTAGTTTGATCATGAAAGCAACTCACCGAGTTCATATTTGGACTAGACGAGTCGAGTCGGGTTGCCCCGCGATTCGAATCCAATGGAAACCTGTCGAGTGGAAGGTTCACACGACGAGTCGAGTGAGGCCTTGGAGGAGTCAGAAGACACGCATGGACTCGCCGAGTCACCCATGTGTACTCGTCGAGTCTGGTCAGAGTTGACCGTTGACTTGAGTTGAATTTTGTTGACTTTAGGGTTTGGTCAACATAGGTAATAGAGGCCATGGAGGGGTAAAATGGTCTTTTACCCACTATCTGACTAGAGAGGGAAAGAGTAATCGTCGGGTTAATTAGATTTGAGACTTCGAGTGTTAATTAGAGATATTTGTCTTATGTGTTAGGCGGTGGCGTGTTCGAGATTCAAGTGTGAGGATATCTGCTTACTGCTTGCCAGGTGAGTCTTCTCACTATACTTTACCTAGTGTGGTACAGAGATATGTGACAGTGTATTTTAGAGTTATGTGCCAGTATATTTGCATGTTATTTATGTGTTGAGATTTATTGTGATATGTGATATGCATGATTTAGAGTATACAGAGTAGGACCAATGGGTCCATAGAGTTTGGGCCATAGGGCCCATAAAGAGTTAGGACTGCAAGGTTCCACTGAGACACATTGACCAGAGGGTCAATAGAGTTATAGCCTCGAGCGGCTAATATGTGCTAGAGTGGTATTTTGGGGAACTCACTAAGCTTCGTGCTTACAGTGTTTTGTGTTATATGGTTCAGGTTTTCTCTGGATCACGAGACAGCACTGGCTCGATTGTACACACTAGAGGAAGCGTTTGTTTTGAGGATCCTGGTTTATTAATTGATTGAACAAAAGTCTCATGTATTGTATTTAAACAAAAAGGAGATTTTTATGAAAAGTGTTAAAGAGATAAACTATATAAAATGAAAATTTTTTTTTGAAAATTTCAGTGTTACAACATATTTGAACATCAAGGAAAATAAAAAAAATAAAAAAAACAACAGGAGTCGTAGTCCGGTGCTAAGCAATCTTCTCAAAACTTCGGGAGTGTACCTGTCTACTAGAGCCCTGAGAATACAAGTAATTTTTGAAAGAATATCAGCATAAAGCTGGTGAGTTCATAAGCATTTTATTTTAGGAAAAACAGTTCTCGGTTCTTTTGAAAAATGCAATATATTTCCGAAAAATCTCATGTTATTCGGTATAAAACATATAAACCTTAAGAAAATCCCTCTTTGATATCAGTTGAAAGTGTTCCTCAAGAAAATCCTATATTTTCTTATGACAAGCATGATTAAATCTGTTTCTTCTATAACTTCTTAGTTCATACTAGTTATGTTTAAATTCAGAAATCATGAAATTAATAATGAAAGTTCGTTAGTTGAAAGATAGCTCGTCTACTTATAAAATAGTGATAATTACTTTGGGAAAAATCCTACATTTCCCTTAAGGGATAACTATTGAATTACTCGTTCTAAGTCAGAAAGTATAAGTAACCACCATACTTATATAGGTTATGCATAGTTCCTTTTTAAAAACCCTGGCTACCACTAGTAAGAGGTTGAGGCTGGGAAAATCCATTATTTTCCCTGGAATACGTGAGATTTTAGCTTTAATGGATTCGAAATCGTGGGGTATAAGTATTACACTTATATTATTAAAGCAATTATTTAGGAGAATTATATTATTATACGTAATAAATCATTCGATTTGGCGAGTTTTATGACAATACATTAACTTGACTCGACGTGAAACAGACGCCAAAATCCTTTATGACATTTGTCACCCGTAGACCTGCCGATCCGATTGTAGCTAGCAGCCATGTGCGGAGTTTTCAGTCCCGTATACGTCTATACACAAAGGCCACCCTTTCCCTCTAGGAAATTCTGGTTCATAAGGATAGTCCTCCACTTAGGTTAAGTTGTAAGCACCCAAGGACGTGTCTCCCAATTAAATTGACGACTTTACAATTAATAATATAGGAAAACCCTTTTTAATATTTCATAAATCTTTATAAGATAATACTTTTGGTTTCATGATTTGTAAGTTCATTTCATTAGTTTTGAAAACGACCTTTACGTGGTTCTTATCCTAACACATTGTGTAAAATTGATTTCTAGATTCGCAGTATATTGTTAACAGTAATATATTAAGACAAACAATATATTTGAACACAAGATTACTTGTGCTTTTACTTGTATCTCCCCTGAAAAAATATAAAAATCATAAAAGCGTAGGGGTATGAACTCACAGTTTTTACGTGGAAAATCCGAAGGTAAGTCAGTAGGAATGTTGAGTGCCAAAAGAAACCTCGGACATAAACGGATCCTATTTTACATGTAGTAGCACATACATGTATTAGATGAGGGTATAATATTATTAGTTATGGAAGGAAATCACCTTAGGGACTAGGAAACACTTGAATTAAGTGTTAGAATCACATGTGATTTGAAGATGGGGAATTTGCGGCCGTAATCAGGGGTGTACGGTCAGGGGTTTACGGTCAAATACGGTTTACGGCCCATGTGTTTATGGCATATGGGTCTATGGCACATGAGTTTACGGCGTATGGGTTTACGGCCTAGGAGTTTACGGCCGTAAACACTCGATGAAAAGTGAGATTCATGGTGTTTCTAGGTCCTTTCTAGCCTCTTGGAAGTGTTCTAAGTCCATTGCATAGCTAAAAGGGGTGTTTAAGGTCAATCTTTGACCAAATACTAGGGTTTACGGCCAATGAGGGGTGTACGGCCGTACACATGGGTTTACGGCCGTAAACCCTTCATGCTCATGTTTTTGGGTTGATTTCTATGTAAAAAATCAAAGTTTTCTAGTAGATATCAAGCATAGGAGGTAGTTACTTACTATTAGGAAGCTTGGAATGAGGTTTTTAGCCACCAAGAACTAGTGTGTGATCTTGGTGAGAGAGAAGATCTAGAAAATGATGAAATTTATGAGATGATACATGATTTCATCACTATAATAAGGATTTGCAACAACAATCAAGGTGGAAAAACACTTACATCTTGGAGAGAATTTGATGGTAGAGAGAGAGAGAGTAGAGAGAGAAAGTCTTTGGAGTGGGTGATGGTTGAAATGACGACTTAGTACCCTATTTATAGGGTAGAGTTTTCGGTCAAGGGGTGGGGTGGGGGGTGTACGGCCGTAAACTCAAGTTTGCGGCCATACACTCCACTCGAAGGGGTGTTCGGCCCGAATGCTACGATATGACTTGGAAAAACTTGTTCTTGGACCCAAACTTTGATTGTACTGAGCTTTGAATATTCAGTTAGACCCAAAATAATACTAACGAGAACAGAAATAAATCCGAATTGATTTATTTTTAAACGGTTCGTACAAAAGAAATTTCGGGTTGTCATAAAAATCATTTTAAACTTTTGCTTGTTTTTAGTTTAATCTGTTAGTAGTTAGGTTAGTAAATTAAATATGTTCCCTGAGTCTGATACCATAATGTTAGTGCTATATTATTTGCGACAAGGTGCACTGCTTAAGTCATAATGGTTAGTTAGATAATTGGTTAAAACTAGAGTAGGTATAATACTATGCATCAATGCTCCTACGCATTTCTACTTTAGCAACAATCAACATTTGGATAAGATCAATTAGGGTCACATCGATATTTCTCATATAAAAGTTCTCAATAAACTGATCATATGACTTTGGAAATGAGAGAAAAACCCACTATTCAATGGCTTGCTCCCTTGGGAAAGGTCACCCATTCAATCCAACTTGTGAGTGTATGATTTATGTTCAGAACATGTGTACACACAAAGTTTCCATCATGATGTTTATATGTCAATAGGGATTAACTTGTGGAAAACATGACGTTGGGAGAGTCACAGGAGGGGGAGATGGAAGCATGATGATGTCTAGTTCCATCATTTCCTAAGGAAGTGAAAACAATTTTACCTCGACTTGAAATTGGAAGACCATCTCTAGAAGATTGAGGAAAACTATTTCCTTAAGAATGAGGAAGACCATTTCTATCTTCATAAGATATTTTAAAAATAGGAGAAAAGGAGAATTCAAGTTATTTCATTTTAATCCTTAAATTTTAACCCATAAATTTAAATTAAGGCTAGGATCCATATTTTTTATTCGAACTTTGAAGAGAAATGTTGCAATCAAATTTATTTTAGGTAGGTAAGGCTTTTACAAATTCAAATCTTATGAAACTCATAGATCTTATGAGGTTCATTGATTCTTATCAATGGCATGTTTAATCTCGGATTATTCTCTCACTTTTGTGACTGGCATGCCGAGCATCACAAACGAGATGTGAATAACTATACAAATATCGTTAGCACTCTCGATGTCAATTATCACCTCTCATTAATGTGATGTTTAACCACACACACTCCATTAATAATAATAATTTCAAGATGCCAATTATTACTCTTTATAGTTACTATTATTGTGTCAGGTAACCACACACGCTTCACTAACTACATATAAATTATAATGTGCACTTTTATGGATTAGCATACTTTTCAAATTTCCCTAAAGTAACTAAGAGTGAGATTTTATAAAAATAGTTTGGTTACTTCATATCATTATACTTATTATTAATGTGATTATGTCCTATAAATTCGTTTGGCTAACGACTCTCCACCACACAGGAGAGTGGTGGGCGAGAGTGGACACCCATTCAACGACCATTTTATAGGTCGCTTCCTTATACCCTCTTTATAACATGGTTTCATGAATGAGACATACTAACAATTTGGCTGACTTTTCTTATACATATAACATATTAAGCCTTTAATACTATACATAAGATGTATTTTAAAATCTTTTCAAAATACTAGGTTTAAGTTTAAATTTTCTATATTAATATAAAATCAATTTAATTTAAAAATAAACCAATTAAGATTTAATCTTTATCTTTTAATAAAGAATTAATTAAATTAATTTAAATTTTATAAGGATTAAATAATTATTTACTATTAACTATTAATCAAATAATTTAAATTTACTCCTAATCTAATCCCTACTAAATTTTCGAAAAATAAGGGTATTGGGGTTATCCAATTTTAATTATTATATTCTAACTAATTAAAAAAGTAATCACCAAATAAGGAAAACCTAACTTGCCCACTAAGTAATCCAAAATAGGGAGGAGGCTTGGGTTTCTAAAACCCTTGTAAAAAATGAAAAAACTAAGGGTGGAGGCTACGGTTTCAAGAACCCTTGCAATTTTCGGAAATGCCTCCATTGGAGTTTAGTTTCCATAAACCCTAATTTTTATCAATTCAATTGCATGCACAATCAATGAGAACAATGGCTTTGATACCACTGATAGGTTTTATATGTTACAAAAATCTAATTTTGGCGGGACATAAACCCTAAGTTCACGTGCACCCTAAAGGATCTATGCTCTCACTATGATTCGCAACCAACTATTGAATATCAAGAACCTTATAACTATAATGCTATTTTCGAAATTAACAAAAAAGGTTATTAGAAAATACTTACCTTATGTTTCGTGCCTCTAATTGCTCACACCGAAACCCTAGCATGTTGGAGGCTAAAGAGGATAGAGGAAAGGAGGAAGGATTTTATTTCTACCAATTGAAGAAGGGATGAAGAAAATTATGAACCCTTAGGAGGGCTTATGTATGTGATAGGGAGGCTAAGATAAGGCAGTTTCCTTAGATAAGCCTTATCCCTTTTGCTTTCGCCTAAGGAATCTAAGTTTTGTACAGCCCAAGAAAAGCTCTAAAAATCATCTAGAAACCCTATAACCAACTAGAATTTCGTCGCCCCTTCTAGGGAGGTTTTAGAATTGGTCAATGTTCAACTTTTGAACATTGTCACCTTTAGTCCATCCACTTTTAATTGATCCAATTAATCCCAAAATTCATTCCAATTAATTTATGATTAATTCTTAATTAAATAATACCATTTCTAATTAATATATTATTTTCATAATATATTAATAAATTATTTATTTTGATTTCTAATTAATTTATTAACTATATAATAAATTAATAAATCAGTCTCTCTCTCCAAAAAGCATTCCATTCTATTACTAAGTTTGAGGGAAAACCAAAAGGCTTTGCTAATAATTCAAGTTTATACTAATTTAGTTATTGTCTTAGGCACCTAATCCAACATCATCGACTGGAGGGATGGAAATGGGTGCCTGTGATTCAACGGTGGAAATTGATTATTGGCATTCTCAGTTCGATTGGGTGTTTAAGCCTATAACTATAAACGATATAAACTTGAATTAATAGTAGCACACTCCATTTAGGTTGCCCTCAAATCTAGCAGTTGAATAGGACAACTTTTAGACAAAGAGAGAGAGAGAGAGAGAGAGAGAGAGAGAGAGATTTATTTATTTACTATATGATTAAATTAATTATATGTGACAACCCAATATTTCGAGAAAATGTAATGTAAAACCAATCAAATCTAGGTCAAATTATAACTTTCCTAAAATCTTATTTGGATTAAATAAAGAAGTAGGAATCGTATCAAGATTTTCGTACATATAAAGAACCCTAAAATCCGAGTTATAACGAAGAAGTTATGACCAACCGAAGATTCTCGGCAAAACCGGTAACATCGATTAAACGAAAAACGCGAAATTTCAATACAATAGTTTTTTTAGCCTTAAGTATCTAAATGAAAGTTATAGATAACCTCAAACCGTGAGCGTACATAAAAAGAACGTCCAAAACGGACGTCGGGTAAAGAAGTTATGAATTTTTGAAGAAATTCCTTAATCACGTCATTTTATTAAATAAATAATAAAAATAACTTCATAATTTGCCAACGGAATCTAAACGAAAGTTGTAGATCTTAGTCTCACCTTCGCGTGGATATAAAGAACGTCAAAAACGGAGTTCGTATGAAGGAGATATGAATTTTAGAAGTTTATTTAAAATAAATATAAACTTAATTATAAACTCCCGGTATTATCCGAAGGGGAGTCATCGGATAGGGCCGGAGTACGCCCTGCGTACCTTCATACGCCCCACGTACTCAGATCAAGGGCCTCGGATCGTCCACGTCCCCCTATGTGAAGCTTCCGACCCGCCCCGTCCGACCCGTCCCATCCGATCCGTCCCATCCGAAGCCGAGGCAGTCGAGGACTCGCTCATGCATGACGTACGCGTACGCACTGCGTACAAGCATACGCCCCGCGTACGAGGCTTCTCAGACCCCCTATAAATAGAATGCGAGGCTTTCCGAAAATTTTGCTCATTCTCTCTTTTTCTCTCACGATCTTGCCTCGATTTCCGTGCCCGTTCAAACCCGAAGCTCTGGTCTTTTTGCTCAAGTCCCGAGGGTCGATTTTACTCCCGAGATTCCCGAGAATCCCGAGAAAAATTCGTTTACCGAGACGAAACTCTGCCCGTTTTTCCATCTCGCTATCTTCAAAATTTCAAGTGAGTTCATACCCCTTAAACCAACCTTGGATATGATTTTAAATGTTTAAATACTTTATGGGGAGGGGATACAAGTTAAATACTTATAGTTATTGCTTCAATCGCATGTGATTGCATTAATCACATGTGATTAATAACTAGGAAACCAATGATTTTATCACTGTTCAAACTGTTTATCAAACTGTTTTACTTTAAAATGTTTTACAAACTCTTTTACTTATCAAATGATTTTAATTTAAACTTTGTTTTACTACTTATAAATTGCATGCCCATATATGTATAGATGTATAAATAATGTTTAAAGGGCTTAGGAAAGCCACCTGCCCTATTTCCTTTTCCTCAATTTGGATGTGGTCTGGTGGAATTTCGGGTGACCATCCGAAGGTCGTTTCAATATTAATTATATATCAAATATACATATATAGACATAAAAGTACTTCCATATTCATACGTACTAGACACACCATTAGTAAGTTACCATCGGGGTAACACAGGATCATACTATTACAACTGCTAGATCAATGAGTCAGTTCATTCATGAGAACATATACAACTATACTATGAGAACATATACAACTATACTAGAACGAGAAACATTACCCTTACATTAATACGTTGACAATTGTGATCCACTGTATTGGAGCATGCCTTAAATGTCATGGCCCGAGTTGCAGCCAGAATTCTCTTGGAGGGAGAGCGTTGAGTTTGCGTATAGATCTATACTGGATTGACTATCCTACACCTTGCTGCTAGCTACAGCCGGACCTGTAGGTCTGCGGGTGCCAAACGTCATTTCTTTATTACGACCGTTCTTTATGTCGTTGTTATCATTCAATAGTATGGTGCAATTATCACATTGTACCTTAATATAAATCCGGTTTAAGGTAGTTAGTACAGCAATAGTTACTATAAAACTAAGCTATAGTACTACAAAGAGTTACCCATTACATATTTTTAGTGATAACCTCACTTGAACTTTAATGTACAAACTATATTTTGTTAAAAGATAGTTGTACTTGGGAAATTACACACTTTTACAACAAACGAACATACAAAACAGTTAAAGCCTTGGTAGAAGGCTACTTTATTAGAAAATATAGGTTTTTCTGATAGATTCAAACTTTTACAAACACTTACATACATTTCACGAACTTATACTTGAGACATGTTCAAACGTTTTTGATAACGGACACCGACATTAAAAATACTTATGAACTCACCAGCTTAATGCTGATAAACTCTTTCAAAATAACTTGTATTCTCAGGTCATCAGTAGACAGGTACCGATGCCAGCTTTTGAGATGATGAAGCGCATTCAAGACTCATCATATTATTATTTTGATTTACGTTATATTTTTGGTGTCAAAAACTGTTCAGAACACGCTTGTATTAAAATTATATATTTAATGCAATGGATGATGTTGTTTGCTTATTTACATCTACTGTGTTGTGATACTTTACATGACGTCCTCCGGCCCAGAACGTTTCCGCCGTTCTTGGTTTTGGGGTGTGACAGATTGGTATCAGATCAGTGTTTATAGTGAATCAAGTATATCAACCCATAAAAGATATACTAAACTATAAACCCATTAGGGATTAAACTCTGACCAAGAGTCTATACTTTAAATAATAAAATATGTAATTAAGTATACTAGTCTGCATTCATATTAAAATTAGTGTCACAATGACAAGAACAAAAGTATTACGATTGTTAAATATCACAAGTGAGCTCGGGGATGTATGGTCAGTCCTGGGAATGGCATAGCCTGATCAACTATGCTGGTCCTAGGAATGATTAGCATATGCCCTAGAATGGTTGTGATAGGTTAACAAGTCTAAAAACTTACCAACAATACCACAAGAAGATCAGTAGAACTTAAACTTAAAATACTATAGGTGTATTTTGTACTACTAGTTACACGTATACTACATTCTTATACCTCTCTTCTCGCGTAGATCTAATGGCTAGATTCCATCACGGCGACCCGTACTTTCCAAATGAAGGCAATGCCGGGTGGATCGATGAAGAGCCGAAATTGAGCATCGAATCCCTTTGGATGATCACCTCGCAGAAGGATTTTCTGATGGATCCGACTCCGAGCCTGAAATCAACAACCTACCGCTCGTAGGTCAAACCTCGAACAACAACCCTCGACCAGCTTTTCCAGGTCCTACTCCCTTGTGGGCAAACAACTTGAATCGCTGGAGTGATGAGCAGGGTCAACCCTTACCATACTTTGGGGACCGAAGCTTTTACAACGTCAGCGATGGTGGCTCTGCTGACCGAGCTATGTCTGTCTTTATCCGCAGAATAGCTCGTAATGTCGAGCAAGGCCGAGCAGCCATCGACCGGGTCAAGGAGATTGATGTCAACTCAGGTGTCAACACAGTCCACATCCGCCGTCTTGAAGAAGACGTGGAACGGACCCGGAGAACAAATGAAACCCTGCAGCAGTAGTTGGCTGCCTCACGAGCTGAAATCTTGGAACTTCGAGCTCGTCAGAAGGCTCAGGATCGACACCTTCAAGAGGTGTTCCGTCAAGTGTCCGACCTTAGGGCTCGCCCGGGGAATTCCCATCGCCGTTAGACGATGTCTAGTACATCTCTGTCTTTTGATTAAAGAATAGCCTTTAACATCTGTGCTCTAAGTAGCACTTGTCTGTAAAATATTCCTAACTTTCAGTACTCAAATTAGGAATCTAAGAACTATCAAACTTTTCTATATGGTATGATGTAAGACCTATTGTTAGGTCGATTTTCCCTGAACTTATTACATCAGTAATACCAGTATTATTGAGATCTATCTATCTGTGGGAAAAATCTATACACTTGTGCTTTCCTACTAATATTTCTTATTGTGATTTCAAACACTCTTTCAACTGTTGGGCTATGGTTAGTTAGTCCATGTGTCACTCTCACGTTGCTTACAAATTGATTCTTACCATTTTTTTTTCTTATCTTTATAAACTTATAGCTGAAAGATGCCTCCTCGCAAATCTCCCAGGAATAATCCTGCACCACCACCTCCTCCGCCTCCGGTCGTCGATACTGTAGCCCTGAATGCTGCCGTAGCTACAGCAGTGGCAACTGCCATGGCTCAGTATCACTCTTCTGATGCCAGCAGAGGTGGAACCCCTGTGGAATCAACCCCGGTTGAAACCCCTGTGCGCTCGAGAGAGTGCTCATACAAGGATTTCACAAATTGCAAACCGAAGCCTTTTTACGGCACCGGCAAAGTCATTGCCCTCTCGCAATGGCTCGAGAAGACTGAATCAGTCTTCGAAATTTGTTCATGCCCTGCGGCGAGTAAAGTCAAGTACACCGCATGCACCTTTGAAGGAAAGGCCCTGACGTGGTGCAACGGCCATGTTAAGGCACTAACTCTCG